>NC_087517.1:45011920-45661545 GCF_963921805.1 Phalacrocorax carbo
AGGTTTAGAGGTAAAGTAACAGTTATAATTAGTTTAAGATAGCGCTTAGGGACATTAGGCTTAGAGCTCGGCTTATGTGCAGGTTTCTGGGCCTCGTATTAAGGTCTACGTTGGGTTCTGGGTTTATTTAGCTCTAGGGTCATTATGGCCACAGTTGGGTAATTATCGTCATGATAACGGTTACGCGTCTTAGGGAAAAGATTTGTGTTTAGATTTGGCGTGAGGGTTATTGCATTAGTCTAAAGGTTTAAGGTTCGAATAACAGTTATGTTTAGATGAAGATTGCGCTTGGGGACGTTATGCTGACAGCTTTGATAATGTGCAGGTTTCTGGGCATCATATTCGTGTCTACGTTGGTGTTATGGGTTTCTGTTAGCTTTAGGGTCATATGGCCACAGTTGGTGAAGATTGCATTTGTGGACGTTAGGGGAATGCCCGTTTTATGGCTAGGTTTTGGACCGTGTTTTAGGGTCTACGTTTGTATTAAGGGTTTCTGTTAGCTTTAGGGTCATTATGGCCACAGTTGGGTTAAGACTGCATTTGTGGACGTTAGGGGAATGCTCGGCTTACCGGTAGGTTTCTGGATGGGTTTTAGGCTCTACATTGGTTTTATCGGTCAATGCTAGCTCTAGGGTCATTATGGCCACAGTTGGGTAATTATCGTCAAGATAACTGTTAGGCTTCTTATGGTAAGGATTTGTGTTTAGATTTAGCGTGAGGGATATTGTTATTACTCTAAAGGTTTTAGATTGGAGTAACAATTATGTTTTGTTTAAGATTGGACTTGGTGACGTTATGCTGAGCTCTGTTTATGTGCAGGTTTCTGGGCATCATATTCGGGTCTACGTTGGTGTTATGGCTTTATGTTAGCTTTAGGGTCATTATGGCCACAGTTGGGTGAAGACTGCATTTGTAGACGTTAGGGGAATGCTTGCCTTACGGGTAGGTTTCTGGACAGGGTTTTAGGGTCTACATTGGTGTTAAGGGTCTATGTTAGCTCTAGGGTCATTATGGCCACAGTTGTAATTATCGTCAAGAAAATGGTTAGGATTCTTAGGGTAAGGATTTGTGTTTAGATTTAGCGTGAAGGCTATTGGCATTAGACTAAAGGTTTAAGGTTGGAGTAACAATTATGATTAGTTTAGGATTGCGCTTGGGGACGTTATGCTGAGAGCTCTGTTTATATGCAGGTTTCTGAGCATCATATTCGTGTCTACGTTGGTGTTATGGCTTTATGTTAGCTCTAGGGTCATAATGGCCACAGTTGGGTAATTATCGTCATGATAACGGTTACGCGTCTTAGGGAAAAGATTTGTGTTTAGATTTAGCGTGAGGGATATTGTTATTACTCTAAAGGTTTTAGATGGGAGTAACAATTATGTTTTGTTTAAGATTGGACTTGGTGACGTTATGCTGAGCTCTGTTTATGTGCAGGTTTCTGGGCATCATATTCGGGTCTACGTTGGTGTTATGGCTTTATGTTAGCTTTAGGGTCATTATGGCCACAGTTGGGTTAAGACTGCATTTGTGGACGTTAGGGGAATGCTCGCCTTACTGGTAGGTTTCTGGATGGGTTTTAGGCTCTACATTGGTTTTATCGGTCAATGCTAGCTCTAGGGTCATTATGGCCACAGTTGGGTAATTATCGTCACGATAACGGTTAGTCTTCTTAGGGTAAGGATTTGTGTTTAGATTTAGCGTGAGGGCTATTGTCATTAGTCTAAAGGTTTAAGCTTGGAGTAACAATTATGTTTAGTTTAGGATTGCGCTTGGGGACGTTATGCTGACAGCTTTGATAATGTGCAGGTTTCTGGGCATCATATTCGTGTCTACGTTGGTATTATGGGTTTCTGTTAGCTTTAGGGTCATATGGCCACAGTTGGTGAAGATTGCATTTGTGGACGTTAGGGGAATGCCCGTTTTATGGCTAGGTTTTGGACCGTGTTTTAGGGTCTACGTTTGTATTAAGGGTTTCTGTTAGCTTTAGGGTCATTATGGCCACAGGTGGGTGAAGACTGCATTTGTAGACGTTAGGGGAATGCTCGGCTTACCGGTAAGTTTCTGGATGGGTTTTAGGCTCTACATTGGTTTTATCGGTCAATGCTAGCTCTAGGGTCATTATGGCCACAGTTGGGTAATTATCGTCACGATAACGGTTAGTCTTCTTAGGGTAAGGATTTGTGTTTAGATTTAGCGTGAGGGATATTGTCATTACTCTAAAGGTTTAGAGGTAAAGTAACAGTTATGATTAGTTTAAGATAGCGCTTAGGGACATTAGGCTTAGAGCTTGGCTTATGTGCAGGTTTCTGGGCCTCGTGTTAAGGTCTACATTGGGTTCTGGGTTTATTTAGCTCTAGGGTCATAATGGCCACAGTTGGGTAATTATCGTCATGATAACGGTTACGCGTCTTAGGGAAAAGATTTGTGTTTAGATTTAGCGTGAGGGATATTGTTATTACTCTAAAGGTTTTAGATTGGAGTAACAATTATGTTTTGTTTAAGATTGGACTTGGTGACGTTATGCTGAGCTCTGTTTATGTGCAGGTTTCTGGGCATCATATTCGGGTCTACGTTGGTGTTATGGCTTTATGTTAGCTTTAGGGTCATTATGGCCACAGTTGGGTTAAGACTGCATTTGTGGACGTTAGGGGAATGCTCGCCTTACTGGTAGGTTTCTGGATGGGTTTTAGGCTCTACATTGGTTTTATCGGTCAATGCTAGCTCTAGGGTCATTATGGCCACAGTTGGGTAATTATCGTCAAGATAACGGTTAGGCTTCTTAGGGTAAGGATTTGTGTTTAGATTTAGCGTGAGGGCTATTGTCATTAGTCTAAGGGTTTAAGGTTGGAGAACAATTATGTTTAGTTTAGGATTGCGCTTGGGGACGTTATGCTGACAGCTTTGATAATGTGCAGGTTTCTGGGCATCATATTCGTGTCTACTTTGGTGTTATGGGTTTATGTTAGCTTTAGGGTCATTATGGCCACAGTTGGGTGAAGACTGCCTTTGTGGACGTTAGGGGAATGCTCGCCTTACCGGTAGGTTTCTGGACAGGGTTTCAGGCTCTACATTGGTTTTATCAGTTAATGATAGCTCTAGGGTCATTATGGCCACAGTTGTAATTATCGTCAAGAAAATGGTAAGGTTCTTAGGGTAGGGATTTGTGTTTAGATTTAGCGTAACGGATATTGTCATTACTCTAAAGGATGAAGGTTGGAGTAACAATTATGATTATTTTAAGATTGCTCTTAGGGACGTTATTCTGACAGCTCGGCTTATGTGCAGGTTTCTGGGCATCATATTCGGGTCTACGTTAGTGTTCTGGGTTTATGTCAGCTTTAGGGTCATTATGGCCACAGTTGGGTGAAGATTGCATCTTTGGACTTTAGGGGAATGCTCGCCTTACGGGTAGGTTTCTGGACAGGGTTTTAGGGTCTACATTGGTGTTAAGGGTCTATGTTAGCTCTAGGGTCATTATGGCCACAGTTGTAATTATTGTCAAGAAAATGGTTAGGATTCTTAGGGTAAGGATTTGTGTTTAGATTTAGCGTGAAGGCTATTGGCATTAGACTAAAGGTTTAAGGTTGGAGTAACAATTATGATTAGTTTAGGATTGCGCTTGGGGACGTTATGCTGAGAGCTCTGTTTATATGCAGGTTTCTGAGCATCATATTCGTGTCTACGTTGGTGTTATGGCTTTATGTTAGCTCTAGGGTCATAATGGCCACAGTTGGGTAATTATCGTCATGATAACGGTTACGCGTCTTAGGGAAAAGATTTGTGTTTAGATTTAGCGTGAGGGATATTGTTATTACTCTAAAGGTTTTAGATGGGAGTAACAATTATGTTTTGTTTAAGATTGGACTTGGTGACGTTATGCTGAGCTCTGTTTATGTGCAGGTTTCTGGGCATCATATTCGGGTCTACGTTGGTGTTATGGCTTTATGTTAGCTTTAGGGTCATTATGGCCACAGTTGGGTTAAGACTGCATTTGTGGACGTTAGGGGAATGCTCGCCTTACTGGTAGGTTTCTGGATGGGTTTTAGGCTCTACATTGGTTTTATCGGTCAATGCTAGCTCTAGGGTCATTATGGCCACAGTTGGGTAATTATCGTCACGATAACGGTTAGTCTTCTTAGGGTAAGGATTTGTGTTTAGATTTAGCGTGAGGGCTATTGTCATTAGTCTAAAGGTTTAAGCTTGGAGTAACAATTATGTTTAGTTTAGGATTGCGCTTGGGGACGTTATGCTGACAGCTTTGATAATGTGCAGGTTTCTGGGCATCATATTCGTGTCTACGTTGGTATTATGGGTTTCTGTTAGCTTTAGGGTCATATGGCCACAGTTGGTGAAGATTGCATTTGTGGACGTTAGGGGAATGCCCGTTTTATGGCTAGGTTTTGGACCGTGTTTTAGGGTCTACGTTTGTATTAAGGGTTTCTGTTAGCTTTAGGGTCATTATGGCCACAGGTGGGTGAAGACTGCATTTGTAGACGTTAGGGGAATGCTCGGCTTACCGGTAAGTTTCTGGATGGGTTTTAGGCTCTACATTGGTTTTATCGGTCAATGCTAGCTCTAGGGTCATTATGGCCACAGTTGGGTAATTATCGTCACGATAACGGTTAGTCTTCTTAGGGTAAGGATTTGTGTTTAGATTTAGCGTGAGGGATATTGTCATTACTCTAAAGGTTTAGAGGTAAAGTAACAGTTATGATTAGTTTAAGATAGCGCTTAGGGACATTAGGCTTAGAGCTTGGCTTATGTGCAGGTTTCTGGGCCTCGTGTTAAGGTCTACATTGGGTTCTGGGTTTATTTAGCTCTAGGGTCATAATGGCCACAGTTGGGTAATTATCGTCATGATAACGGTTACGCGTCTTAGGGAAAAGATTTGTGTTTAGATTTAGCGTGAGGGATATTGTTATTACTCTAAAGGTTTTAGATTGGAGTAACAATTATGTTTTGTTTAAGATTGGACTTGGTGACGTTATGCTGAGCTCTGTTTATGTGCAGGTTTCTGGGCATCATATTCGGGTCTACGTTGGTGTTATGGCTTTATGTTAGCTTTAGGGTCATTATGGCCACAGTTGGGTTAAGACTGCATTTGTGGACGTTAGGGGAATGCTCGCCTTACTGGTAGGTTTCTGGATGGGTTTTAGGCTCTACATTGGTTTTATCGGTCAATGCTAGCTCTAGGGTCATTATGGCCACAGTTGGGTAATTATCGTCAAGATAACGGTTAGGCTTCTTAGGGTAAGGATTTGTGTTTAGATTTAGCGTGAGGGCTATTGTCATTAGTCTAAGGGTTTAAGGTTGGAGAACAATTATGTTTAGTTTAGGATTGCGCTTGGGGACGTTATGCTGACAGCTTTGATAATGTGCAGGTTTCTGGGCATCATATTCGTGTCTACTTTGGTGTTATGGGTTTATGTTAGCTTTAGGGTCATTATGGCCACAGTTGGGTGAAGACTGCCTTTGTGGACGTTAGGGGAATGCTCGCCTTACCGGTAGGTTTCTGGACAGGGTTTCAGGCTCTACATTGGTTTTATCAGTTAATGATAGCTCTAGGGTCATTATGGCCACAGTTGTAATTATCGTCAAGAAAATGGTAAGGTTCTTAGGGTAGGGATTTGTGTTTAGATTTAGCGTAACGGATATTGTCATTACTCTAAAGGATGAAGGTTGGAGTAACAATTATGATTAGTTTAAGATTGCTCTTAGGGACGTTATTCTGACAGCTCGGCTTATGTGCAGGTTTCTGGGCATCATATTCGGGTCTACGTTAGTGTTCTGGGTTTATGTCAGCTTTAGGGTCATTATGGCCACAGTTGGGTGAAGATTGCATCTTTGGACTTTAGGGGAATGCTCGCCTTACGGGTAGGTTTCTGGACAGGGTTTTAGGGTCTACATTGGTGTTAAGGGTCTATGTTAGCTCTAGGGTCATTATGGCCACAGTTGTAATTATTGTCAAGAAAATGGTTAGGATTCTTAGGGTAAGGATTTGTGTTTAGATTTAGCGTGAAGGCTATTGGCATTAGACTAAAGGTTTAAGGTTGGAGTAACAATTATGATTAGTTTAGGATTGCGCTTGGGGACGTTATGCTGAGAGCTCTGTTTATATGCAGGTTTCTGAGCATCATATTCGTGTCTACGTTGGTGTTATGGCTTTATGTTAGCTTTAGGGTCATTATGGCCACAGTTGGGTGAAGACTGCATTTGTAGACATTAGGGGAATGCTTGCCTTACCGGTAGGTTTCTGGATGGGTTTTAGGCTCTACATTGGTTTTATTGGTCAATGATAGCTCTAGGGTCATTATGGCCACAGTTGTAGTAATTATCGTCACGATAACGGTTAGTCTTCTTAGGGTAAGGATTTGTGTTTAGATTTAGCGTGAGGGATATTGTCATTACTCTAAAGGTTTAGAGGTAAAGTAACAGTTATGATTAGTTTAAGATAGCGCTTAGGGACATTAGTCTTAGAGCTCGGCTTATGTGCAGGTTTCTGGGCCTCGTGTTAAGGTCTACGTTGGGTTCTGGGTTTATTTAGCTCTAGGGTCATTATGGCCACAGTTGGGTAATTATCGTGATGATAACGGTTACGCGTCTTAGGGAAAAGATTTGTGTTTAGATTTAGCATGAGGGCTATTGGCATTAGTCTAAAGGTTTAGGGTTGGAGTAACAGTTATGTTTAGATGAAGATTGCGCTTAGGGATATTATGCTGACAGCTTTGATAATGTGCAGGTTTCTGGGCATCATATTCGTGTCTACGTTGGTGTTATGGGTTTCTGTTAGCTTTAGGGTCATATGGCCACAGTTGGTGAAGATTGCATTTGTGGACGTTAGGGGAATGCCCGTTTTATGGCTAGGTTTTGGACCGTGTTTTAGGGTCTACGTTTGTATTAAGGGTTTCTGTTAGCTTTAGGGTCATTATGGCCACAGTTGGGTGAAGACTGCATTTGTAGACGTTAGGGGAATGCTTGCCTTACCGGTAGGTTTCTGGATGGGTTTTAGGCTCTACATTGGTTTTATCGGTCAATGCTAGCTCTAGGGTCATTATGGCCACAGTTGGGTAATTACCGTCAAGATAACTGTTAGGCTTCTTAGGGTAAGGATTTGTGTTTAGATTTAGCGTGAGGGATATTGTCATTACTCTAAAGGTTTAGAGTTAAAGTAACAGTTATGATTAGTTTAAGATAGCGCTTAGGGACATTAGGCTTAGAGCTCGGCTTATGTGCAGGTTTCTGGTCCTCGTATTAAGGTCTACGTTGGGTTCTGGGTTTATTTAGCTCTAGGGTCATTATGGCCACAGTTGGGTAATTATCGTCATGATAACGGTTACGCGTCTTAGGGAAAAGATTTGTGTTTAGATTTAGCATGAGGGCTGTTGGCATTAGTCTAAAGGTTTAGGGTTGGAGTAACAGTTATGTTTAGATGAAGATTGCGCTTAGGGATATTATGCTGACAGCTTTGATAATGTGCAGGTTTCTGGGCATCATATTCGTGTCTACGTTGGTGTTATGGCTTTCTGTTAGCTTTAGGGTCATATGGCCACAGTTGGTGAAGATTGCATTTGTGGACGTTAGGGGAATGCCCGTTTTATGGCTAGGTTTTGGACCGTGTGTTAGGGTCTACGTTTGTATTAAGGGTTTCTGTTAGCTTTAGGGTCATTATGGCCACAGTTGGGTGAAGACTGCATTTGTAGACGTTAGGGGAATGCTTGCCTTACCGGTAGGTTTCTGGATGGGTTTTAGGCTCTACATTGGTTTTATTGGTCAATGATAGCTCTAGGGTCATTATGGCCACAGTTGGGTAATTACCGTCAAGATAACGGTTAGGCTTCTTAGGGTAAGGATTTGTGTTTAGATTTAGCGTGAGGTATATTGTCATTACTCTAAAGGTTTAGAGGTAAAGTAACAGTTATGATTAGTTTAAGATAGCGCTTAGGGACATTAGGCTTAGAGCTTGGCTTATGTGCAGGTTTCTGGGCCTCGTGTTAAGGTCTACGTTGGGTTCTGGGTTTATTTAGCTCTAGGGTCATAATGGCCACAGTTGGGTAATTATCGTCATGATAACGGTTACGCGTCTTAGGGAAAAGATTTGTGTTTAGATTTAGCGTGAGGGATATTGTTATTACTCTAAAGGTTTTAGATGGGAGTAACAATTATGTTTTGTTTAAGATTGGACTTGGTGACGTTATGCTGAGCTCTGTTTATGTGCAGGTTTCTGGGCATCATATTCGGGTCTACGTTGGTGTTATGGCTTTATGTTAGCTTTAGGGTCATTATGGCCACAGTTGGGTTAAGACTGCATTTGTAGACGTTAGGGGAATGCTCGCCTTACTGGTAGGTTTCTGGATGGGTTTTAGGCTCTACATTGGTTTTATCGGTCAATGCTAGCTCTAGGGTCATTATGGCCACAGTTGGGTAATTATCGTCACGATAACGGTTAGTCTTCTTAGGGTAAGGATTTGTGTTTAGATTTAGCGTGAGGGCTATTGTCATTAGTCTAAAGGTTTAAGCTTGGAGTAACAATTATGTTTAGTTTAGGATTGCGCTTGGGGACGTTATGCTGACAGCTTTGATAATATGCAGGTTTCTGGGCATCATATTCGTGTCTACGTTTGTATTAAGGGTTTCTGTTAGCTTTAGGGTCATTATGGCCACAGTTGGGTGAAGACTGCATTTGTAGACGTTAGGGGAATGCTTGCCTTACCGGTAGGTTTCTGGATGGGTTTTAGGCTCTACATTGGTTTTATCGGTCAATGCTAGCTCTAGGGTCATTATGGCCACAGTTGGGTAATTATCGTCAAGATAACGGTTAGGCTTCTTAGGGTAAGGATTTGTGTTTAGATTTAGCGTGAGGGCTATTGTCATTAGTCTAAGGGTTTAAGGTTGGAGAACAATTATGTTTAGTTTAGGATTGCGCTTGGGGACGTTATGCTGACAGCTTTGATAATGTGCAGGTTTCTGGGCATCATATTCGTGTCTACGTTGGTGTTATGGGTTTCTGTTAGCTTTAGGGTCATATGGCCACAGTTGGTGAAGATTGCATTTGTGGACGTTAGGGGAATGCCCGTTTTATGGCTAGGTTTTGGACCGTGTTTTAGGGTCTACGTTTGTATTAAGGGTTTCTGTTAGCTTTAGGGTCATTATGGCCACAGTTGGGTGAAGACTGCATTTGTAGACGTTAGGGGAATGCTTGCCTTACCGGTAGGTTTCTGGATGGGTTTTAGGCTCTACATTGGTTTTATCGGTCAATGCTAGCTCTAGGGTCATTATGGCCACAGTTGGGTAATTACCGTCAAGATAACGGTTAGGCTTCTTAGGGTAAGGATTTGTGTTTAGATTTAGCGTGAGGGCTATTGTCATTAGTCTAAGGGTTTAAGGTTCGAGAACAATTATGTTTAGTTTAGGATTGCGCTTGGGGACGTTATGCTGACAGCTTTGATAATGTGCAGGTTTCTGGGCATCATATTCGTGTCTACTTTGGTGTTATGGGTTTATGTTAGCTTTAGGGTCATTATGGCCACAGTTGGGTGAAGACTGCATTTGTGGACTTTAGGGGAATGCTCGCCTTACGGGTAGGTTTCTGGACAGGGTTTTAGGGTCTACATTGGTTTTTAAGGGTCTATGTTAGCTCTAGGGTCATTATGGCCACAGTTGTAATTATCGTCAAGAAAATGGTTAGGCTTCTTAGGGTAAGGATTTGTGTTTAGATTTAGCGTGAGGTATATTGTCATTACTCTAAAGGTTTAGAGGTAAAGTAACAGTTATGATTAGTTTAAGATAGCGCTTAGGGACATTAGGCTTAGAGCTCGGCTTATGTGCAGGTTTCTGGTCCTCGTATTAAGGTCTACGTTGGGTTCTGGGTTTATTTAGCTCTAGGGTCATTATGGCCACAGTTGGGTAATTATTGTCATGATAACGGTTACGCGTCTTAGGGAAAAGATTTGTGTTTAGATTTAGCATGAGGGCTATTGGCATTAGTCTAAAGGTTTAGGGTTGGAGTAACAGTTATGTTTAGATGAAGATTGCGCTTAGGGATATTATGCTGACAGCTTTGATAATGTGCAGGTTTCTGGGCATCATATTCGTGTCTACGTTGGTGTTATGGGTTTCTGTTAGCTTTAGGGTCATATGGCCACAGTTGGTGAAGATTGCATTTGTGGACGTTAGGGGAATGCCCGTTTTATGGCTAGGTTTTGGACCGTGTTTTAGGGTCTACGTTTGTATTAAGGGTTTCTGTTAGCTTTAGGGTCATTATGGCCACAGTTGGGTGAAGACTGCATTTGTAGACGTTAGGGGAATGCTTGCCTTACCGGTAGGTTTCTGGATGGGTTTTAGGCTCTACATTGGTTTTATCGGTCAATGATAGCTCTAGGGTCATTATGGCCACAGTTGGGTAATTACCGTCAAGATAACGGTTAGGCTTCTTAGGGTAAGGATTTGTGTTTAGATTTAGCGTGAGGTATATTGTCATTACTCTAAAGGTTTAGAGGTAAAGTAACAGTTATGATTAGTTTAAGATAGCGCTTAGGGACATTAGGCTTAGAGCTTGGCTTATGTGCAGGTTTCTGGGCCTCGTGTTAAGGTCTACGTTGGGTTCTGGGTTTATTTAGCTCTAGGGTCATAATGGCCACAGTTGGGTAATTATCGTCATGATAACGGTTACGCGTCTTAGGGAAAAGATTTGTGTTTAGATTTAGCGTGAGGGATATTGTTATTACTCTAAAGGTTTTAGATGGGAGTAACAATTATGTTTTGTTTAAGATTGGACTTGGTGACGTTATGCTGAGCTCTGTTTATGTGCAGGTTTCTGGGCATCATATTCGGGTCTACGTTGGTGTTATGGCTTTATGTTAGCTTTAGGGTCATTATGGCCACAGTTGGGTTAAGACTGCATTTGTGGACGTTAGGGGAATGCTCGCCTTACTGGTAGGTTTCTGGATGGGTTTTAGGCTCTACATTGGTTTTATCGGTCAATGCTAGCTCTAGGGTCATTATGGCCACAGTTGGGTAATTATCGTCACGATAACGGTTAGTCTTCTTAGGGTAAGGATTTGTGTTTAGATTTAGCGTGAGGGCTATTGTCATTAGTCTAAAGGTTTAAGCTTGGAGTAACAATTATGTTTAGTTTAGGATTGCGCTTGGGGACGTTATGCTGACAGCTTTGATAATATGCAGGTTTCTGGGCATCATATTCGTGTCTACGTTTGTATTAAGGGTTTCTGTTAGCTTTAGGGTCATTATGGCCACAGTTGGGTGAAGACTGCATTTGTAGACGTTAGGGGAATGCTTGCCTTACCGGTAGGTTTCTGGATGGGTTTTAGGCTCTACATTGGTTTTATCGGTCAATGCTAGCTCTAGGGTCATTATGGCCACAGTTGGGTAATTATCGTCAAGATAACGGTTAGGCTTCTTAGGGTAAGGATTTGTGTTTAGATTTAGCGTGAGGGCTATTGTCATTAGTCTAAGGGTTTAAGGTTGGAGTAACAATTATGTTTAGTTTAGGATTGCGCTTGGGGACGTTATGCTGACAGCTTTGATAATGTGCAGGTTTCTGGGCATCATATTCGTGTCTACGTTGGTGTTATGGCTTTCTGTTAGCTTTAGGGTCATATGGCCACAGTTGGTGAAGATTGCATTTGTGGACGTTAGGGGAATGCCCGTTTTATGGCTAGGTTTTGGACCGTGTTTTAGGGTCTACGTTTGTATTAAGGGTTTCTGTTAGCTTTAGGGTCATTATGGCCACAGTTGGGTGAAGACTGCATTTGTAGACGTTAGGGGAATGCTTGCCTTACCGGTAGGTTTCTGGATGGGTTTTAGGCTCTACATTGGTTTTATCAGTTAATGATAGCTCTAGGGTCATTATGGCCACAGTTGGGTAATTACCGTCAAGATAACGGTTAGGCTTCTTAGGGTAAGGATTTGTGTTTAGATTTAGCGTGAGGGCTATTGTCATTAGTCTAAGGGTTTAAGGTTGGAGAACAATTATGTTTAGTTTAGGATTGCGCTTGGGGACGTTATGCTGACAGCTTTGATAATGTGCAGGTTTCTGGGCATCATATTCGTGTCTACTTTGGTGTTATGGGTTTATGTTAGCTTTAGGGTCATTATGGCCACAGTTGGGTGAAGACTGCATTTGTGGACTTTAGGGGAATGCTCGCCTTACGGGTAGGTTTCTGGACAGGGTTTTAGGGTCTACATTGGTTTTTAAGGGTCTATGTTAGCTCTAGGGTCATTATGGCCACAGTTGTAATTATCGTCAAGAAAATGGTTAGGCTTCTTAGGGTAAGGATTTGTGTTTAGATTTAGCGTGAGGTATATTGTCATTACTCTAAAGGTTTAGAGGTAAAGTAACAGTTATAATTAGTTTAAGATAGCGCTTAGGGACATTAGGCTTAGAGCTCGGCTTATGTGCAGGTTTCTGGTCCTCGTATTAAGGTCTACGTTGGGTTCTGGGTTTATTTAGCTCTAGGGTCATTATGGCCACAGTTGGGTAATTATCGTCATGATAACGGTTACGCGTCTTAGGGAAAAGATTTGTGTTTAGATTTAGCATGAGGGCTATTGGCATTAGTCTAAAGGTTTAGGGTTGGAGTAACAGTTATGTTTAGATGAAGATTGCGCTTAGGGATATTATGCTGACAGCTTTGATAATGTGCAGGTTTCTGGGCATCATATTCGTGTCTACGTTGGTGTTATGGGTTTCTGTTAGCTTTAGGGTCATATGGCCACAGTTGGTGAAGATTGCATTTGTGGACGTTAGGGGAATGCCCGTTTTATGGCTAGGTTTTGGACCGTGTTTTAGGGTCTACGTTTGTATTAAGGGTTTCTGTTAGCTTTAGGGTCATTATGGCCACAGTTGGGTGAAGACTGCATTTGTAGACGTTAGGGGAATGCTTGCCTTACCGGTAGGTTTCTGGATGGGTTTTAGGCTCTACATTGGTTTTATCGGTCAATGCTAGCTCTAGGGTCATTATGGCCACAGTTGGGTAATTACCGTCAAGATAACGGTTAGGCTTCTTAGGGTAAGGATTTGTGTTTAGATTTAGCGTGAGGTATATTGTCATTACTCTAAAGGTTTAGAGGTAAAGTAACAGTTATGATTAGTTTAAGATAGCGCTTAGGGACATTAGGCTTAGAGCTTGGCTTATGTGCAGGTTTCTGGGCCTCGTGTTAAGGTCTACGTTGGGTTCTGGGTTTATTTAGCTCTAGGGTCATAATGGCCACAGTTGGGTAATTATCGTCATGATAACGGTTACGCGTCTTAGGGAAAAGATTTGTGTTTAGATTTAGCGTGAGGGATATTGTTATTACTCTAAAGGTTTTAGATGGGAGTAACAATTATGTTTTGTTTAAGATTGGACTTGGTGACGTTATGCTGAGCTCTGTTTATGTGCAGGTTTCTGGGCATCATATTCGGGTCTACGTTGGTGTTATGGCTTTATGTTAGCTTTAGGGTCATTATGGCCACAGTTGGGTTAAGACTGCATTTGTGGACGTTAGGGGAATGCTCGCCTTACTGGTAGGTTTCTGGATGGGTTTTAGGCTCTACATTGGTTTTATCGGTCAATGCTAGCTCTAGGGTCATTATGGCCACAGTTGGGTAATTATCGTCACGATAACGGTTAGTCTTCTTAGGGTAAGGATTTGTGTTTAGATTTAGCGTGAGGGCTATTGTCATTAGTCTAAAGGTTTAAGCTTGGAGTAACAATTATGTTTAGTTTAGGATTGCGCTTGGGGACGTTATGCTGACAGCTTTGATAATATGCAGGTTTCTGGGCATCATATTCGTGTCTACGTTTGTATTAAGGGTTTCTGTTAGCTTTAGGGTCATTATGGCCACAGTTGGGTGAAGACTGCATTTGTAGACGTTAGGGGAATGCTTGCCTTACCGGTAGGTTTCTGGATGGGTTTTAGGCTCTACATTGGTTTTATCGGTCAATGCTAGCTCTAGGGTCATTATGGCCACAGTTGGGTAATTATCGTCAAGATAACGGTTAGGCTTCTTAGGGTAAGGATTTGTGTTTAGATTTAGCGTGAGGGCTATTGTCATTAGTCTAAGGGTTTAAGGTTGGAGAACAATTATGTTTAGTTTAGGATTGCGCTTGGGGACGTTATGCTGACAGCTTTGATAATGTGCAGGTTTCTGGGCATCATATTCGTGTCTACGTTGGTGTTATGGCTTTCTGTTAGCTTTAGGGTCATATGGCCACAGTTGGTGAAGATTGCATTTGTGGACGTTAGGGGAATGCCCGTTTTATGGCTAGGTTTTGGACCGTGTTTTAGGGTCTACGTTTGTATTAAGGGTTTCTGTTAGCTTTAGGGTCATTATGGCCACAGTTGGGTGAAGACTGCATTTGTAGACGTTAGGGGAATGCTTGCCTTACCGGTAGGTTTCTGGATGGGTTTTAGGCTCTACATTGGTTTTATCAGTTAATGATAGCTCTAGGGTCATTATGGCCACAGTTGGGTAATTACCGTCAAGATAACGGTTAGGCTTCTTAGGGTAAGGATTTGTGTTTAGATTTAGCGTGAGGGCTATTGTCATTAGTCTAAGGGTTTAAGGTTGGAGAACAATTATGTTTAGTTTAGGATTGCGCTTGGGGACGTTATGCTGACAGCTTTGATAATGTGCAGGTTTCTGGGCATCATATTCGTGTCTACTTTGGTGTTATGGGTTTATGTTAGCTTTAGGGTCATTATGGCCACAGTTGGGTGAAGACTGCATTTGTGGACTTTAGGGGAATGCTCGCCTTACGGGTAGGTTTCTGGACAGGGTTTTAGGGTCTACATTGGTTTTTAAGGGTCTATGTTAGCTCTAGGGTCATTATGGCCACAGTTGTAATTATCGTCAAGAAAATGGTTAGGCTTCTTAGGGTAAGGATTTGTGTTTAGATTTAGCGTGAGGTATATTGTCATTACTCTAAAGGTTTAGAGGTAAAGTAACAGTTATGATTAGTTTAAGATAGCGCTTAGGGACATTAGGCTTAGAGCTCGGCTTATGTGCAGGTTTCTGGTCCTCGTATTAAGGTCTACGTTGGGTTCTGGGTTTATTTAGCTCTAGGGTCATTATGGCCACAGTTGGGTAATTATCGTCATGATAACGGTTACGCGTCTTAGGGAAAAGATTTGTGTTTAGATTTAGCATGAGGGCTATTGGCATTAGTCTAAAGGTTTAGGGTTGGAGTAACAGTTATGTTTAGATGAAGATTGCGCTTAGGGATATTATGCTGACAGCTTTGATAATGTGCAGGTTTCTGGGCATCATATTCGTGTCTACGTTGGTGTTATGGGTTTCTGTTAGCTTTAGGGTCATATGGCCACAGTTGGTGAAGATTGCATTTGTGGACGTTAGGGGAATGCCCGTTTTATGGCTAGGTTTTGGACCGTGTTTTAGGGTCTACGTTTGTATTAAGGGTTTCTGTTAGCTTTAGGGTCATTATGGCCACAGTTGGGTGAAGACTGCATTTGTAGACGTTAGGGGAATGCTTGCCTTACCGGTAGGTTTCTGGATGGGTTTTAGGCTCTACATTGGTTTTATCGGTCAATGATAGCTCTAGGGTCATTATGGCCACAGTTGGGTAATTACCGTCAAGATAACGGTTAGGCTTCTTAGGGTAAGGATTTGTGTTTAGATTTAGCGTGAGGTATATTGTCATTAGTCTAAAGGTTTAAGCTTGGAGTAACAATTATGTTTAGTTTAAGATTGGACATTGTGACGTTATGCTGAGCTCTGTTTATGTGCAGGTTTCTGGGCATCATATTCGGGTCTACGTTGGTGTTATGGCTTTATGTTAGCTTTAGGGTCATTATGGCCACAGTTGGGTTAAGACTGCATTTGTGGACGTTAGGGGAATGCTCGCCTTACTGGTAGGTTTCTGGATGGGTTTTAGGCTCTACATTGGTTTTATCGGTCAATGCTAGCTCTAGGGTCATTATGGCCACAGTTGGGTAATTATCGTCACGATAACGGTTAGTCTTCTTAGGGTAAGGATTTGTGTTTAGATTTAGCGTGAGGGCTATTGTCATTAGTCTAAAGGTTTAAGCTTGGAGTAACAATTATGTTTAGTTTAGGATTGCGCTTGGGGACGTTATGCTGACAGCTTTGATAATATGCAGGTTTCTGGGCATCATATTCGTGTCTACGTTTGTATTAAGGGTTTCTGTTAGCTTTAGGGTCATTATGGCCACAGTTGGGTGAAGACTGCATTTGTAGACGTTAGGGGAATGCTTGCCTTACCGGTAGGTTTCTGGATGGGTTTTAGGCTCTACATTGGTTTTATCGGTCAATGATAGCTCTAGGGTCATTATGGCCACAGTTGGGTAATTACCGTCAAGATAACGGTTAGGCTTCTTAGGGTAAGGATTTGTGTTTAGATTTAGCGTGAGGGATATTGTCATTACTCTAAAGGTTTAGAGTTAAAGTAACAGTTATGATTAGTTTAAGATAGCGCTTAGGGACATTAGGCTTAGAGCTCGGCTTATGTGCAGGTTTCTGGTCCTCGTATTAAGGTCTACGTTGGGTTCTGGGTTTATTTAGCTCTAGGGTCATAATGGCCACAGTTGGGTAATTATCGTCATGATAACGGTTACGCGTCTTAGGGAAAAGATTTGTGTTTAGATTTAGCATGAGGGCTATTGGCATTAGTCTAAAGGTTTAGGGTTGGAGTAACAGTTATGTTTAGATGAAGATTGCGCTTAGGGATATTATGCTGACAGCTTTGATAATGTGCAGGTTTCTGGGCATCATATTCGTGTCTACGTTGGTGTTATGGGTTTCTGTTAGCTTTAGGGTCATATGGCCACAGTTGGTGAAGATTGCATTTGTGGACATTAGGGGAATGCCCGTTTTATGGCTAGGTTTTGGACCGTGTTTTAGGGTCTACGTTTGTATTAAGGGTTTCTGTTAGCTTTAGGGTCATTATGGCCACAGTTGGGTGAAGACTGCATTTGTAGACGTTAGGGGAATGCTTGCCTTACCGGTAGGTTTCTGGATGGGTTTTAGGCTCTACATTGGTTTTATCGGTCAATGATAGCTCTAGGGTCATTATGGCCACAGTTGGGTAATTACCGTCAAGATAACGGTTAGGCTTCTTAGGGTAAGGATTTGTGTTTAGATTTAGCGTGAGGTATATTGTCATTACTCTAAAGGTTTAGAGGTAAAGTAACAGTTATGATTAGTTTAAGATAGCGCTTAGGGACATTAGGCTTAGAGCTTGGCTTATGTGCAGGTTTCTGGGCCTCGTGTTAAGGTCTACGTTGGGTTCTGGGTTTATTTAGCTCTAGGGTCATTATGGCCACAGTTGGGTAATTATCGTCATGATAACGGTTACGCGTCTTAGGGAAAAGATTTGTGTTTAGATTTAGCGTGAGGGATATTGTTATTACTCTAAAGGTTTTAGATGGGAGTAACAATTATGTTTTGTTTAAGATTGGACTTGGTGACGTTATGCTGAGCTCTGTTTATGTGCAGGTTTCTGGGCATCATATTCGGGTCTACGTTGGTGTTATGGCTTTATGTTAGCTTTAGGGTCATTATGGCCACAGTTGGGTTAAGACTGCATTTGTGGACGTTAGGGGAATGCTCGCCTTACTGGTAGGTTTCTGGATGGGTTTTAGGCTCTACATTGGTTTTATCGGTCAATGCTAGCTCTAGGGTCATTATGGCCACAGTTGGGTAATTATCGTCACGATAACGGTTAGTCTTCTTAGGGTAAGGATTTGTGTTTAGATTTAGCGTGAGGGCTATTGTCATTAGTCTAAAGGTTTAAGCTTGGAGTAACAATTATGTTTAGTTTAGGATTGCGCTTGGGGACGTTATGCTGACAGCTTTGATAATATGCAGGTTTCTGGGTATCATATTCGTGTCTACGTTTGTATTAAGGGTTTCTGTTAGCTTTAGGGTCATTATGGCCACAGTTGGGTGAAGACTGCATTTGTAGACGTTAGGGGAATGCTTGCCTTACCGGTAGGTTTCTGGATGGGTTTTAGGCTCTACATTGGTTTTATCAGTTAATGATAGCTCTAGGGTCATTATGGCCACAGTTGGGTAATTACCGTCAAGATAACGGTTAGGCTTCTTAGGGTAAGGATTTGTGTTTAGATTTAGCGTGAGGGCTATTGTCATTAGTCTAAGGGTTTAAGGTTCGAGAACAATTATGTTTAGTTTAGGATTGCGCTTGGGGACGTTATGCTGACAGCTTTGATAATGTGCAGGTTTCTGGGCATCATATTCGTGTCTTCTTTGGTGTTATGGGTTTATGTTAGCTTTAGGGTCATTATGGCCACAGTTGGGTGAAGACTGCATTTGTGGACTTTAGGGGAATGCTCGCCTTACGGGTAGGTTTCTGGACAGGGTTTTAGGGTCTACATTGGTTTTTAAGGGTCTATGTTAGCTCTAGGGTCATTATGGACACAGTTGTAATTATCGTCAAGAAAATGGTTAGGCTTCTTAGGGTAAGGATTTGTGTTTAGATTTAGCGTGAGGTATATTGTCATTACTCTAAAGGTTTAGAGGTAAAGTAACAGTTATGATTAGTTTAAGATAGCGCTTAGGGACATTAGGCTTAGAGCTCGGCTTATGTGCAGGTTTCTGGGCCTCGTATTAAGGTCTACGTTGGGTTCTGGGTTTATTTAGCTCTAGGGTCATTATGGCCACAGTTGGGTAATTATCGTCATGATAACGGTTACGCGTCTTAGGGAAAAGATTTGTGTTTAGATTTAGCATGAGGGCTATTGGCATTAGTCTAAAGGTTTAGGGTTGGAGTAACAGTTATGTTTAGATGAAGATTGCGCTTAGGGATATTATGCTGACAGCTTTGATAATGTGCAGGTTTCTGGGCATCATATTCGTGTCTACGTTGGTGTTATGGGTTTCTGTTAGCTTTAGGGTCATATGGCCACAGTTGGTGAAGATTGCATTTGTGGACGTTAGGGGAATGCCCGTTTTATGGCTAGGTTTTGGACCGTGTTTTAGGGTCTACGTTTGTATTAAGGGTTTCTGTTAGCTTTAGGGTCATTATGGCCACAGTTGGGTGAAGACTGCATTTGTAGACGTTAGGGGAATGCTTGCCTTACCGGTAGGTTTCTGGATGGGTTTTAGGCTCTACATTGGTTTTATCGGTCAATGATAGCTCTAGGGTCATTATGGCCACAGTTGGGTAATTACCGTCAAGATAACGGTTAGTCTTCTTAGGGTAAGGATTTGTGTTTAGATTTAGCGTGAGGTATATTGTCATTAGTCTAAAGGTTTAAGCTTGGAGTAACAATTATGTTTAGTTTAAGATTGGACATTGTGACGTTATGCTGAGCTCTGTTTATGTGCAGGTTTCTGGGCATCATATTCGGGTCTACGTTGGTGTTATGGCTTTATGTTAGCTTTAGGGTCATTATGGCCACAGTTGGGTTAAGACTGCATTTGTGGACGTTAGGGGAATGCTCGCCTTACTGGTAGGTTTCTGGATGGGTTTTAGGCTCTACATTGGTTTTATCGGTCAATGCTAGCTCTAGGGTCATTATGGCCACAGTTGGGTAATTATCGTCACGATAACGGTTAGTCTTCTTAGGGTAAGGATTTGTGTTTAGATTTAGCGTGAGGGCTATTGTCATTAGTCTAAAGGTTTAAGCTTGGAGTAACAATTATGTTTAGTTTAGGATTGCGCTTGGGGACGTTATGCTGACAGCTTTGATAATATGCAGGTTTCTGGGCATCATATTCGTGTCTACGTTTGTATTAAGGGTTTCTGTTAGCTTTAGGGTCATTATGGCCACAGTTGGGTGAAGACTGCATTTGTAGACGTTAGGGGAATGCTTGCCTTACCGGTAGGTTTCTGGATGGGTTTTAGGCTCTACATTGGTTTTATCGGTCAATGCTAGCTCTAGGGTCATTATGGCCACAGTTGGGTAATTACCGTCAAGATAACGGTTAGGCTTCTTAGGGTAAGGATTTGTGTTTAGATTTAGCGTGAGGGATATTGTCATTACTCTAAAGGTTTAGAGTTAAAGTAACAGTTATGATTAGTTTAAGATAGCGCTTAGGGACATTAGGCTTAGAGCTCGGCTTATGTGCAGGTTTCTGGTCCTCGTATTAAGGTCTACGTTGGGTTCTGGGTTTATTTAGCTCTAGGGTCATTATGGCCACAGTTGGGTAATTATCGTCATGATAACGGTTACGCGTCTTAGGGAAAAGATTTGTGTTTAGATTTAGCATGAGGGCTATTGGCATTAGTCTAAAGGTTTAGGGTTGGAGTAACAGTTATGTTTAGATGAAGATTGCGCTTAGGGATATTATGCTGACAGCTTTGATAATGTGCAGGTTTCTGGGCATCATATTCGTGTCTACGTTGGTGTTATGGGTTTCTGTTAGCTTTAGGGTCATATGGCCACAGTTGGTGAAGATTGCATTTGTGGACATTAGGGGAATGCCCGTTTTATGGCTAGGTTTTGGACCGTGTTTTAGGGTCTACGTTTGTATTAAGGGTTTCTGTTAGCTTTAGGGTCATTATGGCCACAGTTGGGTGAAGACTGCATTTGTAGACGTTAGGGGAATGCTTGCCTTACCGGTAGGTTTCTGGATGGGTTTTAGGCTCTACATTGGTTTTATCGGTCAATGATAGCTCTAGGGTCATTATGGCCACAGTTGGGTAATTACCGTCAAGATAACGGTTAGGCTTCTTAGGGTAAGGATTTGTGTTTAGATTTAGCGTGAGGTATATTGTCATTACTCTAAAGGTTTAGAGGTAAAGTAACAGTTATGATTAGTTTAAGATAGCGCTTAGGGACATTAGGCTTAGAGCTTGGCTTATGTGCAGGTTTCTGGGCCTCGTGTTAAGGTCTACGTTGGGTTCTGGGTTTATTTAGCTCTAGGGTCATTATGGCCACAGTTGGGTAATTATCGTCATGATAACGGTTACGCGTCTTAGGGAAAAGATTTGTGTTTAGATTTAGCGTGAGGGATATTGTTATTACTCTAAAGGTTTTAGATGGGAGTAACAATTATGTTTTGTTTAAGATTGGACTTGGTGACGTTATGCTGAGCTCTGTTTATGTGCAGGTTTCTGGGCATCATATTCGGGTCTACGTTGGTGTTATGGCTTTATGTTATCTTTAGGGTCATTATGGCCACAGTTGGGTTAAGACTGCATTTGTGGACGTTAGGGGAATGCTCGCCTTACTGGTAGGTTTCTGGATGGGTTTTAGGCTCTACATTGGTTTTATCGGTCAATGCTAGCTCTAGGGTCATTATGGCCACAGTTGGGTAATTATCGTCACGATAACGGTTAGTCTTCTTAGGGTAAGGATTTGTGTTTAGATTTAGCGTGAGGGCTATTGTCATTAGTCTAAAGGTTTAAGCTTGGAGTAACAATTATGTTTAGTTTAGGATTGCGCTTGGGGACGTTATGCTGACAGCTTTGATAATATGCAGGTTTCTGGGTATCATATTCGTGTCTACGTTTGTATTAAGGGTTTCTGTTAGCTTTAGGGTCATTATGGCCACAGTTGGGTGAAGACTGCATTTGTAGACGTTAGGGGAATGCTTGCCTTACCGGTAGGTTTCTGGATGGGTTTTAGGCTCTACATTGGTTTTATCAGTTAATGATAGCTCTAGGGTCATTATGGCCACAGTTGGGTAATTACCGTCAAGATAACGGTTAGGCTTCTTAGGGTAAGGATTTGTGTTTAGATTTAGCGTGAGGGCTATTGTCATTAGTCTAAGGGTTTAAGGTTCGAGAACAATTATGTTTAGTTTAGGATTGCGCTTGGGGACGTTATGCTGACAGCTTTGATAATGTGCAGGTTTCTGGGCATCATATTCGTGTCTTCTTTGGTGTTATGGGTTTATGTTAGCTTTAGGGTCATTATGGCCACAGTTGGGTGAAGACTGCATTTGTGGACTTTAGGGGAATGCTCGCCTTACGGGTAGGTTTCTGGACAGGGTTTTAGGGTCTACATTGGTTTTTAAGGGTCTATGTTAGCTCTAGGGTCATTATGGACACAGTTGTAATTATCGTCAAGAAAATGGTTAGGCTTCTTAGGGTAAGGATTTGTGTTTAGATTTAGCGTGAGGTATATTGTCATTACTCTAAAGGTTTAGAGGTAAAGTAACAGTTATGATTAGTTTAAGATAGCGCTTAGGGACATTAGGCTTAGAGCTCGGCTTATGTGCAGGTTTCTGGGCCTCGTATTAAGGTCTACGTTGGGTTCTGGGTTTATTTAGCTCTAGGGTCATTATGGCCACAGTTGGGTAATTATCGTCATGATAACGGTTACGCGTCTTAGGGAAAAGATTTGTGTTTAGATTTAGCATGAGGGCTATTGGCATTAGTCTAAAGGTTTAGGGTTGGAGTAACAGTTATGTTTAGATGAAGATTGCGCTTAGGGATATTATGCTGACAGCTTTGATAATGTGCAGGTTTCTGGGCATCATATTCGTGTCTACGTTTGTATTAAGGGTTTCTGTTAGCTTTAGGGTCATTATGGCCACAGTTGGGTGAAGACTGCATTTGTAGACGTTAGGGGAATGCTTGCCTTACCGGTAGGTTTCTGGATGGGTTTTAGGCTCTACATTGGTTTTATCGGTCAATGCTAGCTCTAGGGTCATTATGGCCACAGTTGGGTAATTATCGTCACGATAACGGTTAGTCTTCTTAGGGTAAGGATTTGTGTTTAGATTTAGCGTGAGGGCTATTGTCATTAGTCTAAAGGTTTAAGCTTGGAGTAACAATTATGTTTAGTTTAGGATTGCGCTTGGGGACGTTATGCTGACAGCTTTGATAATATGCAGGTTTCTGGGCATCATATTCGTGTCTACGTTTGTATTAAGGGTTTCTGTTAGCTTTAGGGTCATTATGGCCACAGTTGGGTGAAGACTGCATTTGTAGACGTTAGGGGAATGCTTGCCTTACCGGTAGGTTTCTGGATGGGTTTTAGGCTCTACATTGGTTTTATCGGTCAATGCTAGCTCTAGGGTCATTATGGCCACAGTTGGGTAATTATCGTCAAGATAACGGTTAGGCTTCTTAGGGTAAGGATTTGTGTTTAGATTTAGCGTGAGGGCTATTGTCATTAGTCTAAGGGTTTAAGGTTGGAGAACAATTATGTTTAGTTTAGGATTGCGCTTGGGGACGTTATGCTGACAGCTTTGATAATGTGCAGGTTTCTGGGCATCATATTCGTGTCTACTTTGGTGTTATGGGTTTCTGTTAGCTTTAGGGTCATATGGCCACAGTTGGTGAAGATTGCATTTGTGGACGTTAGGGGAATGCCCGTTTTATGGCTAGGTTTTGGACCGTGTTTTAGGGTCTACGTTTGTATTAAGGGTTTCTGTTAGCTTTAGGGTCATTATGGCCACAGTTGGGTGAAGACTGCATTTGTAGACGTTAGGGGAATGCTTGCCTTACCGGTAGGTTTCTGGATGGGTTTTAGGCTCTACATTGGTTTTTTCAGTTAATGATAGCTCTAGGGTCATTATGGCCACAGTTGGGTAATTACCGTCAAGATAACGGTTAGGCTTCTTAGGGTAAGGATTTGTGTTTAGATTTAGCGTGAGGGCTATTGTCATTAGTCTAAGGGTTTAAGGTTCGAGAACAATTATGTTTAGTTTAGGATTGCGCTTGGGGACGTTATGCTGACAGCTTTGATAATGTGCAGGTTTCTGGGCATCATATTCGTGTCTACTTTGGTGTTATGGGTTTATGTTAGCTTTAGGGTCATTATGGCCACAGTTGGGTGAAGACTGCATTTGTGGACTTTAGGGGAATGCTCGCCTTACGGGTAGGTTTCTGGACAGGGTTTTAGGGTCTACATTGGTTTTTAAGGGTCTATGTTAGCTCTAGGGTCATTATGGCCACAGTTGTAATTATCGTCAAGAAAATGGTTAGGCTTCTTAGGGTAAGGATTTGTGTTTAGATTTAGCGTGAGGTATATTGTCATTACTCTAAAGGTTTAGAGGTAAAGTAACAGTTATGATTAGTTTAAGATAGCGCTTAGGGACATTAGGCTTAGAGCTCGGCTTATGTGCAGGTTTCTGGTCCTCGTATTAAGGTCTACGTTGGGTTCTGGGTTTATTTAGCTCTAGGGTCATTATGGCCACAGTTGGGTAATTATCGTCATGATAACGGTTACGCGTCTTAGGGAAAAGATTTGTGTTTAGATTTAGCATGAGGGCTATTGGCATTAGTCTAAAGGTTTAGGGTTGGAGTAACAGTTATGTTTAGATGAAGATTGCGCTTAGGGATATTATGCTGACAGCTTTGATAATGTGCAGGTTTCTGGGCATCATATTCGTGTCTACGTTGGTGTTATGGGTTTCTGTTAGCTTTAGGGTCATATGGCCACAGTTGGTGAAGATTGCATTTGTGGACGTTAGGGGAATGCCCGTTTTATGGCTAGGTTTTGGACCGTGTTTTAGGGTCTACGTTTGTATTAAGGGTTTCTGTTAGCTTTAGGGTCATTATGGCCACAGTTGGGTGAAGACTGCATTTGTAGACGTTAGGGGAATGCTTGCCTTACCGGTAGGTTTCTGGATGGGTTTTAGGCTCTACATTGGTTTTATCGGTCAATGATAGCTCTAGGGTCATTATGGCCACAGTTGGGTAATTACCGTCAAGATAACGGTTAGGCTTCTTAGGGTAAGGATTTGTGTTTAGATTTAGCGTGAGGTATATTGTCATTACTCTAAAGGTTTAGAGGTAAAGTAACAGTTATTATTAGTTTAAGATAGCGCTTAGGGACATTAGGCTTAGAGCTTGGCTTATGTGCAGGTTTCTGGGCCTCGTGTTAAGGTCTACGTTGGGTTCTGGGTTTATTTAGCTCTAGGGTCATAATGGCCACAGTTGGGTAATTATCGTGATGATAACGGTTACGCGTCTTAGGGAAAAGATTTGTGTTTAGATTTAGCGTGAGGGATATTGTTATTACTCTAAAGGTTTTAGATGGGAGTAACAATTATGTTTTGTTTAAGATTGGACTTGGTGACGTTATGCTGAGCTCTGTTTATGTGCAGGTTTCTGGGCATCATATTCGGGTCTACGTTGGTGTTATGGCTTTATGTTAGCTTTAGGGTCATTATGGCCACAGTTGGGTTAAGACTGCATTTGTGGACGTTAGGGGAATGCTCGCCTTACTGGTAGGTTTCTGGATGGGTTTTAGGCTCTACATTGGTTTTATCGGTCAATGCTAGCTCTAGGGTCATTATGGCCACAGTTGGGTAATTATCGTCACGATAACGGTTAGTCTTCTTAGGGTAAGGATTTGTGTTTAGATTTAGCGTGAGGGCTATTGTCATTAGTCTAAAGGTTTAAGCTTGGAGTTACAATTATGATTAGTTAAGGATTGCGCTTGGGGACGTTATGCTGACAGCTTTGATAATGTGCAGGTTTCTGGGCATCATATTCGTGTCTACTTTGGTGTTATGGGTTTCTGTTAGCTTTAGGGTCATTATGGCCACAGTTGGGTGAAGACTGCCTTTGTGGACGTTAGGGGAATGCTCGCCTTACCGGTAGGTTTCTGGACAGGGTTTCAGGCTCTACATTGGTTTTATCAGTTAATGATAGCTCTAGGGTCATTATGGCCACAGTTGTAATTATCGTCAAGAAAATGGTAAGGTTCTTAGGGTAGGGATTTGTGTTTAGATTTAGCGTAACGGATATTGTCATTACTCTAAAGGATGAAGGTTGGAGTAACAATTATGATTAGTTTAAGATTGCTCTTAGGGACGTTATTCTGACAGCTCGGCTTATGTGCAGGTTTCTGGGCATCATATTCGTGTCTACTTTGGTGTTATGGGTTTATGTTAGCTTTAGGGTCATTATGGCCACAGTTGGGTGAAGACTGCATTTGTAGACTTTAGGGGAATGCTCGCCTTACGGGTAGGTTTCTGGACAGGGTTTTAGGGTCTACATTGGTGTTAAGGGTCTATGTTAGCTCTAGGGTCATTATGGCCACAGTTGTAATTATCGTCAAGAAAATGGTTAGGATTCTTAGGGTAAGGATTTGTGTTTAGATTTAGCGTGAAGGCTATTGGCATTAGACTAAAGGTTTAAGGTTGGAGTAACAATTATGATTAGTTTAGGATTGCGCTTGGGGACGTTATGCTGAGAGCTCTGTTTATATGCAGGTTTCTGAGCATCATATTCGTGTCTACGTTGGTGTTATGGCTTTATGTTAGCTTTAGGGTCATTATGGCCACAGTTGGGTGAAGACTGCATTTGTAGACGTTAGGGGAATGCTTGCCTTACCGGTAGGTTTCTGGATGGGTTTTAGGCTCTACATTGGTTTTATCGGTCAATGCTAGCTCTAGGGTCATTATGGCCACAGTTGGGTAATTATCGTCAAGATAACGGTTAGGCTTCTTAGGGTAAGGATTTGTGTTTAGATTTAGCGTGAGGGATATTGTCATTACTCTAAAGGTTTAGAGTTAAAGTAACAGTTATGATTAGTTTAAGATAGCGCTTAGGGACATTAGGCTTAGAGCTCGGCTTATGTGCAGGTTTCTGGTCCTCGTATTAAGGTCTACGTTGGGTTCTGGGTTTATTTAGCTCTAGGGTCATTATGGCCACAGTTGGGTAATTATCGTCATGATAACGGTTACGCGTCTTAGGGAAAAGATTTGTGTTTAGATTTAGCATGAGGGCTATTGGCATTAGTCTAAAGGTTTAGGGTTGGAGTAACAGTTATGTTTAGATGAAGATTGCGCTTAGGGATATTATGCTGACAGCTTTGATAATGTGCAGGTTTCTGGGCATCATATTCGTGTCTACGTTGGTGTTATGGGTTTCTGTTAGCTTTAGGGTCATATGGCCACAGTTGGTGAAGATTGCATTTGTGGACGTTAGGGGAATGCCCGTTTTATGGCTAGGTTTTGGACCGTGTGTTAGGGTCTACGTTTGTATTAAGGGTTTCTGTTAGCTTTAGGGTCATTATGGCCACAGTTGGGTGAAGACTGCATTTGTAGACGTTAGGGGAATGCTTGCCTTACCGGTAGGTTTCTGGATGGGTTTTAGGCTCTACATTGGTTTTATCGGTCAATGCTAGCTCTAGGGTCATTATGGCCACAGTTGGGTAATTATCGTCAAGATAACGGTTAGGCTTCTTAGGGTAAGGATTTGTGTTTAGATTTAGCGTGAGGTATATTGTCATTACTCTAAAGGTTTAGAGGTAAAGTAACAGTTATGATTAGTTTAAGATAGCGCTTAGGGACATTAGGCTTAGAGCTTGGCTTATGTGCAGGTTTCTGGGCCTCGTGTTAAGGTCTACGTTGGGTTCTGGGTTTATTTAGCTCTAGGGTCATAATGGCCACAGTTGGGTAATTATCGTCATGATAACGGTTACGCGTCTTAGGGAAAAGATTTGTGTTTAGATTTAGCGTGAGGGCTATTGTTATTACTCTAAAGGTTTTAGATGGGAGTAACAATTATGTTTTGTTTAAGATTGGACTTGGTGACGTTATGCTGAGCTCTGTTTATGTGCAGGTTTCTGAGCATCATATTCGGGTCTACGTTGGTGTTATGGCTTTATGTTAGCTTTAGGGTCATTATGGCCACAGTTGGGTTAAGACTGCATTTGTGGACGTTAGGGGAATGCTCGCCTTACTGGTAGGTTTCTGGATGGGTTTTAGGCTCTACATTGGTTTTATCGGTCAATGCTAGCTCTAGGGTCATTATGGCCACAGTTGGGTAATTATCGTCACGATAACGGTTAGTCTTCTTAGGGTAAGGATTTGTGTTTAGATTTAGCGTGAGGGCTATTGTCATTAGTCTAAAGGTTTAAGCTTGGAGTAACAATTATGTTTAGTTTAGGATTGCGCTTGGGGACGTTATGCTGACAGCTTTGATAATATGCAGGTTTCTGGGCATCATATTCGTGTCTACGTTTGTATTAAGGGTTTCTGTTAGCTTTAGGGTCATTATGGCCACAGTTGGGTGAAGACTGCATTTGTAGACGTTAGGGGAATGCTTGCCTTACCGGTAGGTTTCTGGATGGGTTTTAGGCTCTACATTGGTTTTATCGGTCAATGATAGCTCTAGGGTCATTATGGCCACAGTTGGGTAATTACCGTCAAGATAACGGTTAGGCTTCTTAGGGTAAGGATTTGTGTTTAGATTTAGCGTGAGGGCTATTGTCATTAGTCTAAGGGTTTAAGGTTGGAGAACAATTATGTTTAGTTTAGGATTGCGCTTGGGGACGTTATGCTGACAGCTTTGATAATGTGCAGGTTTCTGGGCATCATATTCGTGTCTACTTTGGTGTTATGGGTTTATGTTAGCTTTAGGGTCATTATGGCCACAGTTGGGTGAAGACTGCCTTTGTGGACGTTAGGGGAATGCTCGCCTTACCGGTAGGTTTCTGGACAGGGTTTCAGGCTCTACATTGGTTTTATCAGTTAATGATAGCTCTAGGGTCATTATGGCCACAGTTGTAATTATCGTCAAGAAAATGGTAAGGTTCTTAGGGTAGGGATTTGTGTTTAGATTTAGCGTAACGGATATTGTCATTACTCTAAAGGATGAAGGTTGGAGTAACAATTATTATTAGTTTAAGATTGCTCTTAGGGACGTTATTCTGACAGCTCGGCTTATGTGCAGGTTTCTGGGCATCATATTCGGGTCTACGTTAGTGTTCTGGGTTTATGTCAGCTTTAGGGTCATTATGGCCACAGTTGGGTGAAGATTGCATCTTTGGACTTTAGGGGAATGCTCGCCTTACGGGTAGGTTTCTGGACAGGGTTTTAGGGTCTACATTGGTGTTAAGGGTCTATGTTAGCTCTAGGGTCATTATGGCCACAGTTGTAATTATCGTCAAGAAAATGGTTAGGATTCTTAGGGTAAGGATTTGTGTTTAGATTTAGCGTGAAGGCTATTGGCATTAGACTAAAGGTTTAAGGTTGGAGTAACAATTATGATTAGTTTAGGATTGCGCTTGGGGACGTTATGCTGAGAGCTCTGTTTATATGCAGGTTTCTGAGCATCATATTCGTGTCTACGTTGGTGTTATGGCTTTATGTTAGCTTTAGGGTCATTATGGCCACAGTTGGGTGAAGACTGCATTTGTAGACGTTAGGGGAATGCTTGCCTTACCGGTAGGTTTCTGGATGGGTTTTAGGCTCTACATTGGTTTTATCGGTCAATGCTAGCTCTAGGGTCATTATGGACACAGTTGGGTAATTATCGTCAAGATAACTGTTAGGCTTCTTAGGGTAAGGATTTGTGTTTAGATTTAGCGTGAGGGATATTGTCATTACTCTAAAGGTTTAGAGTTAAAGTAACAGTTATGATTAGTTTAAGATAGCGCTTAGGGACATTAGGCTTAGAGCTCGGCTTATGTGCAGGTTTCTGGTCCTCGTATTAAGGTCTACGTTGGGTTCTGGGTTTATTTAGCTCTAGGGTCATAATGGCCACAGTTGGGTAATTATCGTCATGATAACGGTTACGCGTCTTAGGGAAAAGATTTGTGTTTAGATTTAGCATGAGGGCTATTGGCATTAGTCTAAAGGTTTAGGGTTGGAGTAACAGTTATGTTTAGATGAAGATTGCGCTTAGGGATATTATGCTGACAGCTTTGATAATGTGCAGGTTTCTGGGCATCATATTCGTGTCTACGTTGGTGTTATGGGTTTCTGTTAGCTTTAGGGTCATATGGCCACAGTTGGTGAAGATTGCATTTGTGGACGTTAGGGGAATGCCCGTTTTATGGCTAGGTTTTGGACCGTGTTTTAGGGTCTACGTTTGTATTAAGGGTTTCTGTTAGCTTTAGGGTCATTATGGCCACAGTTGGGTGAAGACTGCATTTGTAGACGTTAGGGGAATGCTTGCCTTACCGGTAGGTTTCTGGATGGGTTTTAGGCTCTACATTGGTTTTATCGGTCAATGATAGCTCTAGGGTCATTATGGCCACAGTTGGGTAATTATCGTCAAGATAACGGTTAGTCTTCTTAGGGTAAGGATTTGTGTTTAGATTTAGCGTGAGGGATATTGTCATTACTCTAAAGGTTTAGAGGTAAAGTAACAGTTATGATTAGTTTAAGATAGCGCTTAGGGACATTAGGCTTAGAGCTCGGCTTATGTGCAGGTTTCTGGTCCTCGTGTTAAGGTCTACGTTGGGTTCTGGGTTTATTTAGCTCTAGGGTCATAATGGCCACAGTTGTGTAATTATTGTCATGATAACGGTTACACGTCTTAGGGAAAAGATTTGTGTTTAGATTTAGCGTGAGGGCTATTGTTATTACTCTAAAGGTTTTAGATGGGAGTAACAATTATGTTTTGTTTAAGATTGGACTTGGTGACGTTATGCTGAGCTCTGTTTATGTGCAGGTTTCTGGGCATCATATTCGGGTCTACGTTGGTGTTATGGCTTTATGTTAGCTTTAGGGTCATTATGGCCACAGTTGGGTAATTATCGTCACGATAACGGTTAGTCTTCTTAGGGTAAGGATTTGTGTTTAGATTTAGCGTGAGGGCTATTGTCATTAGTCTAAAGGTTTAAGCTTGGAGTAACAATTATGTTTAGTTTAGGATTGCGCTTGGGGACGTTATGCTGACAGCTTTGATAATATGCAGGTTTCTGGGCATCATATTCGTGTCTACGTTTGTATTAAGGGTTTCTGTTAGCTTTAGGGTCATTATGGCCACAGTTGGGTGAAGACTGCATTTGTAGACGTTAGGGGAATGCTTGCCTTACCGGTAGGTTTCTGGATGGGTTTTAGGCTCTACATTGGTTTTATCGGTCAATGATAGCTCTAGGGTCATTATGGCCACAGTTGGGTAATTATCGTCAAGATAACGGTTAGGCTTCTTAGGGTAAGGATTTGTGTTTAGATTTAGCGTGAGGGCTATTGGCATTAGTCTAAGGGTTTAAGGTTGGAGAACAATTATGTTTAGTTTAGGATTGCGCTTGGGGACGTTATGCTGACAGCTTTGATAATGTGCAGGTTTCTGGGCATCATATTCGTGTCTACTTTGGTGTTATGGGTTTATGTTAGCTTTAGGGTCATTATGGCCACAGTTGGGTGAAGACTGCCTTTGTGGACGTTAGGGGAATGCTCGCCTTACCGGTAGGTTTCTGGACAGGGTTTCAGGCTCTACATTGGTTTTATCAGTTAATGATAGCTCTAGGGTCATTATGGCCACAGTTGTAATTATCGTCAAGAAAATGGTAAGGTTCTTAGGGTAGGGATTTGTGTTTAGATTTAGCGTAACGGATATTGTCATTACTCTAAAGGATGAAGGTTGGAGTAACAATTATGATTAGTTTAAGATTGCTCTTAGGGACGTTATTCTGACAGCTCGGCTTATGTGCAGGTTTCTGGGCATCATATTCGGGTCTACGTTAGTGTTCTGGGTTTATGTCAGCTTTAGGGTCATTATGGCCACAGTTGGGTGAAGATTGCATCTTTGGACTTTAGGGGAATGCTCGCCTTACGGGTAGGTTTCTGGACAGGGTTTTAGGGTCTACATTGGTGTTAAGGGTCTATGTTAGCTCTAGGGTCATTATGGCCACAGTTGTAATTATCGTCAAGAAAATGGTTAGGCTTCTTAGGGTAAGGATTTGTGTTTAGATTTAGCGTGAAGGCTATTGGCATTAGACTAAAGGTTTAAGGTTGGAGTAACAATTATGATTAGTTTAGGATTGCGCTTGGGGACGTTATGCTGAGAGCTCTGTTTATATGCAGGTTTCTGAGCATCATATTCGTGTCTACGTTGGTGTTATGGCTTTATGTTAGCTTTAGGGTCATTATGGCCACAGTTGGGTGAAGACTGCATTTGTAGACGTTAGGGGAATGCTTGCCTTACCGGTAGGTTTCTGGATGGGTTTTAGGCTCTACATTGGTTTTATCGGTCAATGCTAGCTCTAGGGTCATTATGGCCACAGTTGGGTAATTATCGTCAAGATAACTGTTAGGCTTCTTAGGGTAAGTATTTGTGTTTAGATTTAGCGTGAGGGATATTGTCATTACTCTAAAGGTTTAGAGTTAAAGTAACAGTTATGATTAGTTTAAGATAGCGCTTAGGGATATTAGGCTTAGAGCTCGGCTTATGTGCAGGTTTCTGGGCCTCGTATTAAGGTCTACGTTGGGTTCTGGGTTTATTTAGCTCTAGGGTCATTATGGCCACAGTTGGGTAATTATCGTCATGATAACGGTTACGCGTCTTAGGGAAAAGATTTGTGTTTAGATTTAGCATGAGGGCTATTGGCATTAGTCTAAAGGTTTAGGGTTGGAGTAACAGTTATGTTTAGATGAAGATTGCGCTTAGGGATATTATGCTGACAGCTTTGATAATGTGCAGGTTTCTGGGCATCATATTCGTGTCTACGTTGGTGTTATGGGTTTCTGTTAGCTTTAGGGTCATATGGCCACAGTTGGTGAAGATTGCATTTGTGGACGTTAGGGGAATGCCCGTTTTATGGCTAGGTTTTGGACCGTGTTTTAGGGTCTACGTTTGTATTAAGGGTTTCTGTTAGCTTTAGGGTCATTATGGCCACAGTTGGGTGAAGACTGCATTTGTAGACGTTAGGGGAATGCTTGCCTTACCGGTAGGTTTCTGGATGGGTTTTAGGCTCTACATTGGTTTTATCGGTCAATGATAGCTCTAGGGTCATTATGGCCACAGTTGGGTAATTACCGTCAAGATAACGGTTAGGCTTCTTAGGGTAAGGATTTGTGTTTAGATTTAGCGTGAGGTATATTGTCATTACTCTAAAGGTTTAGAGGTAAAGTAACAGTTATGATTAGTTTAAGATAGCGCTTAGGGACATTAGGCTTAGAGCTTGGCTTATGTGCAGGTTTCTGGGCCTCGTGTTAAGGTCTACGTTGGGTTCTGGGTTTATTTAGCTCTAGGGTCATAATGGCCACAGTTGGGTAATTATCGTCATGATAACGGTTACGCGTCTTAGGGAAAAGATTTGTGTTTAGATTTAGCGTGAGGGATATTGTTATTACTCTAAAGGTTTTAGATGGGAGTAACAATTATGTTTTGTTTAAGATTGGACTTGGTGACGTTATGCTGAGCTCTGTTTATGTGCAGGTTTCTGGGCATCATATTCGGGTCTACGTTGGTGTTATGGCTTTATGTTATCTTTAGGGTCATTATGGCCACAGTTGGGTTAAGACTGCATTTGTGGACGTTAGGGGAATGCTCGCCTTACTGGTAGGTTTCTGGATGGGTTTTAGGCTCTACATTGGTTTTATCGGTCAATGCTAGCTCTAGGGTCATTATGGCCACAGTTGGGTAATTATCGTCACGATAACGGTTAGTCTTCTTAGGGTAAGGATTTGTGTTTAGATTTAGCATGAGGGCTATTGTCATTAGTCTAAAGGTTTAAGGTTGGAGTAACAATTATGTTTAGTTTAGGATTGCGCTTGGGGACGTTATGCTGACAGCTTTGATAATATGCAGGTTTCTGGGCATCATATTCGTGTCTACGTTTGTATTAAGGGTTTCTGTTAGCTTTAGGGTCATTATGGCCACAGTTGGGTGAAGACTGCATTTGTAGACGTTAGGGGAATGCTTGCCTTACCGGTAGGTTTCTGGATGGGTTTTAGGCTCTACATTGGTTTTATCGGTCAATGCTAGCTCTAGGGTCATTATGGCCACAGTTGGGTAATTATCGTCAAGATAACGGTTAGGCTTCTTAGGGTAAGGATTTGTGTTTAGATTTAGCGTGAGGGCTATTGTCATTAGTCTAAGGGTTTAAGGTTGGAGAACAATTATGTTTAGTTTAGGATTGCGCTTGGGGACGTTATGCTGACAGCTTTGATAATGTGCAGGTTTCTGGGCATCATATTCGTGTCTACGTTGGTGTTATGGCTTTCTGTTAGCTTTAGGGTCATATGGCCACAGTTGGTGAAGATTGCATTTGTGGACGTTAGGGGAATGCCCGTTTTATGGCTAGGTTTTGGACCGTGTTTTAGGGTCTACGTTTGTATTAAGGGTTTCTGTTAGCTTTAGGGTCATTATGGCCACAGTTGGGTGAAGACTGCATTTGTAGACGTTAGGGGAATGCTTGCCTTACCGGTAGGTTTCTGGATGGGTTTTAGGCTCTACATTGGTTTTATCGGTCAATGATAGCTCTAGGGTCATTATGGCCACAGTTGGGTAATTACCGTCAAGATAACGGTTAGGCTTCTTAGGGTAAGGATTTGTGTTTAGATTTAGCATGAGGGCTATTGTCATTAGTCTAAGGGTTTAAGGTTGGAGAACAATTATGTTTAGTTTAGGATTGCGCTTGGGGACGTTATGCTGACAGCTTTGATAATGTGCAGGTTTCTGGGCATCATATTCGTGTCTAAGTTGGTGTTATGGCTTTATGTTAGCTTTAGGGTCATTATGGCCACAGTTGGGTGAAGACTGCATTTGTAGACGTTAGGGGAATGCTTGCCTTACCGGTAGGTTTCTGGATGGGTTTTAGGCTCTACATTGGTTTTATCGGTCAATGCTAGCTCTAGGGTCATTATGGCCACAGTTGGGTAATTATCGTCAAGATAACTGTTAGGCTTCTTAGGGTAAGTATTTGTGTTTAGATTTAGCGTGAGGGATATTGTCATTACTCTAAAGGTTTAGAGTTAAAGTAACAGTTATGATTAGTTTAAGATAGCGCTTAGGGATATTAGGCTTAGAGCTCGGCTTATGTGCAGGTTTCTGGGCCTCGTATTAAGGTCTACGTTGGGTTCTGGGTTTATTTAGCTCTAGGGTCATAATGGCCACAGTTGGGTAATTATCGTGATGATAACGGTTACGCGTCTTAGGGAAAAGATTTGTGTTTAGATTTAGCGTGAGGGATATTGTTATTACTCTAAAGGTTTTAGATGGGAGTAACAATTATGTTTTGTTTAAGATTGGACTTGGTGACGTTATGCTGAGCTCTGTTTATGTGCAGGTTTCTGGGCATCATATTCGGGTCTACGTTGGTGTTATGGCTTTATGTTAGCTTTAGGGTCATTATGGCCACAGTTGGGTTAAGACTGCATTTGTGGACGTTAGGGGAATGCTCGCCTTACTGGTAGGTTTCTGGATGGGTTTTAGGCTCTACATTGGTTTTATCGGTCAATGCTATCTCTAGGGTCATTATGGGCACAGTTGGGTAATTATCGTCACGATAACGGTTAGTCTTCTTAGGGTAAGGATTTGTGTTTAGATTTAGCGTGAGGGCTATTGTCATTAGTCTAAAGGTTTAAGCTTGGAGTAACAATTATGTTTAGTTTAGGATTGCGCTTGGGGACGTTATGCTGACAGCTTTGATAATATGCAGGTTTCTGGGCATCATATTCGTGTCTACGTTTGTATTAAGGGTTTCTGTTAGCTTTAGGGTCATTATGGCCACAGTTGGGTGAAGACTGCATTTGTAGACGTTAGGGGAATGCTTGCCTTACCGGTAGGTTTCTGGATGGGTTTTAGGCTCTACATTGGTTTTATCGGTCAATGCTAGCTCTAGGGTCATTATGGCCACAGTTGGGTAATTATCGTCAAGATAACGGTTAGGCTTCTTAGGGTAAGGATTTGTGTTTAGATTTAGCGTGAGGGCTATTGTCATTAGTCTAAGGGTTTAAGGTTGGAGAACAATTATGTTTAGTTTAGGATTGCGCTTGGGGACGTTATGCTGACAGCTTTGATAATGTGCAGGTTTCTGGGCATCATATTCGTGTCTACGTTGGTGTTATGGCTTTCTGTTAGCTTTAGGGTCATATGGCCACAGTTGGTGAAGATTGCATTTGTGGACGTTAGGGGAATGCCCGTTTTATGGCTAGGTTTTGGACCGTGTTTTAGGGTCTACGTTTGTATTAAGGGTTTCTGTTAGCTTTAGGGTCATTATGGCCACAGTTGGGTGAAGACTGCATTTGTAGACGTTAGGGGAATGCTTGCCTTACCGGTAGGTTTCTGGATGGGTTTTAGGCTCTACATTGGTTTTATCAGTTAATGATAGCTCTAGGGTCATTATGGCCACAGTTGGGTAATTACCGTCAAGATAACGGTTAGGCTTCTTAGGGTAAGGATTTGTGTTTAGATTTAGCGTGAGGGCTATTGTCATTAGTCTAAGGGTTTAAGGTTGGAGAACAATTATGTTTAGTTTAGGATTGCGCTTGGGGACGTTATGCTGACAGCTTTGATAATGTGCAGGTTTCTGGGCATCATATTCGTGTCTACTTTGGTGTTATGGGTTTATGTTAGCTTTAGGGTCATTATGGCCACAGTTGGGTGAAGACTGCATTTGTGGACTTTAGGGGAATGCTCGCCTTACGGGTAGGTTTCTGGACAGGGTTTTAGGGTCTACATTGGTTTTTAAGGGTCTATGTTAGCTCTAGGGTCATTATGGCCACAGTTGTAATTATCGTCAAGAAAATGGTTAGGCTTCTTAGGGTAAGGATTTGTGTTTAGATTTAGCGTGAGGTATATTGTCATTACTCTAAAGGTTTAGAGGTAAAGTAACAGTTATGATTAGTTTAAGATAGCGCTTAGGGACATTAGGCTTAGAGCTTGGCTTATGTGCAGGTTTCTGGGCCTCGTGTTAAGGTCTACGTTGGGTTCTGGGTTTATTTAGCTCTAGGGTCATAATGGCCACAGTTGTGTAATTATTGTCATGATAACGGTTACGCGTCTTAGGCTAAGGATTTGTGTTTAGATTTAGCGTGAGGGCTATTGTTATTACTCTAAAGGTTTTAGATGGGAGTAACAATTATGTTTTGTTTAAGATTGGACTTGGTGACGTTATGCTGAGCTCTGTTTATGTGCAGGTTTCTGGGCATCATATTCGGGTCTACGTTGGTGTTATGGCTTTATGTTAGCTTTAGGGTCATTATGGCCACAGTTGGGTTAAGACTGCATTTGTGGACGTTAGGGGAATGCTCGCCTTACGGGTAGGTTTCTGGACAGGGTTTTAGGGTCTACATTGGTTTTATCGGTCAATGCTAACTCTAGGGTCATTATGGCCACAGTTGGGTAATTATCGTCACGATAACGGTTAGTCTTCTTAGGGTAAGGATTTGTGTTTAGATTTAGCGTGAGGGCTATTGTCATTAGTCTAAAGGTTTAAGCTTGGAGTAACAATTATGTTTAGTTTAGGATTGCGCTTGGGGACGTTATGCTGACAGCTTTGATAATATGCAGGTTTCTGGGCATCATATTCGTGTCTACGTTTGTATTAAGGGTTTCTGTTAGCTTTAGGGTCATTATGGCCACAGTTGGGTGAAGACTGCATTTGTAGACGTTAGGGGAATGCTTGCCTTACCGGTAGGTTTCTGGATGGGTTTTAGGCTCTACATTGGTTTTATCGGTCAATGCTAGCTCTAGGGTCATTATGGCCACAGTTGGGTAATTATCGTCAAGATAACGGTTAGGCTTCTTAGGGTAAAGATTTGTGTTTAGATTTAGCGTGAGGGCTATTGTCATTAGTCTAAGGGTTTAAGGTTGGAGAACAATTATGTTTAGTTTAGGATTGCGCTTGGGGACGTTATGCTGACAGCTTTGATAATGTGCAGGTTTCTGGGCATCATATTCGTGTCTACTTTGGTGTTATGGGTTTATGTTAGCTTTAGGGTCATTATGGCCACAGTTGGTGAAGACTGCCTTTGTGGACGTTAGGGGAATGCTCGCCTTACCGGTAGGTTTCTGGACAGGGTTTCAGGCTCTACATTGGTTTTATCAGTTAATGATAGCTCTAGGGTCATTATGGCCACAGTTGTAATTATCGTCAAGAAAATGGTAAGGTTCTTAGGGTAGGGATTTGTGTTTAGATTTAGCGTAACGGATATTGTCATTACTCTAAAGGATGAAGGTTGGAGTAACAATTATGATTAGTTTAAGATTGCTCTTAGGGAGGTTATTCTGACAGCTCGGCTTATGTGCAGGTTTCTGGGCATCATATTCGGGTCTACGTTAGTGTTCTGGGTTTATGTCAGCTTTAGGGTCATTATGGCCACAGTTGGGTGAAGATTGCATCTTTGGACTTTAGGGGAATGCTCGCCTTACGGGTAGGTTTCTGGACAGGGTTTTAGGGTCTACATTGGTTTTATCGGTCAATGCTAGCTCTAGGGTCATTATGGCCACAGTTGGGTAATTATCGTCAAGATAACGGTTAGGCTTCTTAGGGTAAGGATTTGTGTTTAGATTTAGCGTGAGGGATATTGTCATTACTCTAAAGGTTTAGAGGTAAAGTAACAGTTATGATTAGTTTAAGATAGCGCTTAGGGACATTAGGCTTAGAGCTCGGCTTATGTGCAGGTTTCTGGGCCTCGTATTAAGGCCTACGTTGGGTTCTGGGTTTATTTAGCTCTAGGGTCATTATGGCCACAGTTGGGTAATTATCGTCATGATAACGGTTACGCGTCTTAGGGAAAAGATTTGTGTTTAGATTTAGCGTGAGGGATATTGTTATTACTCTAAAGGTTTTAGATGGGAGTAACAATTATGTTTTGTTTAAGATTGGACTTGGTGACGTTATGCTGAGCTCTGTTTATGTGCAGGTTTCTGGGCATCATATTCGGGTCTACGTTGGTGTTATGGCTTTATGTTAGCTTTAGGGTCATTATGGCCACAGTTGGGTTAAGACTGCATTTGTGGACGTTAGGGGAATGCTCGCCTTACTGGTAGGTTTCTGGATGGGTTTTAGGCTCTACATTGGTTTTATCGGTCAATGCTAGCTCTAGGGTCATTATGGCCACAGTTGGGTAATTATCGTCACGATAACGGTTAGTCTTCTTAGGGTAAGGATTTGTGTTTAGATTTAGCGTGAGGGCTATTGTCATTAGTCTAAAGGTTTAAGCTTGGAGTAACAATTATGTTTAGTTTAGGATTGCGCTTGGGGACGTTATGCTGACAGCTTTGATAATATGCAGGTTTCTGGGCATCATATTCGTGTCTACGTTTGTATTAAGGGTTTCTGTTAGCTTTAGGGTCATTATGGCCACAGTTGGGTGAAGACTGCATTTGTAGACGTTAGGGGAATGCTTGCCTTACCGGTAGGTTTCTGGATGGGTTTTAGGCTCTACATTGGTTTTATCGGTCAATGCTAGCTCTAGGGTCATTATGGCCACAGTTGGGTAATTATCGTCAAGATAACGGTTAGGCTTCTTAGGGTAAGGATTTGTGTTTAGATTTAGCGTGAGGGCTATTGTCATTAGTCTAAGGGTTTAAGGTTGGAGAACAATTATGTTTAGTTTAGGATTGCGCTTGGGGACGTTATGCTGACAGCTTTGATAATGTGCAGGTTTCTGGGCATCATATTCGTGTCTACGTTGGTGTTATGGCTTTCTGTTAGCTTTAGGGTCATATGGCCACAGTTGGTGAAGATTGCATTTGTGGACGTTAGGGGAATGCCCGTTTTATGGCTAGGTTTTGGACCGTGTTTTAGGGTCTACGTTTGTATTAAGGGTTTCTGTTAGCTTTAGGGTCATTATGGCCACAGTTGGGTGAAGACTGCATTTGTAGACGTTAGGGGAATGCTTGCCTTACCGGTAGGTTTCTGGATGGGTTTTAGGCTCTACATTGGTTTTATCAGTTAATGATAGCTCTAGGGTCATTATGGCCACAGTTGGGTAATTACCGTCAAGATAACGGTTAGGCTTCTTAGGGTAAGGATTTGTGTTTAGATTTAGCGTGAGGGCTATTGTCATTAGTCTAAGGGTTTAAGGTTGGAGAACAATTATGTTTAGTTTAGGATTGCGCTTGGGGACGTTATGCTGACAGCTTTGATAATGTGCAGGTTTCTGGGCATCATATTCGTGTCTACTTTGGTGTTATGGGTTTATGTTAGCTTTAGGGTCATTATGGCCACAGTTGGGTGAAGACTGCATTTGTGGACTTTAGGGGAATGCTCGCCTTACGGGTAGGTTTCTGGACAGGGTTTTAGGGTCTACATTGGTTTTTAAGGGTCTATGTTAGCTCTAGGGTCATTATGGCCACAGTTGTAATTATCGTCAAGAAAATGGTTAGGCTTCTTAGGGTAAGGATTTGTGTTTAGATTTAGCGTGAGGTATATTGTCATTACTCTAAAGGTTTAGAGGTAAAGTAACAGTTATGATTAGTTTAAGATAGCGCTTAGGGACATTAGGCTTAGAGCTTGGCTTATGTGCAGGTTTCTGGGCCTCGTGTTAAGGTCTACGTTGGGTTCTGGGTTTATTTAGCTCTAGGGTCATAATGGCCACAGTTGTGTAATTATTGTCATGATAACGGTTACGCGTCTTAGGGTAAGGATTTGTGTTTAGATTTAGCGTGAGGGCTATTGTTATTACTCTAAAGGTTTTAGATGGGAGTAACAATTATGTTTTGTTTAAGATTGGACTTGGTGACGTTATGCTGAGCTCTGTTTATGTGCAGGTTTCTGGGCATCATATTCGGGTCTACGTTGGTGTTATGGCTTTATGTTAGCTTTAGGGTCATTATGGCCACAGTTGGGTGAAGACTGCATTTGTGGACGTTAGGGGAATGCTCGCCTTACGGGTAGGTTTCTGGACAGGGTTTTAGGGTCTACATTGGTTTTATCGGTCAATGCTAACTCTAGGGTCATTATGGCCACAGTTGGGTAATTATCGTCACGATAACGGTTAGTCTTCTTAGGGTAAGGATTTGTGTTTAGATTTAGCGTGAGGGCTATTGTCATTAGTCTAAGGGTTTAAGCTTGGAGTAACAATTATGTTTAGTTTAGGATTGCGCTTGGGGACGTTATGCTGACAGCTTTGATAATATGCAGGTTTCTGGGCATCATATTCGTGTCTACGTTTGTATTAAGGGTTTCTGTTAGCTTTAGGGTCATTATGGCCACAGTTGGGTGAAGACTGCATTTGTAGACGTTAGGGGAATGCTTGCCTTACCGGTAGGTTTCTGGATGGGTTTTAGGCTCTACATTGGTTTTATCGGTCAATGCTAGCTCTAGGGTCATTATGGCCACAGTTGGGTAATTATCGTCAAGATAACGGTTAGGCTTCTTAGGGTAAAGATTTGTGTTTAGATTTAGCGTGAGGGCTATTGTCATTAGTCTAAGGGTTTAAGGTTGGAGAACAATTATGTTTAGTTTAGGATTGCGCTTGGGGACGTTATGCTGACAGCTTTGATAATGTGCAGGTTTCTGGGCATCATATTCGTGTCTACTTTGGTGTTATGGGTTTATGTTAGCTTTAGGGTCATTATGGCCACAGTTGGTGAAGACTGCCTTTGTGGACGTTAGGGGAATGCTCGCCTTACCGGTAGGTTTCTGGACAGGGTTTCAGGCTCTACATTGGTTTTATCAGTTAATGATAGCTCTAGGGTCATTATGGCCACAGTTGTAATTATCGTCAAGAAAATGGTAAGGTTCTTAGGGTAGGGATTTGTGTTTAGATTTAGCGTAACGGATATTGTCATTACTCTAAAGGATGAAGGTTGGAGTAACAATTATGATTAGTTTAAGATTGCTCTTAGGGAGGTTATTCTGACAGCTCGGCTTATGTGCAGGTTTCTGGGCATCATATTCGGGTCTACGTTAGTGTTCTGGGTTTATGTCAGCTTTAGGGTCATTATGGCCACAGTTGGGTGAAGATTGCATCTTTGGACTTTAGGGGAATGCTCGCCTTACGGGTAGGTTTCTGGACAGGGTTTTAGGGTCTACATTGGTTTTATCGGTCAATGCTAGCTCTAGGGTCATTATGGCCACAGTTGGGTAATTATCGTCAAGATAACGGTTAGGCTTCTTAGGGTAAGGATTTGTGTTTAGATTTAGCGTGAGGGATATTGTCATTACTCTAAAGGTTTAGAGGTAAAGTAACAGTTATGATTAGTTTAAGATAGCGCTTAGGGACATTAGGCTTAGAGCTCGGCTTATGTGCAGGTTTCTGGGCCTCGTATTAAGGCCTACGTTGGGTTCTGGGTTTATTTAGCTCTAGGGTCATTATGGCCACAGTTGGGTAATTATCGTCATGATAACGGTTACGCGTCTTAGGGAAAAGATTTGTGTTTAGATTTAGCATGAGGGCTATTGGCATTAGTCTAAAGGTTTAGGGTTGGAGTAACAGTTATGTTTAGATGAAGATTGCGCTTAGGGATATTATGCTGACAGCTTTGATAATGTGCAGGTTTCTGGGCATCATATTCGTGTCTACGTTGGTGTTATGGCTTTATGTTAGCTCTAGGGTCATTATGGCCACAGTTGGGTTAAGACTGCATTTGTAGACGTTAGGGGAATGCTTGCCTTACCGGTAGGTTTCTGGATGGGTTTTAGGCTCTACATTGGTTTTATCGGTCAATGCTAGCTCTAGGGTCATTATGGCCACAGTTGGGTAATTACCGTCAAGATAACGGTTAGTCTTCTTAGGGTAAGGATTTGTGTTTAGATTTAGCGTGAGGGCTATTGTCATTAGTCTAAGGGTTTAAGGTTGGAGTAACAATTATGATTAGTTTAAGATTGCTCTTAGGGAGGTTATTCTGACAGCTCGGCTTATGTGCAGGTTTCTGGGCATCATATTCGGGTCTACGTTAGTGTTCTGGGTTTATGTCAGCTTTAGGGTCATTATGGCCACAGTTGGGTGAAGATTGCATCTTTGGACTTTAGGGGAATGCTCGCCTTACGGGTAGGTTTCTGGACAGGGTTTTAGGGTCTACATTGGTGTTAAGGGTCTATGTTAGCTCTAGGGTCATTATGGCCACAGTTGTAATTATCGTCAAGAAAATGGTTAGGATTCTTAGGGTAAGGATTTGTGTTTAGATTTAGCGTGAAGGCTATTGGCATTAGACTAAAGGTTTAAGGTTGGAGTAACAATTATGATTAGTTTAGGATTGCGCTTGGGGACGTTATGCTGACAGCTTTGATAATGTGCAGGTTTCTGGGCATCATATTCGTGTCTACGTTGGTGTTATGGGTTTCTGTTAGCTTTAGGGTCATATGGCCACAGTTGGTGAAGATTGCATTTGTGGACGTTAGGGGAATGCCCGTTTTATGGCTAGGTTTTGGACCGTGTTTTAGGGTCTACGTTTGTATTAAGGGTTTCTGTTAGCTTTAGGGTCATTATGGCCACAGTTGGGTGAAGACTGCATTTGAGGACTTTAGGGGAATGCTTGCCTTACCGGTAGGTTTCTGGATGGGTTTTAGGCTCTACATTGGTTTTATGGGTCAATGATAGCTCTAGGGTCATTATGGCCACAGTTGGGTAATTACCGTCAAGATAACGGTTAGTCTTCTTAGGGTAAGGATTTGTGTTTAGATTTAGCGTGAGGGCTATTGTCATTAGTCTAAGGGTTTAAGCTTGGAGAACAATTATGTTTAGTTTAGGATTGCGCTTGGGGACGTTATGCTGACAGCTTTGATAATGTGCAGGTTTCTGGGCATCATATTCGTGTCTACTTTGGTGTTATGGGTTTCTGTTAGCTTTAGGGTCATTATGGCCACAGTTGGGTGAAGACTGCCTTTGTGGACGTTAGGGGAATGCTCGCCTTACCGGTAGGTTTCTGGACAGGGTTTCAGGCTCTACATTGGTTTTATCAGTTAATGATAGCTCTAGGGTCATTATGGCCACAGTTGTAATTATCGTCAAGAAAATGGTTAAGGTTCTTAGGGTAGGGATTTGTGTTTAGATTTAGCGTATCGGATATTGTCATTACTCTAAAGGATGAAGGTTGGAGTAACAATTATGATTAGTTTAAGATTGCTCTTAGGGAGGTTATTCTGACAGCTCGGCTTATGTGCAGGTTTCTGGGCATCATATTCGGGTCTACGTTAGTGTTCTGGGTTTATGTCAGCTTTAGGGTCATTATGGCCACAGTTGGGTGAAGATTGCATCTTTGGACTTTAGGGGAATGCTCGCCTTACGGGTAGGTTTCTGGACAGGGTTTTAGGGTCTACATTGGTGTTAAGGGTCTATGTTAGCTCTAGGGTCATTATGGCCACAGTTGTAATTATCGTCAAGAAAATGGTTAGGATTCTTAGGGTAAGGATTTGTGTTTAGATTTAGCGTGAAGGCTATTGGCATTAGACTAAAGGTTTAAGGTTGGAGTAACAATTATGATTAGTTTAGGATTGCGCTTGGGGACGTTATGCTGAGAGCTCTGTTTATATGCAGGTTTCTGAGCATCATATTCGTGTCTACGTTGGTGTTATGGGTTTATGTTAGCTTTAGGGTCATTATGGCCACAGTTGGGTGAAGACTGCATTTGTAGACGTTAGGGGAATGCTTGCCTTACCGGTAGGTTTATGGATGGGTTTTAGGCTCTACATTGGTTTTATCGGTCAATGCTAGCTCTAGGGTCATTATGGCCACAGTTGGGTAATTATCGTCATGATAACGGTTACGCGTCTTAGGGAAAAGATTTGTGTTTAGATTTAGCATGAGGGCTATTGGCATTAGTCTAAAGGTTTAGGGTTGGAGTAACAGTTTTGTTTAGATGAAGATTGCGCTTAGGGATCTTATGCTGACAGCTTTGATAATGTGCACGTTTCTGGGCATCATATTCGTGTCTACGTTGGTGTTATGGGTTTCTGTTAGCTTTAGGGTCATATGGCCACAGTTGGTGAAGATTGCATTTGTGGACGTTAGGGGAATGCCCGTTTTATGGCTAGGTTTTGGACCGTGTTTTAGGGTCTACGTTTGTATTAAGGGTTTCTGTTAGCTTTAGGGTCATATGGCCACAGTTGGTGAAGATTGCATTTGTGGACGTTAGGGGAATGCCCGTTTTATGGCTAGGTTTTGGACCGTGTTTTAGGGTCTACGTTTGTATTAAGGGTTTCTGTTAGCTTTAGGGTCATTATGGCCACAGTTGGGTGAAGACTGCATTTGTAGACGTTAGGGGAATGCTTGCCTTACCGGTAGGTTTCTGGATGGGTTTTAGGCTCTACATTGGTTTTATCGGTCAATGATAGCTCTAGGGTCATTATGGCCACAGTTGGGTAATTATCGTCAAGATAACGGTTAGTCTTCTTAGGGTAAGGATTTGTGTTTAGATTTAGCATGAGGGCTATTGTCATTAGTCTAAGGGTTTAAGCTTGGAGAACAATTATGTTTAGTTTAGGATTGCGCTTGGGGACGTTATGCTGACAGCTTTGATAATGTGCAGGTTTCTGGGCATCATATTCGTGTCTACTTTGGTGTTATGGGTTTCTGTTAGCTTTAGGGTCATTATGGCCACAGTTGGGTGAAGACTGCCTTTGTGGACGTTAGGGGAATGCTCGCCTTACCGGTAGGTTTCTGGACAGGGTTTCAGGCTCTACATTGGTTTTATCAGTTAATGATAGCTCTAGGGTCATTATGGCCACAGTTGTAATTATCGTCAAGAAAATGGTTAAGGTTCTTAGGGTAGGGATTTGTGTTTAGATTTAGCGTATCGGATATTGTCATTACTCTAAAGGATGAAGGTTGGAGTAACAATTATGATTAGTTTAAGATTGCTCTTAGGGAGGTTATTCTGACAGCTCGGCTTATGTGCAGGTTTCTGGGCATCATATTCGGGTCTACGTTAGTGTTCTGGGTTTATGTCAGCTTTAGGGTCATTATGGCCACAGTTGGGTGAAGATTGCATCTTTGGACTTTAGGGGAATGCTCGCCTTACGGGTAGGTTTCTGGACAGGGTTTTAGGGTCTACATTGGTGTTAAGGGTCTATGTTAGCTCTAGGGTCATTATGGCCACAGTTGTAATTATCGTCAAGAAAATGGTTAGGATTCTTAGGGTAAGGATTTGTGTTTAGATTTAGCGTGAAGGCTATTGGCATTAGACTAAAGGTTTAAGGTTGGAGTAACAATTATGATTAGTTTAGGATTGCACTTGGGGACGTTATGCTGAGAGCTCTGTTTATATGCAGGTTTCTGAGCATCATATTCGTGTCTACGTTGGTGTTATGGCTTTATGTTAGCTTTAGGGTCATTATGGCCACAGTTGGGTGAAGACTGCATTTGTAGACGTTAGGGGAATGCTTGCCTTACCGGTAGGTTTCTGGATGGGTTTTAGGCTCTACATTGGTTTTATCGGTCAATGCTAGCTCTAGGGTCATTATGGCCACAGTTGGGTAATTATCGTCATGATAACGGTTACGCGTCTTAGGGAAAAGATTTGTGTTTAGATTTAGCATGAGGGCTATTGGCATTAGTCTAAAGGTTTAGGGTTGGAGTAACAGTTATGTTTAGATGAAGATTGCGCTTAGGGATCTTATGCTGACAGCTTTGATAATGTGCAGGTTTCTGGGCATCATATTCGTGTCTACGTTGGTGTTATGGGTTTCTGTTAGCTTTAGGGTCATATGGCCACAGTTGGTGAAGATTGCATTTGTGGACGTTAGGGGAATGCCCGTTTTATGGCTAGGTTTTGGACCGTGTTTTAGGGTCTACGTTTGTATTAAGGGTTTCTGTTAGCTTTAGGGTCATATGGCCACAGTTGGTGAAGATTGCATTTGTGGACGTTAGGGGAATGCCCGTTTTATGGCTAGGTTTTGGACCGTGTTTTAGGGTCTACGTTTGTATTAAGGGTTTCTGTTAGCGTTAGGGTCATTATGGCCACAGTTGGGTGAAGACTGCATTTGTGGACGTTAGGGGAATGCTCGGCTTACCGGTAAGTTTCTGGATGGGTTTTAGGCTCTACATTGGTTTTATCAGTTAATGCTATCTCTAGGGTCATTATGGGCACAGTTGGGTAATTATCGTCACGATAACGGTTAGTCTTCTTAGGGTAAGGATTTGTGTTTAGATTTAGCATGAGGGCTATTGTCATTAGTCTAAAGGTTTAAGCTTGGAGTAACAATTATGTTTAGTTTAGGATTGCGCTTGGGGACGTTATGCTGACAGCTTTGATAATGTGCAGGTTTCTGGGCATCATATTCGTGTCTACGTTGGTGTTATGGGTTTCTGTTAGCTTTAGGGTCATATGGCCACAGTTGGTGAAGATTGCATTTGTGGACGTTAGGGGAATGCCTGTTTTATGGCTAGGTTTTGGACCGTGTTTTAGGGTCTACGTTTGTATTAAGGGTTTCTGTTAGCTTTAGGGTCATTATGGCCACAGTTGAGTGAAGACTGCCTTTGTAGAAGTTAGGGGAATGCTTGCCTTACTGGTAGGTTTCTGGATGGGTTTTAGGCTCTACATTGGTTTTATCGGTCAATGATAGCTCTAGGGTCATTATGGGCACAGTTAGGTGAAGATTGCATCTTTGGACTTTAGGGGAATGCTCGCCTTACGGGTAGGTTTCTGGACAGGGTTTTAGGGTCTACATTGGTGTTAAGGGTCTATGTTAGCTCTAGGGTCATTATGGCCACAGTTGTAATTATCGTCAAGAAAATGGTTAGGATTCTTAGGGTAAGGATTTGTGTTTAGATTTAGCGTGAAGGCTATTGGCATTAGACTAAAGGTTTAAGGTTGGAGTAACAATTATGATTAGTTTAGGATTGCGCTTGGGGACGTTATGCTGACAGCTTTGATAATGTGCAGGTTTCTGGGCATCATATTCGTGTCTACGTTGGTGTTATGGGTTTCTGTTAGCTTTAGGGTCATATGGCCACAGCTGGGTGAAGACTGCATTTGTAGACGTTAGGGGAATGCTTGCCTTACCGGTAGGTTTCTGGATGGGTTTTAGGCTCTACATTGGTTTTATCGGTCAATGATAGCTCTAGGGTCATTATAGCCACAGTTGGGTAATTACCGTCAAGATAACGGTTAGTCTTCTTAGGGTAAGGATTTGTGTTTAGATTTAGCGTGAGGGCTATTGTCATTAGTGTAAGGGTTTAAGCTTGGAGAACAATTATGTTTAGTTTAGGATTGCGCTTGGGGACGTTATGCTGACAGCTTTGATAATGTGCAGGTTTCTGGGCATCATATTCGTGTCTACTTTGGTGTTATGGGTTTCTGTTAGCTTTAGGGTCATTATGGCCACAGTTGGGTGAAGACTGCCTTTGTGGACGTTAGGGGAATGCTCGCCTTACCGGTAGGTTTCTGGACAGGGTTTCAGGCTCTACATTGGTTTTATCAGTTAATGATAGCTCTAGGGTCATTATGGCCACAGTTGTAATTATCGTCAAGAAAATGTTTAAGGTTCTTAGGGTAGGGATTTGTGTTTAGATTTAGTGTATCGGATATTGTCATTACTCTAAAGGATGAAGGTTGGAGTAACAATTATGATTAGTTTAAGATTGCTCTTAGGGACGTTATTCTGACAGCTCGGCTTATGTGCAGGTTTCTGGGCATCATATTCGGGTCTACGTTAGTGTTCTGGGTTTATGTCAGCTTTAGGGTCATTATGGCCACAGTTGGGTGAAGATTGCATCTTTGGACTTTAGGGGAATGCTCGCCTTACGGGTAGGTTTCTGGACAGGGTTTTAGGGTCTACATTGGTGTTAAGGGTCTATGTTAGCTCTAGGGTCATTATGGCCACAGTTGGGTGAAGACTGCATTTGTGGACGTTAGGGGAATGCTCGGCTTACCGGTAAGTTTCTGGATGGGTTTTAGGCTCTACATTGGTTTTATCGGTCAATGCTAGCTCTAGGGTCATTATGGCCACAGTTGGGTAATTATCGTCATGATAACGGTTACGCGTCTTAGGGAAAAGATTTGTGTTTAGATTTAGCGTGAGGGCTATTGTCATTAGTCTAAAGGTTTAAGCTTGGAGTAACAATTATGTTTAGTTTAGGATTGCGCTTGGGGACGTTATGCTGACAGCTTTGATAATGTGCAGGTTTCTGGGCATCATATTCGTGTCTATGTTGGTATTATGGGTTTCTGTTAGCTTTAGGGTCATATGGCCACAGTTGGTGAAGATTGCATTTGTGGACGTTAGGGGAATGCCCGTTTTATGGCTAGGTTTTGGACCGTGTTTTAGGGTCTACGTTTGTATTAAGGGTTTCTGTTAGCTTTAGGGTCATTATGGCCACAGTTGGGTGAAGACTGCATTTGTGGACGTTAGGGGAATGCTTGCCTTACCGGTAGGTTTCTGGATGGGTTTTAGGCTCTACATTGGTTTTATCGGTCAATGCTAGCTCTAGGGTCATTATGGCCACAGCTGGGTAATTACCGTCAAGATAACGGTTAGGCTTCTTAGGGTAAGGATTTGTGTTTAGATTTAGCGTGAGGGCTATTGTCATTAGTCTAAGGGTTTAAGGTTGGAGAACAATTATGTTTAGTTTAGGATTGCGCTTGGGGACGTTATGCTGACAGCTTTGATAATGTGCAGGTTTCTGGGCATCATATTCGTGTCTACTTTGGTGTTATGGGTTTCTGTTAGCTTTAGGGTCATTATGGCCACAGTTGGGTGAAGACTGCCTTTGTGGACGTTAGGGGAATGCTCGCCTTACCGGTAGGTTTCTGGACAGGGTTTCAGGCTCTACATTGGTTTTATCAGTTAATGATAGCTCTAGGGTCATTATGGCCACAGTTGTAATTATCGTCAAGAAAATGGTTAAGTTTCTTAGGGTAGGGATTTGTGTTTAGATTTAGCGTAACGGATATTGTCATTACTCTAAAGGATGAAGGTTGGAGTAACAATTATGATTAGTTTAAGATTGCTCTTAGGGAGGTTATTCTGACAGCTCGGCTTATGTGCAGGTTTCTGGGCATCATATTCGGGTCTACGTTAGTGTTCTGGGTTTATGTCAGCTTTAGGGTCATTATGGCCACAGTTGGGTGAAGATTGCATCTTTGGACTTTAGGGGAATGCTCGCCTTACGGGTAGGTTTCTGGACAGGGTTTTAGGGTCTACATTGGTGTTAAGGGTCTATGTTAGCTCTAGGGTCATTATGGCCACAGTTGTAATTATCGTCAAGAAAATGGTTAGGATTCTTAGGGTAAGGATTTGTGTTTAGATTTAGCGTGAAGGCTATTGGCATTAGACTAAAGGTTTAAGGTTGGAGTAACAATTATGATTAGTTTAGGATTGCGCTTGGGGACGTTATGCTGAGAGCTCTGTTTATATGCAGGTTTCTGAGCATCATATTCGTGTCTACGTTGGTGTTATGGCTTTATGTTAGCTTTAGGGTCATTATGGCCACAGTTGGGTGAAGACTGCATTTGTAGACGTTAGGGGAATGCTTGCCTTACCGGTAGGTTTCTGGATGGGTTTTAGGCTCTACATTGGTTTTATCGGTCAATGCTAGCTCTAGGGTCATTATGGCCACAGTTGGGTAATTATCGTCATGATAACGGTTACGCGTCTTAGGGAAAAGATTTGTGTTTAGATTTAGCATGAGGGCTATTGGCATTAGTCTAAAGGTTTAGGGTTGGAGTAACAGTTATGTTTAGTTTAGGATTGCGCTTGGGGACGTTATGCTGACAGCTTTGATAATGTGCAGGTTTCTGGGCATCATATTCGTGTCTACTTTGGTGTTATGGGTTTCTGTTAGCTTTAGGGTCATATGGCCACAGTTGGTGAAGATTGCATTTGTGGACGTTAGGGGAATGCCCGTTTTATGGCTAGGTTTTGGACCGTGTTTTAGGGTCTACGTTTGTATTAAGGGTTTCTGTTCGCTTTAGGGTCATTATGGCCACAGTTGGGTGAAGACTGCATTTGTGGACGTTAGGGGAATGCTCGGCTTACCGGTAAGTTTCTGGATGGGTTTTAGGCTCTACATTGGTTTTATCGGTCAATGCTAGCTCTAGGGTCATTATGGCCACAGTTGGGTAATTATCGTCACGATAACGGTTAGTCTTCTTAGGGTAAGGATTTGTGTTTAGATTTAGCGTGAGGGCTATTGTCATTAGTCTAAAGGTTTAAGGTTGGAGTAACAATTATGTTTAGTTTAGGATTGCGCTTGGGGACGTTATGCTGACAGCTTTGATAATGTGCAGGTTTCTGGGCATCATATTCGTGTCTACGTTGGTATTATGGGTTTCTGTTAGCTTTAGGGTCATATGGCCACAGTTGGTGAAGATTGCATTTGTGGACGTTAGGGGAATGCCCGTTTTATGGCTAGGTTTTGGACCGTGTTTTAGGGTCTACGTTTGTATTAAGGGTTTCTGTTAGCTTTAGGGTCATTATGGCCACAGTTGGGTGAAGACTGCATTTGAGGACTTTAGGGGAATGCTTGCCTTACCGGTAGGTTTCTGGATGGGTTTTAGGCTCTACATTGGTTTTATCGGTCAATGCTAGCTCTAGGGTCATTATGGGCACAGCTGGGTAATTACCGTCAAGATAACGGTTAGTCTTCTTAGGGTAAGGATTTGTGTTTAGATTTAGCGTGAGGGCTATTGTCATTAGTCTAAGGGTTTAAGCTTGGAGAACAATTATGTTTAGTTTAGGATTGCGCTTGGGGACGTTATGCTGACAGCTTTGATAATGTGCAGGTTTCTGAGCATCATATTCGTGTCTACTTTGGTGTTATGGGTTTCTGTTAGCTTTAGGGTCATTATGGCCACAGTTGGGTGAAGACTGCCTTTGTGGACGTTAGGGGAATGCTCGCCTTACCGGTAGGTTTCTGGACAGGGTTTCAGGCTCTACATTGGTTTTATCAGTTAATGATAGCTCTAGGGTCATTATGGCCACAGTTGTAATTATCGTCAAGAAAATGGTTAAGGTTCTTAGGGTAGGGATTTGTGTTTAGATTTAGCGTAACGGATATTGTCATTACTCTAAAGGATGAAGGTTGGAGTAACAATTATGATTAGTTTAAGATTGCTCTTAGGGAGGTTATTCTGACAGCTCGGCTTATGTGCAGGTTTCTGGGCATCATATTCGGGTCTACGTTAGTGTTCTGGGTTTATGTCAGCTTTAGGGTCATTATGGCCACAGTTGGGTGAAGATTGCATCTTTGGACTTTAGGGGAATGCTCGCCTTACGGGTAGGTTTCTGGACAGGGTTTTAGGGTCTACATTGGTGTTAAGGGTCTATGTTAGCTCTAGGGTCATTATGGCCACAGTTGTAATTATCGTCAAGAAAATGGTTAGGATTCTTAGGGTAAGGATTTGTGTTTAGATTTAGCGTGAAGGCTATTGGCATTAGACTAAAGGTTTAAGGTTGGAGTAACAATTATGATTAGTTTAGGATTGCGCTTGGGGACGTTATGCTGAGAGCTCTGTTTATATGCAGGTTTCTGAGCATCATATTCGTGTCTACGTTGGTGTTATGGCTTTATGTTAGCTTTAGGGTCATTATGGCCACAGTTGGGTGAAGACTGCATTTGTAGACGTTAGGGGAATGCTCGGCTTACCGGTAAGTTTCTGGATGGGTTTTAGGCTCTACATTGGTTTTATCGGTCAATGCTAGCTCTAGGGTCATTATGGCCACAGTTGGGTAATTATCGTCATGATAACGGTTACGCGTCTTAGGGAAAAGATTTGTGTTTAGATTTAGCATGAGGGCTACTGGCATTAGTCTAAAGGTTTAGGGTTGGAGTAACAGTTATGTTTAGTTTAGGATTGCGCTTGGGGACGTTATGCTGACAGCTTTGATAATGTGCAGGTTTCTGGGCATCATATTCGTGTCTACTTTGGTGTTATGGGTTTCTGTTAGCTTTAGGGTCATATGGCCACAGTTGGTGAAGATTGCATTTGTGGACGTTAGGGGAATGCCCGTTTTATGGCTAGGTTTTGGACCGTGTTTTAGGGTCTACGTTTGTATTAAGGGTTTCTGTTCGCTTTAGGGTCATTATGGCCACAGTTGGGTGAAGACTGCATTTGTGGACGTTAGGGGAATGCTCGGCTTACCGGTAAGTTTCTGGATGGGTTTTAGGCTCTACATTGGTTTTATCGGTCAATGCTAGCTCTAGGGTCATTATGGCCACAGTTGGGTAATTATCGTCACGATAACGGTTAGTCTTCTTAGGGTAAGGATTTGTGTTTAGATTTAGCGTGAGGGCTATTGTCATTAGTCTAAAGGTTTAAGGTTGGAGTAACAATTATGTTTAGTTTAGGATTGCGCTTGGGGACGTTATGCTGACAGCTTTGATAATGTGCAGGTTTCTGGGCATCATATTCGTGTCTACGTTGGTATTATGGGTTTCTGTTAGCTTTAGGGTCATATGGCCACAGTTGGTGAAGATTGCATTTGTGGACGTTAGGGGAATGCCCGTTTTATGGCTAGGTTTTGGACCGTGTTTTAGGGTCTACGTTTGTATTAAGGGTTTCTGTTAGCTTTAGGGTCATTATGGCCACAGTTGGGTGAAGACTGCATTTGTGGACGTTAGGGGAATGCTTGCCTTACCGGTAGGTTTCTGGATGGGTTTTGGGCTCTACATTGGTTTTATCGGTCAATGCTAGCTCTAGGGTCATTATGGGCACAGCTGGGTAATTACCGTCAAGATAACGGTTAGGCTTCTTAGGGTAAGGATTTGTGTTTAGATTTAGCGTGAGGGCTATTGTCATTAGTGTAAGGGTTTAAGGTTGGAGAACAATTATGTTTAGTTTAGGATTGCGCTTGGGGACGTTATGCTGACAGCTTTGATAATGTGCAGGTTTCTGGGCATCATATTCGTGTCTACTTTGGTGTTATGGGTTTCTGTTAGCTTTAGGGTCATTATGGCCACAGTTGGGTGAAGACTGCCTTTGTGGACGTTAGGGGAATGCTCGCCTTACCGGTAGGTTTCTGGACAGGGTTTCAGGCTCTACATTGGTTTTATCAGTTAATGATAGCTCTAGGGTCATTATGGCCACAGTTGTAATTATCGTCAAGAAAATGTTTAAGGTTCTTAGGGTAGGGATTTGTGTTTAGATTTAGCGTAACGGATATTGTCATTACTCTAAAGGATGAAGGTTGGAGTAACAATTATGATTAGTTTAAGATTGCTCTTAGGGAGGTTATTCTGACAGCTCGGCTTATGTGCAGGTTTCTGGGCATCATATTCGGGTCTACGTTAGTGTTCTGGGTTTATGTCAGCTTTAGGGTCATTATGGCCACAGTTGGGTGAAGATTGCATCTTTGGACTTTAGGGGAATGCTCGCCTTACGGGTAGGTTTCTGGACAGGGTTTTAGGGTCTACATTGGTGTTAAGGGTCTATGTTAGCTCTAGGGTCATTATGGCCACAGTTGTAATTATCGTCAAGAAAATGGTTAGGATTCTTAGGGTAAGGATTTGTGTTTAGATTTAGCGTGAAGGCTATTGGCATTAGACTAAAGGTTTAAGGTTGGAGTAACAATTATGATTAGTTTAGGATTGCGCTTGGGGACGTTATGCTGAGAGCTCTGTTTATATGCAGGTTTCTGAGCATCATATTCGTGTCTACGTTGGTGTTATGGCTTTATGTTAGCTTTAGGGTCATTATGGCCACAGTTGGGTGAAGACTGCATTTGTAGACGTTAGGGGAATGCTTGCCTTACCGGTAGGTTTCTGGATGGGTTTTAGGCTCTACATTGGTTTTATCGGTCAATGCTAGCTCTAGGGTCATTATGGCCACAGTTGGGTAATTATCGTCATGATAACGGTTACGCGTCTTAGGGAAAAGATTTGTGTTTAGATTTAGCATGAGGGCTATTGGCATTAGTCTAAAGGTTTAGGGTTGGAGTAACAGTTATGTTTAGATGAAGATTGCGCTTAGGGATATTATGCTGACAGCTTTGATAATGTGCAGGTTTCTGGGCATCATATTCGTGTCTACGTTGGTGTTATGGGTTTCTGTTAGCTTTAGGGTCATATGGCCACAGTTGGTGAAGATTGCATTTGTGGACGTTAGGGGAATGCCCGTTTTATGGCTAGGTTTTGGACCGTGTTTTAGGGTCTACGTTTGTATTAAGGGTTTCTGTTCGCTTTAGGGTCATTATGGCCACAGTTGGGTGAAGACTGCATTTGTGGACGTTAGGGGAATGCTCGGCTTACCGGTAAGTTTCTGGATGGGTTTTAGGCTCTACATTGGTTTTATCGGTCAATGCTAGCTCTAGGGTCATTATGGCCACAGTTGGGTAATTATCGTCACGATAACGGTTAGTCTTCTTAGGGTAAGGATTTGTGTTTAGATTTAGCGTGAGGGCTATTGTCATTAGTCTAAAGGTTTAAGGTTGGAGTAACAATTATGTTTAGTTTAGGATTGCGCTTGGGGACGTTATGCTGACAGCTTTGATAATGTGCAGGTTTCTGGGCATCATATTCGTGTCTACGTTGGTATTATGGGTTTCTGTTAGCTTTAGGGTCATATGGCCACAGTTGGTGAAGATTGCATTTGTGGACGTTAGGGGAATGCCCGTTTTATGGCTAGGTTTTGGACCGTGTTTTAGGGTCTACGTTTGTATTAAGGGTTTCTGTTAGCTTTAGGGTCATTATGGCCACAGTTGGGTGAAGACTGCATTTGTGGACGTTAGGGGAATGCTTGCCTTACCGGTAGGTTTCTGGATGGGTTTTGGGCTCTACATTGGTTTTATCGGTCAATGCTAGCTCTAGGGTCATTATGGGCACAGCTGGGTAATTACCGTCAAGATAACGGTTAGGCTTCTTAGGGTAAGGATTTGTGTTTAGATTTAGCGTGAGGGCTATTGTCATTAGTGTAAGGGTTTAAGGTTGGAGAACAATTATGTTTAGTTTAGGATTGCGCTTGGGGACGTTATGCTGACAGCTTTGATAATGTGCAGGTTTCTGGGCATCATATTCGTGTCTACTTTGGTGTTATGGGTTTCTGTTAGCTTTAGGGTCATTATGGCCACAGTTGGGTGAAGACTGCCTTTGTGGACGTTAGGGGAATGCTCGCCTTACCGGTAGGTTTCTGGACAGGGTTTCAGGCTCTACATTGGTTTTATCAGTTAATGATAGCTCTAGGGTCATTATGGCCACAGTTGTAATTATCGTCAAGAAAATGTTTAAGGTTCTTAGGGTAGGGATTTGTGTTTAGATTTAGCGTAACGGATATTGTCATTACTCTAAAGGATGAAGGTTGGAGTAACAATTATGATTAGTTTAAGATTGCTCTTAGGGAGGTTATTCTGACAGCTCGGCTTATGTGCAGGTTTCTGGGCATCATATTCGGGTCTACGTTAGTGTTCTGGGTTTATGTCAGCTTTAGGGTCATTATGGCCACAGTTGGGTGAAGATTGCATCTTTGGACTTTAGGGGAATGCTCGCCTTACGGGTAGGTTTCTGGACAGGGTTTTAGGGTCTACATTGGTGTTAAGGGTCTATGTTAGCTCTAGGGTCATTATGGCCACAGTTGTAATTATCGTCAAGAAAATGGTTAGGATTCTTAGGGTAAGGATTTGTGTTTAGATTTAGCGTGAAGGCTATTGGCATTAGACTAAAGGTTTAAGGTTGGAGTAACAATTATGATTAGTTTAGGATTGCGCTTGGGGACGTTATGCTGAGAGCTCTGTTTATATGCAGGTTTCTGAGCATCATATTCGTGTCTACGTTGGTGTTATGGCTTTATGTTAGCTTTAGGGTCATTATGGCCACAGTTGGGTGAAGACTGCATTTGTAGACGTTAGGGGAATGCTTGCCTTACCGGTAGGTTTCTGGATGGGTTTTAGGCTCTACATTGGTTTTATCGGTCAATGCTAGCTCTAGGGTCATTATGGCCACAGTTGGGTAATTATCGTCATGATAACGGTTACGCGTCTTAGGGAAAAGATTTGTGTTTAGATTTAGCATGAGGGCTATTGGCATTAGTCTAAAGGTTTAGGGTTGGAGTAACAGTTATGTTTAGATGAAGATTGCGCTTAGGGATATTATGCTGACAGCTTTGATAATGTGCAGGTTTCTGGGCATCATATTCGTGTCTACGTTGGTGTTATGGGTTTCTGTTAGCTTTAGGGTCATATGGCCACAGTTGGTGAAGATTGCATTTGTGGACGTTAGGGGAATGCCCGTTTTATGGCTAGGTTTTGGACCGTGTTTTAGGGTCTACGTTTGTATTAAGGGTTTCTGTTCGCTTTAGGGTCATTATGGCCACAGTTGGGTGAAGACTGCATTTGTGGACGTTAGGGGAATGCTCGGCTTACCGGTAAGTTTCTGGATGGGTTTTAGGCTCTACATTGGTTTTATCGGTCAATGCTAGCTCTAGGGTCATTATGGCCACAGTTGGGTAATTATCGTCACGATAACGGTTAGTCTTCTTAGGGTAAGGATTTGTGTTTAGATTTAGCGTGAGGGCTATTGTCATTAGTCTAAAGGTTTAAGGTTGGAGTAACAATTATGTTTAGTTTAGGATTGCGCTTGGGGACGTTATGCTGACAGCTTTGATAATGTGCAGGTTTCTGGGCATCATATTCGTGTCTACGTTGGTATTATGGGTTTCTGTTAGCTTTAGGGTCATATGGCCACAGTTGGTGAAGATTGCATTTGTGGACGTTAGGGGAATGCCCGTTTTATGGCTAGGTTTTGGACCGTGTTTTAGGGTCTACGTTTGTAATAAGGGTTTCTGTTAGCTTTAGGGTCATTATGGCCACAGTTGGGTGAAGACTGCATTTGTGGACGTTAGGGGAATGCCCGTTTTATGGCTAGGTTTTGGACCGTGTTTTAGGGTCTACGTTTGTATTAAGGGTTTCTGTTAGCTTTAGGGTCATTATGGCCACAGTTGGGTGAAGACTGCATTTGTGGACGTTAGGGGAATGCTTGCCTTACCGGTAGGTTTCTGGATGGGTTTTGGGCTCTACATTGGTTTTATCGGTCAATGCTAGCTCTAGGGTCATTATGGGCACAGCTGGGTAATTACCGTCAAGATAACGGTTAGGCTTCTTAGGGTAAGGATTTGTGTTTAGATTTAGCGTGAGGGCTATTGTCATTAGTGTAAGGGTTTAAGGTTGGAGAACAATTATGTTTAGTTTAGGATTGCGCTTGGGGACGTTATGCTGACAGCTTTGATAATGTGCAGGTTTCTGGGCATCATATTCGTGTCTACTTTGGTGTTATGGGTTTCTGTTAGCTTTAGGGTCATTATGGCCACAGTTGGGTGAAGACTGCCTTTGTGGACGTTAGGGGAATGCTCGCCTTACCGGTAGGTTTCTGGACAGGGTTTCAGGCTCTACATTGGTTTTATCAGTTAATGATAGCTCTAGGGTCATTATGGCCACAGTTGTAATTATCGTCAAGAAAATGTTTAAGGTTCTTAGGGTAGGGATTTGTGTTTAGATTTAGCGTAACGGATATTGTCATTACTCTAAAGGATGAAGGTTGGAGTAACAATTATGATTAGTTTAAGATTGCTCTTAGGGAGGTTATTCTGACAGCTCGGCTTATGTGCAGGTTTCTGGGCATCATATTCGGGTCTACGTTAGTGTTCTGGGTTTATGTCAGCTTTAGGGTCATTATGGCCACAGTTGGGTGAAGATTGCATCTTTGGACTTTAGGGGAATGCTCGCCTTACGGGTAGGTTTCTGGACAGGGTTTTAGGGTCTACATTGGTGTTAAGGGTCTATGTTAGCTCTAGGGTCATTATGGCCACAGTTGTAATTATCGTCAAGAAAATGGTTAGGATTCTTAGGGTAAGGATTTGTGTTTAGATTTAGCGTGAAGGCTATTGGCATTAGACTAAAGGTTTAAGGTTGGAGTAACAATTATGATTAGTTTAGGATTGCGCTTGGGGACGTTATGCTGAGAGCTCTGTTTATATGCAGGTTTCTGAGCATCATATTCGTGTCTACGTTGGTGTTATGGCTTTATGTTAGCTTTAGGGTCATTATGGCCACAGTTGGGTGAAGACTGCATTTGTAGACGTTAGGGGAATGCTTGCCTTACCGGTAGGTTTCTGGATGGGTTTTAGGCTCTACATTGGTTTTATCGGTCAATGCTAGCTCTAGGGTCATTATGGCCACAGTTGGGTAATTATCGTCATGATAACGGTTACGCGTCTTAGGGAAAAGATTTGTGTTTAGATTTAGCATGAGGGCTATTGGCATTAGTCTAAAGGTTTAGGGTTGGAGTAACAGTTATGTTTAGATGAAGATTGCGCTTAGGGATATTATGCTGACAGCTTTGATAATGTGCAGGTTTCTGGGCATCATATTCGTGTCTACGTTGGTGTTATGGGTTTCTGTTAGCTTTAGGGTCATATGGCCACAGTTGGTGAAGATTGCATTTGTGGACGTTAGGGGAATGCCCGTTTTATGGCTAGGTTTTGGACCGTGTTTTAGGGTCTACGTTTGTATTAAGGGTTTCTGTTCGCTTTAGGGTCATTATGGCCACAGTTGGGTGAAGACTGCATTTGTGGACGTTAGGGGAATGCTCGGCTTACCGGTAAGTTTCTGGATGGGTTTTAGGCTCTACATTGGTTTTATCGGTCAATGCTAGCTCTAGGGTCATTATGGCCACAGTTGGGTAATTATCGTCACGATAACGGTTAGTCTTCTTAGGGTAAGGATTTGTGTTTAGATTTAGCGTGAGGGCTATTGTCATTAGTCTAAAGGTTTAAGCTTGGAGTAACAATTATGTTTAGTTTAGGATTGCGCTTGGGGACGTTATGCTGACAGCTTTGATAATGTGCAGGTTTCTGGGCATCATATTCGTGTCTACGTTGGTATTATGGGTTTCTGTTAGCTTTAGGGTCATATGGCCACAGTTGGTGAAGATTGCATTTGTGGACGTTAGGGGAATGCCCGTTTTATGGCTAGGTTTTGGACCGTGTTTTAGGGTCTACGTTTGTATTAAGGGTTTCTGTTAGCTTTAGGGTCATTATGGCCACAGTTGGGTGAAGACTGCCTTTGTGGACGTTAGGGGAATGCTCGCCTTACCGGTAGGTTTCTGGACAGGGTTTCAGGCTCTACATTGGTTTTATCAGTTAATGATAGCTCTAGGGTCATTATGGCCACAGTTGTAATTATCGTCAAGAAAATGGTTAAGGTTCTTAGGGTAGGGATTTGTGTTTAGATTTAGCGTAACGGATATTGTCATTACTCTAAAGGATGAAGGTTGGAGTAACAATTATGATTAGTTTAAGATTGCTCTTAGGGACGTTATTCTGACAGCTCGGCTTATGTGCAGGTTTCTGGGCATCATATTCGGGTCTACGTTAGTGTTCTGGGTTTATGTCAGCTTTAGGGTCATTATGGCCACAGTTGGGTGAAGATTGCATCTTTGGACTTTAGGGGAATGCTCGCCTTACGGGTAGGTTTCTGGACAGGGTTTTAGGGTCTACATTGGTGTTAAGGGTCTATGTTAGCTCTAGGGTCATTATGGCCACAGTTGTAATTATCGTCAAGAAAATGGTTAGGCTTCTTAGGGTAAGGATTTGTGTTTAGATTTAGCGTGAAGGCTATTGGCATTAGACTAAAGGTTTAAGGTTGGAGTAACAATTATGATTAGTTTAGGATTGCGCTTGGGGACGTTATGCTGAGAGCTCTGTTTATATGCAGGTTTCTGAGCATCATATTCGTGTCTACGTTGGTGTTATGGCTTTATGTTAGCTTTAGGGTCATTATGGCCACAGTTGGGTGAAGACTGCATTTGTAGATGTTAGGGGAATGCTTGCCTTACCGGTAGGTTTCTGGATGGGTTTTAGGCTCTACATTGGTTTTATCGGTCAATGCTAGCTCTAGGGTCATTATGGCCACAGTTGGGTAATTATCGTCAAGATAACTGTTAGGCTTCTTAGGGTAAGTATTTGTGTTTAGATTTAGCGTGAGGGATATTGTCATTACTCTAAAGGTTTAGAGTTAAAGTAACAGTTATGATTAGTTTAAGATAGCGCTTAGGGATATTAGGCTTAGAGCTCGGCTTATGTGCAGGTTTCTGGGCCTCGTATTAAGGTCTACGTTGGGTTCTGGGTTTATTTAGCTCTAGGGTCATTATGGCCACAGTTGGGTAATTATCGTCATGATAACGGTTACGCGTCTTAGGGAAAAGATTTGTGTTTAGATTTAGCATGAGGGCTATTGGCATTAGTCTAAAGGTTTAGGGTTGGAGTAACAGTTATGTTTAGATGAAGATTGCGCTTAGGGATATTATGCTGACAGCTTTGATAATGTGCAGGTTTCTGGGCATCATATTCGTGTCTACGTTGGTGTTATGGGTTTCTGTTAGCTTTAGGGTCATATGGCCACAGTTGGTGAAGATTGCATTTGTGGACGTTAGGGGAATGCCCGTTTTATGGCTAGGTTTTGGACCGTGTTTTAGGGTCTACGTTTGTATTAAGGGTTTCTGTTAGCTTTAGGGTCATTATGGCCACAGTTGGGTGAAGACTGCATTTGTAGACGTTAGGGGAATGCTTGCCTTACCGGTAGGTTTCTGGATGGGTTTTAGGCTCTACATTGGTTTTATCGGTCAATGATAGCTCTAGGGTCATTATGGCCACAGTTGGGTAATTACCGTCAAGATAACGGTTAGGCTTCTTAGGGTAAGGATTTGTGTTTAGATTTAGCGTGAGGTATATTGTCATTACTCTAAAGGTTTAGAGGTAAAGTAACAGTTATGATTAGTTTAAGATAGCGCTTAGGGACATTAGGCTTAGAGCTTGGCTTATGTGCAGGTTTCTGGGCCTCGTGTTAAGGTCTACGTTGGGTTCTGGGTTTATTTAGCTCTAGGGTCATAATGGCCACAGTTGGGTAATTATCGTCATGATAACGGTTACGCGTCTTAGGGAAAAGATTTGTGTTTAGATTTAGCGTGAGGGATATTGTTATTACTCTAAAGGTTTTAGATGGGAGTAACAATTATGTTTTGTTTAAGATTGGACTTGGTGACGTTATGCTGAGCTCTGTTTATGTGCAGGTTTCTGGGCATCATATTCGGGTCTACGTTGGTGTTATGGCTTTATGTTATCTTTAGGGTCATTATGGCCACAGTTGGGTTAAGACTGCATTTGTGGACGTTAGGGGAATGCTCGCCTTACTGGTAGGTTTCTGGATGGGTTTTAGGCTCTACATTGGTTTTATCGGTCAATGCTAGCTCTAGGGTCATTATGGCCACAGTTGGGTAATTATCGTCACGATAACGGTTAGTCTTCTTAGGGTAAGGATTTGTGTTTAGATTTAGCATGAGGGCTATTGTCATTAGTCTAAAGGTTTAAGGTTGGAGTAACAATTATGTTTAGTTTAGGATTGCGCTTGGGGACGTTATGCTGACAGCTTTGATAATATGCAGGTTTCTGGGCATCATATTCGTGTCTACGTTTGTATTAAGGGTTTCTGTTAGCTTTAGGGTCATTATGGCCACAGTTGGGTGAAGACTGCATTTGTAGACGTTAGGGGAATGCTTGCCTTACCGGTAGGTTTCTGGATGGGTTTTAGGCTCTACATTGGTTTTATCGGTCAATGCTAGCTCTAGGGTCATTATGGCCACAGTTGGGTAATTATCGTCAAGATAACGGTTAGGCTTCTTAGGGTAAGGATTTGTGTTTAGATTTAGCGTGAGGGCTATTGTCATTAGTCTAAGGGTTTAAGGTTGGAGAACAATTATGTTTAGTTTAGGATTGCGCTTGGGGACGTTATGCTGACAGCTTTGATAATGTGCAGGTTTCTGGGCATCATATTCGTGTCTACGTTGGTGTTATGGCTTTCTGTTAGCTTTAGGGTCATATGGCCACAGTTGGTGAAGATTGCATTTGTGGACGTTAGGGGAATGCCCGTTTTATGGCTAGGTTTTGGACCGTGTTTTAGGGTCTACGTTTGTATTAAGGGTTTCTGTTAGCTTTAGGGTCATTATGGCCACAGTTGGGTGAAGACTGCATTTGTAGACGTTAGGGGAATGCTTGCCTTACCGGTAGGTTTCTGGATGGGTTTTAGGCTCTACATTGGTTTTATCGGTCAATGATAGCTCTAGGGTCATTATGGCCACAGTTGGGTAATTACCGTCAAGATAACGGTTAGGCTTCTTAGGGTAAGGATTTGTGTTTAGATTTAGCATGAGGGCTATTGTCATTAGTCTAAGGGTTTAAGGTTGGAGAACAATTATGTTTAGTTTAGGATTGCGCTTGGGGACGTTATGCTGACAGCTTTGATAATGTGCAGGTTTCTGGGCATCATATTCGTGTCTAAGTTGGTGTTATGGCTTTATGTTAGCTTTAGGGTCATTATGGCCACAGTTGGGTGAAGACTGCATTTGTAGACGTTAGGGGAATGCTTGCCTTACCGGTAGGTTTCTGGATGGGTTTTAGGCTCTACATTGGTTTTATCGGTCAATGCTAGCTCTAGGGTCATTATGGCCACAGTTGGGTAATTATCGTCAAGATAACTGTTAGGCTTCTTAGGGTAAGTATTTGTGTTTAGATTTAGCGTGAGGGATATTGTCATTACTCTAAAGGTTTAGAGTTAAAGTAACAGTTATGATTAGTTTAAGATAGCGCTTAGGGATATTAGGCTTAGAGCTCGGCTTATGTGCAGGTTTCTGGGCCTCGTATTAAGGTCTACGTTGGGTTCTGGGTTTATTTAGCTCTAGGGTCATAATGGCCACAGTTGGGTAATTATCGTGATGATAACGGTTACGCGTCTTAGGGAAAAGATTTGTGTTTAGATTTAGCGTGAGGGATATTGTTATTACTCTAAAGGTTTTAGATGGGAGTAACAATTATGTTTTGTTTAAGATTGGACTTGGTGACGTTATGCTGAGCTCTGTTTATGTGCAGGTTTCTGGGCATCATATTCGGGTCTACGTTGGTGTTATGGCTTTATGTTAGCTTTAGGGTCATTATGGCCACAGTTGGGTTAAGACTGCATTTGTGGACGTTAGGGGAATGCTCGCCTTACTGGTAGGTTTCTGGATGGGTTTTAGGCTCTACATTGGTTTTATCGGTCAATGCTATCTCTAGGGTCATTATGGGCACAGTTGGGTAATTATCGTCACGATAACGGTTAGTCTTCTTAGGGTAAGGATTTGTGTTTAGATTTAGCGTGAGGGCTATTGTCATTAGTCTAAAGGTTTAAGCTTGGAGTAACAATTATGTTTAGTTTAGGATTGTGCTTGGGGACGTTATGCTGACAGCTTTGATAATATGCAGGTTTCTGGGCATCATATTCGTGTCTACGTTTGTATTAAGGGTTTCTGTTAGCTTTAGGGTCATTATGGCCACAGTTGGGTGAAGACTGCATTTGTAGACGTTAGGGGAATGCTTGCCTTACCGGTAGGTTTCTGGATGGGTTTTAGGCTCTACATTGGTTTTATCGGTCAATGCTAGCTCTAGGGTCATTATGGCCACAGTTGGGTAATTATCGTCAAGATAACGGTTAGGCTTCTTAGGGTAAGGATTTGTGTTTAGATTTAGCGTGAGGGCTATTGTCATTAGTCTAAGGGTTTAAGGTTGGAGAACAATTATGTTTAGTTTAGGATTGCGCTTGGGGACGTTATGCTGACAGCTTTGATAATGTGCAGGTTTCTGGGCATCATATTCGTGTCTACGTTGGTGTTATGGCTTTCTGTTAGCTTTAGGGTCATATGGCCACAGTTGGTGAAGATTGCATTTGTGGACGTTAGGGGAATGCCCGTTTTATGGCTAGGTTTTGGACCGTGTTTTAGGGTCTACGTTTGTATTAAGGGTTTCTGTTAGCTTTAGGGTCATTATGGCCACAGTTGGGTGAAGACTGCATTTGTAGACGTTAGGGGAATGCTTGCCTTACCGGTAGGTTTCTGGATGGGTTTTAGGCTCTACATTGGTTTTATCAGTTAATGATAGCTCTAGGGTCATTATGGCCACAGTTGGGTAATTACCGTCAAGATAACGGTTAGGCTTCTTAGGGTAAGGATTTGTGTTTAGATTTAGCGTGAGGGCTATTGTCATTAGTCTAAGGGTTTAAGGTTGGAGAACAATTATGTTTAGTTTAGGATTGCGCTTGGGGACGTTATGCTGACAGCTTTGATAATGTGCAGGTTTCTGGGCATCATATTCGTGTCTACTTTGGTGTTATGGGTTTATGTTAGCTTTAGGGTCATTATGGCCACAGTTGGGTGAAGACTGCATTTGTGGACTTTAGGGGAATGCTCGCCTTACGGGTAGGTTTCTGGACAGGGTTTTAGGGTCTACATTGGTTTTTAAGGGTCTATGTTAGCTCTAGGGTCATTATGGCCACAGTTGTAATTATCGTCAAGAAAATAGTTAGGCTTCTTAGGGTAAGGATTTGTGTTTAGATTTAGCGTGAGGTATATTGTCATTACTCTAAAGGTTTAGAGGTAAAGTAACAGTTATGATTAGTTTAAGATAGCGCTTAGGGACATTAGGCTTAGAGCTTGGCTTATGTGCAGGTTTCTGGGCCTCGTGTTAAGGTCTACGTTGGGTTCTGGGTTTATTTAGCTCTAGGGTCATAATGGCCACAGTTGTGTAATTATTGTCATGATAACGGTTACGCGTCTTAGGCTAAGGATTTGTGTTTAGATTTAGCGTGAGGGCTATTGTTATTACTCTAAAGGTTTTAGATGGGAGTAACAATTATGTTTTGTTTAAGATTGGACTTGGTGACGTTATGCTGAGCTCTGTTTATGTGCAGGTTTCTGGGCATCATATTCGGGTCTACGTTGGTGTTATGGCTTTATGTTAGCTTTAGGGTCATTATGGCCACAGTTGGGTTAAGACTGCATTTGTGGACGTTAGGGGAATGCTCGCCTTACGGGTAGGTTTCTGGACAGGGTTTTAGGGTCTACATTGGTTTTATCGGTCAATGCTAACTCTAGGGTCATTATGGCCACAGTTGGGTAATTATCGTCACGATAACGGTTAGTCTTCTTAGGGTAAGGATTTGTGTTTAGATTTAGCGTGAGGGCTATTGTCATTAGTCTAAAGGTTTAAGCTTGGAGTAACAATTATGTTTAGTTTAGGATTGCGCTTGGGGACGTTATGCTGACAGCTTTGATAATATGCAGGTTTCTGGGCATCATATTCGTGTCTACGTTTGTATTAAGGGTTTCTGTTAGCTTTAGGGTCATTATGGCCACAGTTGGGTGAAGACTGCATTTGTAGACGTTAGGGGAATGCTTGCCTTACCGGTAGGTTTCTGGATGGGTTTTAGGCTCTACATTGGTTTTATCGGTCAATGCTAGCTCTAGGGTCATTATGGCCACAGTTGGGTAATTATCGTCAAGATAACGGTTAGGCTTCTTAGGGTAAAGATTTGTGTTTAGATTTAGCGTGAGGGCTATTGTCATTAGTCTAAGGGTTTAAGGTTGGAGAACAATTATGTTTAGTTTAGGATTGCGCTTGGGGACGTTATGCTGACAGCTTTGATAATGTGCAGGTTTCTGGGCATCATATTCGTGTCTACTTTGGTGTTATGGGTTTATGTTAGCTTTAGGGTCATTATGGCCACAGTTGGTGAAGACTGCCTTTGTGGACGTTAGGGGAATGCTCGCCTTACCGGTAGGTTTCTGGACAGGGTTTCAGGCTCTACATTGGTTTTATCAGTTAATGATAGCTCTAGGGTCATTATGGCCACAGTTGTAATTATCGTCAAGAAAATGGTAAGGTTCTTAGGGTAGGGATTTGTGTTTAGATTTAGCGTAACGGATATTGTCATTACTCTAAAGGATGAAGGTTGGAGTAACAATTATGATTAGTTTAAGATTGCTCTTAGGGAGGTTATTCTGACAGCTCGGCTTATGTGCAGGTTTCTGGGCATCATATTCGGGTCTACGTTAGTGTTCTGGGTTTATGTCAGCTTTAGGGTCATTATGGCCACAGTTGGGTGAAGATTGCATCTTTGGACTTTAGGGGAATGCTCGCCTTACGGGTAGGTTTCTGGACAGGGTTTTAGGGTCTACATTGGTTTTATCGGTCAATGCTAGCTCTAGGGTCATTATGGCCACAGTTGGGTAATTATCGTCAAGATAACGGTTAGGCTTCTTAGGGTAAGGATTTGTGTTTAGATTTAGCGTGAGGGATATTGTCATTACTCTAAAGGTTTAGAGGTAAAGTAACAGTTATGATTAGTTTAAGATAGCGCTTAGGGACATTAGGCTTAGAGCTCGGCTTATGTGCAGGTTTCTGGGCCTCGTATTAAGGCCTACGTTGGGTTCTGGGTTTATTTAGCTCTAGGGTCATTATGGCCACAGTTGGGTAATTATCGTCATGATAACGGTTACGCGTCTTAGGGAAAAGATTTGTGTTTAGATTTAGCGTGAGGGATATTGTTATTACTCTAAAGGTTTTAGATGGGAGTAACAATTATGTTTTGTTTAAGATTGGACTTGGTGACGTTATGCTGAGCTCTGTTTATGTGCAGGTTTCTGGGCATCATATTCGGGTCTACGTTGGTGTTATGGCTTTATGTTAGCTTTAGGGTCATTATGGCCACAGTTGGGTTAAGACTGCATTTGTGGACGTTAGGGGAATGCTCGCCTTACTGGTAGGTTTCTGGATGGGTTTTAGGCTCTACATTGGTTTTATCGGTCAATGCTAGCTCTAGGGTCATTATGGCCACAGTTGGGTAATTATCGTCACGATAACGGTTAGTCTTCTTAGGGTAAGGATTTGTGTTTAGATTTAGCGTGAGGGCTATTGTCATTAGTCTAAAGGTTTAAGCTTGGAGTAACAATTATGTTTAGTTTAGGATTGCGCTTGGGGACGTTATGCTGACAGCTTTGATAATATGCAGGTTTCTGGGCATCATATTCGTGTCTACGTTTGTATTAAGGGTTTCTGTTAGCTTTAGGGTCATTATGGCCACAGTTGGGTGAAGACTGCATTTGTAGACGTTAGGGGAATGCTTGCCTTACCGGTAGGTTTCTGGATGGGTTTTAGGCTCTACATTGGTTTTATCGGTCAATGCTAGCTCTAGGGTCATTATGGCCACAGTTGGGTAATTATCGTCAAGATAACGGTTAGGCTTCTTAGGGTAAGGATTTGTGTTTAGATTTAGCGTGAGGGCTATTGTCATTAGTCTAAGGGTTTAAGGTTGGAGAACAATTATGTTTAGTTTAGGATTGCGCTTGGGGACGTTATGCTGACAGCTTTGATAATGTGCAGGTTTCTGGGCATCATATTCGTGTCTACGTTGGTGTTATGGCTTTCTGTTAGCTTTAGGGTCATATGGCCACAGTTGGTGAAGATTGCATTTGTGGACGTTAGGGGAATGCCCGTTTTATGGCTAGGTTTTGGACCGTGTTTTAGGGTCTACGTTTGTATTAAGGGTTTCTGTTAGCTTTAGGGTCATTATGGCCACAGTTGGGTGAAGACTGCATTTGTAGACGTTAGGGGAATGCTTGCCTTACCGGTAGGTTTCTGGATGGGTTTTAGGCTCTACATTGGTTTTATCAGTTAATGCTATCTCTAGGGTCATTATGGGCACAGTTGGGTAATTACCGTCAAGATAACGGTTAGGCTTCTTAGGGTAAGGATTTGTGTTTAGATTTAGCGTGAGGGCTATTGTCATTAGTCTAAGGGTTTAAGGTTGGAGAACAATTATGTTTAGTTTAGGATTGCGCTTGGGGACGTTATGCTGACAGCTTTGATAATGTGCAGGTTTCTGGGCATCATATTCGTGTCTACTTTGGTGTTATGGGTTTATGTTAGCTTTAGGGTCATTATGGCCACAGTTGGGTGAAGACTGCATTTGTGGACTTTAGGGGAATGCTCGCCTTACGGGTAGGTTTCTGGACAGGGTTTTAGGGTCTACATTGGTTTTTAAGGGTCTATGTTAGCTCTAGGGTCATTATGGCCACAGTTGTAATTATCGTCAAGAAAATGGTTAGGCTTCTTAGGGTAAGGATTTGTGTTTAGATTTAGCGTGAGGTATATTGTCATTACTCTAAAGGTTTAGAGGTAAAGTAACAGTTATGATTAGTTTAAGATAGCGCTTAGGGACATTAGGCTTAGAGCTTGGCTTATGTGCAGGTTTCTGGGCCTCGTGTTAAGGTCTACGTTGGGTTCTGGGTTTATTTAGCTCTAGGGTCATAATGGCCACAGTTGTGTAATTATTGTCATGATAACGGTTACGCGTCTTAGGGTAAGGATTTGTGTTTAGATTTAGCGTGAGGGCTATTGTTATTACTCTAAAGGTTTTAGATGGGAGTAACAATTATGTTTTGTTTAAGATTGGACTTGGTGACGTTATGCTGAGCTCTGTTTATGTGCAGGTTTCTGGGCATCATATTCGGGTCTACGTTGGTGTTATGGCTTTATGTTAGCTTTAGGGTCATTATGGCCACAGTTGGGTGAAGACTGCATTTGTGGACGTTAGGGGAATGCTCGCCTTACGGGTAGGTTTCTGGACAGGGTTTTAGGGTCTACATTGGTTTTATCGGTCAATGCTAACTCTAGGGTCATTATGGCCACAGTTGGGTAATTATCGTCACGATAACGGTTAGTCTTCTTAGGGTAAGGATTTGTGTTTAGATTTAGCGTGAGGGCTATTGTCATTAGTCTAAGGGTTTAAGCTTGGAGTAACAATTATGTTTAGTTTAGGATTGCGCTTGGGGACGTTATGCTGACAGCTTTGATAATATGCAGGTTTCTGGGCATCATATTCGTGTCTACGTTTGTATTAAGGGTTTCTGTTAGCTTTAGGGTCATTATGGCCACAGTTGGGTGAAGACTGCATTTGTAGACGTTAGGGGAATGCTTGCCTTACCGGTAGGTTTCTGGATGGGTTTTAGGCTCTACATTGGTTTTATCGGTCAATGCTAGCTCTAGGGTCATTATGGCCACAGTTGGGTAATTATCGTCAAGATAACGGTTAGGCTTCTTAGGGTAAAGATTTGTGTTTAGATTTAGCGTGAGGGCTATTGTCATTAGTCTAAGGGTTTAAGGTTGGAGAACAATTATGTTTAGTTTAGGATTGCGCTTGGGGACGTTATGCTGACAGCTTTGATAATGTGCAGGTTTCTGGGCATCATATTCGTGTCTACTTTGGTGTTATGGGTTTATGTTAGCTTTAGGGTCATTATGGCCACAGTTGGTGAAGACTGCCTTTGTGGACGTTAGGGGAATGCTCGCCTTACGGGTAGGTTTCTGGACAGGGTTTCAGGCTCTACATTGGTTTTATCAGTTAATGATAGCTCTAGGGTCATTATGGCCACAGTTGTAATTATCGTCAAGAAAATGGTAAGGTTCTTAGGGTAGGGATTTGTGTTTAGATTTAGCGTAACGGATATTGTCATTACTCTAAAGGATGAAGGTTGGAGTAACAATTATGATTAGTTTAAGATTGCTCTTAGGGAGGTTATTCTGACAGCTCGGCTTATGTGCAGGTTTCTGGGCATCATATTCGGGTCTACGTTAGTGTTCTGGGTTTATGTCAGCTTTAGGGTCATTATGGCCACAGTTGGGTGAAGATTGCATCTTTGGACTTTAGGGGAATGCTCGCCTTACGGGTAGGTTTCTGGACAGGGTTTTAGGGTCTACATTGGTTTTATCGGTCAATGCTAGCTCTAGGGTCATTATGGCCACAGTTGGGTAATTATCGTCAAGATAACGGTTAGGCTTCTTAGGGTAAGGATTTGTGTTTAGATTTAGCGTGAGGGATATTGTCATTACTCTAAAGGTTTAGAGGTAAAGTAACAGTTATGATTAGTTTAAGATAGCGCTTAGGGACATTAGGCTTAGAGCTCGGCTTATGTGCAGGTTTCTGGGCCTCGTATTAAGGCCTACGTTGGGTTCTGGGTTTATTTAGCTCTAGGGTCATTATGGCCACAGTTGGGTAATTATCGTCATGATAACGGTTACGCGTCTTAGGGAAAAGATTTGTGTTTAGATTTAGCATGAGGGCTATTGGCATTAGTCTAAAGGTTTAGGGTTGGAGTAACAGTTATGTTTAGATGAAGATTGCGCTTAGGGATATTATGCTGACAGCTTTGATAATGTGCAGGTTTCTGGGCATCATATTCGTGTCTACGTTGGTGTTATGGCTTTATGTTAGCTCTAGGGTCATTATGGCCACAGTTGGGTTAAGACTGCATTTGTAGACGTTAGGGGAATGCTTGCCTTACCGGTAGGTTTCTGGATGGGTTTTAGGCTCTACATTGGTTTTATCGGTCAATGCTAGCTCTAGGGTCATTATGGCCACAGTTGGGTAATTACCGTCAAGATAACGGTTAGTCTTCTTAGGGTAAGGATTTGTGTTTAGATTTAGCGTGAGGGCTATTGTCATTAGTCTAAGGGTTTAAGGTTGGAGTAACAATTATGATTAGTTTAAGATTGCTCTTAGGGAGGTTATTCTGACAGCTCGGCTTATGTGCAGGTTTCTGGGCATCATATTCGGGTCTACGTTAGTGTTCTGGGTTTATGTCAGCTTTAGGGTCATTATGGCCACAGTTGGGTGAAGATTGCATCTTTGGACTTTAGGGGAATGCTCGCCTTACGGGTAGGTTTCTGGACAGGGTTTTAGGGTCTACATTGGTGTTAAGGGTCTATGTTAGCTCTAGGGTCATTATGGCCACAGTTGTAATTATCGTCAAGAAAATGGTTAGGATTCTTAGGGTAAGGATTTGTGTTTAGATTTAGCGTGAAGGCTATTGGCATTAGACTAAAGGTTTAAGGTTGGAGTAACAATTATGATTAGTTTAGGATTGCGCTTGGGGACGTTATGCTGACAGCTTTGATAATGTGCAGGTTTCTGGGCATCATATTCGTGTCTACGTTGGTGTTATGGGTTTCTGTTAGCTTTAGGGTCATATGGCCACAGTTGGTGAAGATTGCATTTGTGGACGTTAGGGGAATGCCCGTTTTATGGCTAGGTTTTGGACCGTGTTTTAGGGTCTACGTTTGTATTAAGGGTTTCTGTTAGCTTTAGGGTCATTATGGCCACAGTTGGGTGAAGACTGCATTTGAGGACTTTAGGGGAATGCTTGCCTTACCGGTAGGTTTCTGGATGGGTTTTAGGCTCTACATTGGTTTTATGGGTCAATGATAGCTCTAGGGTCATTATGGCCACAGTTGGGTAATTACCGTCAAGATAACGGTTAGTCTTCTTAGGGTAAGGATTTGTGTTTAGATTTAGCGTGAGGGCTATTGTCATTAGTCTAAGGGTTTAAGCTTGGAGAACAATTATGTTTAGTTTAGGATTGCGCTTGGGGACGTTATGCTGACAGCTTTGATAATGTGCAGGTTTCTGGGCATCATATTCGTGTCTACTTTGGTGTTATGGGTTTCTGTTAGCTTTAGGGTCATTATGGCCACAGTTGGGTGAAGACTGCCTTTGTGGACGTTAGGGGAATGCTCGCCTTACCGGTAGGTTTCTGGACAGGGTTTCAGGCTCTACATTGGTTTTATCAGTTAATGATAGCTCTAGGGTCATTATGGCCACAGTTGTAATTATCGTCAAGAAAATGGTTAAGGTTCTTAGGGTAGGGATTTGTGTTTAGATTTAGCGTATCGGATATTGTCATTACTCTAAAGGATGAAGGTTGGAGTAACAATTATGATTAGTTTAAGATTGCTCTTAGGGAGGTTATTCTGACAGCTCGGCTTATGTGCAGGTTTCTGGGCATCATATTCGGGTCTACGTTAGTGTTCTGGGTTTATGTCAGCTTTAGGGTCATTATGGCCACAGTTGGGTGAAGATTGCATCTTTGGACTTTAGGGGAATGCTCGCCTTACGGGTAGGTTTCTGGACAGGGTTTTAGGGTCTACATTGGTGTTAAGGGTCTATGTTAGCTCTAGGGTCATTATGGCCACAGTTGTAATTATCGTCAAGAAAATGGTTAGGATTCTTAGGGTAAGGATTTGTGTTTAGATTTAGCGTGAAGGCTATTGGCATTAGACTAAAGGTTTAAGGTTGGAGTAACAATTATGATTAGTTTAGGATTGCGCTTGGGGACGTTATGCTGAGAGCTCTGTTTATATGCAGGTTTCTGAGCATCATATTCGTGTCTACGTTGGTGTTATGGGTTTATGTTAGCTTTAGGGTCATTATGGCCACAGTTGGGTGAAGACTGCATTTGTAGACGTTAGGGGAATGCTTGCCTTACCGGTAGGTTTATGGATGGGTTTTAGGCTCTACATTGGTTTTATCGGTCAATGCTAGCTCTAGGGTCATTATGGCCACAGTTGGGTAATTATCGTCATGATAACGGTTACGCGTCTTAGGGAAAAGATTTGTGTTTAGATTTAGCATGAGGGCTATTGGCATTAGTCTAAAGGTTTAGGGTTGGAGTAACAGTTTTGTTTAGATGAAGATTGCGCTTAGGGATCTTATGCTGACAGCTTTGATAATGTGCACGTTTCTGGGCATCATATTCGTGTCTACGTTGGTGTTATGGGTTTCTGTTAGCTTTAGGGTCATATGGCCACAGTTGGTGAAGATTGCATTTGTGGACGTTAGGGGAATGCCCGTTTTATGGCTAGGTTTTGGACCGTGTTTTAGGGTCTACGTTTGTATTAAGGGTTTCTGTTAGCTTTAGGGTCATATGGCCACAGTTGGTGAAGATTGCATTTGTGGACGTTAGGGGAATGCCCGTTTTATGGCTAGGTTTTGGACCGTGTTTTAGGGTCTACGTTTGTATTAAGGGTTTCTGTTAGCTTTAGGGTCATTATGGCCACAGTTGGGTGAAGACTGCATTTGTAGACGTTAGGGGAATGCTTGCCTTACCGGTAGGTTTCTGGATGGGTTTTAGGCTCTACATTGGTTTTATCGGTCAATGATAGCTCTAGGGTCATTATGGCCACAGTTGGGTAATTATCGTCAAGATAACGGTTAGTCTTCTTAGGGTAAGGATTTGTGTTTAGATTTAGCATGAGGGCTATTGTCATTAGTCTAAGGGTTTAAGCTTGGAGAACAATTATGTTTAGTTTAGGATTGCGCTTGGGGACGTTATGCTGACAGCTTTGATAATGTGCAGGTTTCTGGGCATCATATTCGTGTCTACTTTGGTGTTATGGGTTTCTGTTAGCTTTAGGGTCATTATGGCCACAGTTGGGTGAAGACTGCCTTTGTGGACGTTAGGGGAATGCTCGCCTTACCGGTAGGTTTCTGGACAGGGTTTCAGGCTCTACATTGGTTTTATCAGTTAATGATAGCTCTAGGGTCATTATGGCCACAGTTGTAATTATCGTCAAGAAAATGGTTAAGGTTCTTAGGGTAGGGATTTGTGTTTAGATTTAGCGTAACGGATATTGTCATTACTCTAAAGGATGAAGGTTGGAGTAACAATTATGATTAGTTTAAGATTGCTCTTAGGGACGTTATTCTGACAGCTCGGCTTATGTGCAGGTTTCTGGGCATCATATTCGGGTCTACGTTAGTGTTCTGGGTTTATGTCAGCTTTAGGGTCATTATGGCCACAGTTGGGTGAAGATTGCATCTTTGGACTTTAGGGGAATGCTCGCCTTACGGGTAGGTTTCTGGACAGGGTTTTAGGGTCTACATTGGTGTTAAGGGTCTATGTTAGCTCTAGGGTCATTATGGCCACAGTTGTAATTATCGTCAAGAAAATGGTTAGGATTCTTAGGGTAAGGATTTGTGTTTAGATTTAGCGTGAAGGCTATTGGCATTAGACTAAAGGTTTAAGGTTGGAGTAACAATTATGATTAGTTTAGGATTGCACTTGGGGACGTTATGCTGAGAGCTCTGTTTATATGCAGGTTTCTGAGCATCATATTCGTGTCTACGTTGGTGTTATGGCTTTATGTTAGCTTTAGGGTCATTATGGCCACAGTTGGGTGAAGACTGCATTTGTAGACGTTAGGGGAATGCTTGCCTTACCGGTAGGTTTCTGGATGGGTTTTAGGCTCTACATTGGTTTTATCGGTCAATGCTAGCTCTAGGGTCATTATGGCCACAGTTGGGTAATTATCGTCATGATAACGGTTACGCGTCTTAGGGAAAAGATTTGTGTTTAGATTTAGCATGAGGGCTATTGGCATTAGTCTAAAGGTTTAGGGTTGGAGTAACAGTTATGTTTAGATGAAGATTGCGCTTAGGGATCTTATGCTGACAGCTTTGATAATGTGCAGGTTTCTGGGCATCATATTCGTGTCTACGTTGGTGTTATGGGTTTCTGTTAGCTTTAGGGTCATATGGCCACAGTTGGTGAAGATTGCATTTGTGGACGTTAGGGGAATGCCCGTTTTATGGCTAGGTTTTGGACCGTGTTTTAGGGTCTACGTTTGTATTAAGGGTTTCTGTTAGCTTTAGGGTCATATGGCCACAGTTGGTGAAGATTGCATTTGTGGACGTTAGGGGAATGCCCGTTTTATGGCTAGGTTTTGGACCGTGTTTTAGGGTCTACGTTTGTATTAAGGGTTTCTGTTAGCGTTAGGGTCATTATGGCCACAGTTGGGTGAAGACTGCATTTGTGGACGTTAGGGGAATGCTCGGCTTACCGGTAAGTTTCTGGATGGGTTTTAGGCTCTACATTGGTTTTATCAGTTAATGCTATCTCTAGGGTCATTATGGGCACAGTTGGGTAATTATCGTCACGATAACGGTTAGTCTTCTTAGGGTAAGGATTTGTGTTTAGATTTAGCATGAGGGCTATTGTCATTAGTCTAAAGGTTTAAGCTTGGAGTAACAATTATGTTTAGTTTAGGATTGCGCTTGGGGACGTTATGCTGACAGCTTTGATAATGTGCAGGTTTCTGGGCATCATATTCGTGTCTACGTTGGTGTTATGGGTTTCTGTTAGCTTTAGGGTCATATGGCCACAGTTGGTGAAGATTGCATTTGTGGACGTTAGGGGAATGCCTGTTTTATGGCTAGGTTTTGGACCGTGTTTTAGGGTCTACGTTTGTATTAAGGGTTTCTGTTAGCTTTAGGGTCATTATGGCCACAGTTGAGTGAAGACTGCCTTTGTAGAAGTTAGGGGAATGCTTGCCTTACTGGTAGGTTTCTGGATGGGTTTTAGGCTCTACATTGGTTTTATCGGTCAATGATAGCTCTAGGGTCATTATGGGCACAGTTAGGTGAAGATTGCATCTTTGGACTTTAGGGGAATGCTCGCCTTACGGGTAGGTTTCTGGACAGGGTTTTAGGGTCTACATTGGTGTTAAGGGTCTATGTTAGCTCTAGGGTCATTATGGCCACAGTTGTAATTATCGTCAAGAAAATGGTTAGGATTCTTAGGGTAAGGATTTGTGTTTAGATTTAGCGTGAAGGCTATTGGCATTAGACTAAAGGTTTAAGGTTGGAGTAACAATTATGATTAGTTTAGGATTGCGCTTGGGGACGTTATGCTGACAGCTTTGATAATGTGCAGGTTTCTGGGCATCATATTCGTGTCTACGTTGGTGTTATGGGTTTCTGTTAGCTTTAGGGTCATATGGCCACAGCTGGGTGAAGACTGCATTTGTAGACGTTAGGGGAATGCTTGCCTTACCGGTAGGTTTCTGGATGGGTTTTAGGCTCTACATTGGTTTTATCGGTCAATGATAGCTCTAGGGTCATTATAGCCACAGTTGGGTAATTACCGTCAAGATAACGGTTAGTCTTCTTAGGGTAAGGATTTGTGTTTAGATTTAGCGTGAGGGCTATTGTCATTAGTGTAAGGGTTTAAGCTTGGAGAACAATTATGTTTAGTTTAGGATTGCGCTTGGGGACGTTATGCTGACAGCTTTGATAATGTGCAGGTTTCTGGGCATCATATTCGTGTCTACTTTGGTGTTATGGGTTTCTGTTAGCTTTAGGGTCATTATGGCCACAGTTGGGTGAAGACTGCCTTTGTGGACGTTAGGGGAATGCTCGCCTTACCGGTAGGTTTCTGGACAGGGTTTCAGGCTCTACATTGGTTTTATCAGTTAATGATAGCTCTAGGGTCATTATGGCCACAGTTGTAATTATCGTCAAGAAAATGTTTAAGGTTCTTAGGGTAGGGATTTGTGTTTAGATTTAGTGTATCGGATATTGTCATTACTCTAAAGGATGAAGGTTGGAGTAACAATTATGATTAGTTTAAGATTGCTCTTAGGGACGTTATTCTGACAGCTCGGCTTATGTGCAGGTTTCTGGGCATCATATTCGGGTCTACGTTAGTGTTCTGGGTTTATGTCAGCTTTAGGGTCATTATGGCCACAGTTGGGTGAAGATTGCATCTTTGGACTTTAGGGGAATGCTCGCCTTACGGGTAGGTTTCTGGACAGGGTTTTAGGGTCTACATTGGTGTTAAGGGTCTATGTTAGCTCTAGGGTCATTATGGCCACAGTTGGGTGAAGACTGCATTTGTGGACGTTAGGGGAATGCTCGGCTTACCGGTAAGTTTCTGGATGGGTTTTAGGCTCTACATTGGTTTTATCGGTCAATGCTAGCTCTAGGGTCATTATGGCCACAGTTGGGTAATTATCGTCATGATAACGGTTACGCGTCTTAGGGAAAAGATTTGTGTTTAGATTTAGCGTGAGGGCTATTGTCATTAGTCTAAAGGTTTAAGCTTGGAGTAACAATTATGTTTAGTTTAGGATTGCGCTTGGGGACGTTATGCTGACAGCTTTGATAATGTGCAGGTTTCTGGGCATCATATTCGTGTCTATGTTGGTATTATGGGTTTCTGTTAGCTTTAGGGTCATATGGCCACAGTTGGTGAAGATTGCATTTGTGGACGTTAGGGGAATGCCCGTTTTATGGCTAGGTTTTGGACCGTGTTTTAGGGTCTACGTTTGTATTAAGGGTTTCTGTTAGCTTTAGGGTCATTATGGCCACAGTTGGGTGAAGACTGCATTTGTGGACGTTAGGGGAATGCTTGCCTTACCGGTAGGTTTCTGGATGGGTTTTAGGCTCTACATTGGTTTTATCGGTCAATGCTAGCTCTAGGGTCATTATGGCCACAGCTGGGTAATTACCGTCAAGATAACGGTTAGGCTTCTTAGGGTAAGGATTTGTGTTTAGATTTAGCGTGAGGGCTATTGTCATTAGTCTAAGGGTTTAAGGTTGGAGAACAATTATGTTTAGTTTAGGATTGCGCTTGGGGACGTTATGCTGACAGCTTTGATAATGTGCAGGTTTCTGGGCATCATATTCGTGTCTACTTTGGTGTTATGGGTTTCTGTTAGCTTTAGGGTCATTATGGCCACAGTTGGGTGAAGACTGCCTTTGTGGACGTTAGGGGAATGCTCGCCTTACCGGTAGGTTTCTGGACAGGGTTTCAGGCTCTACATTGGTTTTATCAGTTAATGATAGCTCTAGGGTCATTATGGCCACAGTTGTAATTATCGTCAAGAAAATGGTTAAGTTTCTTAGGGTAGGGATTTGTGTTTAGATTTAGCGTAACGGATATTGTCATTACTCTAAAGGATGAAGGTTGGAGTAACAATTATGATTAGTTTAAGATTGCTCTTAGGGAGGTTATTCTGACAGCTCGGCTTATGTGCAGGTTTCTGGGCATCATATTCGGGTCTACGTTAGTGTTCTGGGTTTATGTCAGCTTTAGGGTCATTATGGCCACAGTTGGGTGAAGATTGCATCTTTGGACTTTAGGGGAATGCTCGCCTTACGGGTAGGTTTCTGGACAGGGTTTTAGGGTCTACATTGGTGTTAAGGGTCTATGTTAGCTCTAGGGTCATTATGGCCACAGTTGTAATTATCGTCAAGAAAATGGTTAGGATTCTTAGGGTAAGGATTTGTGTTTAGATTTAGCGTGAAGGCTATTGGCATTAGACTAAAGGTTTAAGGTTGGAGTAACAATTATGATTAGTTTAGGATTGCGCTTGGGGACGTTATGCTGAGAGCTCTGTTTATATGCAGGTTTCTGAGCATCATATTCGTGTCTACGTTGGTGTTATGGCTTTATGTTAGCTTTAGGGTCATTATGGCCACAGTTGGGTGAAGACTGCATTTGTAGACGTTAGGGGAATGCTTGCCTTACCGGTAGGTTTCTGGATGGGTTTTAGGCTCTACATTGGTTTTATCGGTCAATGCTAGCTCTAGGGTCATTATGGCCACAGTTGGGTAATTATCGTCATGATAACGGTTACGCGTCTTAGGGAAAAGATTTGTGTTTAGATTTAGCATGAGGGCTATTGGCATTAGTCTAAAGGTTTAGGGTTGGAGTAACAGTTATGTTTAGTTTAGGATTGCGCTTGGGGACGTTATGCTGACAGCTTTGATAATGTGCAGGTTTCTGGGCATCATATTCGTGTCTACTTTGGTGTTATGGGTTTCTGTTAGCTTTAGGGTCATATGGCCACAGTTGGTGAAGATTGCATTTGTGGACGTTAGGGGAATGCCCGTTTTATGGCTAGGTTTTGGACCGTGTTTTAGGGTCTACGTTTGTATTAAGGGTTTCTGTTCGCTTTAGGGTCATTATGGCCACAGTTGGGTGAAGACTGCATTTGTGGACGTTAGGGGAATGCTCGGCTTACCGGTAAGTTTCTGGATGGGTTTTAGGCTCTACATTGGTTTTATCGGTCAATGCTAGCTCTAGGGTCATTATGGCCACAGTTGGGTAATTATCGTCACGATAACGGTTAGTCTTCTTAGGGTAAGGATTTGTGTTTAGATTTAGCGTGAGGGCTATTGTCATTAGTCTAAAGGTTTAAGGTTGGAGTAACAATTATGTTTAGTTTAGGATTGCGCTTGGGGACGTTATGCTGACAGCTTTGATAATGTGCAGGTTTCTGGGCATCATATTCGTGTCTACGTTGGTATTATGGGTTTCTGTTAGCTTTAGGGTCATATGGCCACAGTTGGTGAAGATTGCATTTGTGGACGTTAGGGGAATGCCCGTTTTATGGCTAGGTTTTGGACCGTGTTTTAGGGTCTACGTTTGTATTAAGGGTTTCTGTTAGCTTTAGGGTCATTATGGCCACAGTTGGGTGAAGACTGCATTTGAGGACTTTAGGGGAATGCTTGCCTTACCGGTAGGTTTCTGGATGGGTTTTAGGCTCTACATTGGTTTTATCGGTCAATGCTAGCTCTAGGGTCATTATGGGCACAGCTGGGTAATTACCGTCAAGATAACGGTTAGTCTTCTTAGGGTAAGGATTTGTGTTTAGATTTAGCGTGAGGGCTATTGTCATTAGTCTAAGGGTTTAAGCTTGGAGAACAATTATGTTTAGTTTAGGATTGCGCTTGGGGACGTTATGCTGACAGCTTTGATAATGTGCAGGTTTCTGAGCATCATATTCGTGTCTACTTTGGTGTTATGGGTTTCTGTTAGCTTTAGGGTCATTATGGCCACAGTTGGGTGAAGACTGCCTTTGTGGACGTTAGGGGAATGCTCGCCTTACCGGTAGGTTTCTGGACAGGGTTTCAGGCTCTACATTGGTTTTATCAGTTAATGATAGCTCTAGGGTCATTATGGCCACAGTTGTAATTATCGTCAAGAAAATGGTTAAGGTTCTTAGGGTAGGGATTTGTGTTTAGATTTAGCGTAACGGATATTGTCATTACTCTAAAGGATGAAGGTTGGAGTAACAATTATGATTAGTTTAAGATTGCTCTTAGGGAGGTTATTCTGACAGCTCGGCTTATGTGCAGGTTTCTGGGCATCATATTCGGGTCTACGTTAGTGTTCTGGGTTTATGTCAGCTTTAGGGTCATTATGGCCACAGTTGGGTGAAGATTGCATCTTTGGACTTTAGGGGAATGCTCGCCTTACGGGTAGGTTTCTGGACAGGGTTTTAGGGTCTACATTGGTGTTAAGGGTCTATGTTAGCTCTAGGGTCATTATGGCCACAGTTGTAATTATCGTCAAGAAAATGGTTAGGATTCTTAGGGTAAGGATTTGTGTTTAGATTTAGCGTGAAGGCTATTGGCATTAGACTAAAGGTTTAAGGTTGGAGTAACAATTATGATTAGTTTAGGATTGCGCTTGGGGACGTTATGCTGAGAGCTCTGTTTATATGCAGGTTTCTGAGCATCATATTCGTGTCTACGTTGGTGTTATGGCTTTATGTTAGCTTTAGGGTCATTATGGCCACAGTTGGGTGAAGACTGCATTTGTAGACGTTAGGGGAATGCTCGGCTTACCGGTAAGTTTCTGGATGGGTTTTAGGCTCTACATTGGTTTTATCGGTCAATGCTAGCTCTAGGGTCATTATGGCCACAGTTGGGTAATTATCGTCATGATAACGGTTACGCGTCTTAGGGAAAAGATTTGTGTTTAGATTTAGCATGAGGGCTATTGGCATTAGTCTAAAGGTTTAGGGTTGGAGTAACAGTTATGTTTAGTTTAGGATTGCGCTTGGGGACGTTATGCTGACAGCTTTGATAATGTGCAGGTTTCTGGGCATCATATTCGTGTCTACTTTGGTGTTATGGGTTTCTGTTAGCTTTAGGGTCATATGGCCACAGTTGGTGAAGATTGCATTTGTGGACGTTAGGGGAATGCCCGTTTTATGGCTAGGTTTTGGACCGTGTTTTAGGGTCTACGTTTGTATTAAGGGTTTCTGTTCGCTTTAGGGTCATTATGGCCACAGTTGGGTGAAGACTGCATTTGTGGACGTTAGGGGAATGCTCGGCTTACCGGTAAGTTTCTGGATGGGTTTTAGGCTCTACATTGGTTTTATCGGTCAATGCTAGCTCTAGGGTCATTATGGCCACAGTTGGGTAATTATCGTCACGATAACGGTTAGTCTTCTTAGGGTAAGGATTTGTGTTTAGATTTAGCGTGAGGGCTATTGTCATTAGTCTAAAGGTTTAAGGTTGGAGTAACAATTATGTTTAGTTTAGGATTGCGCTTGGGGACGTTATGCTGACAGCTTTGATAATGTGCAGGTTTCTGGGCATCATATTCGTGTCTACGTTGGTATTATGGGTTTCTGTTAGCTTTAGGGTCATATGGCCACAGTTGGTGAAGATTGCATTTGTGGACGTTAGGGGAATGCCCGTTTTATGGCTAGGTTTTGGACCGTGTTTTAGGGTCTACGTTTGTATTAAGGGTTTCTGTTAGCTTTAGGGTCATTATGGCCACAGTTGGGTGAAGACTGCATTTGTGGACGTTAGGGGAATGCTTGCCTTACCGGTAGGTTTCTGGATGGGTTTTGGGCTCTACATTGGTTTTATCGGTCAATGCTAGCTCTAGGGTCATTATGGGCACAGCTGGGTAATTACCGTCAAGATAACGGTTAGGCTTCTTAGGGTAAGGATTTGTGTTTAGATTTAGCGTGAGGGCTATTGTCATTAGTGTAAGGGTTTAAGGTTGGAGAACAATTATGTTTAGTTTAGGATTGCGCTTGGGGACGTTATGCTGACAGCTTTGATAATGTGCAGGTTTCTGGGCATCATATTCGTGTCTACTTTGGTGTTATGGGTTTCTGTTAGCTTTAGGGTCATTATGGCCACAGTTGGGTGAAGACTGCCTTTGTGGACGTTAGGGGAATGCTCGCCTTACCGGTAGGTTTCTGGACAGGGTTTCAGGCTCTACATTGGTTTTATCAGTTAATGATAGCTCTAGGGTCATTATGGCCACAGTTGTAATTATCGTCAAGAAAATGTTTAAGGTTCTTAGGGTAGGGATTTGTGTTTAGATTTAGCGTAACGGATATTGTCATTACTCTAAAGGATGAAGGTTGGAGTAACAATTATGATTAGTTTAAGATTGCTCTTAGGGAGGTTATTCTGACAGCTCGGCTTATGTGCAGGTTTCTGGGCATCATATTCGGGTCTACGTTAGTGTTCTGGGTTTATGTCAGCTTTAGGGTCATTATGGCCACAGTTGGGTGAAGATTGCATCTTTGGACTTTAGGGGAATGCTCGCCTTACGGGTAGGTTTCTGGACAGGGTTTTAGGGTCTACATTGGTGTTAAGGGTCTATGTTAGCTCTAGGGTCATTATGGCCACAGTTGTAATTATCGTCAAGAAAATGGTTAGGATTCTTAGGGTAAGGATTTGTGTTTAGATTTAGCGTGAAGGCTATTGGCATTAGACTAAAGGTTTAAGGTTGGAGTAACAATTATGATTAGTTTAGGATTGCGCTTGGGGACGTTATGCTGAGAGCTCTGTTTATATGCAGGTTTCTGAGCATCATATTCGTGTCTACGTTGGTGTTATGGCTTTATGTTAGCTTTAGGGTCATTATGGCCACAGTTGGGTGAAGACTGCATTTGTAGACGTTAGGGGAATGCTTGCCTTACCGGTAGGTTTCTGGATGGGTTTTAGGCTCTACATTGGTTTTATCGGTCAATGCTAGCTCTAGGGTCATTATGGCCACAGTTGGGTAATTATCGTCATGATAACGGTTACGCGTCTTAGGGAAAAGATTTGTGTTTAGATTTAGCATGAGGGCTATTGGCATTAGTCTAAAGGTTTAGGGTTGGAGTAACAGTTATGTTTAGATGAAGATTGCGCTTAGGGATATTATGCTGACAGCTTTGATAATGTGCAGGTTTCTGGGCATCATATTCGTGTCTACGTTGGTGTTATGGGTTTCTGTTAGCTTTAGGGTCATATGGCCACAGTTGGTGAAGATTGCATTTGTGGACGTTAGGGGAATGCCCGTTTTATGGCTAGGTTTTGGACCGTGTTTTAGGGTCTACGTTTGTATTAAGGGTTTCTGTTCGCTTTAGGGTCATTATGGCCACAGTTGGGTGAAGACTGCATTTGTGGACGTTAGGGGAATGCTCGGCTTACCGGTAAGTTTCTGGATGGGTTTTAGGCTCTACATTGGTTTTATCGGTCAATGCTAGCTCTAGGGTCATTATGGCCACAGTTGGGTAATTATCGTCACGATAACGGTTAGTCTTCTTAGGGTAAGGATTTGTGTTTAGATTTAGCGTGAGGGCTATTGTCATTAGTCTAAAGGTTTAAGGTTGGAGTAACAATTATGTTTAGTTTAGGATTGCGCTTGGGGACGTTATGCTGACAGCTTTGATAATGTGCAGGTTTCTGGGCATCATATTCGTGTCTACGTTGGTATTATGGGTTTCTGTTAGCTTTAGGGTCATATGGCCACAGTTGGTGAAGATTGCATTTGTGGACGTTAGGGGAATGCCCGTTTTATGGCTAGGTTTTGGACCGTGTTTTAGGGTCTACGTTTGTATTAAGGGTTTCTGTTAGCTTTAGGGTCATTATGGCCACAGTTGGGTGAAGACTGCATTTGTGGACGTTAGGGGAATGCTTGCCTTACCGGTAGGTTTCTGGATGGGTTTTGGGCTCTACATTGGTTTTATCGGTCAATGCTAGCTCTAGGGTCATTATGGGCACAGCTGGGTAATTACCGTCAAGATAACGGTTAGGCTTCTTAGGGTAAGGATTTGTGTTTAGATTTAGCGTGAGGGCTATTGTCATTAGTGTAAGGGTTTAAGGTTGGAGAACAATTATGTTTAGTTTAGGATTGCGCTTGGGGACGTTATGCTGACAGCTTTGATAATGTGCAGGTTTCTGGGCATCATATTCGTGTCTACTTTGGTGTTATGGGTTTCTGTTAGCTTTAGGGTCATTATGGCCACAGTTGGGTGAAGACTGCCTTTGTGGACGTTAGGGGAATGCTCGCCTTACCGGTAGGTTTCTGGACAGGGTTTCAGGCTCTACATTGGTTTTATCAGTTAATGATAGCTCTAGGGTCATTATGGCCACAGTTGTAATTATCGTCAAGAAAATGTTTAAGGTTCTTAGGGTAGGGATTTGTGTTTAGATTTAGCGTAACGGATATTGTCATTACTCTAAAGGATGAAGGTTGGAGTAACAATTATGATTAGTTTAAGATTGCTCTTAGGGAGGTTATTCTGACAGCTCGGCTTATGTGCAGGTTTCTGGGCATCATATTCGGGTCTACGTTAGTGTTCTGGGTTTATGTCAGCTTTAGGGTCATTATGGCCACAGTTGGGTGAAGATTGCATCTTTGGACTTTAGGGGAATGCTCGCCTTACGGGTAGGTTTCTGGACAGGGTTTTAGGGTCTACATTGGTGTTAAGGGTCTATGTTAGCTCTAGGGTCATTATGGCCACAGTTGTAATTATCGTCAAGAAAATGGTTAGGATTCTTAGGGTAAGGATTTGTGTTTAGATTTAGCGTGAAGGCTATTGGCATTAGACTAAAGGTTTAAGGTTGGAGTAACAATTATGATTAGTTTAGGATTGCGCTTGGGGACGTTATGCTGAGAGCTCTGTTTATATGCAGGTTTCTGAGCATCATATTCGTGTCTACGTTGGTGTTATGGCTTTATGTTAGCTTTAGGGTCATTATGGCCACAGTTGGGTGAAGACTGCATTTGTAGACGTTAGGGGAATGCTTGCCTTACCGGTAGGTTTCTGGATGGGTTTTAGGCTCTACATTGGTTTTATCGGTCAATGCTAGCTCTAGGGTCATTATGGCCACAGTTGGGTAATTATCGTCATGATAACGGTTACGCGTCTTAGGGAAAAGATTTGTGTTTAGATTTAGCATGAGGGCTATTGGCATTAGTCTAAAGGTTTAGGGTTGGAGTAACAGTTATGTTTAGATGAAGATTGCGCTTAGGGATATTATGCTGACAGCTTTGATAATGTGCAGGTTTCTGGGCATCATATTCGTGTCTACGTTGGTGTTATGGGTTTCTGTTAGCTTTAGGGTCATATGGCCACAGTTGGTGAAGATTGCATTTGTGGACGTTAGGGGAATGCCCGTTTTATGGCTAGGTTTTGGACCGTGTTTTAGGGTCTACGTTTGTATTAAGGGTTTCTGTTCGCTTTAGGGTCATTATGGCCACAGTTGGGTGAAGACTGCATTTGTGGACGTTAGGGGAATGCTCGGCTTACCGGTAAGTTTCTGGATGGGTTTTAGGCTCTACATTGGTTTTATCGGTCAATGCTAGCTCTAGGGTCATTATGGCCACAGTTGGGTAATTATCGTCACGATAACGGTTAGTCTTCTTAGGGTAAGGATTTGTGTTTAGATTTAGCGTGAGGGCTATTGTCATTAGTCTAAAGGTTTAAGGTTGGAGTAACAATTATGTTTAGTTTAGGATTGCGCTTGGGGACGTTATGCTGACAGCTTTGATAATGTGCAGGTTTCTGGGCATCATATTCGTGTCTACGTTGGTATTATGGGTTTCTGTTAGCTTTAGGGTCATATGGCCACAGTTGGTGAAGATTGCATTTGTGGACGTTAGGGGAATGCCCGTTTTATGGCTAGGTTTTGGACCGTGTTTTAGGGTCTACGTTTGTAATAAGGGTTTCTGTTAGCTTTAGGGTCATTATGGCCACAGTTGGGTGAAGACTGCATTTGTGGACGTTAGGGGAATGCCCGTTTTATGGCTAGGTTTTGGACCGTGTTTTAGGGTCTACGTTTGTATTAAGGGTTTCTGTTAGCTTTAGGGTCATTATGGCCACAGTTGGGTGAAGACTGCATTTGTGGACGTTAGGGGAATGCTTGCCTTACCGGTAGGTTTCTGGATGGGTTTTGGGCTCTACATTGGTTTTATCGGTCAATGCTAGCTCTAGGGTCATTATGGGCACAGCTGGGTAATTACCGTCAAGATAACGGTTAGGCTTCTTAGGGTAAGGATTTGTGTTTAGATTTAGCGTGAGGGCTATTGTCATTAGTGTAAGGGTTTAAGGTTGGAGAACAATTATGTTTAGTTTAGGATTGCGCTTGGGGACGTTATGCTGACAGCTTTGATAATGTGCAGGTTTCTGGGCATCATATTCGTGTCTACTTTGGTGTTATGGGTTTCTGTTAGCTTTAGGGTCATTATGGCCACAGTTGGGTGAAGACTGCCTTTGTGGACGTTAGGGGAATGCTCGCCTTACCGGTAGGTTTCTGGACAGGGTTTCAGGCTCTACATTGGTTTTATCAGTTAATGATAGCTCTAGGGTCATTATGGCCACAGTTGTAATTATCGTCAAGAAAATGTTTAAGGTTCTTAGGGTAGGGATTTGTGTTTAGATTTAGCGTAACGGATATTGTCATTACTCTAAAGGATGAAGGTTGGAGTAACAATTATGATTAGTTTAAGATTGCTCTTAGGGAGGTTATTCTGACAGCTCGGCTTATGTGCAGGTTTCTGGGCATCATATTCGGGTCTACGTTAGTGTTCTGGGTTTATGTCAGCTTTAGGGTCATTATGGCCACAGTTGGGTGAAGATTGCATCTTTGGACTTTAGGGGAATGCTCGCCTTACGGGTAGGTTTCTGGACAGGGTTTTAGGGTCTACATTGGTGTTAAGGGTCTATGTTAGCTCTAGGGTCATTATGGCCACAGTTGTAATTATCGTCAAGAAAATGGTTAGGATTCTTAGGGTAAGGATTTGTGTTTAGATTTAGCGTGAAGGCTATTGGCATTAGACTAAAGGTTTAAGGTTGGAGTAACAATTATGATTAGTTTAGGATTGCGCTTGGGGACGTTATGCTGAGAGCTCTGTTTATATGCAGGTTTCTGAGCATCATATTCGTGTCTACGTTGGTGTTATGGCTTTATGTTAGCTTTAGGGTCATTATGGCCACAGTTGGGTGAAGACTGCATTTGTAGACGTTAGGGGAATGCTTGCCTTACCGGTAGGTTTCTGGATGGGTTTTAGGCTCTACATTGGTTTTATCGGTCAATGCTAGCTCTAGGGTCATTATGGCCACAGTTGGGTAATTATCGTCATGATAACGGTTACGCGTCTTAGGGAAAAGATTTGTGTTTAGATTTAGCATGAGGGCTATTGGCATTAGTCTAAAGGTTTAGGGTTGGAGTAACAGTTATGTTTAGATGAAGATTGCGCTTAGGGATATTATGCTGACAGCTTTGATAATGTGCAGGTTTCTGGGCATCATATTCGTGTCTACGTTGGTGTTATGGGTTTCTGTTAGCTTTAGGGTCATATGGCCACAGTTGGTGAAGATTGCATTTGTGGACGTTAGGGGAATGCCCGTTTTATGGCTAGGTTTTGGACCGTGTTTTAGGGTCTACGTTTGTATTAAGGGTTTCTGTTCGCTTTAGGGTCATTATGGCCACAGTTGGGTGAAGACTGCATTTGTGGACGTTAGGGGAATGCTCGGCTTACCGGTAAGTTTCTGGATGGGTTTTAGGCTCTACATTGGTTTTATCGGTCAATGCTAGCTCTAGGGTCATTATGGCCACAGTTGGGTAATTATCGTCACGATAACGGTTAGTCTTCTTAGGGTAAGGATTTGTGTTTAGATTTAGCGTGAGGGCTATTGTCATTAGTCTAAAGGTTTAAGCTTGGAGTAACAATTATGTTTAGTTTAGGATTGCGCTTGGGGACGTTATGCTGACAGCTTTGATAATGTGCAGGTTTCTGGGCATCATATTCGTGTCTACGTTGGTATTATGGGTTTCTGTTAGCTTTAGGGTCATATGGCCACAGTTGGTGAAGATTGCATTTGTGGACGTTAGGGGAATGCCCGTTTTATGGCTAGGTTTTGGACCGTGTTTTAGGGTCTACGTTTGTATTAAGGGTTTCTGTTAGCTTTAGGGTCATTATGGCCACAGTTGGGTGAAGACTGCCTTTGTGGACGTTAGGGGAATGCTCGCCTTACCGGTAGGTTTCTGGACAGGGTTTCAGGCTCTACATTTGTTTTATCAGTTAATGATAGCTCTAGGGTCATTATGGCCACAGTTGTAATTATCGTCAAGAAAATGGTTAAGGTTCTTAGGGTAGGGATTTGTGTTTAGATTTAGCGTAACGGATATTGTCATTACTCTAAAGGATGAAGGTTGGAGTAACAATTATGATTAGTTTAAGATTGCTCTTAGGGACGTTATTCTGACAGCTCGGCTTATGTGCAGGTTTCTGGGCATCATATTCGGGTCTACGTTAGTGTTCTGGGTTTATGTCAGCTTTAGGGTCATTATGGCCACAGTTGGGTGAAGATTGCATCTTTGGACTTTAGGGGAATGCTCGCCTTACGGGTAGGTTTCTGGACAGGGTTTTAGGGTCTACATTGGTGTTAAGGGTCTATGTTAGCTCTAGGGTCATTATGGCCACAGTTGTAATTATCGTCAAGAAAATGGTTAGGATTCTTAGGGTAAGGATTTGTGTTTAGATTTAGCGTGAAGGCTATTGGCATTAGACTAAAGGTTTAAGGTTGGAGTAACAATTATGATTAGTTTAGGATTGCGCTTGGGGACGTTATGCTGAGAGCTCTGTTTATATGCAGGTTTCTGAGCATCATATTCGTGTCTACGTTGGTGTTATGGCTTTATGTTAGCTTTAGGGTCATTATGGCCACAGTTGGGTGAAGACTGCATTTGTAGACGTTAGGGGAATGCTTGCCTTACCGGTAGGTTTCTGGATGGGTTTTAGGCTCTACATTGGTTTTATCGGTCAATGCTAGCTCTAGGGTCATTATGGCCACAGTTGGGTAATTATCGTCATGATAACGGTTACGCGTCTTAGGGAAAAGATTTGTGTTTAGATTTAGCATGAGGGCTATTGGCATTAGTCTAAAGGTTTAGGGTTGGAGTAACAGTTATGTTTAGATGAAGATTGCGCTTAGGGATATTATGCTGACAGCTTTGATAATGTGCAGGTTTCTGGGCATCATATTCGTGTCTACGTTGGTGTTATGGGTTTCTGTTAGCTTTAGGGTCATATGGCCACAGTTGGTGAAGATTGCATTTGTGGACGTTAGGGGAATGCCCGTTTTATGGCTAGGTTTTGGACCGTGTTTTAGGGTCTACGTTTGTATTAAGGGTTTCTGTTCGCTTTAGGGTCATTATGGCCACAGTTGGGTGAAGACTGCATTTGTGGACGTTAGGGGAATGCTCGGCTTACCGGTAAGTTTCTGGATGGGTTTTAGGCTCTACATTGGTTTTATCGGTCAATGCTAGCTCTAGGGTCATTATGGCCACAGTTGGGAAATTATCGTCACGATAACGGTTAGTCTTCTTAGGGTAAGGATTTGTGTTTAGATTTAGCGTGAGGGCTATTGTCATTAGTCTAAAGGTTTAAGGTTGGAGTAACAATTATGTTTAGTTTAGGATTGCGCTTGGGGACGTTATGCTGACAGCTTTGATAATGTGCAGGTTTCTGGGCATCATATTCGTGTCTACTTTGGTGTTATGGGTTTCTGTTAGCTTTAGGGTCATTATGGCCACAGTTGGGTGAAGACTGCCTTTGTGGACGTTAGGGGAATGCTCGCCTTACCGGTAGGTTTCTGGACAGGGTTTCAGGCTCTACATTGGTTTTATCAGTTAATGATAGCTCTAGGGTCATTATGGCCACAGTTGTAATTATCGTCAAGAAAATGTTTAAGGTTCTTAGGGTAGGGATTTGTGTTTAGATTTAGCGTAACGGATATTGTCATTACTCTAAAGGATGAAGGTTGGAGTAACAATTATGATTAGTTTAAGATTGCTCTTAGGGACGTTATTCTGACAGCTCGGCTTATGTGCAGGTTTCTGGGCATCATATTCGGGTCTACGTTAGTGTTCTGGGTTTATGTCAGCTTTAGGGTCATTATGGCCACAGTTGGGTGAAGATTGCATCTTTGGACTTTAGGGGAATGCTCGCCTTACGGGTAGGTTTCTGGACAGGGTTTTAGGGTCTACATTGGTGTTAAGGGTCTATGTTAGCTCTAGGGTCATTATGGCCACAGTTGTAATTATCGTCAAGAAAATGGTTAGGATTCTTAGGGTAAGGATTTGTGTTTAGATTTAGCGTGAAGGCTATTGGCATTAGACTAAAGTTTTAAGGTTGGAGTAACAATTATGATTAGTTTAGGATTGCGCTTGGGGACGTTATGCTGAGAGCTCTGTTTATATGCAGGTTTCTGAGCATCATATTCGTGTCTACGTTGGTGTTATGCTTTTATGTTAGCTTTAGGGTCATTATGGCCACAGTTGGGTGAAGACTGCATTTGTAGACGTTAGGGGAATGCTTGCCTTACCGGTAGGTTTCTGGATGGGTTTTAGGCTCTACATTGGTTTTATCGGTCAATGCTAGCTCTAGGGTCATTATGGCCACAGTTGGGTAATTATCGTCATGATAACGGTTACGCGTCTTAGGGAAAAGATTTGTGTTTAGATTTAGCATGAGGGCTATTGGCATTAGTCTAAAGGTTTAGGGTTGGAGTAACAGTTATGTTTAGATGAAGATTGCGCTTGGGGACGTTATGCTGACAGCTTTGATAATGTGCAGGTTTCTGGGCATCATATTCGTGTCTACGTTGGTGTTATGGGTTTCTGTTAGCTTTAGGGTCATATGGCCACAGTTGGTGAAGATTGCATTTGTGGACGTTAGGGGAATGCCCGTTTTATGGCTAGGTTTTGGACCGTGTTTTAGGGTCTACGTTTGTATTAAGGGTTTCTGTTAGCTTTAGGGTCATTATGGCCACAGTTGGGTGAAGACTGCATTTGTAGACGTTAGGGGAATGCTTGCCTTACCGGTAGGTTTCTGGATGGGTTTTAGGCTCTACATTGGTTTTATCGGTCAATGATAGCTCTAGGGTCATTATGGCCACAGTTGTAATTATCGTCAAGAAAATGGTTAAGGTTCTTAGGGTAGGGATTTGTGTTTAGATTTAGCGTAACGGATATTGTCATTACTCTAAAGGATGGAGGTTGGAGTAACAATTATGATTAGTTTAAGATTGCTCTTAGGGAGGTTATTCTGACAGCTCGGCTTATGTGCAGGTTTCTGGGCATCATATTCGGGTCTACGTTAGTGTTCTGGGTTTATGTCAGCTTTAGGGTCATTATGGCCACAGTTGGGTGAAGATTGCATCTTTGGACTTTAGGGGAATGCTCGCCTTACGGGTAGGTTTCTGGACAGGGTTTTAGGGTCTACATTGGTGTTAAGGGTCTATGTTAGCTCTAGGGTCATTATGGCCACAGTTGTAATTATCGTCAAGAAAATGGTTAGGATTCTTAGGGTAAGGATTTGTGTTTAGATTTAGCGTGAAGGCTATTGGCATTAGACTAAAGGTTTAAGGTTGGAGTAACAATTATGATTAGTTTAGGATTGCGCTTGGGGACGTTATGCTGAGAGCTCTGTTTATATGCAGGTTTATGAGCATCATATTCGTGTCTACGTTGGTGTTATGCTTTTATGTTAGCTTTAGGGTCATTATGGCCACAGTTGGGTGAAGACTGCATTTGTAGACGTTAGGGGAATGCTTGCCTTACCGGTAGGTTTCTGGATGGGTTTTAGGCTCTACATTGGTTTTATCGGTCAATGCTAGCTCTAGGGTCATTATGGCCACAGTTGGGTAATTATCGTCATGATAACGGTTACGCGTCTTAGGGAAAAGATTTGTGTTTAGATTTAGCATGAGGGCCATTGGCATTAGTCTAAAGGTTTAGGGTTGGAGTAACAGTTATGTTTAGTTTAGGATTGCGCTTGGGGACGTTATGCTGACAGCTTTGATAATGTGCAGGTTTCTGGGCATCATATTCGTGTCTACGTTGGTGTTATGGGTTTCTGTTAGCTTTAGGGTCATATGGCCACAGTTGGTGAAGATTGCATTTGTGGACGTTAGGGGAATGCCCGTTTTATGGCTAGGTTTTGGACCGTGTTTTAGGGTCTACGTTTGTATTAAGGGTTTCTGTTCGCTTTAGGGTCATTATGGCCACAGTTGGGTGAAGACTGCATTTGTGGACGTTAGGGGAATGCTCGGCTTACCGGTAAGTTTCTGGATGGGTTTTAGGCTCTACATTGGTTTTATCGGTCAATGCTAGCTCTAGGGTCATTATGGCCACAGTTGGGTAATTATCGTCACGATAACGGTTAGTCTTCTTAGGGTAAGGATTTGTGTTTAGATTTAGCGTGAGGGCTATTGTCATTAGTCTAAAGGTTTAAGGTTGGAGTAACAATTATGTTTAGTTTAGGATTGCGCTTGGGGACGTTATGCTGACAGCTTTGATAATGTGCAGGTTTCTGGGCATCATATTCGTGTCTACGTTGGTATTATGGGTTTCTGTTAGCTTTAGGGTCATATGGCCACAGTTGGTGAAGATTGCATTTGTGGACGTTAGGGGAATGCCCGTTTTATGGCTAGGTTTTGGACCGTGTTTTAGGGTCTACGTTTGTATTAAGGGTTTCTGTTCGCTTTAGGGTCATTATGGCCACAGTTGGGTGAAGACTGCATTTGTAGACGTTAGGGGAATGCTTGCCTTACCGGTAGGTTTCTGGATGGGTTTTAGGCTCTACATTGGTTTTATCGGTCAATGCTAGCTCTAGGGTCATTATGGGCACAGCTGGGTAATTACCGTCAAGATAACGGTTAGGCTTCTTAGGGTAAGGATTTGTGTTTAGATTTAGCGTGATGGCTATTGTCATTAGTCTAAAGGTTTAAGGCTGGAGTAACAATTATGTTTAGTTTAGGATTGCGCTTGGGGACGTTATGCTGACAGCTTTGATAATGTGCAGGTTTCTGGGCATCATATTCGTGTCTACTTTGGTGTTATGGGTTTCTGTTAGCTTTAGGGTCATTATGGCCACAGTTGGGTGAAGACTGCCTTTGTGGACGTTAGGGGAATGCTCGCCTTACCGGTAGGTTTCTGGACAGGGTTTCAGGCTCTACATTGGTTTTATCAGTTAATGATAGCTCTAGGGTCATTATGGCCACAGTTGTAATTATCGTCAAGAAAATGGTTAAGGTTCTTAGGGTAGGGATTTGTGTTTAGATTTAGCGTAACGGATATTGTCATTACTCTAAAGGATGAAGGTTGGAGTAACAATTATGATTAGTTTAAGATTGCTCTTAGGGAGGTTATTCTGACAGCTCGGCTTATGTGCAGGTTTCTGGGCATCATATTCGGGTCTACGTTAGTGTTCTGGGTTTATGTCAGCTTTAGGGTCATTATGGCCACAGTTGGGTGAAGATTGCATCTTTGGACTTTAGGGGAATGCTCGCCTTACGGGTAGGTTTCTGGACAGGGTTTTAGGGTCTACATTGGTGTTAAGGGTCTATGTTAGCTCTAGGGTCATTATGGCCACAGTTGTAATTATCGTCAAGAAAATGGTTAGGATTCTTAGGGTAAGGATTTGTGTTTAGATTTAGCGTGAAGGCTATTGGCATTAGACTAAAGGTTTAAGGTTGGAGTAACAATTATGATTAGTTTAGGATTGCGCTTGGGGACGTTATGCTGAGAGCTCTGTTTATATGCAGGTTTCTGAGCATCATATTCGTGTCTACGTTGGTGTTATGGCTTTATGTTAGCTTTAGGGTCATTATGGCCACAGTTGGGTGAAGACTGCATTTGTAGACGTTAGGGGAATGCTTGCCTTACCGGTAGGTTTCTGGATGGGTTTTAGGCTCTACATTGGTTTTATCGGTCAATGCTAGCTCTAGGGTCATTATGGCCACAGTTGGGTAATTATCGTCATGATAACGGTTACGCGTCTTAGGGAAAAGATTTGTGTTTAGATTTAGCATGAGGGCTATTGGCATTAGTCTAAAGGTTTAGGGTTGGAGTAACAGTTATGTTTAGTTTAGGATTGCGCTTGGGGACGTTATGCTGACAGCTTTGATAATGTGCAGGTTTCTGGGCATCATATTCGTGTCTACGTTGGTGTTATGGGTTTCTGTTAGCTTTAGGGTCATATGGCCACAGTTGGTGAAGATTGCATTTGTGGACGTTAGGGGAATGCCCGTTTTATGGCTAGGTTTTGGACCGTGTTTTAGGGTCTACGTTTGTATTAAGGGTTTCTGTTCGCTTTAGGGTCATTATGGCCACAGTTGGGTGAAGACTGCATTTGTGGACGTTAGGGGAATGCTCGGCTTACCGGTAAGTTTCTGGATGGGTTTTAGGCTCTACATTGGTTTTATCGGTCAATGCTAGCTCTAGGGTCATTATGGCCACAGTTGGGTAATTATCGTCACGATAACGGTTAGTCTTCTTAGGGTAAGGATTTGTGTTTAGATTTAGCGTGAGGGCTATTGTCATTAGTCTAAAGGTTTAAGGTTGGAGTAACAATTATGTTTAGTTTAGGATTGCGCTTGGGGACGTTATGCTGACAGCTTTGATAATGTGCAGGTTTCTGGGCATCATATTCGTGTCTACGTTGGTATTATGGGTTTCTGTTAGCTTTAGGGTCATATGGCCACAGTTGGTGAAGATTGCATTTGTGGACGTTAGGGGAATGCCCGTTTTATGGCTAGGTTTTGGACCGTGTTTTAGGGTCTACGTTTGTATTAAGGGTTTCTGTTAGCTTTAGGGTCATTATGGCCACAGTTGGGTGAAGACTGCATTTGTGGACGTTAGGGGAATGCTTGCCTTACCGGTAGGTTTCTGGATGGGTTTTAGGCTCTACATTGGTTTTATCGGTCAATGCTAGCTCTAGGGTCATTATGGGCACAGCTGGGTAATTACCGTCAAGATAACGGTTAGGCTTCTTAGGGTAAGGATTTGTGTTTAGATTTAGCGTGAGGGCTATTGTCATTAGTCTAAAGGTTTAAGCTTGGAGTAACAATTATGTTTAGTTTAGGATTGCGCTTGGGGACGTTATGCTGACAGCTTTGATAATGTGCAGGTTTCTGGGCATCATATTCGTGTCTACTTTGGTGTTATGGGTTTCTGTTAGCTTTAGGGTCATTATGGCCACAGTTGGGTGAAGACTGCCTTTGTGGACGTTAGGGGAATGCTCGCCTTACCGGTAGGTTTCTGGACAGGGTTTCAGGCTCTACATTGGTTTTATCAGTTAATGATAGCTCTAGGGTCATTATGGCCACAGTTGTAATTATCGTCAAGAAAATGGTTAAGGTTCTTAGGGTAGGGATTTGTGTTTAGATTTAGCGTAACGGATATTGTCATTACTCTAAAGGATGAAGGTTGGAGTAACAATTATGATTAGTTTAAGATTGCTCTTAGGGACGTTATTCTGACAGCTCGGCTTATGTGCAGGTTTCTGGGCATCATATTCGGGTCTACGTTAGTGTTCTGGGTTTATGTCAGCTTTAGGGTCATTATGGCCACAGTTGGGTGAAGATTGCATCTTTGGACTTTAGGGGAATGCTCGCCTTACGGGTAGGTTTCTGGACAGGGTTTTAGGGTCTACATTGGTGTTAAGGGTCTATGTTAGCTCTAGGGTCATTATGGCCACAGTTGTAATTATCGTCAAGAAAATGGTTAGGATTCTTAGGGTAAGGATTTGTGTTTAGATTTAGCGTGAAGGCTATTGGCATTAGACTAAAGGTTTAAGGTTGGAGTAACAATTATGATTAGTTTAGGATTGCGCTTGGGGACGTTATGCTGAGAGCTCTGTTTATATGCAGGTTTCTGAGCATCATATTCGTGTCTACGTTGGTGTTATGGCTTTATGTTAGCTTTAGGGTCATTATGGCCACAGTTGGGTGAAGACTGCATTTGTAGACGTTAGGGGAATGCTTGCCTTACCGGTAGGTTTCTGGATGGGTTTTAGGCTCTACATTGGTTTTATCGGTCAATGCTAGCTCTAGGGTCATTATGGCCACAGTTGGGTAATTATCGTCATGATAACGGTTACGCGTCTTAGGGAAAAGATTTGTGTTTAGATTTAGCATGAGGGCTATTGGCATTAGTCTAAAGGTTTAGGGTTGGAGTAACAGTTATGTTTAGATGAAGATTGCGCTTAGGGATATTATGCTGACAGCTTTGATAATGTGCAGGTTTCTGGGCATCATATTCGTGTCTACGTTGGTGTTATGGGTTTCTGTTAGCTTTAGGGTCATATGGCCACAGTTGGTGAAGATTGCATTTGTGGACGTTAGGGGAATGCCCGTTTTATGGCTAGGTTTTGGACCGTGTTTTAGGGTCTACGTTTGTATTAAGGGTTTCTGTTAGCTTTAGGGTCATTATGGCCACAGTTGGGTGAAGACTGCATTTGTGGACGTTAGGGGAATGCTCGGCTTACCGGTAAGTTTCTGGATGGGTTTTAGGCTCTACATTGGTTTTATCGGTCAATGCTAGCTCTAGGGTCATTATGGCCACAGTTGGGTAATTATCGTCATGATAACGGTTACGCGTCTTAGGGAAAAGATTTGTGTTTAGATTTAGCGTGAGGGATATTGTCATTACTCTAAAGGTTTAGAGGTAAAGTAACAGTTATGATTAGTTTAAGATAGCGCTTAGGGACATTAGGCTTAGAGCTTGGCTTATGTGCAGGTTTCTGCGCCTCGTGTTAAGGTCTACGTTGGGTTCTGGGTTTATTTAGCTCTAGGGTCATAATGGCCACAGTTGGGTAATTATCGTCATGATAACGGTTACGCGTCTTAGGGAAAAGATTTGTGTTTATATTTAGCGTGAGGGATATTGTTATTACTCTAAAGGTTTTAGATGGGCGTAACAATTATGTTTTGTTTAAGATTGGACTTGGTGACGTTATGCTGAGCTCTGTTTATGTGCAGGTTTCTGGGCATCATATTCGGGTCTACGTTGGTGTTATGGCTTTATGTTAGCTTTAGGGTCATTATGGCCACAGTTGGGTTAAGACTGCATTTGTGGACGTTAGGGGAATGCTCGGCTTACCGGTAAGTTTCTGGATGGGTTTTAGGCTCTACATTGGTTTTATCGGTCAATGCTAGCTCTAGGGTCATTATGGCCACAGTTGGGTAATTATCGTCACGATAACGGTTAGTCTTCTTAGGGTAAGGATTTGTGTTTAGATTTAGCATGAGGGCTATTGTCATTAGTCTAAAGGTTTAAGCTTGGAGTAACAATTATGTTTAGTTTAAGATTGCGCTTGGGGACGTTATGCTGACAGCTTTGATAATGTGCAGGTTTCTGGGCATCATATTCGTGTCTACGTTGGTATTATGGGTTTCTGTTAGCTTTAGGGTCATATGGCCACAGTTGGGTGAAGACTGCCTTTGTGGACGTTAGGGGAATGCTCGCCTTACCGGTAGGTTTCTGGACAGGGTTTCAGGCTCTACATTGGTTTTATCAGTTAATGATAGCTCTAGGGTCATTATGGCCACAGTTGTAATTATCGTCAAGAAAATGGTAAGGTTCTTAGGGTAGGGATTTGTGTTTAGATTTAGCGTAACGGATATTGTCATTACTCTAAAGGATGAAGGTTGGAGTAACAATTATGATTAGTTTAAGATTGCTCTTAGGGACGTTATTCTGACAGCTCGGCTTATGTGCAGGTTTCTGGGCATCATATTCGGGTCTACGTTAGTGTTCTGGGTTTATGTCAGCTTTAGGGTCATTATGGCCACAGTTGGGTGAAGATTGCATCTTTGGACTTTAGGGGAATGCTCGCCTTACGGGTAGGTTTCTGGACAGGGTTTTAGGGTCTACATTGGTGTTAAGGGTCTATGTTAGCTCTAGGGTCATTATGGCCACAGTTGTAATTATCGTCAAGAAAATGGTTAGGATTCTTAGGGTAAGGATTTGTGTTTAGATTTAGCGTGAAGGCTATTGGCATTAGACTAAAGGTTTAAGGTTGGAGTAACAATTATGATTAGTTTAGGATTGCGCTTGGGGACGTTATGCTGAGAGCTCTGTTTATATGCAGGTTTCTGAGCATCATATTCGTGTCTACGTTGGTGTTATGGCTTTATGTTAGCTTTAGGGTCATTATGGCCACAGTTGGGTGAAGACTGCATTTGTAGACGTTAGGGGAATGCTTGCCTTACCGGTAGGTTTCTGGATGGGTTTTAGGCTCTACATTGGTTTTATCGGTCAATGCTAGCTCTAGGGTCATTATGGCCACAGTTGGGTAATTATCGTCATGATAACGGTTACGCGTCTTAGGGAAAAGATTTGTGTTTAGATTTAGCATGAGGGCTATTGGCATTAGTCTAAAGGTTTAGGGTTGGAGTAACAGTTATGTTTAGATGAAGATTGCGCTTAGGGATATTATGCTGACAGCTTTGATAATGTGCAGGTTTCTGGGCATCATATTCGTGTCTACGTTGGTGTTATGGGTTTCTGTTAGCTTTAGGGTCATATGGCCACAGTTGGTGAAGATTGCATTTGTGGACGTTAGGGGAATGCCCGTTTTATGGCTAGGTTTTGGACCGTGTTTTAGGGTCTACGTTTGTATTAAGGGTTTCTGTTAGCTTTAGGGTCATTATGGCCACAGTTGGGTGAAGACTGCATTTGTGGACGTTAGGGGAATGCTCGGCTTACCGGTAAGTTTCTGGATGGGTTTTAGGCTCTACATTGGTTTTATCGGTCAATGCTAGCTCTAGGGTCATTATGGCCACAGTTGGGTAATTATCGTCACGATAACGGTTAGTCTTCTTAGGGTAAGGATTTGTGTTTAGATTTAGCGTGAGGGATATTGTCATTACTCTAAAGGTTTAGAGGTAAAGTAACAGTTATGATTAGTTTAAGATAGCGCTTAGGGACATTAGGCTTAGAGCTTGGCTTATGTGCAGGTTTCTGCGCCTCGTGTTAAGGTCTACATTGGGTTCTGGGTTTATTTAGCTCTAGGGTCATAATGGCCACAGTTGGGTAATTATCGTCATGATAACGGTTACGCGTCTTAGGGAAAAGATTTGTGTTTAGATTTAGCGTGAGGGATATTGTTATTACTCTAAAGGTTTTAGATTGGAGTAACAATTATGTTTCGTTTAAGATTGGACTTGGTGACGTTATGCTGAGCTCTGTTTATGTTCAAGTTTCTGGGCATCATATTCGGGTCTACGTTGGTGTTATGGCTTTATGTTAGCTTTAGGGTCATTATGGCCACAGTTGGGTTAAGACTGCATTTGTGGACGTTAGGGGAATGCTTGCCTTACCGGTAGGTTTCTGGATGGGTTTTAGGCTCTACATTGGTTTTATCGGTCAATGCTAGCTCTAGGGTCATTATGGCCACAGTTGGGTAATTATCGTCACGATAACGGTTAGTCTTCTTAGGGTAAGGATTTGTGTTTAGATTTAGCATGAGGGCTATTGTCATTAGTCTAAGGGTTTAAGGTTGGAGAACAATTATGTTTAGTTTAGGATTGCGCTTGGGGACGTTATGCTGACAGCTTTGATAATGTGCAGGTTTCTGGGCATCATATTCGTGTCTACGTTGGTATTATGGGTTTCTGTTAGCTTTAGGGTCATATGGCCACAGTTGGGTGAAGACTGCCTTTGTGGACGTTAGGGGAATGCTCGCCTTACCGGTAGGTTTCTGGACAGGGTTTCAGGCTCTACATTGGTTTTATCAGTTAATGATAGCTCTAGGGTCATTATGGCCACAGTTGTAATTATCGTCAAGAAAATGGTAAGGTTCTTAGGGTAGGGATTTGTGTTTAGATTTAGCGTAACGGATATTGTCATTACTCTAAAGGATGAAGGTTGGAGTAACAATTATGATTAGTTTAAGATTGCTCTTAGGGACGTTATTCTGACAGCTCGGCTTATGTGCAGGTTTCTGGGCATCATATTCGGGTCTACGTTAGTGTTCTGGGTTTATGTCAGCTTTAGGGTCATTATGGCCACAGTTGGGTGAAGATTGCATCTTTGGACTTTAGGGGAATGCTCGCCTTACGGGTAGGTTTCTGGACAGGGTTTTAGGGTCTACATTGGTGTTAAGGGTCTATGTTAGCTCTAGGGTCATTATGGCCACAGTTGGGTAATTATCGTCATGATAACGGTTACGCGTCTTAGGGAAAAGATTTGTGTTTAGATTTAGCATGAGGGCTATTGGCATTAGTCTAAAGGTTTAGGGTTGGAGTAACAGTTATGTTTAGTTTAGGATTGCGCTTGGGGACGTTATGCTGACAGCTTTGATAATGTGCAGGTTTCTGGGCATCATATTCGTGTCTACTTTGGTGTTATGGGTTTCTGTTAGCTTTAGGGTCATATGGCCACAGTTGGTGAAGATTGCATTTGTGGACGTTAGGGGAATGCCCGTTTTATGGCTAGGTTTTGGACCGTGTTTTAGGGTCTACGTTTGTATTAAGGGTTTCTGTTAGCTTTAGGGTCATTATGGCCACAGTTGGGTGAAGACTGCATTTGTGGACGTTAGGGGAATGCTCGGCTTACCGGTAAGTTTCTGGATGGGTTTTAGGCTCTACATTGGTTTTATCGGTCAATGCTAGCTCTAGGGTCATTATGGCCACAGTTGGGTAATTATCGTCACGATAACGGTTAGTCTTCTTAGGGTAAGGATTTGTGTTTAGATTTAGCGTGAGGGCTATTGTCATTAGTCTAAAGGTTTAAGCTTGGAGTAACAATTATGTTTAGTTTAGGATTGCGCTTGGGGACGTTATGCTGACAGCTTTGATAATGTGCAGGTTTCTGGGCATCATATTCGTGTCTACGTTGGTATTATGGGTTTCTGTTAGCTTTAGGGTCATATGGCCACAGTTGGTGAAGATTGCATTTGTGGACGTTAGGGGAATGCCCGTTTTATGGCTAGGTTTTGGACCGTGTTTTAGGGTCTACGTTTGTATTAAGGGTTTCTGTTAGCTTTAGGGTCATTATGGCCACAGTTGGGTGAAGACTGCATTTGTGGACGTTAGGGGAATGCTCGGTTTACCGGTAGGTTTCTGGATGGGTTTTAGGCTCTACATTGGTTTTATCGGTCAATGATAGCTCTAGGGTCATTATGGCCACAGTTGGGTAATTATCGTCACGATAACGGTTAGTCTTCTTAGGGTAAGGATTTGTGTTTAGATTTAGCATGAGGGCTATTGGCATTAGTCTAAAGGTTTAAGGTTGGAGTAACAGTTATGTTTAGATGAAGATTGCGCTTAGGGATATTATGCTGACAGCTTTGATAATGTGCAGGTTTCTGGGCATCATATTCGTGTCTACGTTGGTGTTATGGGTTTCTGTTAGCTTTAGGGTCATATGGCCACAGTTGGTGAAGATTGCATTTGTGGACGTTAGGGGAATGCCAGTTTTATGGCTAGGTTTTGGACCGTGTTTTAGGGTCTACGTTTGTATTAAGGGTTTCTGTTAGCTTTAGGGTCATTATGGCCACAGTTGGGTGAAGACTGCATTTGTGGACGTTAGGGGAATGCTCGGTTTACCGGTAGGTTTCTGGATGGGTTTTAGGCTCTACATTGGTTTTATCGGTCAATGATAGCTCTAGGGTCATTATGGCCACAGTTGTAATTATCGTCAAGAAAATGGTTAAGGTTCTTAGGGTAGGGATTTGTGTTTAGATTTAGCGTAACGGATATTGTCATTACTCTAAAGGATGGAGGTTGGAGTAACAATTATGATTAGTTTAAGATTGCTCTTAGGGACGTTATTCTGACAGCTCGGCTTATGTGCAGGTTTCTGGGCATCATATTCAGGTCTACGTTAGTGTTCTGGGTTTATGTCAGCTTTAGGGTCATTATGGCCACAGTTGGGTGAAGATTGCATCTTTGGACTTTAGGGGAATGCTCGCCTTACGGGTAGGTTTCTGGACAGGGTTTTAGGGTCTACATTGGTGTTAAGGGTCTATGTTAGCTCTAGGGTCATTATGGCCACAGTTGTAATTATCGTCAAGAAAATGGTTAGGATTCTTAGGGTAAGGATTTGTGTTTAGATTTAGCGTGAAGGCTATTGGCATTAGACTAAAGGTTTAAGGTTGGAGTAACAATTATGATTAGTTTAGGATTGCGCTTGGGGACGTTATGCTGAGAGCTCTGTTTATATGCAGGTTTCTGAGCATCATATTCGTGTCTACGTTGGTGTTATGGCTTTATGTTAGCTTTAGGGTCATTATGGCCACAGTTGGGTGAAGACTGCATTTGTAGACGTTAGGGGAATGCTTGCCTTACCGGTAGGTTTCTGGATGGGTTTTAGGCTCTACATTGGTTTTATCGGTCAATGCTAGCTCTAGGGTCATTATGGCCACAGTTGGGTAATTATCGTCATGATAACGGTTACGCGTCTTAGGGAAAAGATTTGTGTTTAGATTTAGCATGAGGGCTATTGGCATTAGTCTAAAGGTTTAGGGTTGGAGTAACAGTTATGTTTAGTTTAGGATTGCGCTTAGGGATATTATGCTGACAGCTTTGATAATGTGCAGGTTTCTGGGCATCATATTCGTGTCTACGTTGGTGTTATGGGTTTCTGTTAGCTTTAGGGTCATATGGCCACAGTTGGTGAAGATTGCATTTGTGGACGTTAGGGGAATGCCCGTTTTATGGCTAGGTTTTGGACTGTGTTTTAGGGTCTACGTTTGTATTAAGGGTTTCTGTTAGCTTTAGGGTCACTATGGCCACAGTTGGGTGAAGACTGCATTTGTAGACGTTAGGGGAATGCTTGCCTTACCGGTAGGTTTCTGGATGGGTTTTAGGCTCTACATTGGTTTTATCGGTCAATGATAGCTCTAGGGTCATTATGGCCACAGTTGTAATTATCGTCAAGAAAATGGTTAAGGTTCTTAGGGTAGGGATTTGTGTTTAGATTTAGCGTAACGGATATTGTCATTACTCTAAAGGATGGAGGTTGGAGTAACAATTATGATTAGTTTAAGATTGCTCTTAGGGACGTTATTCTGACAGCTCGGCTTATGTGCAGGTTTCTGGGCATCATATTCGGGTCTACGTTAGTGTTCTGGGTTTATGTCAGCTTTAGGGTCATTATGGCCACAGTTGGGTGAAGATTGCATCTTTGGACTTTAGGGGAATGCTCGCCTTACGGGTAGGTTTCTGGACAGGGTTTTAGGGTCTACATTGGTGTTAAGGGTCTATGTTAGCTCTAGGGTCATTATGGCCACAGTTGTAATTATCGTCAAGAAAATGGTTAGGATTCTTAGGGTAAGGATTTGTGTTTAGATTTAGCGTGAAGGCTATTGGCATTAGACTAAAGGTTTAAGGTTGGAGTAACAATTATGATTAGTTTAGGATTGCGCTTGGGGACGTTATGCTGAGAGCTCTGTTTATATGCAGGTTTCTGAGCATCATATTCGTGTCTACGTTTGTATTAAGGGTTTCTGTTAGCTTTAGGGTCATTATGGCCACAGTTGGGTGAAGACTGCATTTGTAGACATTAGGGGAATGCTTGCCTTACCGGTAGGTTTCTGGATGGGTTTTAGGCTCTACATTGGTTTTATCGGTCAATGCTAGCTCTAGGGTCATTATGGCCACAGTTGGGTAATTATCGTCATGATAACGGTTACGCGTCTTAGGGAAAAGATTTGTGTTTAGATTTAGCGTGAGGGATATTGTCATTACTCTAAAGGTTTAGAGGTAAAGTAACAGTTATGATTAGTTTAAGATAGCGCTTAGGGACATTAGGCTTAGAGCTTGGCTTATGTGCAGGTTTCTGCGCCTCGTGTTAAGGTCTACGTTGGCTTCTGGGTTTATTTAGCTCTAGGGTCATTATGGCCACAGTTGGGTAATTATCGTCATGATAACGGTTACGCGTCTTAGGGAAAAGATTTGTGTTTGATTTAGCGTGAGGGATATTGTTATTACTCTAAAGGTATTAGATGGGCGTAACAATTATGTTTTGTTTAAGATTGGACTTGGTGACGTTATGCTGAGCTCTGTTTATGTGCAGGTTTCTGGGCATCATATTCGGGTCTACGTTGGTGTTATGGCTTTATGTTAGCTTTAGGGTCATTATGGCCACAGTTGGGTGAAGACTGCATTTGTGGACGTTAGGGGAATGCTCGGCTTACCGGTAAGTTTCTGGATGGGTTTTAGGCTCTACATTGGTTTTATCGGTCAATGCTAGCTCTAGGGTCATTATGGGCACAGCTGGGTAATTATCGTCACGATAACGGTTAGTCTTCTTAGGGTAAGGATTTGTGTTTAGATTTAGCGTGAGGGCTATTGTCATTAGTCTAAAGGTTTAAGCTTGGAGTAACAATTATGTTTAGTTTAGGATTGCGCTTGGGGACGTTATGCTGACAGCTTTGATAATGTGCAGGTTTCTGGGCATCATATTCGTGTCTACGTTGGTATTATGGGTTTCTGCTAGCTTTAGGGTCATATGGCCACAGTTGGGTGAAGACTGCCTTTGTGGACGTTAGGGGAATGCTCGCCTTACCGGTAGGTTTCTGGACAGGGTTTCAGGCTCTACATTGGTTTTATCAGTTAATGCTAGCTCTAGGGTCATTATGGCCACAGTTGTAATTATCGTCAAGAAAATGGTAAGGTTCTTAGGGTAGGGATTTGTGTTTAGATTTAGCGTAACGGATATTGTCATTACTCTAAAGGATGAAGGTTGGAGTAACAATTATGATTAGTTTAAGATTGCTCTTAGGGAGGTTATTCTGACAGCTCGGCTTATGTGCAGGTTTCTGGGCATCATATTCGGGTCTACGTTAGTGTTCTGGGTTTATGTCAGCTTTAGGGTCATTATGGCCACAGTTGGGTGAAGATTGCATCTTTGGACTTTAGGGGAATGCTCGCCTTACGGGTAGGTTTCTGGACAGGGTTTTAGGGTCTACATTGGTGTTAAGGGTCTATGTTAGCTCTAGGGTCATTATGGCCACAGTTGTAATTATCGTCAAGAAAATGGTTAGTCTTCTTAGGGTAAGGATTTGTGTTTAGATTTAGCGTGAAGGCTATTGGCATTAGATTAAAGGTTTAAGGTAAAGTAACAGTTATGATTAGTTTAAGATAGCGCTTAGGGACATTAGGCTTAGAGCTTGGCTTATGTGCAGGTTTCTGCGCCTCGTGTTAAGGTCTACGTTGGGTTCTGGGTTTATTTAGCTCTAGGGTCATTATGGCCACAGTTGGGTAATTATCGTCATGATAACGGTTACGCGTCTTATGGAAAAGATTTGTGTTTAGATTTAGCGTGAGGGATATTGTTATTACTCTAAAGGTTTTAGATGGGCGTAACAATTATGTTTTGTTTAAGATTGGACTTGGTGACGTTATACTGAGCTCTGTTTATGTGCAGGTTTCTGGGCATCATATTCGGGTCTACGTTGGTGTTATGGCTTTATGTTAGCTTTAGGGTCATTATGGCCACAGTTGGGTTAAGACTGCATTTGTGGATGTTAGGGGAATGCTCGGCTTACCGGTAAGTTTCTGGATGGGTTTTAGGCTCTACATTGGTTTTATCGGTCAATGAAGCTCTAGGGTCATTATGGCCACAGTTGGGTAATTATCGTCACGATAACGGTTAGTCTTCTTAGGGTAAGGATTTGTGTTTAGATTTAGCGTGAGGGCTATTGTCATTAGTCTAAAGGTTTAAGCTTGGAGTAACAATTATGTTTAGTTTAGGATTGCGCTTGGGGACGTTATGCTGACAGCTTTGATAATGTGCAGGTTCCTGGGCATCATATTCGTGTCTACGTTGGTATTATGGGTTTCTGTTAGCTTTAGGGTCATTATGGCCACAGTTGGGTGAAGACTGCCTTTGTGGACGTTAGGGGAATGCTCGCCTTACCGGTAGGTTTCTGGACAGGGTTTCAGGCTCTACATTGGTTTTATCAGTTAATGCTAGCTCTAGGGTCATTATGGCCACAGTTGTAATTATCGTCAAGAAAATGGTAAGGTTCTTAGGGTAGGGATTTGTGTTTAGATTTAGCGTAACGGATATTGTCATTACTCTAAAGGATGAAGGTTGGAGTAACAATTATGATTAGTTTAGGATTGCGCTTGGGGACGTTATGCTGAGAGCTCTGTTTATGTGCAGGTTTCTGGGCATCATATTCGTGTCTACGTTGGTGTTATGGCTTTATGTTAGCTTTAGGGTCATTATGGCCACAGTTGGGTGAAGACTGCATTTGTAGACGTTAGGGGAATGCTTGCCTTACCGGTAGGTTTCTGGATGGGTTTTAGGCTCTACATGGGTTTTATCGGTCAATGCTAGCTCTAGGGTCATTATGGCCACAGTTGGGTAATTATCGTCATGATAACGGTTACGCGTCTTAGGGAAAAGATTTGTGTTTAGATTTAGCATGAGGGCTATTGGCATTAGTCTAAAGGTTTAGGGTTGGAGTAACAGTTATGTTTAGATGAAGATTGCGCTTAGGGATCTTATGCTGACAGCTTTGATAATGTGCAGGTTTCTGGGCATCATATTCGTGTCTACGTTGGTGTTATGGGTTTCTGTTAGCTTTAGGGTCATATGGCCACAGTTGGTGAAGATTGCATTTGTGGACGTTAGGGGAATGCCCGTTTTATGGCTAGGTTTTGGACCGTGTTTTAGGGTCTACGTTTGTATTAAGGGTTTCTGTTAGCTTTAGGGTCATTATGGCCACAGTTGGGTGAAGACTGCATTTGTAGACGTTAGGGGAATGCTTGCCTTACCGGTAGGTTTCTGGATGGGTTTTAGGCTCTACATTGGTTTTATCGGTCAATGCTAGCTCTAGGGTCATTATGGCCACAGTTGGGTAATTACCGTCAAGATAACTGTTAGGCTTCTTAGGGTAAGGATTTGTGTTTAGATTTAGCGTGAGGGCTATTGGCATTAGTCTAAGGGTTTAAGGTTGGAGAACAATTATGTTTAGTTTAGGATTGCGCTTGGGGACGTTATGCTGACAGCTTTGATAATGTGCAGGTTTCTGGGCATCATATTCGTGTCTACTTTGGTGTTATGGGTTTATGTTAGCTTTAGGGTCATTATGGCCACAGTTGGGTGAAGACTGCATTTGTGGACTTTAGGGGAATGCTCGCCTTACGGGTAGGTTTCTGGACAGGGTTTTAGGGTCTACATTGGTGTTAAGGGTCTATGTTAGCTCTAGGGTCATTATGGCCACAGTTGTAATTATCGTCAAGAAAATGGTTAGGATTCTTAGGGTAAGGATTTGTGTTTAGATTTAGCGTGAGGGCTATTGTCATTAGTCTAAAGGTTTAAGGTTGGAGTAACAATTATGTTTAGTTTAGGATTGCGCTTGGGGACGTTATGCTGACAGCTTTGATAGTGTGCAGGTTTCTGGGCATCATATTCTTGTCTACGTTGGTATTATGGGTTCTGTTAGCTTTAGGGTCATATGGCCACAGTTGGTGAAGATTGCATTTGTGGACGTTAGGGGAATGCCCGTTTTGGACTGTGTTTTAGGGTCTACGTTTGTATTAAGGGTTTCTGTTAGCTTTAGGGTCACTATGGCCACAGTTGGGTGAAGACTGCATTTGTAGACGTTAGGGGAATGCTTGCCTTACCGGTAGGTTTCTGGATGGGTTTTAGGCTCTACATTGGTTTTATCGGTCAATGATAGCTCTAGGGTCATTATGGCCACAGTTGTAATTATCGTCAAGAAAATGGTTAAGGTTCTTAGGGTAGGGATTTGTGTTTAGATTTAGCGTAACGGATATTGTCATTACTCTAAAGGATGGAGGTTGGAGTAACAATTATGATTAGTTTAAGATTGCTCTTAGGGACGTTATTCTGACAGCTCGGCTTATGTGCAGGTTTCTGGGCATCATATTCGGGTCTACGTTAGTGTTCTGGGTTTATGTCAGCTTTAGGGTCATTATGGCCACAGTTGGGTGAAGATTGCATCTTTGGACTTTAGGGGAATGCTCGCCTTACGGGTAGGTTTCTGGACAGGGTTTTAGGGTCTACATTGGTGTTAAGGGTCTATGTTAGCTCTAGGGTCATTATGGCCACAGTTGTAATTATCGTCAAGAAAATGGTTAGGATTCTTAGGGTAAGGATTTGTGTTTAGATTTAGCGTGAAGGCTATTGGCATTAGACTAAAGGTTTAAGGTTGGAGTAACAATTATGATTAGTTTAGGATTGCGCTTGGGGACGTTATGCTGAGAGCTCTGTTTATATGCAGGTTTCTGAGCATCATATTCGTGTCTACGTTGGTGTTATGGCTTTATGTTAGCTTTAGGGTCATTATGGCCACAGTTGGGTGAAGACTGCATTTGTAGACGTTAGGGGAATGCTCGCCTTACCGGTAGGTTTCTGGATGGGTTTTAGGCTCTACATTGGTTTTATCGGTCAATGCTAGCTCTAGGGTCATTATGGCCACAGTTGGGTAATTATCGTCATGATAACGGTTACGCGTCTTAGGGAAAAGATTTGTGTTTAGATTTAGCATGAGGGCCATTGGCATTAGTCTAAAGGTTTAGGGTTGGAGTAACAGTTATGTTTAGATGAAGATTGCGCTTAGGGATCTTATGCTGACAGCTTTGATAATGTGCAGGTTTCTGGGCATCATATTCGTGTCTACGTTGGTGTTATGGGTTTCTGTTAGCTTTAGGGTCATATGGCCACAGTTGGTGAAGATTGCATTTGTGGACGTTAGGGGAATGCCCGTTTTATGGCTAGGTTTTGGACCGTGTTTTAGGGTCTACGTTTGTATTAAGGGTTTCTGTTAGCTTTAGGGTCATTATGGCCACAGTTGGGTGAAGACTGCATTTGTGGACGTTAGGGGAATGCTCGGCTTACCGGTAAGTTTCTGGATGGGTTTTAGGCTCTACATTGGTTTTATCGGTCAATGCTAGCTCTAGGGTCATTATGGGCACAGCTGGGTAATTATCGTCACGATAACGGTTAGTCTTCTTAGGGTAAGGATTTGTGTTTAGATTTAGCGTGAGGGCTATTGTCATTAGTCTAAAGGTTTAAGCTTGGAGTAACAATTATGTTTAGTTTAGGATTGCGCTTGGGGACGTTATGCTGACAGCTTTGATAATGTGCAGGTTTCTGGGCATCATATTCGTGTCTACGTTGGTATTATGGGTTTCTGCTAGCTTTAGGGTCATATGGCCACAGTTGGGTGAAGACTGCCTTTGTGGACGTTAGGGGAATGCTCGCCTTACCGGTAGGTTTCTGGACAGGGTTTCAGGCTCTACATTGGTTTTATCAGTTAATGCTAGCTCTAGGGTCATTATGGCCACAGTTGTAATTATCGTCAAGAAAATGGTAAGGTTCTTAGGGTAGGGATTTGTGTTTAGATTTAGCGTAACGGATATTGTCATTACTCTAAAGGATGAAGGTTGGAGTAACAATTATGATTAGTTTAAGATTGCTCTTAGGGACGTTATTCTGACAGCTCGGCTTATGTGCAGGTTTCTGGGCATCATATTCGGGTCTACGTTAGTGTTCTGGGTTTATGTCAGCTTTAGGGTCATTATGGCCACAGTTGGGTGAAGATTGCATCTTTGGACTTTAGGGGAATGCTCGCCTTACGGGTAGGTTTCTGGACAGGGTTTTAGGGTCTACATTGGTGTTAAGGGTCTATGTTAGCTCTAGGGTCATTATGGACACAGTTGTAATTATCGTCAAGAAAATGGTTAGTCTTCTTAGGGTAAGGATTTGTGTTTAGATTTAGCGTGAAGGCTATTGGCATTAGATTAAAGGTTTAAGGTAAAGTAACAGTTATGATTAGTTTAAGATAGCGCTTAGGGACATTAGGCTTAGAGCTTGGCTTATGTGCAGGTTTCTGCGCCTCGTGTTAAGGTCTACGTTGGGTTCTGGGTTTATTTAGCTCTAGGGTCATTATGGCCACAGTTGGGTAATTATCGTCATGATAACGGTTACGCGTCTTATGGAAAAGATTTGTGTTTAGATTTAGCGTGAGGGATATTGTTATTACTCTAAAGGTTTTAGATGGGCGTAACAATTATGTTTTGTTTAAGATTGGACTTGGTGACGTTATACTGAGCTCTGTTTATGTGCAGGTTTCTGGGCATCATATTCGGGTCTACGTTGGTGTTATGGCTTTATGTTAGCTTTAGGGTCATTATGGCCACAGTTGGGTTAAGACTGCATTTGTGGACGTTAGGGGAATGCTCGGCTTACCGGTAAGTTTCTGGATGGGTTTTAGGCTCTACATTGGTTTTATCGGTCAATGAAGCTCTAGGGTCATTATGGCCACAGTTGGGTAATTATCGTCACGATAACGGTTAGTCTTCTTAGGGTAAGGATTTGTGTTTAGATTTAGCGTGAGGGCTATTGTCATTAGTCTAAAGGTTTAAGCTTGGAGTAACAATTATGTTTAGTTTAGGATTGCGCTTGGGGACGTTATGCTGACAGCTTTGATAATGTGCAGGTTCCTGGGCATCATATTCGTGTCTACGTTGGTATTATGGGTTTCTGTTAGCTTTAGGGTCATTATGGCCACAGTTGGGTGAAGACTGCCTTTGTGGACGTTAGGGGAATGCTCGCCTTACCGGTAGGTTTCTGGACAGGGTTTCAGGCTCTACATTGGTTTTATCAGTTAATGCTAGCTCTAGGGTCATTATGGCCACAGTTGTAATTATCGTCAAGAAAATGGTAAGGTTCTTAGGGTAGGGATTTGTGTTTAGATTTAGCGTAACGGATATTGTCATTACTCTAAAGGATGAAGGTTGGAGTAACAATTATGATTAGTTTAGGATTGCGCTTGGGGACGTTATGCTGAGAGCTCTGTTTATGTGCAGGTTTCTGGGCATCATATTCGTGTCTACGTTGGTGTTATGGCTTTATGTTAGCTTTAGGGTCATTATGGCCACAGTTGGGTGAAGACTGCATTTGTAGACGTTAGGGGAATGCTTGCCTTACCGGTAGGTTTCTGGATGGGTTTTAGGCTCTACATTGGTTTTATCGGTCAATGCTAGCTCTAGGGTCATTATGGCCACAGTTGGGTAATTATCGTCATGATAACGGTTACGCGTCTTAGGGAAAAGATTTGTGTTTAGATTTAGCATGAGGGCTATTGGCATTAGTCTAAAGGTTTAGGGTTGGAGTAACAGTTATGTTTAGATGAAGATTGCGCTTAGGGATATTATGCTGACAGCTTTGATAATGTGCAGGTTTCTGGGCATCATATTCGTGTCTACGTTGGTGTTATGGGTTTCTGTTAGCTTTAGGGTCATATGGCCACAGTTGGTGAAGATTGCATTTGTGGACGTTAGGGGAATGCCCGTTTTATGGCTAGGTTTTGGACCGTGTTTTAGGGTCTACGTTTGTATTAAGGGTTTCTGTTAGCTTTAGGGTCATTATGGCCACAGTTGGGTGAAGACTGCATTTGTAGACGTTAGGGGAATGCTTGCCTTACCGGTAGGTTTCTGGATGGGTTTTAGGCTCTACATTGGTTTTATCGGTCAATGATAGCTCTAGGGTCATTATGGCCACAGTTGTAATTATCGTCAAGAAAATGGTTAAGGTTCTTAGGGTAGGGATTTGTGTTTAGATTTAGCGTAACGGATATTGTCATTACTCTAAAGGATGGAGGTTGGAGTAACAATTATGATTAGTTTAAGATTGCTCTTAGGGAGGTTATTCTGACAGCTCGGCTTATGTGCAGGTTTCTGGGCATCATATTCGGGTCTACGTTAGTGTTCTGGGTTTATGTCAGCTTTAGGGTCATTATGGCCACAGTTGGGTGAAGATTGCATCTTTGGACTTTAGGGGAATGCTCGCCTTACGGGTAGGTTTCAGGACAGGGTTTTAGGGTCTACATTGGTGTTAAGGGTCTATGTTAGCTCTAGGGTCATTATGGCCACAGTTGTAATTATCGTCAAGAAAATGGTTAGGATTCTTAGGGTAAGGATTTGTGTTTAGATTTAGCGTGAAGGCTATTGGCATTAGACTAAAGGTTTAAGGTTGGAGTAACAATTATGATTAGTTTAGGATTGCGCTTGGGGACGTTATGCTGAGAGCTCTGTTTATATGCAGGTTTCTGAGCATCATATTCGTGTCTACGTTGGTGTTATGGCTTTATGTTAGCTTTAGGGTCATTATGGCCACAGTTGGGTGAAGACTGCATTTGTAGACGTTAGGGGAATGCTTGCCTTACCGGTAGGTTTCTGGATGGGTTTTAGGCTCTACATTGGTTTTATCGGTCAATGCTAGCTCTAGGGTCATTATGGCCACAGTTGGGTAATTATCGTCATGATAACGGTTACGCGTCTTAGGGAAAAGATTTGTGTTTAGATTTAGCATGAGGGCTATTGGCATTAGTCTAAAGGTTTAGGGTTGGAGTAACAGTTATGTTTAGATGAAGATTGCGCTTAGGGATATTATGCTGACAGCTTTGATAATGTGCAGGTTTCTGGGCATCATATTCGTGTCTACGTTGGTGTTATGGGTTTCTGTTAGCTTTAGGGTCATATGGCCACAGTTGGTGAAGATTGCATTTGTGGACGTTAGGGGAATGCCCGTTTTATGGCTAGGTTTTGGACCGTGTTTTAGGGTCTACGTTTGTATTAAGGGTTTCTGTTCGCTTTAGGGTCATTATGGCCACAGTTGGGTGAAGACTGCATTTGTAGACGTTAGGGGAATGCTTGCCTTACCGGTAGGTTTCTGGATGGGTTTTAGGCTCTACATTGGTTTTATCGGTCAATGCTAGCTCTAGGGTCATTATGGCCACAGTTGGGTAATTACCGTCAAGATAACTGTTAGGCTTCTTAGGGTAAGGATTTGTGTTTAGATTTAGCGTGAGGGCTATTGGCATTAGTCTAAGGGTTTAAGGTTGGAGAACAATTATGTTTAGTTTAGGATTGCGCTTGGGGACGTTATGCTGACAGCTTTGATAATGTGCAGGTTTCTGGGCATCATATTCGTGTCTACTTTGGTGTTATGGGTTTATGTTAGCTTTAGGGTCATTATGGCCACAGTTGGGTGAAGACTGCATTTGTGGACTTTAGGGGAATGCTCGCCTTACGGGTAGGTTTCTGGACAGGGTTTTAGGGTCTACATTGGTGTTAAGGGTCTATGTTAGCTCTAGGGTCATTATGGCCACAGTTGGGTAATTATCGTCAAGAAAATGGTTAGGCTTCTTAGGGTAAGGATTTGTGTTTAGATTTAGCGTGAGGGCTATTGTCATTAGTCTAAAGGTTTAAGGTTGGAGTAACAATTATGTTTAGTTTAGGATTGCGCTTGGGGACGTTATGCTGACAGCTTTGATAGTGTGCAGGTTTCTGGGCATCATATTCTTGTCTACGTTGGTATTATGGGTTTCTGTTAGCTTTAGGGTCATATGGCCACAGTTGGTGAAGATTGCATTTGTGGACGTTAGGGGAATGCCCGTTTTGGACTGTGTTTTAGGGTCTACGTTTGTATTAAGGGTTTCTGTTAGCTTTAGGGTCATTATGGCCACAGTTGGGTGAAGACTGCATTTGTAGACGTTAGGGGAATGCTTGCCTTACCGGTAGGTTTCTGGATGGGTTTTAGGCTCTACATTGGTTTTATCGGTCAATGATAGCTCTAGGGTCATTATGGCCACAGTTGTAATTATCGTCAAGAAAATGGTTAAGGTTCTTAGGGTAGGGATTTGTGTTTAGATTTAGCGTAACGGATATTGTCATTACTCTAAAGGATGGAGGTTGGAGTAACAATTATGATTAGTTTAAGATTGCTCTTAGGGAGGTTATTCTGACAGCTCGGCTTATGTGCAGGTTTCTGGGCATCATATTCGTGTCTACGTTAGTGTTCTGGGTTTATGTCAGCTTTAGGGTCATTATGGCCACAGTTGGGTGAAGATTGCATCTTTGGACTTTAGGGGAATGCTCGCCTTACGGGTAGGTTTCTGGACAGGGTTTTAGGGTCTACATTGGTGTTAAGGGTCTATGTTAGCTCTAGGGTCATTATGGCCACAGTTGTAATTATCGTCAAGAAAATGGTTAGGATTCTTAGGGTAAGGATTTGTGTTTAGATTTAGCGTGAAGGCTATTGGCATTAGACTAAAGGTTTAAGGTTGGAGTAACAATTATGATTAGTTTAGGATTGCGCTTGGGGACGTTATGCTGAGAGCTCTGTTTATATGCAGGTTTCTGAGCATCATATTCGTGTCTACGTTGGTGTTATGGCTTTATGTTAGCTTTAGGGTCATTATGGCCACAGTTGGGTGAAGACTGCATTTGTAGACGTTAGGGGAATGCTTGCCTTACCGGTAGGTTTCTGGATGGGTTTTAGGCTCTACATTGGTTTTATCGGTCAATGCTAGCTCTAGGGTCATTATGGCCACAGTTGGGTAATTATCGTCATGATAACGGTTACGCGTCTTAGGGAAAAGATTTGTGTTTAGATTTAGCATGAGGGCTATTGGCATTAGTCTAAAGGTTTAGGGTTGGAGTAACAGTTATGTTTAGATGAAGATTGCGCTTAGGGATATTATGCTGACAGCTTTGATAATGTGCAGGTTTCTGGGCATCATATTCGTGTCTACGTTGGTGTTATGGGTTTCTGTTAGCTTTAGGGTCATATGGCCACAGTTGGTGAAGATTGCATTTGTGGACGTTAGGGGAATGCCCGTTTTATGGCTAGGTTTTGGACCGTGTTTTAGGGTCTACGTTTGTATTAAGGGTTTCTGTTAGCTTTAGGGTCATTATGGCCACAGTTGGGTGAAGACTGCATTTGTAGACGTTAGGGGAATGCTTGCCTTACCGGTAGGTTTCTGGATGGGTTTTAGGCTCTACATTGGTTTTATCGGTCAATGCTAGCTCTAGGGTCATTATGGCCACAGTTGGGTAATTACCGTCAAGATAACTGTTAGGCTTCTTAGGGTAAGGATTTGTGTTTAGATTTAGCGTGAGGGCTATTGGCATTAGTCTAAGGGTTTAAGGTTGGAGAACAATTATGTTTAGTTTAGGATTGCGCTTGGGGACGTTATGCTGACAGCTTTGATAATGTGCAGGTTTCTGGGCATCATATTCGTGTCTACTTTGGTGTTATGGGTTTATGTTAGCTTTAGGGTCATTATGGCCACAGTTGGGTGAAGACTGCATTTGTGGACTTTAGGGGAATGCTCGCCTTACGGGTAGGTTTCTGGACAGGGTTTTAGGGTCTACATTGGTGTTAAGGGTCTATGTTAGCTCTAGGGTCATTATGGCCACAGTTGTAATTATCGTCAAGAAAATGGTTAGGATTCTTAGGGTAAGGATTTGTGTTTAGATTTAGCGTGAGGGCTATTGTCATTAGTCTAAAGGTTTAAGGTTGGAGTAACAATTATGTTTAGTTTAGGATTGCGCTTGGGGACGTTATGCTGACAGCTTTGATAGTGTGCAGGTTTCTGGGCATCATATTCTTGTCTACGTTGGTATTATGGGTTTCTGTTAGCTTTAGGGTCATATGGCCACAGTTGGTGAAGATTGCATTTGTGGACGTTAGGGGAATGCCCGTTTTGGACTGTGTTTTAGGGTCTACGTTTGTATTAAGGGTTTCTGTTAGCTTTAGGGTCATTATGGCCACAGTTGGGTGAAGACTGCATTTGTAGACGTTAGGGGAATGCTTGCCTTACCGGTAGGTTTCTGGATGGGTTTTAGGCTCTACATTGGTTTTATCGGTCAATGATAGCTCTAGGGTCATTATGGCCACAGTTGTAATTATCGTCAAGAAAATGGTTAAGGTTCTTAGGGTAGGGATTTGTGTTTAGATTTAGCGTAACGGATATTGTCATTACTCTAAAGGATGGAGGTTGGAGTAACAATTATGATTAGTTTAAGATTGCTCTTAGGGACGTTATTCTGACAGCTCGGCTTATGTGCAGGTTTCTGGGCATCATATTCGGGTCTACGTTAGTGTTCTGGGTTTATGTCAGCTTTAGGGTCATTATGGCCACAGTTGGGTGAAGATTGCATCTTTGGACTTTAGGGGAATGCTCGCCTTACGGGTAGGTTTCTGGACAGGGTTTTAGGGTCTACATTGGTGTTAAGGGTCTATGTTAGCTCTAGGGTCATTATGGCCACAGTTGTAATTATCGTCAAGAAAATGGTTAGGATTCTTAGGGTAAGGATTTGTGTTTAGATTTAGCGTGAAGGCTATTGGCATTAGACTAAAGGTTTAAGGTTGGAGTAACAATTATGATTAGTTTAGGATTGCGCTTGGGGACGTTATGCTGAGAGCTCTGTTTATATGCAGGTTTCTGAGCATCATATTCGTGTCTACGTTGGTGTTATGGCTTTATGTTAGCTTTAGGGTCATTATGGCCACAGTTGGGTGAAGACTGCATTTGTAGACGTTAGGGGAATGCTTGCCTTACCGGTAGGTTTCTGGATGGGTTTTAGGCTCTACATTGGTTTTATCGGTCAATGCTAGCTCTAGGGTCATTATGGCCACAGTTGGGTAATTATCGTCATGATAACGGTTACGCGTCTTAGGGAAAAGATTTGTGTTTAGATTTAGCATGAGGGCTATTGGCATTAGTCTAAAGGTTTAGGGTTGGAGTAACAGTTATGTTTAGATGAAGATTGCGCTTAGGGATCTTATGCTGACAGCTTTGATAATGTGCAGGTTTCTGGGCATCATATTCGTGTCTACGTTGGTGTTATGGGTTTCTGTTAGCTTTAGGGTCATATGGCCACAGTTGGTGAAGATTGCATTTGTGGACGTTAGGGGAATGCCCGTTTTATGGCTAGGTTTTGGACCGTGTTTTAGGGTCTACGTTTGTATTAAGGGTTTCTGTTAGCTTTAGGGTCATTATGGCCACAGTTGGGTGAAGACTGCATTTGTAGACGTTAGGGGAATGCTTGCCTTACCGGTAGGTTTCTGGATGGGTTTTAGGCTCTACATTGGTTTTATCGGTCAATGCTAGCTCTAGGGTCATTATGGCCACAGTTGGGTAATTATCGTCATGATAACGGTTACGCGTCTTAGGGAAAAGATTTGTGTTTAGATTTAGCATGAGGGCTATTGGCATTAGTCTAAAGGTTTAGGGTTGGAGTAACAGTTATGTTTAGATGAAGATTGCGCTTAGGGATATTATGCTGACAGCTTTGATAATGTGCAGGTTTCTGGGCATCATATTCGTGTCTACGTTGGTGTTATGGGTTTCTGTTAGCTTTAGGGTCATATGGCCACAGTTGGTGAAGATTGCATTTGTGGACGTTAGGGGAATGCCCGTTTTATGGCTAGGTTTTGGACTGTGTTTTAGGGTCTACGTTTGTATTAAGGGTTTCTGTTAGCTTTAGGGTCACTATGGCCACAGTTGGGTGAAGACTGCATTTGTAGACGTTAGGGGAATGCTTGCCTTACCGGTAGGTTTCTGGATGGGTTTTAGGCTCTACATTGGTTTTATCGGTCAATGATAGCTCTAGGGTCATTATGGCCACAGTTGTAATTATCGTCAAGAAAATGGTTAAGGTTCTTAGGGTAGGGATTTGTGTTTAGATTTAGCGTAACGGATATTGTCATTACTCTAAAGGATGGAGGTTGGAGTAACAATTATGATTAGTTTAAGATTGCTCTTAGGGACGTTATTCTGACAGCTCGGCTTATGTGCAGGTTTCTGGGCATCATATTCGGGTCTACGTTAGTGTTCTGGGTTTATGTCAGCTTTAGGGTCATTATGGCCACAGTTGGGTGAAGATTGCATCTTTGGACTTTAGGGGAATGCTCGCCTTACGGGTAGGTTTCTGGACAGGGTTTTAGGGTCTACATTGGTGTTAAGGGTCTATGTTAGCTCTAGGGTCATTATGGCCACAGTTGTAATTATCGTCAAGAAAATGGTTAGGATTCTTAGGGTAAGGATTTGTGTTTAGATTTAGCGTGAAGGCTATTGGCATTAGACTAAAGGTTTAAGGTTGGAGTAACAATTATGATTAGTTTAGGATTGCGCTTGGGGACGTTATGCTGAGAGCTCTGTTTATATGCAGGTTTCTGAGCATCATATTCGTGTCTACGTTTGTATTAAGGGTTTCTGTTAGCTTTAGGGTCATTATGGCCACAGTTGGGTGAAGACTGCATTTGTAGACATTAGGGGAATGCTTGCCTTACCGGTAGGTTTCTGGATGGGTTTTAGGCTCTACATTGGTTTTATCGGTCAATGCTAGCTCTAGGGTCATTATGGCCACAGTTGGGTAATTATCGTCATGATAACGGTTACGCGTCTTAGGGAAAAGATTTGTGTTTAGATTTAGCGTGAGGGATATTGTCATTACTCTAAAGGTTTAGAGGTAAAGTAACAGTTATGATTAGTTTAAGATAGCGCTTAGGGACATTAGGCTTAGAGCTTGGCTTATGTGCAGGTTTCTGCGCCTCGTGTTAAGGTCTACGTTGGGTTCTGGGTTTATTTAGCTCTAGGGTCATTATGGCCACAGTTGGGTAATTATCGTCATGATAACGGTTACGCGTCTTAGGGAAAAGATTTGTGTTTGATTTAGCGTGAGGGATATTGTTATTACTCTAAAGGTTTTAGATGGGCGTAACAATTATGTTTTGTTTAAGATTGGACTTGGTGACGTTATGCTGAGCTCTGTTTATGTGCAGGTTTCTGGGCATCATATTCGGGTCTACGTTGGTGTTATGGCTTTATGTTAGCTTTAGGGTCATTATGGCCACAGTTGGGTGAAGACTGCATTTGTGGACGTTAGGGGAATGCTCGGCTTACCGGTAAGTTTCTGGATGGGTTTTAGGCTCTACATTGGTTTTATCGGTCAATGCTAGCTCTAGGGTCATTATGGGCACAGCTGGGTAATTATCGTCACGATAACGGTTAGTCTTCTTAGGGTAAGGATTTGTGTTTAGATTTAGCGTGAGGGCTATTGTCATTAGTCTAAAGGTTTAAGCTTGGAGTAACAATTATGTTTAGTTTAGGATTGCGCTTGGGGACGTTATGCTGACAGCTTTGATAATGTGCAGGTTTCTGGGCATCATATTCGTGTCTACGTTGGTATTATGGGTTTCTGCTAGCTTTAGGGTCATATGGCCACAGTTGGGTGAAGACTGCCTTTGTGGACGTTAGGGGAATGCTCGCCTTACCGGTAGGTTTCTGGACAGGGTTTCAGGCTCTACATTGGTTTTATCAGTTAATGCTAGCTCTAGGGTCATTATGGCCACAGTTGTAATTATCGTCAAGAAAATGGTAAGGTTCTTAGGGTAGGGATTTGTGTTTAGATTTAGCGTAACGGATATTGTCATTACTCTAAAGGATGAAGGTTGGAGTAACAATTATGATTAGTTTAAGATTGCTCTTAGGGAGGTTATTCTGACAGCTCGGCTTATGTGCAGGTTTCTGGGCATCATATTCGTGTCTACGTTAGTGTTCTGGGTTTATGTCAGCTTTAGGGTCATTATGGCCACAGTTGGGTGAAGATTGCATCTTTGGACTTTAGGGGAATGCTCGCCTTACGGGTAGGTTTCTGGACAGGGTTTTAGGGTCTACATTGGTGTTAAGGGTCTATGTTAGCTCTAGGGTCATTATGGCCACAGTTGTAATTATCGTCAAGAAAATGGTTAGTCTTCTTAGGGTAAGGATTTGTGTTTAGATTTAGCGTGAAGGCTATTGGCATTAGATTAAAGGTTTAAGGTAAAGTAACAGTTATGATTAGTTTAAGATAGCGCTTAGGGACATTAGGCTTAGAGCTTGGCTTATGTGCAGGTTTCTGCGCCTCGTGTTAAGGTCTACGTTGGGTTCTGGGTTTATTTAGCTCTAGGGTCATTATGGCCACAGTTGGGTAATTATCGTCATGATAACGGTTACGCGTCTTATGGAAAAGATTTGTGTTTAGATTTAGCGTGAGGGATATTGTTATTACTCTAAAGGTTTTAGATGGGCGTAACAATTATGTTTTGTTTAAGATTGGACTTGGTGACGTTATACTGAGCTCTGTTTATGTGCAGGTTTCTGGGCATCATATTCGGGTCTACGTTGGTGTTATGGCTTTATGTTAGCTTTAGGGTCATTATGGCCACAGTTGGGTTAAGACTGCATTTGTGGACGTTAGGGGAATGCTTGCCTTACCGGTAGGTTTCTGGATGGGTTTTAGGCTCTACATTGGTTTTATCGGTCAATGAAGCTCTAGGGTCATTATGGCCACAGTTGGGTAATTATCGTCACGATAACGGTTAGTCTTCTTAGGGTAAGGATTTGTGTTTAGATTTAGCGTGAGGGCTATTGTCATTAGTCTAAAGGTTTAAGCTTGGAGTAATAATTATGTTTAGTTTAGGATTGCGCTTGGGGACGTTATGCTGACAGCTTTGATAATGTGCAGGTTCCTGGGCATCATATTCGTGTCTACGTTGGTATTATGGGTTTCTGTTAGCTTTAGGGTCATTATGGCCACAGTTGGGTGAAGACTGCCTTTGTGGACGTTAGGGGAATGCTCGCCTTACCGGTAGGTTTCTGGACAGGGTTTCAGGCTCTACATTGGTTTTATCAGTTAATGCTAGCTCTAGGGTCATTATGGCCACAGTTGTAATTATCGTCAAGAAAATGGTAAGGTTCTTAGGGTAGGGATTTGTGTTTAGATTTAGCGTAACGGATATTGTCATTACTCTAAAGGATGAAGGTTGGAGTAACAATTATGATTAGTTTAGGATTGCGCTTGGGGACGTTATGCTGAGAGCTCTGTTTATGTGCAGGTTTCTGGGCATCATATTCGTGTCTACGTTGGTGTTATGGCTTTATGTTAGCTTTAGGGTCATTATGGCCACAGTTGGGTAATTATCGTCATGATAACGGTTACGCGTCTTAGGGAAAAGATTTGTGTTTAGATTTAGCATGAGGGCCATTGGCATTAGTCTAAAGGTTTAGGGTTGGAGTAACAGTTATGTTTAGATGAAGATTGCGCTTAGGGATCTTATGCTGACAGCTTTGATAATGTGCAGGTTTCTGGGCATCATATTCGTGTCTACGTTGGTGTTATGGGTTTCTGTTAGCTTTAGGGTCATATGGCCACAGTTGGTGAAGATTGCATTTGTGGACGTTAGGGGAATGCCCGTTTTATGGCTAGGTTTTGGACCGTGTTTTAGGGTCTACGTTTGTATTAAGGGTTTCTGTTAGCTTTAGGGTCATTATGGCCACAGTTGGGTGAAGACTGCATTTGTGGACGTTAGGGGAATGCTCGGCTTACCGGTAAGTTTCTGGATGGGTTTTAGGCTCTACATTGGTTTTATCGGTCAATGCTAGCTCTAGGGTCATTATGGGCACAGCTGGGTAATTATCGTCACGATAACGGTTAGTCTTCTTAGGGTAAGGATTTGTGTTTAGATTTAGCGTGAGGGCTATTGTCATTAGTCTAAAGGTTTAAGCTTGGAGTAACAATTATGTTTAGTTTAGGATTGCGCTTGGGGACGTTATGCTGACAGCTTTGATAATGTGCAGGTTTCTGGGCATCATATTCGTGTCTACGTTGGTATTATGGGTTTCTGCTAGCTTTAGGGTCATATGGCCACAGTTGGGTGAAGACTGCCTTTGTGGACGTTAGGGGAATGCTCGCCTTACCGGTAGGTTTCTGGACAGGGTTTCAGGCTCTACATTGGTTTTATCAGTTAATGCTAGCTCTAGGGTCATTATGGCCACAGTTGTAATTATCGTCAAGAAAATGGTAAGGTTCTTAGGGTAGGGATTTGTGTTTAGATTTAGCGTAACGGATATTGTCATTACTCTAAAGGATGAAGGTTGGAGTAACAATTATGATTAGTTTAAGATTGCTCTTAGGGAGGTTATTCTGACAGCTCGGCTTATGTGCAGGTTTCTGGGCATCATATTCGGGTCTACGTTAGTGTTCTGGGTTTATGTCAGCTTTAGGGTCATTATGGCCACAGTTGGGTGAAGATTGCATCTTTGGACTTTAGGGGAATGCTCGCCTTACGGGTAGGTTTCTGGACAGGGTTTTAGGGTCTACATTGGTGTTAAGGGTCTATGTTAGCTCTAGGGTCATTATGGCCACAGTTGTAATTATCGTCAAGAAAATGGTTAGTCTTCTTAGGGTAAGGATTTGTGTTTAGATTTAGCGTGAAGGCTATTGGCATTAGATTAAAGGTTTAAGGTAAAGTAACAGTTATGATTAGTTTAAGATAGCGCTTAGGGACATTAGGCTTAGAGCTTGGCTTATGTGCAGGTTTCTGCGCCTCGTGTTAAGGTCTACGTTGGGTTCTGGGTTTATTTAGCTCTAGGGTCATTATGGCCACAGTTGGGTAATTATCGTCATGATAACGGTTACGCGTCTTATGGAAAAGATTTGTGTTTAGATTTAGCGTGAGGGATATTGTTATTACTCTAAAGGTTTTAGATGGGCGTAACAATTATGTTTTGTTTAAGATTGGACTTGGTGACGTTATACTGAGCTCTGTTTATGTGCAGGTTTCTGGGCATCATATTCGGGTCTACGTTGGTGTTATGGCTTTATGTTAGCTTTAGGGTCATTATGGCCACAGTTGGGTTAAGACTGCATTTGTGGACGTTAGGGGAATGCTCGGCTTACCGGTAAGTTTCTGGATGGGTTTTAGGCTCTACATTGGTTTTATCGGTCAATGAAGCTCTAGGGTCATTATGGCCACAGTTGGGTAATTATCGTCACGATAACGGTTAGTCTTCTTAGGGTAAGGATTTGTGTTTAGATTTAGCGTGAGGGCTATTGTCATTAGTCTAAAGGTTTAAGCTTGGAGTAACAATTATGTTTAGTTTAGGATTGCGCTTGGGGACGTTATGCTGACAGCTTTGATAATGTGCAGGTTCCTGGGCATCATATTCGTGTCTACGTTGGTATTATGGGTTTCTGTTAGCTTTAGGGTCATTATGGCCACAGTTGGGTGAAGACTGCCTTTGTGGACGTTAGGGGAATGCTCGCCTTACCGGTAGGTTTCTGGACAGGGTTTCAGGCTCTACATTGGTTTTATCAGTTAATGCTAGCTCTAGGGTCATTATGGCCACAGTTGTAATTATCGTCAAGAAAATGGTAAGGTTCTTAGGGTAGGGATTTGTGTTTAGATTTAGCGTAACGGATATTGTCATTACTCTAAAGGATGAAGGTTGGAGTAACAATTATGATTAGTTTAGGATTGCGCTTGGGGACGTTATGCTGAGAGCTCTGTTTATATGCAGGTTTCTGGGCATCATATTCGTGTCTACGTTGGTGTTATGGCTTTATGTTAGCTTTAGGGTCATTATGGCCACAGTTGGGTGAAGACTGCATTTGTAGACGTTAGGGGAATGCTTGCCTTACCGGTAGGTTTCTGGATGGGTTTTAGGCTCTACATTGGTTTTATCGGTCAATGCTAGCTCTAGGGTCATTATGGCCACAGTTGGGTAATTATCGTCATGATAACGGTTACGCGTCTTAGGGAAAAGATTTGTGTTTAGATTTAGCATGAGGGCTATTGGCATTAGTCTAAAGGTTTAGGGTTGGAGTAACAGTTATGTTTAGATGAAGATTGCGCTTAGGGATATTATGCTGACAGCTTTGATAATGTGCAGGTTTCTGGGCATCATATTCGTGTCTACGTTGGTGTTATGGGTTTCTGTTAGCTTTAGGGTCATATGGCCACAGTTGGTGAAGATTGCATTTGTGGACGTTAGGGGAATGCCCGTTTTATGGCTAGGTTTTGGACCGTGTTTTAGGGTCTACGTTTGTATTAAGGGTTTCTGTTAGCTTTAGGGTCATTATGGCCACAGTTGGGTGAAGACTGCATTTGTAGACGTTAGGGGAATGCTTGCCTTACCGGTAGGTTTCTGGATGGGTTTTAGGCTCTACATTGGTTTTATCGGTCAATGCTAGCTCTAGGGTCATTATGGCCACAGTTGGGTAATTACCGTCAAGATAACTGTTAGGCTTCTTAGGGTAAGGATTTGTGTTTAGATTTAGCGTGAGGGCTATTGGCATTAGTCTAAGGGTTTAAGGTTGGAGAACAATTATGTTTAGTTTAGGATTGCGCTTGGGGACGTTATGCTGACAGCTTTGATAATGTGCAGGTTTCTGGGCATCATATTCGTGTCTACTTTGGTGTTATGGGTTTATGTTAGCTTTAGGGTCATTATGGCCACAGTTGGGTGAAGACTGCATTTGTGGACTTTAGGGGAATGCTCGCCTTACGGGTAGGTTTCTGGACAGGGTTTTAGAGTCTACATTGGTGTTAAGGGTCTATGTTAGCTCTAGGGTCATTATGGCCACAGTTGTAATTATCGTCAAGAAAATGGTTAGGATTCTTAGGGTAAGGATTTGTGTTTAGATTTAGCGTGAGGGCTATTGTCATTAGTCTAAAGGTTTAAGGTTGGAGTAACAATTATGTTTAGTTTAGGATTGCGCTTGGGGACGTTATGCTGACAGCTTTGATAGTGTGCAGGTTTCTGGGCATCATATTCTTGTCTACGTTGGTATTATGGGTTCTGTTAGCTTTAGGGTCATATGGCCACAGTTGGTGAAGATTGCATTTGTGGACGTTAGGGGAATGCCCGTTTTGGACTGTGTTTTAGGGTCTACGTTTGTATTAAGGGTTTCTGTTAGCTTTAGGGTCATTATGGCCACAGTTGGGTGAAGACTGCATTTGTAGACGTTAGGGGAATGCTTGCCTTACCGGTAGGTTTCTGGATGGGTTTTAGGCTCTACATTGGTTTTATCGGTCAATGATAGCTCTAGGGTCATTATGGCCACAGTTGTAATTATCGTCAAGAAAATGGTTAAGGTTCTTAGGGTAGGGATTTGTGTTTAGATTTAGCGTAACGGATATTGTCATTACTCTAAAGGATGGAGGTTGGAGTAACAATTATGATTAGTTTAAGATTGCTCTTAGGGAGGTTATTCTGACAGCTCGGCTTATGTGCAGGTTTCTGGGCATCATATTCGGGTCTACGTTAGTGTTCTGGGTTTATGTCAGCTTTAGGGTCATTATGGCCACAGTTGGGTGAAGATTGCATCTTTGGACTTTAGGGGAATGCTCGCCTTACGGGTAGGTTTCAGGACAGGGTTTTAGGGTCTACATTGGTGTTAAGGGTCTATGTTAGCTCTAGGGTCATTATGGCCACAGTTGTAATTATCGTCAAGAAAATGGTTAGGATTCTTAGGGTAAGGATTTGTGTTTAGATTTAGCGTGAAGGCTATTGGCATTAGACTAAAGGTTTAAGGTTGGAGTAACAATTATGATTAGTTTAGGATTGCGCTTGGGGACGTTATGCTGAGAGCTCTGTTTATATGCAGGTTTCTGAGCATCATATTCGTGTCTACGTTGGTGTTATGGCTTTATGTTAGCTTTAGGGTCATTATGGCCACAGTTGGGTGAAGACTGCATTTGTAGACGTTAGGGGAATGCTTGCCTTACCGGTAGGTTTCTGGATGGGTTTTAGGCTCTACATTGGTTTTATCGGTCAATGCTAGCTCTAGGGTCATTATGGCCACAGTTGGGTAATTATCGTCATGATAACGGTTACGCGTCTTAGGGAAAAGATTTGTGTTTAGATTTAGCATGAGGGCTATTGGCATTAGTCTAAAGGTTTAGGGTTGGAGTAACAGTTATGTTTAGATGAAGATTGCGCTTAGGGATATTATGCTGACAGCTTTGATAATGTGCAGGTTTCTGGGCATCATATTCGTGTCTACGTTGGTGTTATGGGTTTCTGTTAGCTTTAGGGTCATATGGCCACAGTTGGTGAAGATTGCATTTGTGGACGTTAGGGGAATGCCCGTTTTATGGCTAGGTTTTGGACTGTGTTTTAGGGTCTACGTTTGTATTAAGGGTTTCTGTTAGCTTTAGGGTCATTATGGCCACAGTTGGGTGAAGACTGCATTTGTAGACGTTAGGGGAATGCTTGCCTTACCGGTAGGTTTCTGGATGGGTTTTAGGCTCTACATTGGTTTTATCGGTCAATGCTAGCTCTAGGGTCATTATGGCCACAGTTGGGTAATTACCGTCAAGATAACTGTTAGGCTTCTTAGGGTAAGGATTTGTGTTTAGATTTAGCGTGAGGGCTATTGGCATTAGTCTAAGGGTTTAAGGTTGGAGAACAATTATGTTTAGTTTAGGATTGCGCTTGGGGACGTTATGCTGACAGCTTTGATAATGTGCAGGTTTCTGGGCATCATATTCGTGTCTACTTTGGTGTTATGGGTTTATGTTAGCTTTAGGGTCATTATGGCCACAGTTGGGTGAAGACTGCATTTGTGGACTTTAGGGGAATGCTCGCCTTACGGGTAGGTTTCTGGACAGGGTTTTAGGGTCTACATTGGTGTTAAGGGTCTATGTTAGCTCTAGGGTCATTATGGCCACAGTTGTAATTATCGTCAAGAAAATGGTTAGGATTCTTAGGGTAAGGATTTGTGTTTAGATTTAGCGTGAGGGCTATTGTCATTAGTCTAAAGGTTTAAGGTTGGAGTAACAATTATGTTTAGTTTAGGATTGCGCTTGGGGACGTTATGCTGACAGCTTTGATAGTGTGCAGGTTTCTGGGCATCATATTCTTGTCTACGTTGGTATTATGGGTTTCTGTTAGCTTTAGGGTCATATGGCCACAGTTGGTGAAGATTGCATTTGTGGACGTTAGGGGAATGCCCGTTTTGGACTGTGTTTTAGGGTCTACGTTTGTATTAAGGGTTTCTGTTAGCTTTAGGGTCATTATGGCCACAGTTGGGTGAAGACTGCATTTGTAGACGTTAGGGGAATGCTTGCCTTACCGGTAGGTTTCTGGATGGGTTTTAGGCTCTACATTGGTTTTATCGGTCAATGATAGCTCTAGGGTCATTATGGCCACAGTTGTAATTATCGTCAAGAAAATGGTTAAGGTTCTTAGGGTAGGGATTTGTGTTTAGATTTAGCGTAACGGATATTGTCATTACTCTAAAGGATGGAGGTTGGAGTAACAATTATGATTAGTTTAAGATTGCTCTTAGGGAGGTTATTCTGACAGCTCGGCTTATGTGCAGGTTTCTGGGCATCATATTCGGGTCTACGTTAGTGTTCTGGGTTTATGTCAGCTTTAGGGTCATTATGGCCACAGTTGGGTGAAGATTGCATCTTTGGACTTTAGGGGAATGCTCGCCTTACGGGTAGGTTTCTGGACAGGGTTTTAGGGTCTACATTGGTGTTAAGGGTCTATGTTAGCTCTAGGGTCATTATGGCCACAGTTGTAATTATCGTCAAGAAAATGGTTAGGATTCTTAGGGTAAGGATTTGTGTTTAGATTTAGCGTGAAGGCTATTGGCATTAGACTAAAGGTTTAAGGTTGGAGTAACAATTATGATTAGTTTAGGATTGCGCTTGGGGACGTTATGCTGAGAGCTCTGTTTATATGCAGGTTTCTGAGCATCATATTCGTGTCTACGTTGGTGTTATGGCTTTATGTTAGCTTTAGGGTCATTATGGCCACAGTTGGGTGAAGACTGCATTTGTAGACGTTAGGGGAATGCTTGCCTTACCGGTAGGTTTCTGGATGGGTTTTAGGCTCTACATTGGTTTTATCGGTCAATGCTAGCTCTAGGGTCATTATGGCCACAGTTGGGTAATTATCGTCATGATAACGGTTACGCGTCTTAGGGAAAAGATTTGTGTTTAGATTTAGCATGAGGGCTATTGGCATTAGTCTAAAGGTTTAGGGTTGGAGTAACAGTTATGTTTAGATGAAGATTGCGCTTAGGGATCTTATGCTGACAGCTTTGATAATGTGCAGGTTTCTGGGCATCATATTCGTGTCTACGTTGGTGTTATGGGTTTCTGTTAGCTTTAGGGTCATATGGCCACAGTTGGTGAAGATTGCATTTGTGGACGTTAGGGGAATGCCCGTTTTATGGCTAGGTTTTGGACCGTGTTTTAGGGTCTACGTTTGTATTAAGGGTTTCTGTTAGCTTTAGGGTCATTATGGCCACAGTTGGGTGAAGACTGCATTTGTAGACGTTAGGGGAATGCTTGCCTTACCGGTAGGTTTCTGGATGGGTTTTAGGCTCTACATTGGTTTTATCGGTCAATGCTAGCTCTAGGGTCATTATGGCCACAGTTGGGTAATTATCGTCATGATAACGGTTACGCGTCTTAGGGAAAAGATTTGTGTTTAGATTTAGCATGAGGGCTATTGGCATTAGTCTAAAGGTTTAGGGTTGGAGTAACAGTTATGTTTAGATGAAGATTGCGCTTAGGGATATTATGCTGACAGCTTTGATAATGTGCAGGTTTCTGGGCATCATATTCGTGTCTACGTTGGTGTTATGGGTTTCTGTTAGCTTTAGGGTCATATGGCCACAGTTGGTGAAGATTGCATTTGTGGACGTTAGGGGAATGCCCGTTTTATGGCTAGGTTTTGGACTGTGTTTTAGGGTCTACGTTTGTATTAAGGGTTTCTGTTAGCTTTAGGGTCACTATGGCCACAGTTGGGTGAAGACTGCATTTGTAGACGTTAGGGGAATGCTTGCCTTACCGGTAGGTTTCTGGATGGGTTTTAGGCTCTACATTGGTTTTATCGGTCAATGATAGCTCTAGGGTCATTATGGCCACAGTTGTAATTATCGTCAAGAAAATGGTTAAGGTTCTTAGGGTAGGGATTTGTGTTTAGATTTAGCGTAACGGATATTGTCATTACTCTAAAGGATGGAGGTTGGAGTAACAATTATGATTAGTTTAAGATTGCTCTTAGGGACGTTATTCTGACAGCTCGGCTTATGTGCAGGTTTCTGGGCATCATATTCGGGTCTACGTTAGTGTTCTGGGTTTATGTCAGCTTTAGGGTCATTATGGCCACAGTTGGGTGAAGATTGCATCTTTGGACTTTAGGGGAATGCTCGCCTTACGGGTAGGTTTCTGGACAGGGTTTTAGGGTCTACATTGGTGTTAAGGGTCTATGTTAGCTCTAGGGTCATTATGGCCACAGTTGTAATTATCGTCAAGAAAATGGTTAGGATTCTTAGGGTAAGGATTTGTGTTTAGATTTAGCGTGAAGGCTATTGGCATTAGACTAAAGGTTTAAGGTTGGAGTAACAATTATGATTAGTTTAGGATTGCGCTTGGGGACGTTATGCTGAGAGCTCTGTTTATATGCAGGTTTCTGAGCATCATATTCGTGTCTACGTTTGTATTAAGGGTTTCTGTTAGCTTTAGGGTCATTATGGCCACAGTTGGGTGAAGACTGCATTTGTAGACATTAGGGGAATGCTTGCCTTACCGGTAGGTTTCTGGATGGGTTTTAGGCTCTACATTGGTTTTATCGGTCAATGCTAGCTCTAGGGTCATTATGGCCACAGTTGGGTAATTATCGTCATGATAACGGTTACGCGTCTTAGGGAAAAGATTTGTGTTTAGATTTAGCGTGAGGGATATTGTCATTACTCTAAAGGTTTAGAGGTAAAGTAACAGTTATGATTAGTTTAAGATAGCGCTTAGGGACATTAGGCTTAGAGCTTGGCTTATGTGCAGGTTTCTGCGCCTCGTGTTAAGGTCTACGTTGGGTTCTGGGTTTATTTAGCTCTAGGGTCATTATGGCCACAGTTGGGTAATTATCGTCATGATAACGGTTACGCGTCTTAGGGAAAAGATTTGTGTTTGATTTAGCGTGAGGGATATTGTTATTACTCTAAAGGTTTTAGATGGGCGTAACAATTATGTTTTGTTTAAGATTGGACTTGGTGACGTTATGCTGAGCTCTGTTTATGTGCAGGTTTCTGGGCATCATATTCGGGTCTACGTTGGTGTTATGGCTTTATGTTAGCTTTAGGGTCATTATGGCCACAGTTGGGTGAAGACTGCATTTGTGGACGTTAGGGGAATGCTCGGCTTACCGGTAAGTTTCTGGATGGGTTTTAGGCTCTACATTGGTTTTATCGGTCAATGCTAGCTCTAGGGTCATTATGGGCACAGCTGGGTAATTATCGTCACGATAACGGTTAGTCTTCTTAGGGTAAGGATTTGTGTTTAGATTTAGCGTGAGGGCTATTGTCATTAGTCTAAAGGTTTAAGGTTGGAGTAACAATTATGTTTAGTTTAGGATTGCGCTTGGGGACGTTATGCTGACAGCTTTGATAATGTGCAGGTTTCTGGGCATCATATTCGTGTCTACGTTGGTATTATGGGTTTCTGCTAGCTTTAGGGTCATATGGCCACAGTTGGGTGAAGACTGCCTTTGTGGACGTTAGGGGAATGCTCGCCTTACCGGTAGGTTTCTGGACAGGGTTTCAGGCTCTACATTGGTTTTATCAGTTAATGCTAGCTCTAGGGTCATTATGGCCACAGTTGTAATTATCGTCAAGAAAATGGTAAGGTTCTTAGGGTAGGGATTTGTGTTTAGATTTAGCGTAACGGATATTGTCATTACTCTAAAGGATGAAGGTTGGAGTAACAATTATGATTAGTTTAAGATTGCTCTTAGGGAGGTTATTCTGACAGCTCGGCTTATGTGCAGGTTTCTGGGCATCATATTCGTGTCTACGTTAGTGTTCTGGGTTTATGTCAGCTTTAGGGTCATTATGGCCACAGTTGGGTGAAGATTGCATCTTTGGACTTTAGGGGAATGCTCGCCTTACGGGTAGGTTTCTGGACAGGGTTTTAGGGTCTACATTGGTGTTAAGGGTCTATGTTAGCTCTAGGGTCATTATGGCCACAGTTGTAATTATCGTCAAGAAAATGGTTAGTCTTCTTAGGGTAAGGATTTGTGTTTAGATTTAGCGTGAAGGCTATTGGCATTAGATTAAAGGTTTAAGGTAAAGTAACAGTTATGATTAGTTTAAGATAGCGCTTAGGGACATTAGGCTTAGAGCTTGGCTTATGTGCAGGTTTCTGCGCCTCGTGTTAAGGTCTACGTTGGGTTCTGGGTTTATTTAGCTCTAGGGTCATTATGGCCACAGTTGGGTAATTATCGTCATGATAACGGTTACGCGTCTTAGGGAAAAGATTTGTGTTTAGATTTAGCGTGAGGGATATTGTTATTACTCTAAAGGTTTTAGATGGGCGTAACAATTATGTTTTGTTTAAGATTGGACTTGGTGACGTTATACTGAGCTCTGTTTATGTGCAGGTTTCTGGGCATCATATTCGGGTCTACGTTGGTGTTATGGCTTTATGTTAGCTTTAGGGTCATTATGGCCACAGTTGGGTTAAGACTGCATTTGTGGACGTTAGGGGAATGCTTGCCTTACCGGTAGGTTTCTGGATGGGTTTTAGGCTCTACATTGGTTTTATCGGTCAATGAAGCTCTAGGGTCATTATGGCCACAGTTGGGTAATTATCGTCACGATAACGGTTAGTCTTCTTAGGGTAAGGATTTGTGTTTAGATTTAGCGTGAGGGCTATTGTCATTAGTCTAAAGGTTTAAGCTTGGAGTAACAATTATGTTTAGTTTAGGATTGCGCTTGGGGACGTTATGCTGACAGCTTTGATAATGTGCAGGTTCCTGGGCATCATATTTGTGTCTACGTTGGTATTATGGGTTTCTGTTAGCTTTAGGGTCATTATGGCCACAGTTGGGTGAAGACTGCCTTTGTGGACGTTAGGGGAATGCTCGCCTTACCGGTAGGTTTCTGGACAGGGTTTCAGGCTCTACATTGGTTTTATCAGTTAATGCTAGCTCTAGGGTCATTATGGCCACAGTTGTAATTATCGTCAAGAAAATGGTAAGGTTCTTAGGGTAGGGATTTGTGTTTAGATTTAGCGTAACGGATATTGTCATTACTCTAAAGGATGAAGGTTGGAGTAACAATTATGATTAGTTTAGGATTGCGCTTGGGGACGTTATGCTGAGAGCTCTGTTTATGTGCAGGTTTCTGGGCATCATATTCGTGTCTACGTTGGTGTTATGGCTTTATGTTAGCTTTAGGGTCATTATGGCCACAGTTGGGTAATTATCGTCATGATAACGGTTACGCGTCTTAGGGAAAAGATTTGTGTTTAGATTTAGCATGAGGGCTATTGGCATTAGTCTAAAGGTTTAGGGTTGGAGTAACAGTTATGTTTAGATGAAGATTGCGCTTAGGGATATTATGCTGACAGCTTTGATAATGTGCAGGTTTCTGGGCATCATATTCGTGTCTACGTTGGTGTTATGGGTTTCTGTTAGCTTTAGGGTCATATGGCCACAGTTGGTGAAGATTGCATTTGTGGACGTTAGGGGAATGCCCGTTTTATGGCTAGGTTTTGGACTGTGTTTTAGGGTCTACGTTTGTATTAAGGGTTTCTGTTAGCTTTAGGGTCACTATGGCCACAGTTGGGTGAAGACTGCATTTGTAGACGTTAGGGGAATGCTTGCCTTACCGGTAGGTTTCTGGATGGGTTTTAGGCTCTACATTGGTTTTATCGGTCAATGATAGCTCTAGGGTCATTATGGCCACAGTTGTAATTATCGTCAAGAAAATGGTTAAGGTTCTTAGGGTAGGGATTTGTGTTTAGATTTAGCGTAACGGATATTGTCATTACTCTAAAGGATGGAGGTTGGAGTAACAATTATGATTAGTTTAAGATTGCTCTTAGGGACGTTATTCTGACAGCTCGGCTTATGTGCAGGTTTCTGGGCATCATATTCGGGTCTACGTTAGTGTTCTGGGTTTATGTCAGCTTTAGGGTCATTATGGCCACAGTTGGGTGAAGATTGCATCTTTGGACTTTAGGGGAATGCTCGCCTTACGGGTAGGTTTCTGGACAGGGTTTTAGGGTCTACATTGGTGTTAAGGGTCTATGTTAGCTCTAGGGTCATTATGGCCACAGTTGTAATTATCGTCAAGAAAATGGTTAGGATTCTTAGGGTAAGGATTTGTGTTTAGATTTAGCGTGAAGGCTATTGGCATTAGACTAAAGGTTTAAGGTTGGAGTAACAATTATGATTAGTTTAGGATTGCGCTTGGGGACGTTATGCTGAGAGCTCTGTTTATATGCAGGTTTCTGAGCATCATATTCGTGTCTACGTTTGTATTAAGGGTTTCTGTTAGCTTTAGGGTCATTATGGCCACAGTTGGGTGAAGACTGCATTTGTAGACATTAGGGGAATGCTTGCCTTACCGGTAGGTTTCTGGATGGGTTTTAGGCTCTACATTGGTTTTATCGGTCAATGCTAGCTCTAGGGTCATTATGGCCACAGTTGGGTAATTATCGTCATGATAACGGTTACGCGTCTTAGGGAAAAGATTTGTGTTTAGATTTAGCGTGAGGGATATTGTCATTACTCTAAAGGTTTAGAGGTAAAGTAACAGTTATGATTAGTTTAAGATAGCGCTTAGGGACATTAGGCTTAGAGCTTGGCTTATGTGCAGGTTTCTGCGCCTCGTGTTAAGGTCTACGTTGGGTTCTGGGTTTATTTAGCTCTAGGGTCATTATGGCCACAGTTGGGTAATTATCGTCATGATAACGGTTACGCGTCTTAGGGAAAAGATTTGTGTTTGATTTAGCGTGAGGGATATTGTTATTACTCTAAAGGTTTTAGATGGGCGTAACAATTATGTTTTGTTTAAGATTGGACTTGGTGACGTTATGCTGAGCTCTGTTTATGTGCAGGTTTCTGGGCATCATATTCGGGTCTACGTTGGTGTTATGGCTTTATGTTAGCTTTAGGGTCATTATGGCCACAGTTGGGTGAAGACTGCATTTGTGGACGTTAGGGGAATGCTCGGCTTACCGGTAAGTTTCTGGATGGGTTTTAGGCTCTACATTGGTTTTATCGGTCAATGCTAGCTCTAGGGTCATTATGGGCACAGCTGGGTAATTATCGTCACGATAACGGTTAGTCTTCTTAGGGTAAGGATTTGTGTTTAGATTTAGCGTGAGGGCTATTGTCATTAGTCTAAAGGTTTAAGCTTGGAGTAACAATTATGTTTAGTTTAGGATTGCGCTTGGGGACGTTATGCTGACAGCTTTGATAATGTGCAGGTTTCTGGGCATCATATTCGTGTCTACGTTGGTATTATGGGTTTCTGCTAGCTTTAGGGTCATATGGCCACAGTTGGGTGAAGACTGCCTTTGTGGACGTTAGGGGAATGCTCGCCTTACCGGTAGGTTTCTGGACAGGGTTTCAGGCTCTACATTGGTTTTATCAGTTAATGCTAGCTCTAGGGTCGTTATGGCCACAGTTGTAATTATCGTCAAGAAAATGGTAAGGTTCTTAGGGTAGGGATTTGTGTTTAGATTTAGCGTAACGGATATTGTCATTACTCTAAAGGATGAAGGTTGGAGTAACAATTATGATTAGTTTAAGATTGCTCTTAGGGAGGTTATTCTGACAGCTCGGCTTATGTGCAGGTTTCTGGGCATCATATTCGTGTCTACGTTAGTGTTCTGGGTTTATGTCAGCTTTAGGGTCATTATGGCCACAGTTGGGTGAAGATTGCATCTTTGGACTTTAGGGGAATGCTCGCCTTACGGGTAGGTTTCTGGACAGGGTTTTAGGGTCTACATTGGTGTTAAGGGTCTATGTTAGCTCTAGGGTCATTATGGCCACAGTTGTAATTATCGTCAAGAAAATGGTTAGTCTTCTTAGGGTAAGGATTTGTGTTTAGATTTAGCGTGAAGGCTATTGGCATTAGATTAAAGGTTTAAGGTAAAGTAACAGTTATGATTAGTTTAAGATAGCGCTTAGGGACATTAGGCTTAGAGCTTGGCTTATGTGCAGGTTTCTGCGCCTCGTGTTAAGGTCTACGTTGGGTTCTGGGTTTATTTAGCTCTAGGGTCATTATGGCCACAGTTGGGTAATTATCGTCATGATAACGGTTACGCGTCTTAGGGAAAAGATTTGTGTTTAGATTTAGCGTGAGGGATATTGTTATTACTCTAAAGGTTTTAGATGGGCGTAACAATTACGTTTTGTTTAAGATTGGACTTGGTGACGTTATAGTGAGCTCTGTTTATGTGCAGGTTTCTGGGCATCATATTCGGGTCTACGTTGGTGTTATGGCTTTATGTTAGCTTTAGGGTCATTATGGCCACAGTTGGGTTAAGACTGCATTTGTGGACGTTAGGGGAATGCTTGCCTTACCGGTAGGTTTCTGGATGGGTTTTAGGCTCTACATTGGTTTTATCGGTCAATGAAGCTCTAGGGTCATTATGGCCACAGTTGGGTAATTATCGTCACGATAACGGTTAGTCTTCTTAGGGTAAGGATTTGTGTTTAGATTTAGCGTGAGGGCTATTGTCATTAGTCTAAAGGTTTAAGCTTGGAGTAACAATTATGTTTAGTTTAGGATTGCGCTTGGGGACGTTATGCTGACAGCTTTGATAATGTGCAGGTTCCTGGGCATCATATTCGTGTCTACGTTGGTATTATGGGTTTCTGTTAGCTTTAGGGTCATTATGGCCACAGTTGGGTGAAGACTGCCTTTGTGGACGTTAGGGGAATGCTCGCCTTACCGGTAGGTTTCTGGACAGGGTTTCAGGCTCTACATTGGTTTTATCAGTTAATGCTAGCTCTAGGGTCATTATGGCCACAGTTGTAATTATCGTCAAGAAAATGGTAAGGTTCTTAGGGTAGGGATTTGTGTTTAGATTTAGCGTAACGGATATTGTCATTACTCTAAAGGATGAAGGTTGGAGTAACAATTATGATTAGTTTAGGATTGCGCTTGGGGACGTTATGCTGAGAGCTCTGTTTATGTGCAGGTTTCTGGGCATCATATTCGTGTCTACGTTGGTGTTATGGCTTTATGTTAGCTTTAGGGTCATTATGGCCACAGTTGGGTGAAGACTGCATTTGTAGACGTTAGGGGAATGCTTGCCTTACCGGTAGGTTTCTGGATGGGTTTTAGGCTCTACATTGGTTTTATCGGTCAATGCTAGCTCTAGGGTCATTATGGCCACAGTTGGGTAATTATCGTCATGATAACGGTTACGCGTCTTAGGGAAAAGATTTGTGTTTAGATTTAGCATGAGGGCTATTGGCATTAGTCTAAAGGTTTAGGGTTGGAGTAACAGTTATGTTTAGTTTAGGATTGCGCTTGGGGACGTTATGCTGACAGCTTTGATAGTGTGCAGGTTTCTGGGCATCATATTCTTGTCTACGTTGGTATTATGGGTTTCTGTTAGCTTTAGGGTCATATGGCCACAGTTGGTGAAGATTGCATTTGTGGACGTTAGGGGAATGCCCGTTTTGGACTGTGTTTTAGGGTCTACGTTTGTATTAAGGGTTTCTGTTAGCTTTAGGGTCATTATGGCCACAGTTAGGTGAAGACTGCATTTGTAGACGTTAGGGGAATGCTTGCCTTACCGGTAGGTTTCTGGATGGGTTTTAGGCTCTACATTGGTTTTATCGGTCAATGCTAGCTCTAGGGTCATTATGGCCACAGTTGTAATTATCGTCAAGAAAATGGTTAAGGTTCTTAGGGTAGGGATTTGTGTTTAGATTTAGCGTAACGGATATTGTCATTACTCTAAAGGATGGAGGTTGGAGTAACAATTATGATTAGTTTAAGATTGCTCTTAGGGACGTTATTCTGACAGCTCGGCTTATGTGCAGGTTTCTGGGCATCATATTTGGGTCTACGTTAGTGTTCTGGGTTTATGTCAGCTTTAGGGTCATTATGGCCACAGTTGGGTGAAGATTGCATCTTTGGACTTTAGGGGAATGCTCGCCTTACGGGTAGGTTTCTGGACAGGGTTTTAGGGTCTACATTGGTGTTAAGGGTCTATGTTAGCTCTAGGGTCATTATGGCCACAGTTGTAATTATCGTCAAGAAAATGGTTAGGATTCTTAGGGTAAGGATTTGTGTTTAGATTTAGCGTGAAGGCTATTGGCATTAGACTAAAGGTTTAAGGTTGGAGTAACAATTATGATTAGTTTAGGATTGCGCTTGGGGACGTTATGCTGAGAGCTCTGTTTATATGCAGGTTTCTGAGCATCATATTCGTGTCTACGTTGGTGTTATGGCTTTATGTTAGCTTTAGGGTCATTATGGCCACAGTTGGGTGAAGACTGCATTTGTAGACGTTAGGGGAATGCTTGCCTTACCGGTAGGTTTCTGGATGGGTTTTAGGCTCTACATTGGTTTTATCGGTCAATGCTAGCTCTAGGGTCATTATGGCCACAGTTGGGTAATTACCGTCAAGATAACTGTTAGGCTTCTTAGGGTAAGGATTTGTGTTTAGATTTAGCGTGAGGGCTATTGGCATTAGTCTAAGGGTTTAAGGTTGGAGAACAATTATGTTTAGTTTAGGATTGCGCTTGGGGACGTTATGCTGACAGCTTTGATAATGTGCAGGTTTCTGGGCATCATATTCGTGTCTACTTTGGTGTTATGGGTTTATGTTAGCTTTAGGGTCATTATGGCCACAGTTGGGTGAAGACTGCATCTTTGGACTTTAGGGGAATGCTCGCCTTACGGGTAGGTTTCTGGACAGGGTTTTAGGGTCTACATTGGTGTTAAGGGTCTATGTTAGCTCTAGGGTCATTATGGCCACAGTTGTAATTATCGTCAAGAAAATGGTTAGGATTCTTAGGGTAAGGATTTGTGTTTAGATTTAGCGTGAGGGCTATTGTCATTAGTCTAAAGGTTTAAGCTTGGAGTAACAATTATGTTTAGTTTAGGATTGCGCTTGGGGACGTTATGCTGACAGCTTTGATAGTGTGCAGGTTTCTGGGCATCATATTCTTGTCTACGTTGGTATTATGGGTTTCTGTTAGCTTTAGGGTCATATGGCCACAGTTGGTGAAGATTGCATTTGTGGACGTTAGGGGAATGCCCGTTTTGGACTGTGTTTTAGGGTCTACGTTTGTATTAAGTGTTTCTGTTAGCTTTAGGGTCATTATGGCCACAGTTGGGTGAAGACTGCATTTGTAGACGTTAGGGGAATGCTTGCCTTACCGGTAGGTTTCTGGATGGGTTTTAGGCTCTACATTGGTTTTATCGGTCAATGATAGCTCTAGGGTCATTATGGCCACAGTTGTAATTATCGTCAAGAAAATGGTTAAGGTTCTTAGGGTAGGGATTTGTGTTTAGATTTAGCGTAACGGATATTGTCATTACTCTAAAGGATGGAGGTTGGAGTAACAATTATGATTAGTTTAAGATTGCTCTTAGGGAGGTTATTCTGACAGCTCGGCTTATGTGCAGGTTTCTGGGCATCATATTCGGGTCTACGTTAGTGTTCTGGGTTTATGTCAGCTTTAGGGTCATTATGGCCACAGTTGGGTGAAGATTGCATCTTTGGACTTTAGGGGAATGCTCGCCTTACGGGTAGGTTTCAGGACAGGGTTTTAGGGTCTACATTGGTGTTAAGGGTCTATGTTAGCTCTAGGGTCATTATGGCCACAGTTGTAATTATCGTCAAGAAAATGGTTAGGATTCTTAGGGTAAGGATTTGTGTTTAGATTTAGCGTGAAGGCTATTGGCATTAGACTAAAGGTTTAAGGTTGGAGTAACAATTATGATTAGTTTAGGATTGCGCTTGGGGACGTTATGCTGAGAGCTCTGTTTATATGCAGGTTTCTGAGCATCATATTCGTGTCTACGTTGGTGTTATGGCTTTATGTTAGCTTTAGGGTCATTATGGCCACAGTTGGGTGAAGACTGCATTTGTAGACGTTAGGGGAATGCTTGCCTTACCGGTAGGTTTCTGGATGGGTTTTAGGCTCTACATTGGTTTTATCGGTCAATGCTAGCTCTAGGGTCATTATGGCCACAGTTGGGTAATTATCGTCATGATAACGGTTACGCGTCTTAGGGAAAAGATTTGTGTTTAGATTTAGCATGAGGGCTATTGGCATTAGTCTAAAGGTTTAGGGTTGGAGTAACAGTTATGTTTAGATGAAGATTGCGCTTAGGGATCTTATGCTGACAGCTTTGATAATGTGCAGGTTTCTGGGCATCATATTCGTGTCTACGTTGGTGTTATGGGTTTCTGTTAGCTTTAGGGTCATATGGCCACAGTTGGTGAAGATTGCATTTGTGGACGTTAGGGGAATGCCCGTTTTATGGCTAGGTTTTGGACCGTGTTTTAGGGTCTACGTTTGTATTAAGGGTTTCTGTTAGCTTTAGGGTCATTATGGCCACAGTTGGGTGAAGACTGCATTTGTAGACGTTAGGGGAATGCTTGCCTTACCGGTAGGTTTCTGGATGGGTTTTAGGCTCTACATTGGTTTTATCGGTCAATGCTAGCTCTAGGGTCATTATGGCCACAGTTGGGTAATTACCGTCAAGATAATGGTTAGGCTTCTTAGGGTAAGGATTTGTGTTTAGATTTAGCGTGAGGGCTATTGTCATTAGTCTAAGGGTTTAAGGTTGGAGAACAATTATGTTTAGTTTAGGATTGCGCTTGGGGACGTTATGCTGAGAGCTTTGATAATGTGCAGGTTTCTGGGCATCATATTCGTGTCTACTTTGGTGTTATGGGTTTATGTTAGCTTTAGGGTCATTATGGCCACAGTTGGGTGAAGACTGCATTTGTGGACTTTAGGGGAATGCTCGCCTTACGGGTAGGTTTCTGGACAGGGTTTTAGGGTCTACATTGGTGTTAAGGGTCTATGTTAGCTCTAGGGTCATTATGGCCACAGTTGTAATTATCGTCAAGAAAATGGTTAGGATTCTTAGGGTAAGGATTTGTGTTTAGATTTAGCGTGAGGGCTATTGTCATTAGTCTAAAGGTTTAAGCTTGGAGTAACAATTATGTTTAGTTTAGGGTTGCGCTTGGGGACGTTATGCTGACAGCTTTGATAGTGTGCAGGTTTCTGGGCATCATATTCGTGTCTACGTTGGTATTATGGGTTTCTGTTAGCTTTAGGGTCATATGGCCACAGTTGGTGAAGATTGCATTTGTGGACGTTAGGGGAATGCCCGTTTTGGACTGTGTTTTAGGGTCTACGTTTGTATTAAGGGTTTCTGTTAGCTTTAGGGTCATTATGGCCACAGTTGGGTGAAGACTGCATTTGTAGACGTTAGGGGAATGCTCGCCTTACCGGTAGGTTTCTGGATGGGTTTTAGGCTCTACATTGGTTTTATCGGTCAATGATAGCTCTAGGGTCATTATGGCCACAGTTGTAATTATCGTCAAGAAAATGTTTAAGGTTCTTAGGGTAGGGATTTGTGTTTAGATTTAGCGTAACGGATATTGTCATTACTCTAAAGGATGGAGGTTGGAGTAACAATTATGATTAGTTTAAGATTGCTCTTAGGGACGTTATTCTGACAGCTCGGCTTATGTGCAGGTTTCTGGGCATCATATTCGGGTCTACGTTAGTGTTCTGGGTTTATGTCAGCTTTAGGGTCATTATGGCCACAGTTGGGTGAAGATTGCATCTTTGGACTTTAGGGGAATGCTCGCCTTACGGGTAGGTTTCAGGACAGGGTTTTAGGGTCTACATTGGTGTTAAGGGTCTATGTTAGCTCTAGGGTCATTATGGCCACAGTTGTAATTATCGTCAAGAAAATGGTTAGGATTCTTAGGGTAAGGATTTGTGTTTAGATTTAGCGTGAAGGCTATTGGCATTAGACTAAAGGTTTAAGGTTGGAGTAACAATTATGATTAGTTTAGGATTGCGCTTGGGGACGTTATGCTGAGAGCTCTGTTTATATGCAGGTTTCTGAGCATCATATTCGTGTCTACGTTGGTGTTATGGCTTTATGTTAGCTTTAGGGTCATTATGGCCACAGTTGGGTGAAGACTGCATTTGTAGACGTTAGGGGAATGCTTGCCTTACCGGTAGGTTTCTGGATGGGTTTTAGGCTCTACATTGGTTTTATCGGTCAATGCTAGCTCTAGGGTCATTATGGCCACAGTTGGGTAATTATCGTCATGATAACGGTTACGCGTCTTAGGGAAAAGATTTGTGTTTAGATTTAGCATGAGGGCTATTGGCATTAGTCTAAAGGTTTAGGGTTGGAGTAACAGTTATGTTTAGTTTAGGATTGCGCTTGGGGACGTTATGCTGACAGCTTTGATAATGTGCAGGTTTCTGGGCATCATATTCGTGTCTACGTTGGTGTTATGGGTTTCTGTTAGCTTTAGGGTCATATGGCCACAGTTGGTGAAAATTGCATTTGTGGACGTTAGGGGAATGCCCGTTTTATGGCTAGGTTTTGGACCGTGTTTTAGGGTCTACGTTTGTATTAAGGGTTTCTGTTCGCTTTAGGGTCATTAAGGCCACAGTTGGGTGAAGACTGCATTTGTGGACGTTAGGGGAATGCTCGGCTTACCGGTAAGTTTCTGGATGGGTTTTAGGCTCTACATTGGTTTTATCGGTCAATGCTAGCTCTAGGGTCATTATGGCCACAGTTGGGTAATTATCGTCACGATAACGGTTAGTCTTCTTAGGGTAAGGATTTGTGTTTAGATTTAGCGTGAGGGCTATTGTCATTAGTCTAAAGGTTTAAGCTTGGAGTAACAATTATGTTTAGTTTAGGATTGCGCTTGGGGACGTTATGCTGACAGCTTTGATAATGTGCAGGTTTCTGGGCATCATATTCGTGTCTACGTTGGTATTATGGGTTTCTGTTAGCTTTAGGGTCATATGGCCACAGTTGGTGAAGATTGCATTTGTGGACGTTAGGGGAATGCCCGTTTTATGGCTAGGTTTTGGACCGTGTTTTAGGGTCTACGTTTGTATTAAGGGTTTCTGTTAGCTTTAGGGTCATTATGGCCACAGTTGGGTGAAGACTGCATTTGTGGACGTTAGGGGAATGCTTGCCTTACCGGTAGGTTTCTGGATGGGTTTTAGGCTCTACATTGGTTTTATCGGTCAATGCTAGCTCTAGGGTCATTATGGGCACAGCTGGGTAATTACCGTCAAGATAACGGTTAGGCTTCTTAGGGTAAGGATTTGTGTTTAGATTTAGCGTGAGGGCTATTGTCATTAGTCTAAAGGTTTAAGCTTGGAGTAACAATTATGTTTAGTTTAGGATTGCGCTTGGGGACGTTATGCTGACAGCTTTGATAATGTGCAGGTTTCTGGGCATCATATTCGTGTCTACGTTGGTATTATGGGTTTCTGTTAGCTTTAGGGTCATATGGCCACAGTTGGTGAAGATTGCATTTGTGGACGTTAGGGGAATGCCCGTTTTATGGCTAGGTTTTGGACCGTGTTTTAGGGTCTACGTTTGTATTAAGGGTTTCTGTTAGCTTTAGGGTCATTATGGCCACAGTTGGGTGAAGACTGCATTTGTGGACGTTAGGGGAATGCTTGCCTTACCGGTAGGTTTCTGGATGGGTTTTGGGCTCTACATTGGTTTTATCGGTCAATGCTAGCTCTAGGGTCATTATGGGCACAGCTGGGTAATTACCGTCAAGATAACGGTTAGGCTTCTTAGGGTAAGGATTTGTGTTTAGATTTAGCGTGAGGGCTATTGTCATTAGTCTAAAGGTTTAAGCTTGGAGTAACAATTATGTTTAGTTTAGGATTGCGCTTGGGGACGTTATGCTGACAGCTTTGATAATGTGCAGGTTTCTGGGCATCATATTCGTGTCTACTTTGGTGTTATGGGTTTCTGTTAGCTTTAGGGTCATTATGGCCACAGTTGGGTGAAGACTGCCTTTGTGGACGTTAGGGGAATGCTCGCCTTACCGGTAGGTTTCTGGACAGGGTTTCAGGCTCTACATTGGTTTTATCAGTTAATGATAGCTCTAGGGTCATTATGGCCACAGTTGTAATTATCGTCAAGAAAATGGTTAAGGTTCTTAGGGTAGGGATTTGTGTTTAGATTTAGCGTAACGGATATTGTCATTACTCTAAAGGATGAAGGTTGGAGTAACAATTATGATTAGTTTAAGATTGCTCTTAGGGAGGTTATTCTGACAGCTCGGCTTATGTGCAGGTTTCTGGGCATCATATTCGGGTCTACGTTAGTGTTCTGGGTTTATGTCAGCTTTAGGGTCATTATGGCCACAGTTGGGTGAAGATTGCATCTTTGGACTTTAGGGGAATGCTCGCCTTACGGGTAGGTTTCTGGACAGGGTTTTAGGGTCTACATTGGTGTTAAGGGTCTATGTTAGCTCTAGGGTCATTATGGCCACAGTTGTAATTATCGTCAAGAAAATGGTTAGGATTCTTAGGGTAAGGATTTGTGTTTAGATTTAGCGTGAAGGCTATTGGCATTAGACTAAAGGTTTAAGGTTGGAGTAACAATTATGATTAGTTTAGGATTGCGCTTGGGGACGTTATGCTGAGAGCTCTGTTTATATGCAGGTTTCTGAGCATCATATTCGTGTCTACGTTGGTGTTATGGCTTTATGTTAGCTTTAGGGTCATTATGGCCACAGTTGGGTGAAGACTGCATTTGTAGACGTTAGGGGAATGCTTGCCTTACCGGTAGGTTTCTGGATGGGTTTTAGGCTCTACATTGGTTTTATCGGTCAATGCTAGCTCTAGGGTCATTATGGCCACAGTTGGGTAATTATCGTCATGATAACGGTTACGCGTCTTAGGGAAAAGATTTGTGTTTAGATTTAGCATGAGGGCTATTGGCATTAGTCTAAAGGTTTAGGGTTGGAGTAACAGTTATGTTTAGATGAAGATTGCGCTTAGGGATATTATGCTGACAGCTTTGATAATGTGCAGGTTTCTGGGCATCATATTCGTGTCTACGTTGGTGTTATGGGTTTCTGTTAGCTTTAGGGTCATATGGCCACAGTTAGTGAAGATTGCATTTGTGGACGTTAGGGGAATGCCCGTTTTATGGCTAGGTTTTGGACCGTGTTTTAGGGTCTACATTTGTATTAAGGGTTTCTGTTCGCTTTAGGGTCATTATGGCCACAGTTGGGTGAAGACTGCATTTGTGGACGTTAGGGGAATGCTTGCCTTACCGGTAGGTTTCTGGATGGGTTTTAGGCTCTACATTGGTTTTATCGGTCAATGCTAGCTCTAGGGTCATTATGGCCACAGTTGGGTAATTATCGTCACGATAACGGTTAGTCTTCTTAGGGTAAGGATTTGTGTTTAGATTTAGCGTGAGGGCTATTGTCATTAGTCTAAAGGTTTAAGCTTGGAGTAACAATTATGTTTAGTTTAGGATTGCGCTTGGGGACGTTATGCTGACAGCTTTGATAATGTGCAGGTTTCTGGGCATCATATTCGTGTCTACTTTGGTGTTATGGGTTTCTGTTAGCTTTAGGGTCATTATGGCCACAGTTGGGTGAAGACTGCCTTTGTGGACGTTAGGGGAATGCTCGCCTTACCGGTAGGTTTCTGGACAGGGTTTCAGGCTCTACATTGGTTTTATCAGTTAATGATAGCTCTAGGGTCATTATGGCCACAGTTGTAATTATCGTCAAGAAAATGGTTAAGGTTCTTAGGGTAGGGATTTGTGTTTAGATTTAGCGTAACGGATATTGTCATTACTCTAAAGGATGAAGGTTGGAGTAACAATTATGATTAGTTTAAGATTGCTCTTAGGGACGTTATTCTGACAGCTCGGCTTATGTGCAGGTTTCTGGGCATCATATTCGGGTCTACGTTAGTGTTCTGGGTTTATGTCAGCTTTAGGGTCATTATGGCCACAGTTGGGTGAAGATTGCATCTTTGGACTTTAGGGGAATGCTCGCCTTACGGGTAGGTTTCTGGATGGGTTTTAGGGTCTACATTGGTGTTAAGGGTCTATGTTAGCTCTAGGGTCATTATGGCCACAGTTGTAATTATCGTCAAGAAAATGGTTAGGATTCTTAGGGTAAGGATTTGTGTTTAGATTTAGCGTGAAGGCTATTGGCATTAGACTAAAGGTTTAAGGTTGGAGTAACAATTATGATTAGTTTAGGATTGCGCTTGGGGACGTTATGCTGAGAGCTCTGTTTATATGCAGGTTTCTGAGCATCATATTCGTGTCTACGTTGGTGTTATGGCTTTATGTTAGCTTTAGGGTCATTATGGCCACAGTTGGGTGAAGACTGCATTTGTAGACGTTAGGGGAATGCTTGCCTTACCGGTAGGTTTCTGGATGGGTTTTAGGCTCTACATTGGTTTTATCGGTCAATGCTAGCTCTAGGGTCATTATGGCCACAGTTGGGTAATTATCGTCATGATAACGGTTACGCGTCTTAGGGAAAAGATTTGTGTTTAGATTTAGCATGAGGGCTATTGGCATTAGTCTAAAGGTTTAGGGTTAGAGTAACAGTTATGTTTAGATGAAGATTGCGCTTAGGGATATTATGCTGACAGCTTTGATAATGTGCAGGTTTCTGGGCATCATATTCGTGTCTACGTTGGTGTTATGGGTTTCTGTTAGCTTTAGGGTCATATGGCCACAGTTGGTGAAGATTGCATTTGTGGACGTTAGGGGAATGCCCGTTTTATGGCTAGGTTTTGGACCGTGTTTTAGGGTCTACGTTTGTATTAAGGGTTTCTGTTCGCTTTAGGGTCATTATGGCCACAGTTGGGTGAAGACTGCATTTGTGGACGTTAGGGGAATGCTCGGCTTACCGGTAAGTTTCTGGATGGGTTTTAGGCTCTACATTGGTTTTATCGGTCAATGCTAGCTCTAGGGTCATTATGGCCACAGTTGGGTAATTATCGTCACGATAACGGTTAGTCTTCTTAGGGTAAGGATTTGTGTTTAGATTTAGCGTGAGGGCTATTGTCATTAGTCTAAAGGTTTAAGCTTGGAGTAACAATTATGTTTAGTTTAGGATTGCGCTTGGGGACGTTATGCTGACAGCTTTGATAATGTGCAGGTTTCTGGGCATCATATTCGTGTCTACGTTGGTATTATGGGTTTCTGTTAGCTTTAGGGTCATATGGCCACAGTTGGTGAAGATTGCATTTGTGGACGTTAGGGGAATGCCCGTTTTATGGCTAGGTTTTGGACCGTGTTTTAGGGTCTACGTTTGTATTAAGGGTTTCTGTTACCTTTAGGGTCATTATGGCCACAGTTGGGTGAAGACTGCATTTGTGGACGTTAGGGGAATGCTTGCCTTACCGGTAGGTTTCTGGATGGGTTTTAGGCTCTACATTGGTTTTATCGGTCAATGCTAGCTCTAGGGTCATTATGGGCACTGCTGGGTAATTACCGTCAAGATAACGGTTAGGCTTCTTAGGGTAAGGATTTGTGTTTAGATTTAGCGTGAGGGCTATTGTCATTAGTCTAAAGGTTTAAGGTTGGAGTAACAATTATGTTTAGTTTAGGATTGCGCTTGGGGACGTTATGCTGACAGCTTTGATAATGTGCAGGTTTCTGGGCATCATATTCGTGTCTACTTTGGTGTTATGGGTTTCTGTTAGCTTTAGGGTCATTATGGCCACAGTTGGGTGAAGACTGCCTTTGTGGACGTTAGGGGAATGCTCGCCTTACCGGTAGGTTTCTGGACAGGGTTTCAGGCTCTACATTGGTTTTATCAGTTAATGATAGCTCTAGGGTCATTATGGCCACAGTTGTAATTATCGTCAAGAAAATGGTTAAGGTTCTTAGGGTAGGGATTTGTGTTTAGATTTAGCGTAACGGATATTGTCATTACTCTAAAGGATGAAGGTTGGAGTAACAATTATGATTAGTTTAAGATTGCTCTTAGGGACGTTATTCTGACAGCTCGGCTTATGTGCAGGTTTCTGGGCATCATATTCGGGTCTACGTTAGTGTTCTGGGTTTATGTCAGCTTTAGGGTCATTATGGCCACAGTTGGGTGAAGATTGCATCTTTGGACTTTAGGGGAATGCTCGCCTTACGGGTAGGTTTCTGGATGGGTTTTAGGGTCTACATTGGTGTTAAGGGTCTATGTTAGCTCTAGGGTCATTATGGCCACAGTTGTAATTATCGTCAAGAAAATGGTTAGGATTCTTAGGGTAAGGATTTGTGTTTAGATTTAGCGTGAAGGCTATTGGCATTAGACTAAAGGTTTAAGGTTGGAGTAACAATTATGATTAGTTTAGGATTGCGCTTGGGGACGTTATGCTGAGAGCTCTGTTTATATGCAGGTTTCTGAGCATCATATTCGTGTCTACGTTGGTGTTATGGCTTTATGTTAGCTTTAGGGTCATTATGGCCACAGTTGGGTGAAGACTGCATTTGTAGACGTTAGGGGAATGCTTGCCTTACCGGTAGGTTTCTGGATGGGTTTTAGGCTCTACATTGGTTTTATCGGTCAATGCTAGCTCTAGGGTCATTATGGCCACAGTTGGGTAATTATCGTCATGATAACGGTTACGCGTCTTAGGGAAAAGATTTGTGTTTAGATTTAGCATGAGGGCTATTGGCATTAGTCTAAAGGTTTAGGGTTGGAGTAACAGTTATGTTTAGATGAAGATTGCGCTTAGGGATATTATGCTGACAGCTTTGATAATGTGCAGGTTTCTGGGCATCATATTCGTGTCTACGTTGGTGTTATGGGTTTCTGTTAGCTTTAGGGTCATATGGCCACAGTTGGTGAAGATTGCATTTGTGGACGTTAGGGGAATGCCCGTTTTATGGCTAGGTTTTGGACCGTGTTTTAGGGTCTACGTTTGTATTAAGGGTTTCTGTTCGCTTTAGGGTCATTATGGCCACAGTTGGGTGAAGACTGCATTTGTGGACGTTAGGGGAATGCTCGGCTTACCGGTAAGTTTCTGGATGGGTTTTAGGCTCTACATTGGTTTTATCGGTCAATGCTAGCTCTAGGGTCATTATGGCCACAGTTGGGTAATTATCGTCACGATAACGGTTAGTCTTCTTAGGGTAAGGATTTGTGTTTAGATTTAGCGTGAGGGCTATTGTCATTAGTCTAAAGGTTTAAGCTTGGAGTAACAATTATGTTTAGTTTAGGATTGCGCTTGGGGACGTTATGCTGACAGCTTTGATAATGTGCAGGTTTCTGGGCATCATATTCGTGTCTACGTTGGTATTATGGGTTTCTGTTAGCTTTAGGGTCATATGGCCACAGTTGGTGAAGATTGCATTTGTGGACGTTAGGGGAATGCCCGTTTTATGGCTAGGTTTTGGACCGTGTTTTAGGGTCTACGTTTGTATTAAGGGTTTCTGTTAGCTTTAGGGTCATTATGGCCACAGTTGGGTGAAGACTGCATTTGTGGACGTTAGGGGAATGCTTGCCTTACCGGTAGGTTTCTGGATGGGTTTTAGGCTCTACATTGGTTTTATCGGTCAATGCTAGCTCTAGGGTCATTATGGCCACAGTTGGGTAATTATCGTCATGATAACGGTTACGCGTCTTAGGGAAAAGATTTGTGTTTAGATTTAGCATGAGGGCTATTGGCATTAGTCTAAAGGTTTAGGGTTGGAGTAACAGTTATGTTTAGATGAAGATTGCGCTTGGGGACGTTATGCTGACAGCTTTGATAATGTGCAGGTTTCTGGGCATCATATTCGTGTCTACGTTGGTGTTATGGGTTTCTGTTAGCTTTAGGGTCATATGGCCACAGTTGGGTGAAGACTGCATTTGTAGACGTTAGGGGAATGCTTGCCTTACCGGTAGGTTTCTGGATGGGTTTTAGGCTCTACATTGGTTTTATCGGTCAATGATAGCTCTAGGGTCATTATGGCCACAGTTGTAATTATCGTCAAGAAAATGGTTAAGGTTCTTAGGGTAGGGATTTGTGTTTAGATTTAGCGTAACGGATATTGTCATTACTCTAAAGGATGGAGGTTGGAGTAACAATTATGATTAGTTTAAGATTGCTCTTAGGGAGGTTATTCTGACAGCTCGGCTTATGTGCAGGTTTCTGGGCATCATATTCGGGTCTACGTTAGTGTTCTGGGTTTATGTCAGCTTTAGGGTCATTATGGCCACAGTTGGGTGAAGATTGCATCTTTGGACTTTAGGGGAATGCTCGCCTTACGGGTAGGTTTCTGGACAGGGTTTTAGGGTCTACATTGGTGTTAAGGGTCTATGTTAGCTCTAGGGTCATTATGGCCACAGTTGTAATTATCGTCAAGAAAATGGTTAGGATTCTTAGGGTAAGGATTTGTGTTTAGATTTAGCGTGAAGGCTATTGGCATTAGACTAAAGGTTTAAGGTTGGAGTAACAATTATGATTAGTTTAGGATTGCGCTTGGGGACGTTATGCTGAGAGCTCTGTTTATATGCAGGTTTCTGAGCATCATATTCGTGTCTACGTTGGTGTTATGGCTTTATGTTAGCTTTAGGGTCATTATGGCCACAGTTGGGTGAAGACTGCATTTGTAGACGTTAGGGGAATGCTTGCCTTACCGGTAGGTTTCTGGATGGGTTTTAGGCTCTACATTGGTTTTATCGGTCAATGCTAGCTCTAGGGTCATTATGGCCACAGTTGGGTAATTATCGTCATGATAACGGTTACGCGTCTTAGGGAAAAGATTTGTGTTTAGATTTAGCATGAGGGCTATTGGCATTAGTCTAAAGGTTTAGGGTTGGAGTAACAGTTATGTTTAGATGAAGATTGCGCTTGGGGACGTTATGCTGACAGCTTTGATAATGTGCAGGTTTCTGGGCATCATATTCGTGTCTACGTTGGTGTTATGGGTTTCTGTTAGCTTTAGGGTCATATGGCCACAGTTGGTGAAGATTGCATTTGTGGACGTTAGGGGAATGCCCGTTTTATGGCTAGGTTTTGGACCGTGTTTTAGGGTCTACGTTTGTATTAAGGGTTTCTGTTAGCTTTAGGGTCATTATGGCCACAGTTGGGTGAAGACTGCATTTGTAGACGTTAGGGGAATGCTTGCCTTACCGGTAGGTTTCTGGATGGGTTTTAGGCTCTACATTGGTTTTATCGGTCAATGATAGCTCTAGGGTCATTATGGCCACAGTTGTAATTATCGTCAAGAAAATGGTTAAGGTTCTTAGGGTAGGGATTTGTGTTTAGATTTAGCGTAACGGATATTGTCATTACTCTAAAGGATGGAGGTTGGAGTAACAATTATGATTAGTTTAAGATTGCTCTTAGGGAGGTTATTCTGACAGCTCGGCTTATGTGCAGGTTTCTGGGCATCATATTCGGGTCTACGTTAGTGTTCTGGGTTTATGTCAGCTTTAGGGTCATTATGGCCACAGTTGGGTGAAGATTGCATCTTTGGACTTTAGGGGAATGCTCGCCTTACGGGTAGGTTTCTGGACAGGGTTTTAGGGTCTACATTGGTGTTAAGGGTCTATGTTAGCTCTAGGGTCATTATGGCCACAGTTGTAATTATCGTCAAGAAAATGGTTAGGATTCTTAGGGTAAGGATTTGTGTTTAGATTTAGCGTGAAGGCTATTGGCATTAGACTAAAGGTTTAAGGTTGGAGTAACAATTATGATTAGTTTAGGATTGCGCTTGGGGACGTTATGCTGAGAGCTCTGTTTATATGCAGGTTTCTGAGCATCATATTCGTGTCTACGTTGGTGTTATGCTTTTATGTTAGCTTTAGGGTCATTATGGCCACAGTTGGGTGAAGACTGCATTTGTAGACGTTAGGGGAATGCTTGCCTTACCGGTAGGTTTCTGGATGGGTTTTAGGCTCTACATTGGTTTTATCGGTCAATGCTAGCTCTAGGGTCATTATGGCCACAGTTGGGTAATTATCGTCATGATAACGGTTACGCGTCTTAGGGAAAAGATTTGTGTTTAGATTTAGCATGAGGGCCATTGGCATTAGTCTAAAGGTTTAGGGTTGGAGTAACAGTTATGTTTAGTTTAGGATTGCGCTTGGGGACGTTATGCTGACAGCTTTGATAATGTGCAGGTTTCTGGGCATCATATTCGTGTCTACGTTGGTGTTATGGGTTTCTGTTAGCTTTAGGGTCATATGGCCACAGTTGGTGAAGATTGCATTTGTGGACGTTAGGGGAATGCCCGTTTTATGGCTAGGTTTTGGACCGTGTTTTAGGGTCTACGTTTGTATTAAGGGTTTCTGTTAGCTTTAGGGTCATTATGGCCACAGTTGGGTGAAGACTGCATTTGTGGACGTTAGGGGAATGCTCGGCTTACCGGTAAGTTTCTGGATGGGTTTTAGGCTCTACATTGGTTTTATCGGTCAATGCTAGCTCTAGGGTCATTATGGCCACAGTTGTGTAATTATCGTCACGATAACGGTTAGTCTTCTTAGGGTAAGGATTTGTGTTTAGATTTAGCGTGAGGGCTATTGTCATTAGTCTAAAGGTTTAAGCTTGGAGTAACAATTATGTTTAGTTTAGGATTGCGCTTGGGGACGTTATGCTGACAGCTTTGATAATGTGCAGGTTTCTGGGCATCATATTCGTGTCTACGTTGGTATTATGGGTTTCTGTTAGCTTTAGGGTCATATGGCCACAGTTGGTGAAGATTGCATTTGTGGACGTTAGGGGAATGCCCGTTTTATGGCTAGGTTTTGGACCGTGTTTTAGGGTCTACGTTTGTATTAAGGGTTTCTGTTAGCTTTAGGGTCATTATGGCCACAGTTGGGTGAAGACTGCATTTGTGGACGTTAGGGGAATGCTTGCCTTACCGGTAGGTTTCTGGATGGGTTTTAGGCTCTACATTGGTTTTATCGGTCAATGCTAGCTCTAGGGTCATTATGGGCACTGCTGGGTAATTACCGTCAAGATAACGGTTAGGCTTCTTAGGGTAAGGATTTGTGTTTAGATTTAGCGTGAGGGCTATTGTCATTAGTCTAAAGGTTTAAGGTTGGAGTAACAATTATGTTTAGTTTAGGATTGCGCTTGGGGACGTTATGCTGACAGCTTTGATAATGTGCAGGTTTCTGGGCATCATATTCGTGTCTACTTTGGTGTTATGGGTTTCTGTTAGCTTTAGGGTCATTATGGCCACAGTTGGGTGAAGACTGCCTTTGTGGACGTTAGGGGAATGCTCGCCTTACCGGTAGGTTTCTGGACAGGGTTTCAGGCTCTACATTGGTTTTATCAGTTAATGATAGCTCTAGGGTCATTATGGCCACAGTTGTAATTATCGTCAAGAAAATGGTTAAGGTTCTTAGGGTAGGGATTTGTGTTTAGATTTAGCGTAACGGATATTGTCATTACTCTAAAGGATGAAGGTTGGAGTAACAATTATGATTAGTTTAAGATTGCTCTTAGGGAGGTTATTCTGACAGCTCGGCTTATGTGCAGGTTTCTGGGCATCATATTCGGGTCTACGTTAGTGTTCTGGGTTTATGTCAGCTTTAGGGTCATTATGGCCACAGTTGGGTGAAGATTGCATCTTTGGACTTTAGGGGAATGCTCGCCTTACGGGTAGGTTTCTGGACAGGGTTTTAGGGTCTACATTGGTGTTAAGGGTCTATGTTAGCTCTAGGGTCATTATGGCCACAGTTGTAATTATCGTCAAGAAAATGGTTAGGATTCTTAGGGTAAGGATTTGTGTTTAGATTTAGCGTGAAGGCTATTGGCATTAGACTAAAGGTTTAAGGTTGGAGTAACAATTATGATTAGTTTAGGATTGCGCTTGGGGACGTTATGCTGAGAGCTCTGTTTATATGCAGGTTTCTGAGCATCATATTCGTGTCTACGTTGGTGTTATGGCTTTATGTTAGCTTTAGGGTCATTATGGCCACAGTTGGGTGAAGACTGCATTTGTAGACGTTAGGGGAATGCTTGCCTTACCGGTAGGTTTCTGGATGGGTTTTAGGCTCTACATTGGTTTTATCGGTCAATGCTAGCTCTAGGGTCATTATGGCCACAGTTGGGTAATTATCGTCATGATAACGGTTACGCGTCTTAGGGAAAAGATTTGTGTTTAGATTTAGCATGAGGGCTATTGGCATTAGTCTAAAGGTTTAGGGTTGGAGTAACAGTTATGTTTAGATGAAGATTGCGCTTAGGGATATTATGCTGACAGCTTTGATAATGTGCAGGTTTCTGGGCATCATATTCGTGTCTACGTTGGTGTTATGGGTTTCTGTTAGCTTTAGGGTCATATGGCCACAGTTGGTGAAGATTGCATTTGTGGACGTTAGGGGAATGCCCGTTTTATGGCTAGGTTTTGGACCGTGTTTTAGGGTCTACGTTTGTATTAAGGGTTTCTGTTCGCTTTAGGGTCATTATGGCCACAGTTGGGTGAAGACTGCATTTGTGGACGTTAGGGGAATGCTCGGCTTACCGGTAAGTTTCTGGATGGGTTTTAGGCTCTACATTGGTTTTATCGGTCAATGCTAGCTCTAGGGTCATTATGGCCACAGTTGGGTAATTATCGTCACGATAACGGTTAGTCTTCTTAGGGTAAGGATTTGTGTTTAGATTTAGCGTGAGGGCTATTGTCATTAGTCTAAAGGTTTAAGGTTGGAGTAACAATTATGTTTAGTTTAGGATTGCGCTTGGGGACGTTATGCTGACAGCTTTGATAATGTGCAGGTTTCTGGGCATCATATTCGTGTCTACTTTGGTGTTATGGGTTTCTGTTAGCTTTAGGGTCATTATGGCCACAGTTGGGTGAAGACTGCCTTTGTGGACGTTAGGGGAATGCTCGCCTTACCGGTAGGTTTCTGGACAGGGTTTCAGGCTCTACATTGGTTTTATCAGTTAATGATAGCTCTAGGGTCATTATGGCCACAGTTGTAATTATCGTCAAGAAAATGGTTAAGGTTCTTAGGGTAGGGATTTGTGTTTAGATTTAGCGTAACGGATATTGTCATTACTCTAAAGGATGAAGGTTGGAGTAACAATTATGATTAGTTTAAGATTGCTCTTAGGGACGTTATTCTGACAGCTCGGCTTATGTGCAGGTTTCTGGGCATCATATTCGGGTCTACGTTAGTGTTCTGGGTTTATGTCAGCTTTAGGGTCATTATGGCCACAGTTGGGTGAAGATTGCATCTTTGGACTTTAGGGGAATGCTCGCCTTACGGGTAGGTTTCTGGACAGGGTTTTAGGGTCTACATTGGTGTTAAGGGTCTATGTTAGCTCTAGGGTCATTATGGCCACAGTTGTAATTATCGTCAAGAAAATGGTTAGGATTCTTAGGGTAAGGATTTGTGTTTAGATTTAGCGTGAAGGCTATTGGCATTAGACTAAAGGTTTAAGGTTGGAGTAACAATTATGATTAGTTTAGGATTGCGCTTGGGGACGTTATGCTGAGAGCTCTGTTTATATGCAGGTTTCTGAGCATCATATTCGTGTCTACGTTGGTGTTATGGCTTTATGTTAGCTTTAGGGTCATTATGGCCACAGTTGGGTGAAGACTGCATTTGTAGACGTTAGGGGAATGCTTGCCTTACCGGTAGGTTTCTGGATGGGTTTTAGGCTCTACATTGGTTTTATCGGTCAATGCTAGCTCTAGGGTCATTATGGCCACAGTTGGGTAATTATCGTCATGATAACGGTTACGCGTCTTAGGGAAAAGATTTGTGTTTAGATTTAGCATGAGGGCTATTGGCATTAGTCTAAAGGTTTAGGGTTGGAGTAACAGTTATGTTTAGATGAAGATTGCGCTTGGGGACGTTATGCTGACAGCTTTGATAATGTGCAGGTTTCTGGGCATCATATTCGTGTCTACGTTGGTGTTATGGGTTTCTGTTAGCTTTAGGGTCATTATGGCCACAGTTGGGTGAAGACTGCATTTGTAGACGTTAGGGGAATGCTTGCCTTACCGGTAGGTTTCTGGATGGGTTTTAGGCTCTACATTGGTTTTATCGGTCAATGATAGCTCTAGGGTCATTATGGCCACAGTTGTAATTATCGTCAAGAAAATGGTTAAGGTTCTTAGGGTAGGGATTTGTGTTTAGATTTAGCGTATCGGATATTGTCATTACTCTAAAGGATGGAGGTTGGAGTAACAATTATGATTAGTTTAAGATTGCTCTTAGGGAGGTTATTCTGACAGCTCGGCTTATGTGCAGGTTTCTGGGCATCATATTCGGGTCTACGTTAGTGTTCTGGGTTTATGTCAGCTTTAGGGTCATTATGGCCACAGTTGGGTGAAGATTGCATCTTTGGACTTTAGGGGAATGCTCGCCTTACGGGTAGGTTTCTGGACAGGGTTTTAGGGTCTACATTGGTGTTAAGGGTCTATGTTAGCTCTAGGGTCATTATGGCCACAGTTGTAATTATCGTCAAGAAAATGGTTAGGATTCTTAGGGTAAGGATTTGTGTTTAGATTTAGCGTGAAGGCTATTGGCATTAGACTAAAGGTTTAAGGTTGGAGTAACAATTATGATTAGTTTAGGATTGCGCTTGGGGACGTTATGCTGAGAGCTCTGTTTATATGCAGGTTTCTGAGCATCATATTCGTGTCTACGTTGGTGTTATGGCTTTATGTTAGCTTTAGGGTCATTATGGCCACAGTTGGGTGAAGACTGCATTTGTAGACGTTAGGGGAATGCTTGCCTTACCGGTAGGTTTCTGGATGGGTTTTAGGCTCTACATTGGTTTTATCGGTCAATGCTAGCTCTAGGGTCATTATGGCCACAGTTGGGTAATTATCGTCATGATAACGGTTACGCGTCTTAGGGAAAAGATTTGTGTTTAGATTTAGCATGAGGGCTATTGGCATTAGTCTAAAGGTTTAGGGTTGGAGTAACAGTTATGTTTAGATGAAGATTGCGCTTGGGGACGTTATGCTGACAGCTTTGATAATGTGCAGGTTTCTGGGCATCATATTCGTGTCTACGTTGGTGTTATGGGTTTCTGTTAGCTTTAGGGTCATATGGCCACAGTTGGTGAAGATTGCATTTGTGGACGTTAGGGGAATGCCCGTTTTATGGCTAGGTTTTGGACCGTGTTTTAGGGTCTACGTTTGTATTAAGGGTTTCTGTTAGCTTTAGGGTCATTATGGCCACAGTTGGGTGAAGACTGCATTTGTAGACGTTAGGGGAATGCTTGCCTTACCGGTAGGTTTCTGGATGGGTTTTAGGCTCTACATTGGTTTTATCGGTCAATGATAGCTCTAGGGTCATTATGGCCACAGTTGTAATTATCGTCAAGAAAATGGTTAAGGTTCTTAGGGTAGGGATTTGTGTTTAGATTTAGCGTAACGGATATTGTCATTACTCTAAAGGATGGAGGTTGGAGTAACAATTATGATTAGTTTAAGATTGCTCTTAGGGAGGTTATTCTGACAGCTCGGCTTATGTGCAGGTTTCTGGGCATCATATTCGGGTCTACGTTAGTGTTCTGGGTTTATGTCAGCTTTAGGGTCATTATGGCCACAGTTGGGTGAAGATTGCATCTTTGGACTTTAGGGGAATGCTCGCCTTACGGGTAGGTTTCTGGACAGGGTTTTAGGGTCTACATTGGTGTTAAGGGTCTATGTTAGCTCTAGGGTCATTATGGCCACAGTTGTAATTATCGTCAAGAAAATGGTTAGGATTCTTAGGGTAAGGATTTGTGTTTAGATTTAGCGTGAAGGCTATTGGCATTAGACTAAAGGTTTAAGGTTGGAGTAACAATTATGATTAGTTTAGGATTGCGCTTGGGGACGTTATGCTGAGAGCTCTGTTTATATGCAGGTTTATGAGCATCATATTCGTGTCTACGTTGGTGTTATGCTTTTATGTTAGCTTTAGGGTCATTATGGCCACAGTTGGGTGAAGACTGCATTTGTAGACGTTAGGGGAATGCTTGCCTTACCGGTAGGTTTCTGGATGGGTTTTAGGCTCTACATTGGTTTTATCGGTCAATGCTAGCTCTAGGGTCATTATGGCCACAGTTGGGTAATTATCGTCATGATAACGGTTACGCATCTTAGGGAAAAGATTTGTGTTTAGATTTAGCATGAGGGCCATTGGCATTAGTCTAAAGGTTTAGGGTTGGAGTAACAGTTATGTTTAGTTTAGGATTGCGCTTGGGGACGTTATGCTGACAGCTTTGATAATGTGCAGGTTTCTGGGCATCATATTCGTGTCTACGTTGGTGTTATGGGTTTCTGTTAGCTTTAGGGTCATATGGCCACAGTTGGTGAAGATTGCATTTGTGGACGTTAGGGGAATGCCCGTTTTATGGCTAGGTTTTGGACCGTGTTTTAGGGTCTACGTTTGTATTAAGGGTTTCTGTTCGCTTTAGGGTCATTATGGCCACAGTTGGGTGAAGACTGCATTTGTGGACGTTAGGGGAATGCTCGGCTTACCGGTAAGTTTCTGGATGGGTTTTAGGCTCTACATTGGTTTTATCGGTCAATGCTAGCTCTAGGGTCATTATGGCCACAGTTGGGTAATTATCGTCACGATAACGGTTAGTCTTCTTAGGGTAAGGATTTGTGTTTAGATTTAGCGTGAGGGCTATTGTCATTAGTCTAAAGGTTTAAGCTTGGAGTAACAATTATGTTTAGTTTAGGATTGCGCTTGGGGACGTTATGCTGACAGCTTTGATAATGTGCAGGTTTCTGGGCATCATATTCGTGTCTACGTTGGTATTATGGGTTTCTGTTAGCTTTAGGGTCATATGGCCACAGTTGGTGAAGATTGCATTTGTGGACGTTAGGGGAATGCCCGTTTTATGGCTAGGTTTTGGACCGTGTTTTAGGGTCTACGTTTGTATTAAGGGTTTCTGTTAGCTTTAGGGTCATTATGGCCACAGTTGGGTGAAGACTGCATTTGTAGACGTTAGGGGAATGCTTGCCTTACCGGTAGGTTTCTGGATGGGTTTTAGGCTCTACATTGGTTTTATCGGTCAATGCTAGCTCTAGGGTCATTATGGGCACAGCTGGGTAATTACCGTCAAGATAACGGTTAGGCTTCTTAGGGTAAGGATTTGTGTTTAGATTTAGCGTGAGGGCTATTGTCATTAGTCTAAAGGTTTAAGGCTGGAGTAACAATTATGTTTAGTTTAGGATTGCGCTTGGGGACGTTATGCTGACAGCTTTGATAATGTGCAGGTTTCTGGGCATCATATTCGTGTCTACTTTGGTGTTATGGGTTTCTGTTAGCTTTAGGGTCATTATGGCCACAGTTGGGTGAAGACTGCCTTTGTGGACGTTAGGGGAATGCTCGCCTTACCGGTAGGTTTCTGGACAGGGTTTCAGGCTCTACATTGGTTTTATCAGTTAATGATAGCTCTAGGGTCATTATGGCCACAGTTGTAATTATCGTCAAGAAAATGGTTAAGGTTCTTAGGGTAGGGATTTGTGTTTAGATTTAGCGTAACGGATATTGTCATTACTCTAAAGGATGAAGGTTGGAGTAACAATTATGATTAGTTTAAGATTGCTCTTAGGGACGTTATTCTGACAGCTCGGCTTATGTGCAGGTTTCTGGGCATCATATTCGGGTCTACGTTAGTGTTCTGGGTTTATGTCAGCTTTAGGGTCATTATGGCCACAGTTGGGTGAAGATTGCATCTTTGGACTTTAGGGGAATGCTCGCCTTACGGGTAGGTTTCTGGACAGGGTTTTAGGGTCTACATTGGTGTTAAGGGTCTATGTTAGCTCTAGGGTCATTATGGCCACAGTTGTAATTATCGTCAAGAAAATGGTTAGGATTCTTAGGGTAAGGATTTGTGTTTAGATTTAGCGTGAAGGCTATTGGCATTAGACTAAAGGTTTAAGGTTGGAGTAACAATTATGATTAGTTTAGGATTGCGCTTGGGGACGTTATGCTGACAGCTTTGATAATGTGCAGGTTTCTGAGCATCATATTCGTGTCTACGTTGGTATTATGGGTTTCTGTTAGCTTTAGGGTCATATGGCCACAGTTGGTGAAGATTGCATTTGTGGACGTTAGGGGAATGCCCGTTTTATGGCTAGGTTTTGGACCGTGTTTTAGGGTCTACGTTTGTATTAAGGGTTTCTGTTAGCTTTAGGGTCATTATGGCCACAGTTGGGTGAAGACTGCATTTGTGGACGTTAGGGGAATGCTTGCCTTACCGGTAGGTTTCTGGATGGGTTTTAGGCTCTACATTGGTTTTATCGGTCAATGCTAGCTCTAGGGTCATTATGGGCACAGCTGGGTAATTACCGTCAAGATAACGGTTAGGCTTCTTAGGGTAAGGATTTGTGTTTAGATTTAGCGTGAGGGCTATTGTCATTAGTCTAAAGGTTTAAGGCTGGAGTAACAATTATGTTTAGTTTAGGATTGCGCTTGGGGACGTTATGCTGACAGCTTTGATAATGTGCAGGTTTCTGGGCATCATATTCGTGTCTACTTTGGTGTTATGGGTTTCTGTTAGCTTTAGGGTCATTATGGCCACAGTTGGGTGAAGACTGCCTTTGTGGACGTTAGGGGAATGCTCGCCTTACCGGTAGGTTTCAGGCTCTACATTGGTTTTATCAGTTAATGATAGCTCTAGGGTCATTATGGCCACAGTTGTAATTATCGTCAAGAAAATGGTTAAGGTTCTTAGGGTAGGGATTTGTGTTTAGATTTAGCGTAACGGATATTGTCATTACTCTAAAGGATGAAGGTTGGAGTAACAATTATGATTAGTTTAAGATTGCTCTTAGGGACGTTATTCTGACAGCTCGGCTTATGTGCAGGTTTCTGGGCATCATATTCGGGTCTACGTTAGTGTTCTGGGTTTATGTCAGCTTTAGGGTCATTATGGCCACAGTTGGGTGAAGATTGCATCTTTGGACTTTAGGGGAATGCTCGCCTTACGGGTAGGTTTCTGGACAGGGTTTTAGGGTCTACATTGGTGTTAAGGGTCTATGTTAGCTCTAGGGTCATTATGGCCACAGTTGTAATTATCGTCAAGAAAATGGTTAGGATTCTTAGGGTAAGGATTTGTGTTTAGATTTAGCGTGAAGGCTATTGGCATTAGACTAAAGGTTTAAGGTTGGAGTAACAATTATGATTAGTTTAGGATTGCGCTTGGGGACGTTATGCTGAGAGCTCTGTTTATATGCAGGTTTCTGAGCATCATATTCGTGTCTACGTTGGTGTTATGGCTTTATGTTAGCTTTAGGGTCATTATGGCCACAGTTGGGTGAAGACTGCATTTGTAGACGTTAGGGGAATGCTTGCCTTACCGGTAGGTTTCTGGATGGGTTTTAGGCTCTACATTGGTTTTATCGGTCAATGCTAGCTCTAGGGTCATTATGGCCACAGTTGGGTAATTATCGTCATGATAACGGTTACGCGTCTTAGGGAAAAGATTTGTGTTTAGATTTAGCATGAGGGCTATTGGCATTAGTCTAAAGGTTTAGGGTTGGAGTAACAGTTATGTTTAGTTTAGGATTGCGCTTGGGGACGTTATGCTGACAGCTTTGATAATGTGCAGGTTTCTGGGCATCATATTCGTGTCTACGTTGGTGTTATGGGTTTCTGTTAGCTTTAGGGTCATATGGCCACAGTTGGTGAAGATTGCATTTGTGGACGTTAGGGGAATGCCCGTTTTATGGCTAGGTTTTGGACCGTGTTTTAGGGTCTACGTTTGTATTAAGGGTTTCTGTTCGCTTTAGGGTCATTATGGCCACAGTTGGGTGAAGACTGCATTTGTGGACGTTAGGGGAATGCTCGGCTTACCGGTAAGTTTCTGGATGGGTTTTAGGCTCTACATTGGTTTTATCGGTCAATGCTAGCTCTAGGGTCATTATGGCCACAGTTGGGTAATTATCGTCACGATAACGGTTAGTCTTCTTAGGGTAAGGATTTGTGTTTAGATTTAGCGTGAGGGCTATTGTCATTAGTCTAAAGGTTTAAGCTTGGAGTAACAATTATGTTTAGTTTAGGATTGCGCTTGGGGACGTTATGCTGACAGCTTTGATAATGTGCAGGTTTCTGGGCATCATATTCGTGTCTACGTTGGTATTATGGGTTTCTGTTAGCTTTAGGGTCATATGGCCACAGTTGGTGAAGATTGCATTTGTGGACGTTAGGGGAATGCCCGTTTTATGGCTAGGTTTTGGACCGTGTTTTAGGGTCTACGTTTGTATTAAGGGTTTCTGTTAGCTTTAGGGTCATTATGGCCACAGTTGGGTGAAGACTGCATTTGTGGACGTTAGGGGAATGCTTGCCTTACCGGTAGGTTTCTGGATGGGTTTTAGGCTCTACATTGGTTTTATCGGTCAATGCTAGCTCTAGGGTCATTATGGGCACAGCTGGGTAATTACCGTCAAGATAACGGTTAGGCTTCTTAGGGTAAGGATTTGTGTTTAGATTTAGCGTGAGGGCTATTGTCATTAGTCTAAAGGTTTAAGGTTGGAGTAACAATTATGTTTAGTTTAGGATTGCGCTTGGGGACGTTATGCTGACAGCTTTGATAATGTGCAGGTTTCTGGGCATCATATTCGTGTCTACGTTGGTATTATGGGTTTCTGTTAGCTTTAGGGTCATATGGCCACAGTTGGTGAAGATTGCTTTTGTGGACGTTAGGGGTAATGCCCGTTTTATAGCTAGGTTTTGGACCGTGTTTTAGGGTCTACGTTTGTATTAAGGGTTTCTGTTAGCTTTAGGGTCATTATGGCCACAGTTGGGTGAAGACTGCATTTGTAGACGTTAGGGGAATGCTTGCCTTACCGGTAGGTTTCTGGATGGGTTTTAGGCTCTACATTGGTTTTATCGGTCAATGATAGCTCTAGGGTCATTATGGCCACAGTTGTAATTATCGTCAAGAAAATGGTTAAGGTTCTTAGGGTAGGGATTTGTGTTTAGATTTAGCGTAACGGATATTGTCATTACTCTAAAGGATGGAGGTTGGAGTAACAATTATGATTAGTTTAAGATTGCTCTTAGGGACGTTATTCTGACAGCTCGGCTTATGTGCAGGTTTCTGGGCATCATATTCGGGTCTGCGTTAGTGTTCTGGGTTTATGTCAGCTTTAGGGTCATTATGGCCACAGTTGGGTGAAGATTGCATCTTTGGACTTTAGGGGAATGCTCGCCTTACGGGTAGGTTTCTGGACAGGGTTTTAGGGTCTACATTGGTGTTAAGGGTCTATGTTAGCTCTAGGGTCATTATGGCCACAGTTGTAATTATCGTCAAGAAAATGGTTAGGATTCTTAGGGTAAGGATTTGTGTTTAGATTTAGCGTGAAGGCTATTGGCATTAGACTAAAGGTTTAAGGTTGGAGTAACAATTATGATTAGTTTAGGATTGCGCTTGGGGACGTTATGCTGAGAGCTCTGTTTATATGCAGGTTTCTGAGCATCATATTCGTGTCTACGTTGGTGTTATGGCTTTATGTTAGCTTTAGGGTCATTATGGCCACAGTTGGGTGAAGACTGCATTTGTAGACGTTAGGGGAATGCTTGCCTTACCGGTAGGTTTCTGGATTGGTTTTAGGCTCTACATTGGTTTTATCGGTCAATGCTAGCTCTAGGGTCATTATGGCCACAGTTGGGTAATTATCGTCATGATAACGGTTACGCGTCTTAGGGAAAAGATTTGTGTTTAGATTTAGCATGAGGGCTATTGGCATTAGTCTAAAGGTTTAGGGTTGGAGTAACAGTTATGTTTAGATGAATATTGCGCTTAGGGATATTATGCTGACAGCTTTGATAATGTGCAGGATTCTGGGCATCATATTCGTGTCTACGTTGGTGTTATGGGTTTCTGTTAGCTTTAGGGTCATATGGCCACAGTTGGTGAAGATTGCATTTGTGGACGTTAGGGGAATGCCCGTTTTATGGCTAGGTTTTGGACCGTGTTTTAGGGTCTACGTTTGTATTAAGGGTTTCTGTTAGCTTTAGGGTCATTATGGCCACAGTTGGGTGAAGACTGCATTTGTGGACGTTAGGGGAATGCTTGCCTTACCGGTAGGTTTCTGGATGGGTTTTAGGCTCTACATTGGTTTTATCGGTCAATGCTAGCTCTAGGGTCATTATGGCCACAGTTGGGTAATTATCGTCACGATAACGGTTAGTCTTCTTAGGGTAAGGATTTGTGTTTAGATTTAGCGTGAGGGCTATTGTCATTAGTCTAAAGGTTTAAGGTTGGAGTAACAATTATGTTTAGTTTAGGATTGCGCTTGGGGACGTTATGCTGACAGCTTTGATAATGTGCAGGTTTCTGGGCATCATATTCGTGTCTACGTTGGTATTATGGGTTTCTGTTAGCTTTAGGGTCATATGGCCACAGTTGGTGAAGATTGCATTTGTGGACGTTAGGGGTAATGCCCGTTTTATAGCTAGGTTTTGGACCGTGTTTTAGGGTCTACGTTTGTATTAAGGGTTTCTGTTAGCTTTAGGGTCATTATGGCCACAGTTGGGTGAAGACTGCATTTGTAGACGTTAGGGGAATGCTTGCCTTACCGGTAGGTTTCTGGATGGGTTTTAGGCTCTACATTGGTTTTATCGGTCAATGCTAGCTCTAGGGTCATTATGGCCACAGTTGTAATTATCGTCAAGAAAATGGTTAAGGTTCTTAGGGTAGGGATTTGTGTTTAGATTTAGCGTAACGGATATTGTCATTACTCTAAAGGATGGAGGTTGGAGTAACAATTATGATTAGTTTAAGATTGCTCTTAGGGACGTTATTCTGACAGCTCGGCTTATGTGCAGGTTTCTGGGCATCATATTCGGGTCTGCGTTAGTGTTCTGGGTTTATGTCAGCTTTAGGGTCATTATGGCCACAGTTGGGTGAAGATTGCATCTTTGGACTTTAGGGGAATGCTCGCCTTACGGGTAGGTTTCTGGACAGGGTTTTAGGGTCTACATTGGTGTTAAGGGTCTATGTTAGCTCTAGGGTCATTATGGCCACAGTTGTAATTATCGTCAAGAAAATGGTTAGGATTCTTAGGGTAAGGATTTGTGTTAAGATTTAGCGTGAAGGCTATTGGCATTAGACTAAAGGTTTAAGGTTGGAGTAACAATTATGATTAGTTTAGGATTGCGCTTGGGGACGTTATGCTGAGAGCTCTGTTTATATGCAGGTTTCTGAGCATCATATTCGTGTCTACGTTGGTGTTATGGCTTTATGTTAGCTTTAGGGTCATTATGGCCACAGTTGGGTGAAGACTGCATTTGTAGACGTTAGGGGAATGCTTGCCTTACCGGTAGGTTTCTGGATGGGTTTTAGGCTCTACATTGGTTTTATCGGTCAATGCTAGCTCTAGGGTCATTATGGCCACAGTTGGGTAATTATCGTCATGATAACGGTTACGCGTCTTAGGGAAAAGATTTGTGTTTAGATTTAGCATGAGGGCTATTGGCATTAGTCTAAAGGTTTAGGGTTGGAGTAACAGTTATGTTTAGATGAAGATTGCGCTTAGGGATATTATGCTGACAGCTTTGATAATGTGCAGGTTTCTGGGCATCATATTCGTGTCTACGTTGGTGTTATGGGTTTCTGTTAGCTTTAGGGTCATATGGCCACAGTTGGTGAAGACTGCATTTGTGGACGTTAGGGGAATGCCCGTTTTATGGCTAGGTTTTGGACCGTGTTTTAGGGTCTACGTTTGTATTAAGGGTTTCTGTTAGCTTTAGGGTCATTATGGCCACAGTTGGGTGAAGACTGCATTTGTGGATGTTAGGGGAATGCTCGGCTTACCGGTAAGTTTCTGGATGGGTTTTAGGCTCTACATTGGTTTTATCGGTCAATGCTAGCTCTAGGGTCATTATGGCCACAGTTGGGTAATTATCGTCATGATAACGGTTACGCGTCTTAGGGAAAAGATTTGTGTTTAGATTTAGCGTGAGGGATATTGTCATTACTCTAAAGGTTTAGAGGTAAAGTAACAGTTATGATTAGTTTAAGATAGCGCTTAGGGACATTAGGCTTAGAGCTTGGCTTATGTGCAGGTTTCTGCGCCTCGTGTTAAGGTCTACGTTGGGTTCTGGGTTTATTTAGCTCTAGGGTCATAATGGCCACAGTTGGGTAATTATCGTCATGATAACGGTTACGCGTCTTAGGGAAAAGATTTGTGTTTATATTTAGCGTGAGGGATATTGTTATTACTCTAAAGGTTTTAGATGGGCGTAACAATTATGTTTTGTTTAAGATTGGACTTGGTGACGTTATGCTGAGCTCTGTTTATGTGCAGGTTTCTGGGCATCATATTCGGGTCTACGTTGGTGTTATGGCTTTATGTTAGCTTTAGGGTCATTATGGCCACAGTTGGGTTAAGACTGCATTTGTGGACGTTAGGGGAATGCTCGGCTTACCGGTAAGTTTCTGGATGGGTTTTAGGCTCTACATTGGTTTTATCGGTCAATGCTAGCTCTAGGGTCATTATGGCCACAGTTGGGTAATTATCGTCACGATAACGGTTAGTCTTCTTAGGGTAAGGATTTGTGTTTAGATTTAGCATGAGGGCTATTGTCATTAGTCTAAAGGTTTAAGCTTGGAGTAACAATTATGTTTAGTTTAAGATTGCGCTTGGGGACGTTATGCTGACAGCTTTGATAATGTGCAGGTTTCTGGGCATCATATTCGTGTCTACTTTGGTGTTATGGGTTTCTGTTAGCTTTAGGGTCATATGGCCACAGTTGGGTGAAGACTGCCTTTGTGGACGTTAGGGGAATGCTCGCCTTACCGGTAGGTTTCTGGACAGGGTTTCAGGCTCTACATTGGTTTTATCAGTTAATGATAGCTCTAGGGTCATTATGGCCACAGTTGTAATTATCGTCAAGAAAATGGTAAGGTTCTTAGGGTAGGGATTTGTGTTTAGATTTAGCGTAACGGATATTGTCATTACTCTAAAGGATGAAGGTTGGAGTAACAATTATGATTAGTTTAAGATTGCTCTTAGGGACGTTATTCTGACAGCTCGGCTTATGTGCAGGTTTCTGGGCATCATATTCGGGTCTACGTTAGTGTTCTGGGTTTATGTCAGCTTTAGGGTCATTATGGCCACAGTTGGGTGAAGATTGCATCTTTGGACTTTAGGGGAATGCTCGCCTTACGGGTAGGTTTCTGGACAGGGTTTTAGGGTCTACATTGGTGTTAAGGGTCTATGTTAGCTCTAGGGTCATTATGGCCACAGTTGTAATTATCGTCAAGAAAATGGTTAGGATTCTTAGGGTAAGGATATGTGTTTAGATTTAGCGTGAAGGCTATTGGCATTAGACTAAAGGTTTAAGGTTGGAGTAACAATTATGGTTAGTTTAGGATTGCGCTTGGGGACGTTATGCTGAGAGCTCTGTTTATATGCAGGTTTCTGAGCATCATATTCGTGTCTACGTTGGTGTTATGGCTTTATGTTAGCTTTAGGGTCATTATGGCCACAGTTGGGTGAAGACTGCATTTGTAGACATTAGGGGAATGCTTGCCTTACCGGTAGGTTTCTGGATGGGTTTTAGGCTCTACATTGGTTTTATCGGTCAATGCTAGCTCTAGGGTCATTATGGCCACAGTTGGGTAATTATCGTCATGATAACGGTTACGCGTCTTAGGGAAAAGATTTGTGTTTAGATTTAGCATGAGGGCTATTGGCATTAGTCTAAAGGTTTAGGGTTGGAGTAACAGTTATGTTTAGATGAAGATTGCGCTTAGGGATATTATGCTGACAGCTTTGATAATGTGCAGGTTTCTGGGCATCATATTCGTGTCTACGTTGGTGTTATGGGTTTCTGTTAGCTTTAGGGTCATATGGCCACAGTTGGTGAAGATTGCATTTGTGGACGTTAGGGGAATGCCCGTTTTATGGCTAGGTTTTGGACCGTGTTTTAGGGTCTACGTTTGTATTAAGGGTTTCTGTTAGCTTTAGGGTCATTATGGCCACAGTTGGGTGAAGACTGCATTTGTGGACGTTAGGGGAATGCTCGGCTTACCGGTAAGTTTCTGGATGGGTTTTAGGGTCTACGTTTGTATTAAGGGTTTCTGTTAGCTTTAGGGTCATTATGGCCACAGTTGGGTGAAGACTGCATTTGTGGACGTTAGGGGAATGCTCGGCTTACCGGTAAGTTTCTGGATGGGTTTTAGGCTCTACATTGGTTTTATCGGTCAATGCTAGCTCTAGGGTCATTATGGCCACAGTTGGGTAATTATCGTCACGATAACGGTTAGTCTTCTTAGGGTAAGGATTTGTGTTTAGATTTAGCGTGAGGGATATTGTCATTACTCTAAAGGTTTAGAGGTAAAGTAACAGTTATGATTAGTTTAAGATAGCGCTTAGGGACATTAGGCTTAGAGCTTGGCTTATGTGCAGGTTTCTGCGCCTCGTGTTAAGGTCTACATTGGGTTCTGGGTTTATTTAGCTCTAGGGTCATAATGGCCACAGTTGGGTAATTATCGTCATGATAACGGTTACGCGTCTTAGGGAAAAGATTTGTGTTTAGATTTAGCGTGAGGGATATTGTTATTACTCTAAAGGTTTTAGATTGGAGTAACAATTATGTTTCGTTTAAGATTGGACTTGGTGACGTTATGCTGAGCTCTGTTTATGTGCAAGTTTCTGGGCATCATATTCGGGTCTACGTTGGTGTTATGGCTTTATGTTAGCTTTAGGGTCATTATGGCCACAGTTGGGTTAAGACTGCATTTGTGGACGTTAGGGGAATGCTCGCCTTACCGGTAGGTTTCTGGATGGGTTTTAGGCTCTACATTGGTTTTATCGGTCAATGCTAGCTCTAGGGTCATTATGGCCACAGTTGGGTAATTATCGTCACGATAACGGTTAGTCTTCTTAGGGTAAGGATTTGTGTTTAGATTTAGCATGAGGGCTATTGTCATTAGTCTAAGGGTTTAAGGTTGGAGAACAATTATGTTTAGTTTAGGATTGCGCTTGGGGACGTTATGCTGACAGCTTTGATAATGTGCAGGTTTCTGGGCATCATATTCGTGTCTACGTTGGTATTATGGGTTTCTGTTAGCTTTAGGGTCATATGGCCACAGTTGGGTGAAGACTGCCTTTGTGGACGTTAGGGGAATGCTCGCCTTACCGGTAGGTTTCTGGACAGGGTTTCAGGCTCTACATTGGTTTTATCAGTTAATGATAGCTCTAGGGTCATTATGGCCACAGTTGTAATTATCGTCAAGAAAATGGTAAGGTTCTTAGGGTAGGGATTTGTGTTTAGATTTAGCGTGAAGGCTATTGGCATTAGACTAAAGGATGAAGGTTGGAGTAACAATTATGATTAGTTTAAGATTGCTCTTAGGGACGTTATTCTGACAGCTCGGCTTATGTGCAGGTTTCTGGGCATCATATTCGGGTCTACGTTAGTGTTCTGGGTTTATGTCAGCTTTAGGGTCATTATGGCCACAGTTGGGTGAAGATTGCATCTTTGGACTTTAGGGGAATGCTCGCCTTACGGGTAGGTTTCTGGACAGGGTTTTAGGGTCTACATTGGTGTTAAGGGTCTATGTTAGCTCTAGGGTCATTATGGCCACAGTTGGGTAATTATCGTCATGATAACGGTTACGCGTCTTAGGGAAAAGATTTGTGTTTAGATTTAGCATGAGGGCTATTGGCATTAGTCTAAAGGTTTAGGGTTGGAGTAACAGTTATGTTTAGTTTAGGATTGCGCTTGGGGACGTTATGCTGACAGCTTTGATAATGTGCAGGTTTCTGGGCATCATATTCGTGTCTACGTTGGTGTTATGGGTTTCTGTTAGCTTTAGGGTCATATGGCCACAGTTGGTGAAGATTGCATTTGTGGACGTTAGGGGAATGCCCGTTTTATGGCTAGGTTTTGGACCGTGTTTTAGGGTCTACGTTTGTATTAAGGGTTTCTGTTAGCTTTAGGGTCATTATGGCCACAGTTGGGTGAAGACTGCATTTGTGGACGTTAGGGGAATGCTCGGCTTACCGGTAAGTTTCTGGATGGGTTTTAGGCTCTACATTGGTTTTATCGGTCAATGCTAGCTCTAGGGTCATTATGGCCACAGTTGGGTAATTATCGTCACGATAACGGTTAGTCTTCTTAGGGTAAGGATTTGTGTTTAGATTTAGCGTGAGGGCTATTGTCATTAGTCTAAAGGTTTAAGCTTGGAGTAACAATTATGTTTAGTTTAGGATTGCGCTTGGGGACGTTATGCTGACAGCTTTGATAATGTGCAGGTTTCTGGGCATCATATTCGTGTCTACGTTGGTATTATGGGTTTCTGTTAGCTTTAGGGTCATATGGCCACAGTTGGTGAAGATTGCATTTGTGGACGTTAGGGGAATGCCCGTTTTATGGCTAGGTTTTGGACCGTGTTTTAGGGTCTACGTTTGTATTAAGGGTTTCTGTTAGCTTTAGGGTCATTATGGCCACAGTTGGGTGAAGACTGCATTTGTAGACGTTAGGGGAATGCTTGCCTTACCGGTAGGTTTCTGGATGGGTTTTAGGCTCTACATTGGTTTTATCGGTCAATGATAGCTCTAGGGTCATTATGGCCACAGTTGTAATTATCGTCAAGAAAATGGTTAAGGTTCTTAGGGTAGGGATTTGTGTTTAGATTTAGCGTAACGGATATTGTCATTACTCTAAAGGATGGAGGTTGGAGTAACAATTATGATTAGTTTAAGATTGCTCTTAGGGACGTTATTCTGACAGCTCGGCGTATGTGCAGGATTCTGGGCATCATATTCGTGTCTACGTTGGTGTTATGGCTTTATGTTAGCTTTAGGGTCATTATGGCCACAGTTGGGTGAAGACTGCATTTGTGGATGTTAGGGGAATGCTCGGCTTACCGGTAAGTTTCTGGATGGGTTTTAGGCTCTACATTGGTTTTATCGGTCAATGCTAGCTCTAGGGTCATTATGGCCACAGTTGGGTAATTATCGTCAAGAAAATGGTTAGGATTCTTAGGGTAAGGATTTGTGTTTAGATTTAGCGTGAGGGATATTGTCATTACTCTATAGGTTTAGAGGTAAAGTAACAGTTATGATTAGTTTAAGATAGCGCTTAGGGACATTAGGCTTAGAGCTTGGCTTATGTGCAGGTTTCTGCGCCTCGTGTTAAGGTCTACGTTGGGTTCTGGGTTTATTTAGCTCTAGGGTCATAATGGCCACAGTTGGGTAATTATCGTCATGATAACGGTTACGCGTCTTAGGGAAAAGATTTGTGTTTAGATTTAGCATGAGGGATATTGTTATTACTCTAAAGGTTTTAGATGGGCGTAACAATTATGTTTTGTTTAAGATTGGACTTGGTGACGTTATGCTGAGCTCTGTTTATGTGCAGGTTTCTGGGCATCATATTCGGGTCTACGTTGGTGTTATGGCTTTATGTTAGCTTTAGGGTCATTATGGCCACAGTTGGGTGAAGACTGCATTTGTGGACGTTAGGGGAATGCTCGGCTTACCAGTAAGTTTCTGGATGGGTTTTAGGCTCTACATTGGTTTTATCGGTCAATGCTAGCTCTAGGGTCATTATGGCCACAGTTGGGTAATTTTCGTCACGATAACGGTTAGTCTTCTTAGGGTAAGGATTTGTGTTTAGATTTAGCATGAGGGATATTGTCATTACTCTAAAGGTTTAAGCTTGGAGTAACAATTATGTTTAGTTTAGGATTGCGCTTGGGGACGTTATGCTGACAGCTTTGATAATGTGCAGGTTTCTGGGCATCATATTCGTGTCTACGTTTGTATTAAGGGTTTCTGTTAGCTTTAGTGTCCTTATGGCCACAGTTGGGTGAAGACTGCCTTTGTGGACGTTAGGGGAATGCTCGCCTTACCGGTAGGTTTCTGGACAGGGTTTCAGGCTCTACATTGGTTTTATCAGTTAATGCTAGCTCTAGGGTCATTATGGCCACAGTTGTAATTATCGTCAAGAAAATGGTAATGTTCTTAGGGTAGGGATTTGTGTTTAGATTTAGCGTAACGGATATTGTCATTACTCTAAAGGATGAAGGTTGGAGTAACAATTATGATTAGTTTAAGATTGCTCTTAGGGAGGTTATTCTGACAGCTCGGCTTATGTGCAGGTTTCTGGGCATCATATTCGGGTCTACGTTAGTGTTCTGGGTCTATGTTAGCTCTAGGGTCATTATGGCCACAGTTGGGTGAAGACTGCATTTGTGGACTTTAGGGGAATGCTCGCCTTACGGGTAGGTTTCTGGACAGGGTTTTAGGGTCTACATTGGTGTTAAGGGTCTATGTTAGCTCTAGGGTCATTATGGCCACAGTTGTAATTATCGTCAAGAAAATGGTTAGGATTCTTAGGGTAAGGATTTGTGTTTAGATTTAGCGTGAAGGCTATTGGCATTAGACTAAAGGTTTAAGGTTGGAGTAACAATTATGATTAGTTTAGGATTGCGCTTGGGGACGTTATGCTGAGAGCTCTGTTTATATGCAGGTTTCTGAGCATCATATTCGTGTCTACGTTGGTGTTATGGCTTTATGTTAGCTTTAGGGTCATTATGGCCACAGTTGGGTGAAGACTGCATTTGTAGACGTTAGGGGAATGCTTGCCTTACCGGTAGGTTTCTGGATGGGTTTTAGGCTCTACATTGGTTTTATCGGTCAATGCTAGCTCTAGGGTCATTATGGCCACAGTTGGGTAATTATCGTCATGATAACGGTTACGCGTCTTAGGGAAAAGTTTTGTGTTTAGATTTAGCATGAGGGCTATTGGCATTAGTCTAAAGGTTTAGGGTTGGAGTAACAGTTATGTTTAGATGAAGATTGCGCTTAGGGATATTATGCTGACAGCTTTGATAATGTGCAGGTTTCTGGGCATCATATTCGTGTCTACGTTGGTGTTATGGGTCTCTGTTAGCTTTAGGGTCATATGGCCACAGTTGGTGAAGATTGCATTTGTGGACGTTAGGGGAATGCCAGTTTTATGGCTAGGTTTTGGACCGTGTTTTAGGGTCTACATTTGTATTAAGGGTTTCTGTTAGCTTTAGGGTCATTATGGCCACAGTTGGGTGAAGACTGCATTTGTGGACGTTAGGGGAATGCTCGGCTTACCGGTAAGTTTCTGGATGGGTTTTAGGCTCTACATTGGTTTTATCGGTCAATGCTAGCTCTAGGGTCATTATGGCCACAGTTGGGTAATTATCGTCACGATAACGGTTAGTCTTCTTAGGGTAAGGATTTGTGTTTAGATTTAGCGTGAGGGCTATTGTCATTAGTCTAAAGGTTTAAGCTTGGAGTAACAATTATGTTTAGTTTAGGATTGCGCTTGGGGACGTTATGCTGACAGCTTTGATAATGTGCAGGTTTCTGGGCATCATATTCGTGTCTACGTTGGTATTATGGGTTTCTGTTAGCTTTAGGGTCATATGGCCACAGTTGGTGAAGATTGCTTTTGTGGACGTTAGGGGAATGCCCGTTTTATGGCTAGGTTTTGGACCGTGTTTTAGGGTCTACGTTTGTATTAAGGGTTTCTGTTAGCTTTAGGGTCATTATGGCCACAGTTGGGTGAAGACTGCATTTGTGGACGTTAGGGGAATGCTCGGTTTACCGGTAGGTTTCTGGATGGGTTTTAGGCTCTACATTGGTTTTATCGGTCAATGATAGCTCTAGGGTCATTATGGCCACAGTTGGGTAATTATCGTCACGATAACGGTTAGTCTTCTTAGGGTAAGGATTTGTGTTTAGATTTAGCATGAGGGCTATTGTCATTAGTCTAAAGGTTTAAGCTTGGAGTAACAATTATGTTTAGTTTAGGATTGCGCTTGGGGACGTTATGCTGACAGCTTTGATAATGTGCAGGTTTCTGGGCATCATATTCGTGTCTACGTTGGTATTATGGGTTTCTGTTAGCTTTAGGGTCATATGGCCACAGTTGGTGAAGATTGCATTTGTGGACGTTAGGGGAATGCCCGTTTTATGGCTAGGTTTTGGACCGTGTTTTAGGGTCTACGTTTGTATTAAGGGTTTCTGTTAGCTTTAGGGTCATTATGGCCACAGTTGGGTGAAGACTGCATTTGTGGACGTTAGGGGAATGCTCGGTTTACCGGTAGGTTTCTGGATGGGTTTTAGGCTCTACATTGGTTTTATCGGTCAATGATAGCTCTAGGGTCATTATGGCCACAGTTGTAATTATCGTCAAGAAAATGGTTAAGGTTCTTAGGGTAGGGATTTGTGTTTAGATTTAGCGTAACGGATATTGTCATTACTCTAAAGGATGGAGGTTGGAGTAACAATTATGATTAGTTTAAGATTGCTCTTAGGGACGTTATTCTGACAGCTCGGCTTATGTGCAGGTTTCTGGGCATCATATTCAGGTCTACGTTAGTGTTCTGGGTTTATGTCAGCTTTAGGGTCATTATGGCCACAGTTGGGTGAAGATTGCATCTTTGGACTTTAGGGGAATGCTCGCCTTACGGGTAGGTTTCTGGACAGGGTTTTAGGGTCTACATTGGTGTTAAGGGTCTATGTTAGCTCTAGGGTCATTATGGCCACAGTTGTAATTATCGTCAAGAAAATGGTTAGGATTCTTAGGGTAAGGATTTGTGTTTAGATTTAGCGTGAAGGCTATTGGCATTAGACTAAAGGTTTAAGGTTGGAGTAACAATTATGATTAGTTTAGGATTGTGCTTGGGGACGTTATGCTGAGAGCTCTGTTTATATGCAGGTTTCTGAGCATCATATTCGTGTCTACGTTGGTGTTATGGCTTTATGTTAGCTTTAGGGTCATTATGGCCACAGTTGGGTGAAGACTGCATTTGTAGACGTTAGGGGAATGCTTGCCTTACCGGTAGGTTTCTGGATGGGTTTTAGGCTCTACATTGGTTTTATCGGTCAATGCTAGCTCTAGGGTCATTATGGCCACAGTTGGGTAATTATCGTCATGATAACGGTTACGCGTCTTAGGGAAAAGATTTGTGTTTAGATTTAGCATGAGGGCTATTGGCATTAGTCTAAAGGTTTAGGGTTGGAGTAACAGTTATGTTTAGATGAAGATTGCGCTTAGGGATATTATGCTGACAGCTTTGATAATGTGCAGGTTTCTGGGCATCATATTCGTGTCTACGTTGGTGTTATGGGTTTCTGTTAGCTTTAGGGTCATATGGCCACAGTTGGTGAAGATTGCATTTGTGGACGTTAGGGGAATGCCAGTTTTATGGCTAGGTTTTGGACCGTGTTTTAGGGTCTACATTTGTATTAAGGGTTTCTGTTAGCTTTAGGGTCATTATGGCCACAGTTGGGTGAAGACTGCATTTGTGGACGTTAGGGGAATGCTCGGCTTACCGGTAAGTTTCTGGATGGGTTTTAGGCTCTACATTGGTTTTATCGGTCAATGCTAGCTCTAGGGTCATTATGGCCACAGTTGGGTAATTATCGTCACGATAACGGTTAGTCTTCTTAGGGTAAGGATTTGTGTTTAGATTTAGCGTGAGGGCTATTGTCATTAGTCTAAAGGTTTAAGCTTGGAGTAACAATTATGTTTAGTTTAGGATTGCGCTTGGGGACGTTATGCTGACAGCTTTGATAATGTGCAGGTTTCTGGGCATCATATTCGTGTCTACGTTGGTATTATGGGTTTCTGTTAGCTTTAGGGTCATATGGCCACAGTTGGTGAAGATTGCATTTGTGGACGTTAGGGGAATGCCAGTTTTATGGCTAGGTTTTGGACCGTGTTTTAGGGTCTACGTTTGTATTAAGGGTTTCTGTTAGCTTTAGGGTCATTATGGCCACAGTTGGGTGAAGACTGCATTTGTGGACGTTAGGGGAATGCTCGGCTTACCGGTAAGTTTCTGGATGGGTTTTAGGCTCTACATTGGTTTTATCGGTCAATGCTAGCTCTAGGGTCATTATGGCCACAGTTGGGTAATTATCGTCACGATAACGGTTAGTCTTCTTAGGGTAAGGATTTGTGTTTAGATTTAGCGTGAGGGCTATTGTCATTAGTCTAAAGGTTTAAGGTTGGAGTAACAATTATGTTTAGTTTAGGATTGCGCTTGGGGACGTTATGCTGACAGCTTTGATAATGTGCAGGTTTCTGGGCATCATATTCGTGTCTACGTTGGTATTATGGGTTTCTGTTAGCTTTAGGGTCATATGGCCACAGTTGGTGAAGATTGCATTTGTGGACGTTAGGGGAATGCCCGTTTTATGGCTAGGTTTTGGACCGTGTTTTAGGGTCTACGTTTGTATTAAGGGTTTCTGTTAGCTTTAGGGTCATTATGGCCACAGTTGGGTGAAGACTGCATTTGTGGACGTTAGGGGAATGCTCGGTTTACCGGTAGGTTTCTGGATGGGTTTTAGGCTCTACATTGGTTTTATCGGTCAATGATAGCTCTAGGGTCATTATGGCCACAGTTGGGTAATTATCGTCACGATAACGGTTAGTCTTCTTAGGGTAAGGATTTGTGTTTAGATTTAGCATGAGGGCTATTGTCATTAGTCTAAAGGTTTAAGGTTGGAGTAACAATTATGTTTAGTTTAGGATTGCGCTTGGGGACGTTATGCTGACAGCTTTGATAATGTGCAGGTTTCTGGGCATCATATTCGTGTCTACGTTGGTATTATGGGTTTCTGTTAGCTTTAGGGTCATATGGCCACAGTTGGTGAAGATTGCATTTGTGGACGTTAGGGGAATGCCCGTTTTATGGCTAGGTTTTGGACCGTGTTTTAGGGTCTACATTTGTATTAAGGGTTTCTGTTAGCTTTAGGGTCATTATGGCCACAGTTGGGTGAAGACTGCATTTGTGGACGTTAGGGGAATGCTCGGTTTACCGGTAGGTTTCTGGATGGGTTTTAGGCTCTACATTGGTTTTATCGGTCAATGATAGCTCTAGGGTCATTATGGCCACAGTTGTAATTATCGTCAAGAAAATGGTTAAGGTTCTTAGGGTAGGGATTTGTGTTTAGATTTAGCGTAACGGATATTGTCATTACTCTAAAGGATGGAGGTTGGAGTAACAATTATGATTAGTTTAAGATTGCTCTTAGGGACGTTATTCTGACAGCTCGGCTTATGTGCAGGTTTCTGGGCATCATATTCAGGTCTACGTTAGTGTTCTGGGTTTATGTCAGCTTTAGGGTCATTATGGCCACAGTTGGGTGAAGATTGCATCTTTGGACTTTAGGGGAATGCTCGCCTTACGGGTAGGTTTCTGGACAGGGTTTTAGGGTCTACATTGGTGTTAAGGGTCTATGTTAGCTCTAGGGTCATTATGGCCACAGTTGTAATTATCGTCAAGAAAATGGTTAGGATTCTTAGGGTAAGGATTTGTGTTTAGATTTAGCGTGAAGGCTATTGGCATTAGACTAAAGGTTTAAGGTTGGAGTAACAATTATGATTAGTTTAGGATTGCGCTTGGGGACGTTATGCTGAGAGCTCTGTTTATATGCAGGTTTCTGAGCATCATATTCGTGTCTACGTTGGTGTTATGGCTTTATGTTAGCTTTAGGGTCATTATGGCCACAGTTGGGTGAAGACTGCATTTGTAGACGTTAGGGGAATGCTTGCCTTACCGGTAGGTTTCTGGATGGGTTTTAGGCTCTACATTGGTTTTATCGGTCAATGCTAGCTCTAGGGTCATTATGGCCACAGTTGGGTAATTATCGTCATGATAACGGTTACGCGTCTTAGGGAAAAGATTTGTGTTTAGATTTAGCATGAGGGCTATTGGCATTAGTCTAAAGGTTTAGGGTTGGAGTAACAGTTATGTTTAGATGAAGATTGCGCTTGGGGACGTTATGCTGACAGCTTTGATAATGTGCAGGTTTCTGGGCATCATATTCGTGTCTACGTTGGTGTTATGGGTTTCTGTTAGCTTTAGGGTCATATGGCCACAGTTGGTGAAGATTGCATTTGTGGACGTTAGGGGAATGCCAGTTTTATGGCTAGGTTTTGGACCGTGTTTTAGGGTCTACATTTGTATTAAGGGTTTCTGTTAGCTTTAGGGTCATTATGGCCACAGTTGGGTGAAGACTGCATTTGTGGACGTTAGGGGAATGCTCGGCTTACCGGTAAGTTTCTGGATGGGTTTTAGGCTCTACATTGGTTTTATCGGTCAATGCTAGCTCTAGGGTCATTATGGCCACAGTTGGGTAATTATCGTCACGATAACGGTTAGTCTTCTTAGGGTAAGGATTTGTGTTTAGATTTAGCGTGAGGGCTATTGTCATTAGTCTAAAGGTTTAAGCTTGGAGTAACAATTATGTTTAGTTTAGGATTGCGCTTGGGGACGTTATGCTGACAGCTTTGATAATGTGCAGGTTTCTGGGCATCATATTCGTGTCTACGTTGGTATTATGGGTTTCTGTTAGCTTTAGGGTCATATGGCCACAGTTGGTGAAGATTGCATTTGTGGACGTTAGGGGAATGCCAGTTTTATGGCTAGGTTTTGGACCGTGTTTTAGGGTCTACGTTTGTATTAAGGGTTTCTGTTAGCTTTAGGGTCATTATGGCCACAGTTGGGTGAAGACTGCATTTGTGGACGTTAGGGGAATGCTCGGTTTACCGGTAGGTTTCTGGATGGGTTTTAGGCTCTACATTGGTTTTATCGGTCAATGATAGCTCTAGGGTCATTATGGCCACAGTTGGGTAATTATCGTCACGATAACGGTTAGTCTTCTTAGGGTAAGGATTTGTGTTTAGATTTAGCATGAGGGCTATTGTCATTAGTCTAAAGGTTTAAGGTTGGAGTAACAGTTATGTTTAGATGAAGATTGCGCTTAGGGATATTATGCTGACAGCTTTGATAATGTGCAGGTTTCTGGGCATCATATTCGTGTCTACGTTGGTGTTATGGGTTTCTGTTAGCTTTAGGGTCATATGGCCACAGTTGGTGAAGATTGCATTTGTGGACGTTAGGGGAATGCCAGTTTTATGGCTAGGTTTTGGACCGTGTTTTAGGGTCTACGTTTGTATTAAGGGTTTCTGTTAGCTTTAGGGTCATTATGGCCACAGTTGGGTGAAGACTGCATTTGTGGACGTTAGGGGAATGCTCGGCTTACCGGTAAGTTTCTGGATGGGTTTTAGGCTCTACATTGGTTTTATCGGTCAATGCTAGCTCTAGGGTCATTATGGCCACAGTTGGGTAATTATCGTCACGATAACGGTTAGTCTTCTTAGGGTAAGGATTTGTGTTTAGATTTAGCGTGAGGGCTATTGTCATTAGTCTAAAGGTTTAAGGTTGGAGTAACAATTATGTTTAGTTTAGGATTGCGCTTGGGGACGTTATGCTGACAGCTTTGATAATGTGCAGGTTTCTGGGCATCATATTCGTGTCTACGTTGGTATTATGGGTTTCTGTTAGCTTTAGGGTCATATGGCCACAGTTGGTGAAGATTGCATTTGTGGACGTTAGGGGAATGCCCGTTTTATGGCTAGGTTTTGGACCGTGTTTTAGGGTCTACGTTTGTATTAAGGGTTTCTGTTAGCTTTAGGGTCATTATGGCCACAGTTGGGTGAAGACTGCATTTGTGGACGTTAGGGGAATGCTCGGTTTACCGGTAGGTTTCTGGATGGGTTTTAGGCTCTACATTGGTTTTATCGGTCAATGATAGCTCTAGGGTCATTATGGCCACAGTTGGGTAATTATCGTCACGATAACGGTTAGTCTTCTTAGGGTAAGGATTTGTGTTTAGATTTAGCATGAGGGCTATTGTCATTAGTCTAAAGGTTTAAGGTTGGAGTAACAATTATGTTTAGTTTAGGATTGCGCTTGGGGACGTTATGCTGACAGCTTTGATAATGTGCACGTTTCTGGGCATCATATTCGTGTCTACGTTGGTATTATGGGTTTCTGTTAGCTTTAGGGTCATATGGCCACAGTTGGTGAAGATTGCATTTGTGGACGTTAGGGGAATGCCCGTTTTATGGCTAGGTTTTGGACCGTGTTTTAGGGTCTACGTTTGTATTAAGGGTTTCTGTTAGCTTTAGGGTCATTATGGCCACAGTTGGGTGAAGACTGCATTTGTGGACGTTAGGGGAATGCTCGGTTTACCGGTAGGTTTCTGGATGGGTTTTAGGCTCTACATTGGTTTTATCGGTCAATGATAGCTCTAGGGTCATTATGGCCACAGTTGTAATTATCGTCAAGAAAATGGTTAAGGTTCTTAGGGTAGGGATTTGTGTTTAGATTTAGCGTAACGGATATTGTCATTACTCTAAAGGATGGAGGTTGGAGTAACAATTATGATTAGTTTAAGATTGCTCTTAGGGACGTTATTCTGACAGCTCGGCTTATGTGCAGGTTTCTGGGCATCATATTCAGGTCTACGTTAGTGTTCTGGGTTTATGTCAGCTTTAGGGTCATTATGGCCACAGTTGGGTGAAGATTGCATCTTTGGACTTTAGGGGAATGCTCGCCTTACGGGTAGGTTTCTGGACAGGGTTTTAGGGTCTACATTGGTGTTAAGGGTCTATGTTAGCTCTAGGGTCATTATGGCCACAGTTGTAATTATCGTCAAGAAAATGGTTAGGATTCTTAGGGTAAGGATTTGTGTTTAGATTTAGCGTGAAGGCTATTGGCATTAGACTAAAGGTTTAAGGTTGGAGTAACAATTATGATTAGTTTAGGATTGCGCTTGGGGACGTTATGCTGAGAGCTCTGTTTATATGCAGGTTTCTGAGCATCATATTCGTGTCTACGTTGGTGTTATGGCTTTATGTTAGCTTTAGGGTCATTATGGCCACAGTTGGGTGAAGACTGCATTTGTAGACGTTAGGGGAATGCTTGCCTTACCGGTAGGTTTCTGGATGGGTTTTAGGCTCTACATTGGTTTTATCGGTCAATGCTAGCTCTAGGGTCATTATGGCCACAGTTGGGTAATTATCGTCATGATAACGGTTACGCGTCTTAGGGAAAAGATTTGTGTTTAGATTTAGCATGAGGGCTATTGGCATTAGTCTAAAGGTTTAGGGTTGGAGTAACAGTTATGTTTAGATGAAGATTGCGCTTAGGGATATTATGCTGACAGCTTTGATAATGTGCAGGTTTCTGGGCATCATATTCGTGTCTACGTTGGTGTTATGGGTTTCTGTTAGCTTTAGGGTCATATGGCCACAGTTGGTGAAGATTGCATTTGTGGACGTTAGGGGAATGCCAGTTTTATGGCTAGGTTTTGGACCGTGTTTTAGGGTCTACGTTTGTATTAAGGGTTTCTGTTAGCTTTAGGGTCATTATGGCCACAGTTGGGTGAAGACTGCATTTGTGGACGTTAGGGGAATGCTCGGCTTACCGGTAAGTTTCTGGATGGGTTTTAGGCTCTACATTGGTTTTATCGGTCAATGCTAGCTCTAGGGTCATTATGGCCACAGTTGGGTAATTATCGTCACGATAACGGTTAGTCTTCTTAGGGTAAGGATTTGTGTTTAGATTTAGCGTGAGGGCTATTGTCATTAGTCTAAAGGTTTAAGGTTGGAGTAACAATTATGTTTAGTTTAGGATTGCGCTTGGGGACGTTATGCTGACAGCTTTGATAATGTGCAGGTTTCTGGGCATCATATTCGTGTCTACGTTGGTATTATGGGTTTCTGTTAGCTTTAGGGTCATATGGCCACAGTTGGTGAAGATTGCATTTGTGGACGTTAGGGGAATGCCCGTTTTATGGCTAGGTTTTGGACCGTGTTTTAGGGTCTACGTTTGTATTAAGGGTTTCTGTTAGCTTTAGGGTCATTATGGCCACAGTTGGGTGAAGACTGCATTTGTGGACGTTAGGGGAATGCTCGGTTTACCGGTAGGTTTCTGGATGGGTTTTAGGCTCTACATTGGTTTTATCGGTCAATGATAGCTCTAGGGTCATTATGGCCACAGTTGGGTAATTATCGTCACGATAACGGTTAGTCTTCTTAGGGTAAGGATTTGTGTTTAGATTTAGCATGAGGGCTATTGTCATTAGTCTAAAGGTTTAAGGTTGGAGTAACAATTATGTTTAGTTTAGGATTGCGCTTGGGGACGTTATGCTGACAGCTTTGATAATGTGCACGTTTCTGGGCATCATATTCGTGTCTACGTTGGTATTATGGGTTTCTGTTAGCTTTAGGGTCATATGGCCACAGTTGGTGAAGATTGCATTTGTGGACGTTAGGGGAATGCCCGTTTTATGGCTAGGTTTTGGACCGTGTTTTAGGGTCTACGTTTGTATTAAGGGTTTCTGTTAGCTTTAGGGTCATTATGGCCACAGTTGGGTGAAGACTGCATTTGTGGACGTTAGGGGAATGCTCGGTTTACCGGTAGGTTTCTGGATGGGTTTTAGGCTCTACATTGGTTTTATCGGTCAATGATAGCTCTAGGGTCATTATGGCCACAGTTGTAATTATCGTCAAGAAAATGGTTAAGGTTCTTAGGGTAGGGATTTGTGTTTAGATTTAGCGTAACGGATATTGTCATTACTCTAAAGGATGGAGGTTGGAGTAACAATTATGATTAGTTTAAGATTGCTCTTAGGGACGTTATTCTGACAGCTCGGCTTATGTGCAGGTTTCTGGGCATCATATTCAGGTCTACGTTAGTGTTCTGGGTTTATGTCAGCTTTAGGGTCATTATGGCCACAGTTGGGTGAAGATTGCATCTTTGGACTTTAGGGGAATGCTCGCCTTACGGGTAGGTTTCTGGACAGGGTTTTAGGGTCTACATTGGTGTTAAGGGTCTATGTTAGCTCTAGGGTCATTATGGCCACAGTTGTAATTATCGTCAAGAAAATGGTTAGGATTCTTAGGGTAAGGATTTGTGTTTAGATTTAGCGTGAAGGCTATTGGCATTAGACTAAAGGTTTAAGGTTGGAGTAACAATTATGATTAGTTTAGGATTGCGCTTGGGGACGTTATGCTGAGAGCTCTGTTTATATGCAGGTTTCTGAGCATCATATTCGTGTCTACGTTGGTGTTATGGCTTTATGTTAGCTTTAGGGTCATTATGGCCACAGTTGGGTGAAGACTGCATTTGTAGACGTTAGGGGAATGCTTGCCTTACCGGTAGGTTTCTGGATGGGTTTTAGGCTCTACATTGGTTTTATCGGTCAATGCTAGCTCTAGGGTCATTATGGCCACAGTTGGGTAATTATCGTCATGATAACGGTTACGCGTCTTAGGGAAAAGATTTGTGTTTAGATTTAGCATGAGGGCTATTGGCATTAGTCTAAAGGTTTAGGGTTGGAGTAACAGTTATGTTTAGATGAAGATTGCGCTTAGGGATATTATGCTGACAGCTTTGATAATGTGCAGGTTTCTGGGCATCATATTCGTGTCTACGTTGGTGTTATGGGTTTCTGTTAGCTTTAGGGTCATATGGCCACAGTTGGTGAAGATTGCATTTGTGGACGTTAGGGGAATGCCCGTTTTATGGCTAGGTTTTGGACTGTGTTTTAGGGTCTACGTTTGTATTAAGGGTTTCTGTTAGCTTTAGGGTCACTATGGCCACAGTTGGGTGAAGACTGCATTTGTAGACGTTAGGGGAATGCTTGCCTTACCGGTAAGTTTCTGGATGGGTTTTAGGCTCTACATTGGTTTTATCGGTCAATGATAGCTCTAGGGTCATTATGGCCACAGTTGTAATTATCGTCAAGAAAATGGTTAAGGTTCTTAGGGTAGGGATTTGTGTTTAGATTTAGCGTAACGGATATTGTCATTACTCTAAAGGATGGAGGTTGGAGTAACAATTATGATTAGTTTAAGATTGCTCTTAGGGACGTTATTCTGACAGCTCGGCTTATGTGCAGGTTTCTGGGCATCATATTCGGGTCTACGTTAGTGTTCTGGGTTTATGTCAGCTTTAGGGTCATTATGGCCACAGTTGGGTGAAGATTGCATCTTTGGACTTTAGGGGAATGCTCGCCTTACGGGTAGGTTTCAGGACAGGGTTTTAGGGTCTACATTGGTGTTAAGGGTCTATGTTAGCTCTAGGGTCATTATGGCCACAGTTGTAATTATCGTCAAGAAAATGGTTAGGATTCTTAGGGTAAGGATTTGTGTTTAGATTTAGCGTGAAGGCTATTGGCATTAGACTAAAGGTTTAAGGTTGGAGTAACAATTATGATTAGTTTAGGATTGCGCTTGGGGACGTTATGCTGAGAGCTCTGTTTATATGCAGGTTTCTGAGCATCATATTCGTGTCTACGTTGGTGTTATGGCTTTATGTTAGCTTTAGGGTCATTATGGCCACAGTTGGGTGAAGACTGCATTTGTAGACATTAGGGGAATGCTTGCCTTACCGGTAGGTTTCTGGATGGGTTTTAGGCTCTACATTGGTTTTATCGGTCAATGCTAACTCTAGGGTCATTATGGCCACAGTTGGGTAATTATCGTCATGATAACGGTTACGCGTCTTAGGGAAAAGATTTGTGTTTAGATTTAGCGTGAGGGCTATTGGCATTAGTCTAAAGGTTTAGGGTTGGAGTAACAGTTATGTTTAGATGAAGATTGCGCTTAGGGATATTATGCTGACAGCTTTGATAATGTGCACGTTTCTGGGCATCATATTCGTGTCTACGTTGGTGTTATGGGTTTCTGTTAGCTTTAGGGTCATATGGCCACAGTTGGTGAAGATTGCATTTGTGGACGTTAGGGGAATGCCCGTTTTATGGCTAGGTTTTGGACCGTGTTTTAGGGTCTACGTTTGTATTAAGGGTTTCTGTTAGCTTTAGGGTCATTATGGCCACAGTTGGGTGAAGACTGCATTTGTAGACGTTAGGGGAATGCTTGCCTTACCGGTAGGTTTCTGGATGGGTTTTAGGCTCTACATTGGTTTTATCGGTCAATGCTAGCTCTAGGGTCATTATGGCCACAGTTGGGTAATTACCGTCAAGATAACTGTTAGGCTTCTTAGGGTAAGGATTTGTGTTTAGATTTAGCGTGAGGGCTATTGGCATTAGTCTAAGGGTTTAAGGTTGGAGAACAATTATGTTTAGTTTAGGATTGCGCTTGGGGACGTTATGCTGACAGCTTTGATAATGTGCAGGTTTCTGGGCATCATATTCGTGTCTACTTTGGTGTTATGGGTTTATGTTAGCTTTAGGGTCATTATGGCCACAGTTGGGTGAAGACTGCATTTGTGGACTTTAGGGGAATGCTCGCCTTACGGGTAGGTTTCTGGACAGGGTTTTAGGGTCTACATTGGTGTTAAGGGTCTATGTTAGCTCTAGGGTCATTATGGCCACAGTTGTAATTATCGTCAAGAAAATGGTTAGGATTCTTAGGGTAAGGATTTGTGTTTAGATTTAGCGTGAGGGCTATTGTCATTAGTCTAAAGGTTTAAGGTTGGAGTAACAATTATGTTTAGTTTAGGGTTGCGCTTGGGGACGTTATGCTGACAGCTTTGATAGTGTGCAGGTTTCTGGGCATCATATTCTTGTCTACGTTGGTATTATGGGTTTCTGTTAGCTTTAGGGTCATATGGCCACAGTTGGTGAAGATTGCATTTGTGGACGTTAGGGGAATGCCCGTTTTGGACTGTGTTTTAGGGTCTACGTTTGTATTAAGGGTTTCTGTTAGCTTTAGGGTCATTATGGCCACAGTTGGGTGAAGACTGCATTTGTAGACGTTAGGGGAATGCTTGCCTTACCGGTAGGTTTCTGGATGGGTTTTAGGCTCTACATTGGTTTTATCGGTCAATGATAGCTCTAGGGTCATTATGGCCACAGTTGTAATTATCGTCAAGAAAATGGTTAAGGTTCTTAGGGTAGGGATTTGTGTTTAGATTTAGCGTAACGGATATTGTCATTACTCTAAAGGATGGAGGTTGGAGTAACAATTATGATTAGTTTAAGATTGCTCTTAGGGAGGTTATTCTGACAGCTCGGCTTATGTGCAGGTTTCTGGGCATCATATTCGGGTCTACGTTAGTGTTCTGGGTTTATGTCAGCTTTAGGGTCATTATGGCCACAGTTGGGTGAAGATTGCATCTTTGGACTTTAGGGGAATGCTCGCCTTACGGGTAGGTTTCTGGACAGGGTTTTAGGGTCTACATTGGTGTTAAGGGTCTATGTTAGCTCTAGGGTCATTATGGCCACAGTTGTAATTATCGTCAAGAAAATGGTTAGGATTCTTAGGGTAAGGATTTGTGTTTAGATTTAGCGTGAAGGCTATTGGCATTAGACTAAAGGTTTAAGGTTGGAGTAACAATTATGATTAGTTTAGGATTGCGCTTGGGGACGTTATGCTGAGAGCTCTGTTTATATGCAGGTTTCTGAGCATCATATTCGTGTCTACGTTGGTGTTATGGCTTTATGTTAGCTTTAGGGTCATTATGGCCACAGTTGGGTGAAGACTGCATTTGTAGACGTTAGGGGAATGCTTGCCTTACCGGTAGGTTTCTGGATGGGTTTTAGGCTCTACATTGGTTTTATCGGTCAATGCTAGCTCTAGGGTCATTATGGCCACAGTTGGGTAATTATCGTCATGATAACGGTTACGCGTCTTAGGGAAAAGATTTGTGTTTAGATTTAGCATGAGGGCTATTGGCATTAGTCTAAAGGTTTAGGGTTGGAGTAACAGTTATGTTTAGATGAAGATTGCGCTTAGGGATCTTATGCTGACAGCTTTGATAATGTGCAGGTTTCTGGGCATCATATTCGTGTCTACGTTGGTGTTATGGGTTTCTGTTAGCTTTAGGGTCATATGGCCACAGTTGGTGAAGATTGCATTTGTGGACGTTAGGGGAATGCCCGTTTTATGGCTAGGTTTTGGACCGTGTTTTAGGGTCTACGTTTGTATTAAGGGTTTCTGTTAGCTTTAGGGTCATTATGGCCACAGTTGGGTGAAGACTGCATTTGTAGACGTTAGGGGAATGCTTGCCTTACCGGTAGGTTTCTGGATGGGTTTTAGGCTCTACATTGGTTTTATCGGTCAATGCTAGCTCTAGGGTCATTATGGCCACAGTTGGGTAATTATCGTCATGATAACGGTTACGCGTCTTTGGGAAAAGATTTGTGTTTAGATTTAGCATGAGGGCTATTGGCATTAGTCTAAAGGTTTAGGGTTGGAGTAACAGTTATGTTTAGATGAAGATTGCGCTTAGGGATATTATGCTGACAGCTTTGATAATGTGCAGGTTTCTGGGCATCATATTCGTGTCTACGTTGGTGTTATGGGTTTCTGTTAGCTTTAGGGTCATATGGCCACAGTTGGTGAAGATTGCATTTGTGGACGTTAGGGGAATGCCCGTTTTATGGCTAGGTTTTGGACCGTGTTTTAGGGTCTACGTTTGTATTAAGGGTTTCTGTTAGCTTTAGGGTCATTATGGCCACAGTTGGGTGAAGACTGCATTTGTAGACGTTAGGGGAATGCTTGCCTTACCGGTAGGTTTCTGGATGGGTTTTAGGCTCTACATTGGTTTTATCGGTCAATGCTAGCTCTAGGGTCATTATGGCCACAGTTGGGTAATTATCGTCATGATAACGGTTACGCGTCTTAGGGAAAAGATTTGTGTTTAGATTTAGCATGAGGGCTATTGGCATTAGTCTAAAGGTTTAGGGTTGGAGTAACAGTTATGTTTAGATGAAGATTGCGCTTAGGGATATTATGCTGACAGCTTTGATAATGTGCAGGTTTCTGGGCATCATATTCGTGTCTACGTTGGTGTTATGGGTTTCTGTTAGCTTTAGGGTCATATGGCCACAGTTGGTGAAGATTGCTTTTGTGGACGTTAGGGGAATGCCCGTTTTATGGCTAGGTTTTGGACTGTGTTTTAGGGTCTACGTTTGTATTAAGGGTTTCTGTTAGCTTTAGGGTCACTATGGCCACAGTTGGGTGAAGACTGCATTTGTAGACGTTAGGGGAATGCTTGCCTTACCGGTAGGTTTCTGGATGGGTTTTAGGCTCTACATTGGTTTTATCGGTCAATGATAGCTCTAGGGTCATTATGGCCACAGTTGTAATTATCGTCAAGAAAATGGTTAAGGTTCTTAGGGTAGGGATTTGTGTTTAGATTTAGCGTAACGGATATTGTCATTACTCTAAAGGATGGAGGTTGGAGTAACAATTATGATTAGTTTAAGATTGCTCTTAGGGACGTTATTCTGACAGCTCGGCTTATGTGCAGGTTTCTGGGCATCATATTCGGGTCTACGTTAGTGTTCTGGGTTTATGTCAGCTTTAGGGTCATTATGGCCACAGTTGGGTGAAGATTGCATCTTTGGACTTTAGGGGAATGCTCGCCTTACGGGTAGGTTTCTGGACAGGGTTTTAGGGTCTACATTGGTGTTAAGGGTCTATGTTAGCTCTAGGGTCATTATGGCCACAGTTGTAATTATCGTCAAGAAAATGGTTAGGATTCTTAGGGTAAGGACTTGTGTTTAGATTTAGCGTGAAGGCTATTGGCATTAGACTAAAGGTTTAAGGTTGGAGTAACAATTATGATTAGTTTAGGATTGCGCTTGGGGACGTTATGCTGAGAGCTCTGTTTATATGCAGGTTTCTGAGCATCATATTCGTGTCTACGTTGGTGTTATGGCTTTATGTTAGCTTTAGGGTCATTATGGCCACAGTTGGGTGAAGACTGCATTTGTAGACGTTAGGGGAATGCTTGCCTTACCGGTAGGTTTCTGGATGGGTTTTAGGCTCTACATTGGTTTTATCGGTCAATGCTAGCTCTAGGGTCATTATGGCCACAGTTGGGTAATTATCGTCATGATAACGGTTACGCGTCTTAGGGAAAAGATTTGTGTTTAGATTTAGCATGAGGGCTATTGGCATTAGTCTAAAGGTTTAGGGTTGGAGTAACAGTTATGTTTAGATGAAGATTGCGCTTAGGGATATTATGCTGACAGCTTTGATAATGTGCAGGTTTCTGGGCATCATATTCGTGTCTACGTTGGTGTTATGGGTTTCTGTTAGCTTTAGGGTCATATGGCCACAGTTGGTGAAGATTGCATTTGTGGACGTTAGGGGAATGCCCGTTTTATGGCTAGGTTTTGGACTGTGTTTTAGGGTCTACGTTTGTATTAAGGGTTTCTGTTAGCTTTAGGGTCACTATGGCCACAGTTGGGTGAAGACTGCATTTGTAGACGTTAGGGGAATGCTTGCCTTACCGGTAAGTTTCTGGATGGGTTTTAGGCTCTACATTGGTTTTATCGGTCAATGATAGCTCTAGGGTCATTATGGCCACAGTTGTAATTATCGTCAAGAAAATGGTTAAGGTTCTTAGGGTAGGGATTTGTGTTTAGATTTAGCGTAACGGATATTGTCATTACTCTAAAGGATGGAGGTTGGAGTAACAATTATGATTAGTTTAAGATTGCTCTTAGGGACGTTATTCTGACAGCTCGGCTTATGTGCAGGTTTCTGGGCATCATATTCGGGTCTACGTTAGTGTTCTGGGTTTATGTCAGCTTTAGGGTCATTATGGCCACAGTTGGGTGAAGATTGCATCTTTGGACTTTAGGGGAATGCTCGCCTTACGGGTAGGTTTCAGGACAGGGTTTTAGGGTCTACATTGGTGTTAAGGGTCTATGTTAGCTCTAGGGTCATTATGGCCACAGTTGTAATTATCGTCAAGAAAATGGTTAGGATTCTTAGGGTAAGGATTTGTGTTTAGATTTAGCGTGAAGGCTATTGGCATTAGACTAAAGGTTTAAGGTTGGAGTAACAATTATGATTAGTTTAGGATTGCGCTTGGGGACGTTATGCTGAGAGCTCTGTTTATATGCAGGTTTCTGAGCATCATATTCGTGTCTACGTTGGTGTTATGGCTTTATGTTAGCTTTAGGGTCATTATGGCCACAGTTGGGTGAAGACTGCATTTGTAGACATTAGGGGAATGCTTGCCTTACCGGTAGGTTTCTGGATGGGTTTTAGGCTCTACATTGGTTTTATCGGTCAATGCTAGCTCTAGGGTCATTATGGCCACAGTTGGGTAATTATCGTCATGATAACGGTTACGCGTCTTAGGGAAAAGATTTGTGTTTAGATTTAGCGTGAGGGCTATTGGCATTAGTCTAAAGGTTTAGGGTTGGAGTAACAGTTATGTTTAGATGAAGATTGCGCTTAGGGATATTATGCTGACAGCTTTGATAATGTGCACGTTTCTGGGCATCATATTCGTGTCTACGTTGGTGTTATGGGTTTCTGTTAGCTTTAGGGTCATATGGCCACAGTTGGTGAAGATTGCATTTGTGGACGTTAGGGGAATGCCCGTTTTATGGCTAGGTTTTGGACCGTGTTTTAGGGTCTACGTTTGTATTAAGGGTTTCTGTTAGCTTTAGGGTCATTATGGCCACAGTTGGGTGAAGACTGCATTTGTAGACGTTAGGGGAATGCTTGCCTTACCGGTAGGTTTCTGGATGGGTTTTAGGCTCTACATTGGTTTTATCGGTCAATGCTAGCTCTAGGGTCATTATGGCCACAGTTGGGTAATTACCGTCAAGATAACTGTTAGGCTTCTTAGGGTAAGGATTTGTGTTTAGATTTAGCGTGAGGGCTATTGGCATTAGTCTAAGGGTTTAAGGTTGGAGAACAATTATGTTTAGTTTAGGATTGCGCTTGGGGACGTTATGCTGACAGCTTTGATAATGTGCAGGTTTCTGGGCATCATATTCGTGTCTACTTTGGTGTTATGGGTTTCTGTTAGCTTTAGGGTCATTATGGCCACAGTTGGGTGAAGACTGCATTTGTGGACTTTAGGGGAATGCTCGCCTTACGGGTAGGTTTCTGGACAGGGTTTTAGGGTCTACATTGGTGTTAAGGGTCTATGTTAGCTCTAGGGTCATTATGGCCACAGTTGTAATTATCGTCAAGAAAATGGTTAGGATTCTTAGGGTAAGGATTTGTGTTTAGATTTAGCGTGAGGGCTATTGTCATTAGTCTAAAGGTTTAAGGTTGGAGTAACAATTATGTTTAGTTTAGGATTGCGCTTGGGGACGTTATGCTGACAGCTTTGATAGTGTGCAGGTTTCTGGGCATCATATTCTTGTCTACGTTGGTATTATGGGTTTCTGTTAGCTTTAGGGTCATATGGCCACAGTTGGTGAAGATTGCATTTGTGGACGTTAGGGGAATGCCCGTTTTGGACTGTGTTTTAGGGTCTACGTTTGTATTAAGGGTTTCTGTTAGCTTTAGGGTCATTATGGCCACAGTTGGGTGAAGACTGCATTTGTAGACGTTAGGGGAATGCTTGCCTTACCGGTAGGTTTCTGGATGGGTTTTAGGCTCTACATTGGTTTTATCGGTCAATGATAGCTCTAGGGTCATTATGGCCACAGTTGTAATTATCGTCAAGAAAATGGTTAAGGTTCTTAGGGTAGGGATTTGTGTTTAGATTTAGCGTAACGGATATTGTCATTACTCTAAAGGATGGAGGTTGGAGTAACAATTATGATTAGTTTAAGATTGCTCTTAGGGAGGTTATTCTGACAGCTCGGCTTATGTGCAGGTTTCTGGGCATCATATTCGGGTCTACGTTAGTGTTCTGGGTTTATGTCAGCTTTAGGGTCATTATGGCCACAGTTGGGTGAAGATTGCATCTTTGGACTTTAGGGGAATGCTCGCCTTACGGGTAGGTTTCTGGACAGGGTTTTAGGGTCTACATTGGTGTTAAGGGTCTATGTTAGCTCTAGGGTCATTATGGCCACAGTTGTAATTATCGTCAAGAAAATGGTTAGGATTCTTAGGGTAAGGATTTGTGTTTAGATTTAGCGTGAAGGCTATTGGCATTAGACTAAAGGTTTAAGGTTGGAGTAACAATTATGATTAGTTTAGGATTGCGCTTGGGGACGTTATGCTGAGAGCTCTGTTTATATGCAGGTTTCTGAGCATCATATTCGTGTCTACGTTGGTGTTATGGCTTTATGTTAGCTTTAGGGTCATTATGGCCACAGTTGGGTGAAGACTGCATTTGTAGACGTTAGGGGAATGCTTGCCTTACCGGTAGGTTTCTGGATGGGTTTTAGGCTCTACATTGGTTTTATCGGTCAATGCTAGCTCTAGGGTCATTATGGCCACAGTTGGGTAATTATCGTCATGATAACGGTTACGCGTCTTAGGGAAAAGATTTGTGTTTAGATTTAGCATGAGGGCTATTGGCATTAGTCTAAAGGTTTAGGGTTGGAGTAACAGTTATGTTTAGATGAAGATTGCGCTTAGGGATCTTATGCTGACAGCTTTGATAATGTGCAGGTTTCTGGGCATCATATTCGTGTCTACGTTGGTGTTATGGGTTTCTGTTAGCTTTAGGGTCATATGGCCACAGTTGGTGAAGATTGCATTTGTGGACGTTAGGGGAATGCCCGTTTTATGGCTAGGTTTTGGACCGTGTTTTAGGGTCTACGTTTGTATTAAGGGTTTCTGTTAGCTTTAGGGTCATTATGGCCACAGTTGGGTGAAGACTGCATTTGTAGACGTTAGGGGAATGCTTGCCTTACCGGTAGGTTTCTGGATGGGTTTTAGGCTCTACATTGGTTTTATCGGTCAATGCTAGCTCTAGGGTCATTATGGCCACAGTTGGGTAATTATCGTCATGATAACGGTTACGCGTCTTAGGGAAAAGATTTGTGTTTAGATTTAGCATGAGGGCTATTGGCATTAGTCTAAAGGTTTAGGGTTGGAGTAACAGTTATGTTTAGATGAAGATTGCGCTTAGGGATATTATGCTGACAGCTTTGATAATGTGCAGGTTTCTGGGCATCATATTCGTGTCTACGTTGGTGTTATGGGTTTCTGTTAGCTTTAGGGTCATATGGCCACAGTTGGTGAAGATTGCATTTGTGGACGTTAGGGGAATGCCCGTTTTATGGCTAGGTTTTGGACCGTGTTTTAGGGTCTACGTTTGTATTAAGGGTTTCTGTTAGCTTTAGGGTCATTATGGCCACAGTTGGGTGAAGACTGCATTTGTAGACGTTAGGGGAATGCTTGCCTTACCGGTAGGTTTCTGGATGGGTTTTAGGCTCTACATTGGTTTTATCGGTCAATGCTAGCTCTAGGGTCATTATGGCCACAGTTGGGTAATTATCGTCATGATAACGGTTACGCGTCTTAGGGAAAAGATTTGTGTTTAGATTTAGCATGAGGGCTATTGGCATTAGTCTAAAGGTTTAGGGTTGGAGTAACAGTTATGTTTAGATGAAGATTGCGCTTAGGGATATTATGCTGACAGCTTTGATAATGTGCAGGTTTCTGGGCATCATATTCGTGTCTACGTTGGTGTTATGGGTTTCTGTTAGCTTTAGGGTCATATGGCCACAGTTGGTGAAGATTGCTTTTGTGGACGTTAGGGGAATGCCCGTTTTATGGCTAGGTTTTGGACTGTGTTTTAGGGTCTACGTTTGTATTAAGGGTTTCTGTTAGCTTTAGGGTCACTATGGCCACAGTTGGGTGAAGACTGCATTTGTAGACGTTAGGGGAATGCTTGCCTTACCGGTAGGTTTCTGGATGGGTTTTAGGCTCTACATTGGTTTTATCGGTCAATGATAGCTCTAGGGTCATTATGGCCACAGTTGTAATTATCGTCAAGAAAATGGTTAAGGTTCTTAGGGTAGGGATTTGTGTTTAGATTTAGCGTAACGGATATTGTCATTACTCTAAAGGATGGAGGTTGGAGTAACAATTATGATTAGTTTAAGATTGCTCTTAGGGACGTTATTCTGACAGCTCGGCTTATGTGCAGGTTTCTGGGCATCATATTCAGGTCTACGTTAGTGTTCTGGGTTTATGTCAGCTTTAGGGTCATTATGGCCACAGTTGGGTGAAGATTGCATCTTTGGACTTTAGGGGAATGCTCGCCTTACGGGTAGGTTTCTGGACAGGGTTTTAGGGTCTACATTGGTGTTAAGGGTCTATGTTAGCTCTAGGGTCATTATGGCCACAGTTGTAATTATCGTCAAGAAAATGGTTAGGATTCTTAGGGTAAGGATTTGTGTTTAGATTTAGCGTGAAGGCTATTGGCATTAGACTAAAGGTTTAAGGTTGGAGTAACAATTATGATTAGTTTAGGATTGCGCTTGGGGACGTTATGCTGAGAGCTCTGTTTATATGCAGGTTTCTGAGCATCATATTCGTGTCTACGTTTGTATTAAGGGTTTCTGTTAGCTTTAGGGTCATTATGGCCACAGTTGGGTGAAGACTGCATTTGTAGACATTAGGGGAATGCTTGCCTTACCGGTAGGTTTCTGGATGGGTTTTAGGCTCTACATTGGTTTTATCGGTCAATGCTAGCTCTAGGGTCATTATGGCCACAGTTGGGTAATTATCGTCATGATAACGGTTACGCGTCTTAGGGAAAAGATTTGTGTTTAGATTTAGCGTGAGGGATATTGTCATTACTCTAAAGGTTTAGAGGTAAAGTAACAGTTATGATTAGTTTAAGATAGCGCTTAGGGACATTAGGCTTAGAGCTTGGCTTATGTGCAGGTTTCTGCGCCTCGTGTTAAGGTCTACGTTGGGTTCTGGGTTTATTTAGCTCTAGGGTCATTATGGCCACAGTTGGGTAATTATCGTCATGATAACGGTTACGCGTCTTAGGGAAAAGATTTGTGTTTGATTTAGCGTGAGGGATATTGTTATTACTCTAAAGGTTTTAGATGGGCGTAACAATTATGTTTTGTTTAAGATTGGACTTGGTGACGTTATGCTGAGCTCTGTTTATGTGCAGGTTTCTGGGCATCATATTCGGGTCTACGTTGGTGTTATGGCTTTATGTTAGCTTTAGGGTCATTATGGCCACAGTTGGGTGAAGACTGCATTTGTGGACGTTAGGGGAATGCTCGGCTTACCGGTAAGTTTCTGGATGGGTTTTAGGCTCTACATTGGTTTTATCGGTCAATGCTAGCTCTAGGGTCATTATGGCCACAGCTGGGTAATTATCGTCACGATAACGGTTAGTCTTCTTAGGGTAAGGATTTGTGTTTAGATTTAGCGTGAGGGCTATTGTCATTAGTCTAAAGGTTTAAGCTTGGAGTAACAATTATGTTTAGTTTAGGATTGCGCTTGGGGACGTTATGCTGACAGCTTTGATAATGTGCAGGTTTCTGGGCATCATATTCGTGTCTACGTTGGTATTATGGGTTTCTGCTAGCTTTAGGGTCATATGGCCACAGTTGGGTGAAGACTGCCTTTGTGGACGTTAGGGGAATGCTCGCCTTACCGGTAGGTTTCTGGACAGGGTTTCAGGCTCTACATTGGTTTTATCAGTTAATGCTAGCTCTAGGGTCATTATGGCCACAGTTGTAATTATCGTCAAGAAAATGGTAAGGTTCTTAGGGTAGGGATTTGTGTTTAGATTTAGCGTAACGGATATTGTCATTACTCTAAAGGATGAAGGTTGGAGTAACAATTATGATTAGTTTAAGATTGCTCTTAGGGAGGTTATTCTGACAGCTCGGCTTATGTGCAGGTTTCTGGGCATCATATTCGTGTCTACGTTAGTGTTCTGGGTTTATGTCAGCTTTAGGGTCATTATGGCCACAGTTGGGTGAAGATTGCATCTTTGGACTTTAGGGGAATGCTCGCCTTACGGGTAGGTTTCAGGACAGGGTTTTAGGGTCTACATTGGTGTTAAGGGTCTATGTTAGCTCTAGGGTCATTATGGCCACAGTTGTAATTATCGTCAAGAAAATGGTTAGTCTTCTTAGGGTAAGGATTTGTGTTTAGATTTAGCGTGAAGGCTATTGGCATTAGATTAAAGGTTTAAGGTAAAGTAACAGTTATGATTAGTTTAAGATAGCGCTTAGGGACATTAGGCTTAGAGCTTGGCTTATGTGCAGGTTTCTGCGCCTCGTGTTAAGGTCTACGTTGGGTTCTGGGTTTATTTAGCTCTAGGGTCATTATGGCCACAGTTGGGTAATTATCGTCATGATAACGGTTACGCGTCTTAGGGAAAAGATTTGTGTTTAGATTTAGCGTGAGGGATATTGTTATTACTCTAAAGGTTTTAGATGGGCGTAACAATTATGTTTTGTTTAAGATTGGACTTGGTGACGTTATACTGAGCTCTGTTTATGTGCAGGTTTCTGGGCATCATATTCGGGTCTACGTTGGTGTTATGGCTTTATGTTAGCTTTAGGGTCATTATGGCCACAGTTGGGTTAAGACTGCATTTGTGGACGTTAGGGGAATGCTTGCCTTACCGGTAGGTTTCTGGATGGGTTTTAGGCTCTACATTGGTTTTATCGGTCAATGAAGCTCTAGGGTCATTATGGCCACAGTTGGGTAATTATCGTCACGATAACGGTTAGTCTTCTTAGGGTAAGGATTTGTGTTTAGATTTAGCGTGAGGGCTATTGTCATTAGTATAAAGGTTTAAGCTTGGAGTAACAATTATGTTTAGTTTAGGATTGCGCTTGGGGACGTTATGCTGACAGCTTTGATAATGTGCAGGTTCCTGGGCATCATATTCGTGTCTACGTTGGTATTATGGGTTTCTGTTAGCTTTAGGGTCATTATGGCCACAGTTGGGTGAAGACTGCCTTTGTGGACGTTAGGGGAATGCTCGCCTTACCGGTAGGTTTCTGGACAGGGTTTCAGGCTCTACATTGGTTTTATAAGTTAATGCTAGCTCTAGGGTCATTATGGCCACAGTTGTAATTATCGTCAAGAAAATGGTAAGGTTCTTAGGGTAGGGATTTGTGTTTAGATTTAGCGTAACGGATATTGTCATTACTCTAAAGGATGAAGGTTGGAGTAACAATTATGATTAGTTTAGGATTGCGCTTGGGGACGTTATGCTGAGAGCTCTGTTTATGTGCAGGTTTCTGGGCATCATATTCGTGTCTACGTTGGTGTTATGGCTTTATGTTAGCTTTAGGGTCATTATGGCCACAGTTGGGTGAAGACTGCATTTGTAGACGTTAGGGGAATGCTTGCCTTACCGGTAGGTTTCTGGATGGGTTTTAGGCTCTACATTGGTTTTATCGGTCAATGCTAGCTCTAGGGTCATTATGGCCACAGTTGGGTAATTATCGTCATGATAACGGTTACGCGTCTTAGGGAAAAGATTTGTGTTTAGATTTAGCATGAGGGCTATTGGCATTAGTCTAAAGGTTTAGGGTTGGAGTAACAGTTATGTTTAGTTTAGGATTGCGCTTGGGGACGTTATGCTGACAGCTTTGATAGTGTGCAGGTTTCTGGGCATCATATTCTTGTCTACGTTGGTATTATGGGTTTCTGTTAGCTTTAGGGTCATATGGCCACAGTTGGTGAAGATTGCATTTGTGGACGTTAGGGGAATGCCCGTTTTGGACTGTGTTTTAGGGTCTACGTTTGTATTAAGGGTTTCTGTTAGCTTTAGGGTCATTATGGCCACAGTTAGGTGAAGACTGCATTTGTAGACGTTAGGGGAATGCTTGCCTTACCGGTAGGTTTCTGGATGGGTTTTAGGCTCTACATTGGTTTTATCGGTCAATGCTAGCTCTAGGGTCATTATGGCCACAGTTGTAATTATCGTCAAGAAAATGGTTAAGGTTCTTAGGGTAGGGATTTGTGTTTAGATTTAGCGTAACGGATATTGTCATTACTCTAAAGGATGGAGGTTGGAGTAACAATTATGATTAGTTTAAGATTGCTCTTAGGGACGTTATTCTGACAGCTCGGCTTATGTGCAGGTTTCTGGGCATCATATTCGGGTCTACGTTAGTGTTCTGGGTTTATGTCAGCTTTAGGGTCATTATGGCCACAGTTGGGTGAAGATTGCATCTTTGGACTTTAGGGGAATGCTCGCCTTACGGGTAGGTTTCTGGACAGGGTTTTAGGGTCTACATTGGTGTTAAGGGTCTATGTTAGCTCTAGGGTCATTATGGCCACAGTTGTAATTATCGTCAAGAAAATGGTTAGGATTCTTAGGGTAAGGATTTGTGTTTAGATTTAGCGTGAAGGCTATTGGCATTAGACTAAAGGTTTAAGGTTGGAGTAACAATTATGATTAGTTTAGGATTGCGCTTGGGGACGTTATGCTGAGAGCTCTGTTTATATGCAGGTTTCTGAGCATCATATTCGTGTCTACGTTGGTGTTATGGCTTTATGTTAGCTTTAGGGTCATTATGGCCACAGTTGGGTGAAGACTGCATTTGTAGACGTTAGGGGAATGCTTGCCTTACCGGTAGGTTTCTGGATGGGTTTTAGGCTCTACATTGGTTTTATCGGTCAATGCTAGCTCTAGGGTCATTATGGCCACAGTTGGGTAATTATCGTCATGATAACGGTTACGCGTCTTAGGGAAAAGATTTGTGTTTAGATTTAGCGTGAGGGCTATTGGCATTAGTCTAAAGGTTTAGGGTTGGAGTAACAGTTATGTTTAGATGAAGATTGCGCTTAGGGATATTATGCTGACAGCTTTGATAATGTGCACGTTTCTGGGCATCATATTCGTGTCTACGTTGGTGTTATGGGTTTCTGTTAGCTTTAGGGTCATATGGCCACAGTTGGTGAAGATTGCATTTGTGGACGTTAGGGGAATGCCCGTTTTATGGCTAGGTTTTGGACCGTGTTTTAGGGTCTACGTTTGTATTAAGGGTTTCTGTTAGCTTTAGGGTCATTATGGCCACAGTTGGGTGAAGACTGCATTTGTAGACGTTAGGGGAATGCTTGCCTTACCGGTAGGTTTCTGGATGGGTTTTAGGCTCTACATTGGTTTTATCGGTCAATGCTAGCTCTAGGGTCATTATGGCCACAGTTGGGTAATTACCGTCAAGATAACTGTTAGGCTTCTTAGGGTAAGGATTTGTGTTTAGATTTAGCGTGAGGGCTATTGGCATTAGTCTAAGGGTTTAAGGTTGGAGAACAATTATGTTTAGTTTAGGATTGCGCTTGGGGACGTTATGCTGACAGCTTTGATAATGTGCAGGTTTCTGGGCATCATATTCGTGTCTACTTTGGTGTTATGGGTTTCTGTTAGCTTTAGGGTCATTATGGCCACAGTTGGGTGAAGACTGCATTTGTGGACTTTAGGGGAATGCTCGCCTTACGGGTAGGTTTCTGGACAGGGTTTTAGGGTCTACATTGGTGTTAAGGGTCTATGTTAGCTCTAGGGTCATTATGGCCACAGTTGTAATTATCGTCAAGAAAATGGTTAGGATTCTTAGGGTAAGGATTTGTGTTTAGATTTAGCGTGAGGGCTATTGTCATTAGTCTAAAGGTTTAAGGTTGGAGTAACAATTATGTTTAGTTTAGGATTGCGCTTGGGGACGTTATGCTGACAGCTTTGATAGTGTGCAGGTTTCTGGGCATCATATTCTTGTCTACGTTGGTATTATGGGTTTCTGTTAGCTTTAGGGTCATATGGCCACAGTTGGTGAAGATTGCATTTGTGGACGTTAGGGGAATGCCCGTTTTGGACTGTGTTTTAGGGTCTACGTTTGTATTAAGGGTTTCTGTTAGCTTTAGGGTCATTATGGCCACAGTTGGGTGAAGACTGCATTTGTAGACGTTAGGGGAATGCTTGCCTTACCGGTAGGTTTCTGGATGGGTTTTAGGCTCTACATTGGTTTTATCGGTCAATGATAGCTCTAGGGTCATTATGGCCACAGTTGTAATTATCGTCAAGAAAATGGTTAAGGTTCTTAGGGTAGGGATTTGTGTTTAGATTTAGCGTAACGGATATTGTCATTACTCTAAAGGATGGAGGTTGGAGTAACAATTATGATTAGTTTAAGATTGCTCTTAGGGAGGTTATTCTGACAGCTCGGCTTATGTGCAGGTTTCTGGGCATCATATTCGGGTCTACGTTAGTGTTCTGGGTTTATGTCAGCTTTAGGGTCATTATGGCCACAGTTGGGTGAAGATTGCATCTTTGGACTTTAGGGGAATGCTCGCCTTACGGGTAGGTTTCTGGACAGGGTTTTAGGGTCTACATTGGTGTTAAGGGTCTATGTTAGCTCTAGGGTCATTATGGCCACAGTTGTAATTATCGTCAAGAAAATGGTTAGGATTCTTAGGGTAAGGATTTGTGTTTAGATTTAGCGTGAAGGCTATTGGCATTAGACTAAAGGTTTAAGGTTGGAGTAACAATTATGATTAGTTTAGGATTGCGCTTGGGGACGTTATGCTGAGAGCTCTGTTTATATGCAGGTTTCTGAGCATCATATTCGTGTCTACGTTGGTGTTATGGCTTTATGTTAGCTTTAGGGTCATTATGGCCACAGTTGGGTGAAGACTGCATTTGTAGACGTTAGGGGAATGCTTGCCTTACCGGTAGGTTTCTGGATGGGTTTTAGGCTCTACATTGGTTTTATCGGTCAATGCTAGCTCTAGGGTCATTATGGCCACAGTTGGGTAATTATCGTCATGATAACGGTTACGCGTCTTAGGGAAAAGATTTGTGTTTAGATTTAGCATGAGGGCTATTGGCATTAGTCTAAAGGTTTAGGGTTGGAGTAACAGTTATGTTTAGATGAAGATTGCGCTTAGGGATCTTATGCTGACAGCTTTGATAATGTGCAGGTTTCTGGGCATCATATTCGTGTCTACGTTGGTGTTATGGGTTTCTGTTAGCTTTAGGGTCATATGGCCACAGTTGGTGAAGATTGCATTTGTGGACGTTAGGGGAATGCCCGTTTTATGGCTAGGTTTTGGACCGTGTTTTAGGGTCTACGTTTGTATTAAGGGTTTCTGTTAGCTTTAGGGTCATTATGGCCACAGTTGGGTGAAGACTGCATTTGTAGACGTTAGGGGAATGCTTGCCTTACCGGTAGGTTTCTGGATGGGTTTTAGGCTCTACATTGGTTTTATCGGTCAATGCTAGCTCTAGGGTCATTATGGCCACAGTTGGGTAATTATCGTCATGATAACGGTTACGCGTCTTAGGGAAAAGATTTGTGTTTAGATTTAGCATGAGGGCTATTGGCATTAGTCTAAAGGTTTAGGGTTGGAGTAACAGTTATGTTTAGATGAAGATTGCGCTTAGGGATATTATGCTGACAGCTTTGATAATGTGCAGGTTTCTGGGCATCATATTCGTGTCTACGTTGGTGTTATGGGTTTCTGTTAGCTTTAGGGTCATATGGCCACAGTTGGTGAAGATTGCATTTGTGGACGTTAGGGGAATGCCCGTTTTATGGCTAGGTTTTGGACCGTGTTTTAGGGTCTACGTTTGTATTAAGGGTTTCTGTTAGCTTTAGGGTCATTATGGCCACAGTTGGGTGAAGACTGCATTTGTAGACGTTAGGGGAATGCTTGCCTTACCGGTAGGTTTCTGGATGGGTTTTAGGCTCTACATTGGTTTTATCGGTCAATGCTAGCTCTAGGGTCATTATGGCCACAGTTGGGTAATTATCGTCATGATAACGGTTACGCGTCTTAGGGAAAAGATTTGTGTTTAGATTTAGCATGAGGGCTATTGGCATTAGTCTAAAGGTTTAGGGTTGGAGTAACAGTTATGTTTAGATGAAGATTGCGCTTAGGGATATTATGCTGACAGCTTTGATAATGTGCAGGTTTCTGGGCATCATATTCGTGTCTACGTTGGTGTTATGGGTTTCTGTTAGCTTTAGGGTCATATGGCCACAGTTGGTGAAGATTGCTTTTGTGGACGTTAGGGGAATGCCCGTTTTATGGCTAGGTTTTGGACTGTGTTTTAGGGTCTACGTTTGTATTAAGGGTTTCTGTTAGCTTTAGGGTCACTATGGCCACAGTTGGGTGAAGACTGCATTTGTAGACGTTAGGGGAATGCTTGCCTTACCGGTAGGTTTCTGGATGGGTTTTAGGCTCTACATTGGTTTTATCGGTCAATGATAGCTCTAGGGTCATTATGGCCACAGTTGTAATTATCGTCAAGAAAATGGTTAAGGTTCTTAGGGTAGGGATTTGTGTTTAGATTTAGCGTAACGGATATTGTCATTACTCTAAAGGATGGAGGTTGGAGTAACAATTATGATTAGTTTAAGATTGCTCTTAGGGACGTTATTCTGACAGCTCGGCTTATGTGCAGGTTTCTGGGCATCATATTCGGGTCTACGTTAGTGTTCTGGGTTTATGTCAGCTTTAGGGTCATTATGGCCACAGTTGGGTGAAGATTGCATCTTTGGACTTTAGGGGAATGCTCGCCTTACGGGTAGGTTTCTGGACAGGGTTTTAGGGTCTACATTGGTGTTAAGGGTCTATGTTAGCTCTAGGGTCATTATGGCCACAGTTGTAATTATCGTCAAGAAAATGGTTAGGATTCTTAGGGTAAGGATTTGTGTTTAGATTTAGCGTGAAGGCTATTGGCATTAGACTAAAGGTTTAAGGTTGGAGTAACAATTATGATTAGTTTAGGATTGCGCTTGGGGACGTTATGCTGAGAGCTCTGTTTATATGCAGGTTTCTGAGCATCATATTCGTGTCTACGTTTGTATTAAGGGTTTCTGTTAGCTTTAGGGTCATTATGGCCACAGTTGGGTGAAGACTGCATTTGTAGACATTAGGGGAATGCTTGCCTTACCGGTAGGTTTCTGGATGGGTTTTAGGCTCTACATTGGTTTTATCGGTCAATGCTAGCTCTAGGGTCATTATGGCCACAGTTGGGTAATTATCGTCATGATAACGGTTACGCGTCTTAGGGAAAAGATTTGTGTTTAGATTTAGCGTGAGGGATATTGTCATTACTCTAAAGGTTTAGAGGTAAAGTAACAGTTATGATTAGTTTAAGATAGCGCTTAGGGACATTAGGCTTAGAGCTTGGCTTATGTGCAGGTTTCTGCGCCTCGTGTTAAGGTCTACGTTGGGTTCTGGGTTTATTTAGCTCTAGGGTCATTATGGCCACAGTTGGGTAATTATCGTCATGATAACGGTTACGCGTCTTAGGGAAAAGATTTGTGTTTGATTTAGCGTGAGGGATATTGTTATTACTCTAAAGGTTTTAGATGGGCGTAACAATTATGTTTTGTTTAAGATTGGACTTGGTGACGTTATGCTGAGCTCTGTTTATGTGCAGGTTTCTGGGCATCATATTCGGGTCTACGTTGGTGTTATGGCTTTATGTTAGCTTTAGGGTCATTATGGCCACAGTTGGGTGAAGACTGCATTTGTGGACGTTAGGGGAATGCTCGGCTTACCGGTAAGTTTCTGGATGGGTTTTAGGCTCTACATTGGTTTTATCGGTCAATGCTAGCTCTAGGGTCATTATGGCCACAGCTGGGTAATTATCGTCAAGAAAATGGTTAAGGTTCTTAGGGTAGGGATTTGTGTTTAGATTTAGCGTGAGGGCTATTGTCATTAGTCTAAAGGTTTAAGCTTGGAGTAACAATTATGTTTAGTTTAGGATTGCGCTTGGGGACGTTATGCTGACAGCTTTGATAATGTGCAGGTTTCTGGGCATCATATTCGTGTCTACGTTGGTATTATGGGTTTCTGCTAGCTTTAGGGTCATATGGCCACAGTTGGGTGAAGACTGCCTTTGTGGACGTTAGGGGAATGCTCGCCTTACCGGTAGGTTTCTGGACAGGGTTTCAGGCTCTACATTGGTTTTATCAGTTAATGCTAGCTCTAGGGTCATTATGGCCACAGTTGTAATTATCGTCAAGAAAATGGTAAGGTTCTTAGGGTAGGGATTTGTGTTTAGATTTAGCGTAACGGATATTGTCATTACTCTAAAGGATGAAGGTTGGAGTAACAATTATGATTAGTTTAAGATTGCTCTTAGGGAGGTTATTCTGACAGCTCGGCTTATGTGCAGGTTTCTGGGCATCATATTCGTGTCTACGTTAGTGTTCTGGGTTTATGTCAGCTTTAGGGTCATTATGGCCACAGTTGGGTGAAGATTGCATCTTTGGACTTTAGGGGAATGCTCGCCTTACGGGTAGGTTTCAGGACAGGGTTTTAGGGTCTACATTGGTGTTAAGGGTCTATGTTAGCTCTAGGGTCATTATGGCCACAGTTGTAATTATCGTCAAGAAAATGGTTAGTCTTCTTAGGGTAAGGATTTGTGTTTAGATTTAGCGTGAAGGCTATTGGCATTAGATTAAAGGTTTAAGGTAAAGTAACAGTTATGATTAGTTTAAGATAGCGCTTAGGGACATTAGGCTTAGAGCTTGGCTTATGTGCAGGTTTCTGCGCCTCGTGTTAAGGTCTACGTTGGGTTCTGGGTTTATTTAGCTCTAGGGTCATTATGGCCACAGTTGGGTAATTATCGTCATGATAACGGTTACGCGTCTTAGGGAAAAGATTTGTGTTTAGATTTAGCGTGAGGGATATTGTTATTACTCTAAAGGTTTTAGATGGGCGTAACAATTATGTTTTGTTTAAGATTGGACTTGGTGACGTTATACTGAGCTCTGTTTATGTGCAGGTTTCTGGGCATCATATTCGGGTCTACGTTGGTGTTATGGCTTTATGTTAGCTTTAGGGTCATTATGGCCACAGTTGGGTTAAGACTGCATTTGTGGACGTTAGGGGAATGCTTGCCTTACCGGTAGGTTTCTGGATGGGTTTTAGGCTCTACATTGGTTTTATCGGTCAATGAAGCTCTAGGGTCATTATGGCCACAGTTGGGTAATTATCGTCACGATAACGGTTAGTCTTCTTAGGGTAAGGATTTGTGTTTAGATTTAGCGTGAGGGCTATTGTCATTAGTATAAAGGTTTAAGCTTGGAGTAACAATTATGTTTAGTTTAGGATTGCGCTTGGGGACGTTATGCTGACAGCTTTGATAATGTGCAGGTTCCTGGGCATCATATTCGTGTCTACGTTGGTATTATGGGTTTCTGTTAGCTTTAGGGTCATTATGGCCACAGTTGGGTGAAGACTGCCTTTGTGGACGTTAGGGGAATGCTCGCCTTACCGGTAGGTTTCTGGACAGGGTTTCAGGCTCTACATTGGTTTTATAAGTTAATGCTAGCTCTAGGGTCATTATGGCCACAGTTGTAATTATCGTCAAGAAAATGGTAAGGTTCTTAGGGTAGGGATTTGTGTTTAGATTTAGCGTAACGGATATTGTCATTACTCTAAAGGATGAAGGTTGGAGTAACAATTATGATTAGTTTAGGATTGCGCTTGGGGACGTTATGCTGAGAGCTCTGTTTATGTGCAGGTTTCTGGGCATCATATTCGTGTCTACGTTGGTGTTATGGCTTTATGTTAGCTTTAGGGTCATTATGGCCACAGTTGGGTGAAGACTGCATTTGTAGACGTTAGGGGAATGCTTGCCTTACCGGTAGGTTTCTGGATGGGTTTTAGGCTCTACATTGGTTTTATCGGTCAATGCTAGCTCTAGGGTCATTATGGCCACAGTTGGGTAATTATCGTCATGATAACGGTTACGCGTCTTAGGGAAAAGATTTGTGTTTAGATTTAGCATGAGGGCTATTGGCATTAGTCTAAAGGTTTAGGGTTGGAGTAACAGTTATGTTTAGTTTAGGATTGCGCTTGGGGACGTTATGCTGACAGCTTTGATAGTGTGCAGGTTTCTGGGCATCATATTCTTGTCTACGTTGGTATTATGGGTTTCTGTTAGCTTTAGGGTCATATGGCCACAGTTGGTGAAGATTGCATTTGTGGACGTTAGGGGAATGCCCGTTTTGGACTGTGTTTTAGGGTCTACGTTTGTATTAAGGGTTTCTGTTAGCTTTAGGGTCATTATGGCCACAGTTAGGTGAAGACTGCATTTGTAGACGTTAGGGGAATGCTTGCCTTACCGGTAGGTTTCTGGATGGGTTTTAGGCTCTACATTGGTTTTATCGGTCAATGCTAGCTCTAGGGTCATTATGGCCACAGTTGTAATTATCGTCAAGAAAATGGTTAAGGTTCTTAGGGTAGGGATTTGTGTTTAGATTTAGCGTAACGGATATTGTCATTACTCTAAAGGATGGAGGTTGGAGTAACAATTATGATTAGTTTAAGATTGCTCTTAGGGACGTTATTCTGACAGCTCGGCTTATGTGCAGGTTTCTGGGCATCATATTCGGGTCTACGTTAGTGTTCTGGGTTTATGTCAGCTTTAGGGTCATTATGGCCACAGTTGGGTGAAGATTGCATCTTTGGACTTTAGGGGAATGCTCGCCTTACGGGTAGGTTTCTGGACAGGGTTTTAGGGTCTACATTGGTGTTAAGGGTCTATGTTAGCTCTAGGGTCATTATGGCCACAGTTGTAATTATCGTCAAGAAAATGGTTAGGATTCTTAGGGTAAGGATTTGTGTTTAGATTTAGCGTGAAGGCTATTGGCATTAGACTAAAGGTTTAAGGTTGGAGTAACAATTATGATTAGTTTAGGATTGCGCTTGGGGACGTTATGCTGAGAGCTCTGTTTATATGCAGGTTTCTGAGCATCATATTCGTGTCTACGTTGGTGTTATGGCTTTATGTTAGCTTTAGGGTCATTATGGCCACAGTTGGGTGAAGACTGCATTTGTAGACGTTAGGGGAATGCTTGCCTTACCGGTAGGTTTCTGGATGGGTTTTAGGCTCTACATTGGTTTTATCGGTCAATGCTAGCTCTAGGGTCATTATGGCCACAGTTGGGTAATTATCGTCATGATAACGGTTACGCGTCTTAGGGAAAAGATTTGTGTTTAGATTTAGCATGAGGGCTATTGGCATTAGTCTAAAGGTTTAGGGTTGGAGTAATAGTTATGTTTAGATGAAGATTGCGCTTAGGGATCTTATGCTGACAGCTTTGATAATGTGCAGGTTTCTGGGCATCATATTCGTGTCTACGTTGGTGTTATGGGTTTCTGTTAGCTTTAGGGTCATATGGCCACAGTTGGTGAAGATTGCATTTGTGGACGTTAGGGGAATGCCCGTTTTATGGCTAGGTTTTGGACCGTGTTTTAGGGTCTACGTTTGTATTAAGGGTTTCTGTTAGCTTTAGGGTCATTATGGCCACAGTTGGGTGAAGACTGCATTTGTAGACGTTAGGGGAATGCTTGCCTTACCGGTAGGTTTCTGGATGGGTTTTAGGCTCTACATTGGTTTTATCGGTCAATGCTAGCTCTAGGGTCATTATGGCCACAGTTGGGTAATTACCGTCAAGATAACTGTTAGGCTTCTTAGGGTAAGGATTTGTGTTTAGATTTAGCGTGAGGGCTATTGGCATTAGTCTAAGGGTTTAAGGTTGGAGAACAATTATGTTTAGTTTAGGATTGCGCTTGGGGACGTTATGCTGACAGCTTTGATAATGTGCAGGTTTCTGGGCATCATATTCGTGTCTACTTTGGTGTTATGGGTTTCTGTTAGCTTTAGGGTCATTATGGCCACAGTTGGGTGAAGACTGCATTTGTGGACTTTAGGGGAATGCTCGCCTTACGGGTAGGTTTCTGGACAGGGTTTTAGGGTCTACATTGGTGTTAAGGGTCTATGTTAGCTCTAGGGTCATTATGGCCACAGTTGTAATTATCGTCAAGAAAATGGTTAGGATTCTTAGGGTAAGGATTTGTGTTTAGATTTAGCGTGAGGGCTATTGTCATTAGTCTAAAGGTTTAAGGTTGGAGTAACAATTATGTTTAGTTTAGGATTGCGCTTGGGGACGTTATGCTGACAGCTTTGATAGTGTGCAGGTTTCTGGGCATCATATTCTTGTCTACGTTGGTATTATGGGTTTCTGTTAGCTTTAGGGTCATATGGCCACAGTTGGTGAAGATTGCATTTGTGGACGTTAGGGGAATGCCCGTTTTGGACTGTGTTTTAGGGTCTACGTTTGTATTAAGTGTTTCTGTTAGCTTTAGGGTCATTATGGCCACAGTTGGGTGAAGACTGCATTTGTAGACGTTAGGGGAATGCTTGCCTTACCGGTAGGTTTCTGGATGGGTTTTAGGCTCTACATTGGTTTTATCGGTCAATGATAGCTCTAGGGTCATTATGGCCACAGTTGTAATTATCGTCAAGAAAATGGTTAAGGTTCTTAGGGTAGGGATTTGTGTTTAGATTTAGCGTAACGGATATTGTCATTACTCTAAAGGATGGAGGTTGGAGTAACAATTATGATTAGTTTAAGATTGCTCTTAGGGAGGTTATTCTGACAGCTCGGCTTATGTGCAGGTTTCTGGGCATCATATTCGGGTCTACGTTAGTGTTCTGGGTTTATGTCAGCTTTAGGGTCATTATGGCCACAGTTGGGTGAAGATTGCATCTTTGGACTTTAGGGGAATGCTCGCCTTACGGGTAGGTTTCAGGACAGGGTTTTAGGGTCTACATTGGTGTTAAGGGTCTATGTTAGCTCTAGGGTCATTATGGCCACAGTTGTAATTATCGTCAAGAAAATGGTTAGGATTCTTAGGGTAAGGATTTGTGTTTAGATTTAGCGTGAAGGCTATTGGCATTAGACTAAAGGTTTAAGGTTGGAGTAACAATTATGATTAGTTTAGGATTGCGCTTGGGGACGTTATGCTGAGAGCTCTGTTTATATGCAGGTTTCTGAGCATCATATTCGTGTCTACGTTGGTGTTATGGCTTTATGTTAGCTTTAGGGTCATTATGGCCACAGTTGGGTGAAGACTGCATTTGTAGACGTTAGGGGAATGCTTGCCTTACCGGTAGGTTTCTGGATGGGTTTTAGGCTCTACATTGGTTTTATCGGTCAATGCTAGCTCTAGGGTCATTATGGCCACAGTTGGGTAATTATCGTCATGATAACGGTTACGCGTCTTAGGGAAAAGATTTGTGTTTAGATTTAGCATGAGGGCTATTGGCATTAGTCTAAAGGTTTAGGGTTGGAGTAACAGTTATGTTTAGATGAAGATTGCGCTTAGGGATCTTATGCTGACAGCTTTGATAATGTGCAGGTTTCTGGGCATCATATTCGTGTCTACGTTGGTGTTATGGGTTTCTGTTAGCTTTAGGGTCATATGGCCACAGTTGGTGAAGATTGCATTTGTGGACGTTAGGGGAATGCCCGTTTTATGGCTAGGTTTTGGACCGTGTTTTAGGGTCTACGTTTGTATTAAGGGTTTCTGTTAGCTTTAGGGTCATTATGGCCACAGTTGGGTGAAGACTGCATTTGTAGACGTTAGGGGAATGCTTGCCTTACCGGTAGGTTTCTGGATGGGTTTTAGGCTCTACATTGGTTTTATCGGTCAATGCTAGCTCTAGGGTCATTATGGCCACAGTTGGGTAATTACCGTCAAGATAATGGTTAGGCTTCTTAGGGTAAGGATTTGTGTTTAGATTTAGCGTGAGGGCTATTGGCATTAGTCTAAGGGTTTAAGGTTGGAGAACAATTATGTTTAGTTTAGGATTGCGCTTGGGGACGTTATGCTGACAGCTTTGATAATGTGCAGGTTTCTGGGCATCATATTCGTGTCTACTTTGGTGTTATGGGTTTCTGTTAGCTTTAGGGTCATTATGGCCACAGTTGGGTGAAGACTGCATTTGTGGACTTTAGGGGAATGCTCGCCTTACGGGTAGGTTTCTGGACAGGGTTTTAGGGTCTACATTGGTGTTAAGGGTCTATGTTAGCTCTAGGGTCATTATGGCCACAGTTGTAATTATCGTCAAGAAAATGGTTAGGATTCTTAGGGTAAGGATTTGTGTTTAGATTTAGCGTGAGGGCTATTGTCATTAGTCTAAAGGTTTAAGGTTGGAGTAACAATTATGTTTAGTTTAGGATTGCGCTTGGGGACGTTATGCTGACAGCTTTGATAGTGTGCAGGTTTCTGGGCATCATATTCGTGTCTACGTTGGTATTATGGGTTTCTGTTAGCTTTAGGGTCATATGGCCACAGTTGGTGAAGATTGCATTTGTGGACGTTAGGGGAATGCCCGTTTTGGACTGTGTTTTAGGGTCTACGTTTGTATTAAGGGTTTCTGTTAGCTTTAGGGTCATTATGGCCACAGTTGGGTGAAGACTGCATTTGTAGACGTTAGGGGAATGCTCGCCTTACCGGTAGGTTTCTGGATGGGTTTTAGGCTCTACATTGGTTTTATCGGTCAATGATAGCTCTAGGGTCATTATGGCCACAGTTGTAATTATCGTCAAGAAAATGGTTAAGGTTCTTAGGGTAGGGATTTGTGTTTAGATTTAGCGTAACGGATATTGTCATTACTCTAAAGGATGGAGGTTGGAGTAACAATTATGATTAGTTTAAGATTGCTCTTAGGGAGGTTATTCTGACAGCTCGGCTTATGTGCAGGTTTCTGGGCATCATATTCGGGTCTACGTTAGTGTTCTGGGTTTATGTCAGCTTTAGGGTCATTATGGCCACAGTTGGGTGAAGATTGCATCTTTGGACTTTAGGGGAATGCTCGCCTTACGGGTAGGTTTCAGGACAGGGTTTTAGGGTCTACATTGGTGTTAAGGGTCTATGTTAGCTCTAGGGTCATTATGGCCACAGTTGTAATTATCGTCAAGAAAATGGTTAGGATTCTTAGGGTAAGGATTTGTGTTTAGATTTAGCGTGAAGGCTATTGGCATTAGACTAAAGGTTTAAGGTTGGAGTAACAATTATGATTAGTTTAGGATTGCGCTTGGGGACGTTATGCTGAGAGCTCTGTTTATATGCAGGTTTCTGAGCATCATATTCGTGTCTACGTTGGTGTTATGGCTTTATGTTAGCTTTAGGGTCATTATGGCCACAGTTGGGTGAAGACTGCATTTGTAGACGTTAGGGGAATGCTTGCCTTACCGGTAGGTTTCTGGATGGGTTTTAGGCTCTACATTGGTTTTATCGGTCAATGCTAGCTCTAGGGTCATTATGGCCACAGTTGGGTAATTATCGTCATGATAACGGTTACGCGTCTTAGGGAAAAGATTTGTGTTTAGATTTAGCATGAGGGCTATTGGCATTAGTCTAAAGGTTTAGGGTTGGAGTAACAGTTATGTTTAGATGAAGATTGCGCTTAGGGATATTATGCTGACAGCTTTGATAATGTGCACGTTTCTGGGCATCATATTCGTGTCTACGTTGGTGTTATGGGTTTCTGTTAGCTTTAGGGTCATATGGCCACAGTTGGTGAAGATTGCATTTGTGGACGTTAGGGGAATGCCAGTTTTATGGCTAGGTTTTGGACCGTGTTTTAGGGTCTACGTTTGTATTAAGGGTTTCTGTTAGCTTTAGGGTCATTATGGCCACAGTTGGGTGAAGACTGCATTTGTGGACGTTAGGGGAATGCTCGGCTTACCGGTAAGTTTCTGGATGGGTTTTAGGCTCTACATTGGTTTTATCGGTCAATGCTAGCTCTAGGGTCATTATGGCCACAGTTGGGTAATTATTGTCACGATAACGGTTAGTCTTCTTAGGGTAAGGATTTGTGTTTAGATTTAGCGTGAGGGCTATTGTCATTAGTCTAAAGGTTTAAGGTTGGAGTAACAATTATGTTTAGTTTAGGATTGCGCTTGGGGACGTTATGCTGACAGCTTTGATAGTGTGCAGGTTTCTGGGCATCATATTCGTGTCTACGTTGGTATTATGGGTTTCTGTTAGCTTTAGGGTCATATGGCCACAGTTGGTGAAGATTGCATTTGTGGACGTTAGGGGAATGCCCGTTTTGGACTGTGTTTTAGGGTCTACGTTTGTATTAAGGGTTTCTGTTAGCTTTAGGGTCATTATGGCCACAGTTGGGTGAAGACTGCATTTGTGGACGTTAGGGGAATGCTTGCCTTACCGGTAGGTTTCTGGATGGGTTTTAGGCTCTACATTGGTTTTATCGGTCAATGATAGCTCTAGGGTCATTATGGCCACAGTTGTAATTATCGTCAAGAAAATGGTTAAGGTTCTTAGGGTAGGGATTTGTGTTTAGATTTAGCGTAACGGATATTGTCATTACTCTAAAGGATGGAGGTTGGAGTAACAATTATGATTAGTTTAAGATTGCTCTTAGGGAGGTTATTCTGACAGCTCGGCTTATGTGCAGGTTTCTGGGCATCATATTCGGGTCTACGTTAGTGTTCTGGGTTTATGTCAGCTTTAGGGTCATTATGGCCACAGTTGGGTGAAGATTGCATTTGTGGACTTTAGGGGAATGCTCGCCTTACGGGTAGGTTTCAGGACAGGGTTTTAGGGTCTACATTGGTGTTAAGGGTCTATGTTAGCTCTAGGGTCATTATGGCCACAGTTGTAATTATCGTCAAGAAAATGGTTAGGATTCTTAGGGTAAGGATTTGTGTTTAGATTTAGCGTGAAGGCTATTGGCATTAGACTAAAGGTTTAAGGTTGGAGTAACAATTATGATTAGTTTAGGATTGCGCTTGGGGACGTTATGCTGAGAGCTCTGTTTATATGCAGGTTTCTGAGCATCATATTCGTGTCTACGTTGGTGTTATGGCTTTATGTTAGCTTTAGGGTCATTATGGCCACAGTTGGGTGAAGACTGCATTTGTAGACGTTAGGGGAATGCTTGCCTTACCGGTAGGTTTCTGGATGGGTTTTAGGCTCTACATTGGTTTTATCGGTCAATGCTAGCTCTAGGGTCATTATGGCCACAGTTGGGTAATTATCGTCATGATAACGGTTACGCGTCTTAGGGAAAAGATTTGTGTTTAGATTTAGCATGAGGGCTATTGGCATTAGTCTAAAGGTTTAGGGTTGGAGTAACAGTTATGTTTAGATGAATATTGCGCTTAGGGATATTATGCTGACAGCTTTGATAATGTGCAGGATTCTGGGCATCATATTCGTGTCTACGTTGGTGTTATGGGTTTCTGTTAGCTTTAGGGTCATATGGCCACAGTTGGTGAAGATTGCATTTGTGGACGTTAGGGGAATGCCAGTTTTATGGCTAGGTTTTGGACCGTGTTTTAGGGTCTACGTTTGTATTAAGGGTTTCTGTTAGCTTTAGGGTCATTATGGCCACAGTTGGGTGAAGACTGCATTTGTGGACGTTAGGGGAATGCTCGGCTTACCGGTAAGTTTCTGGATGGGTTTTAGGCTCTACATTGGTTTTATCGGTCAATGCTAGCTCTAGGGTCATTATGGCCACAGTTGGGTAATTATTGTCACGATAACGGTTAGTCTTCTTAGGGTAAGGATTTGTGTTTAGATTTAGCGTGAGGGCTATTGTCATTAGTCTAAAGGTTTAAGCTTGGAGTAACAATTATGTTTAGTTTAGGATTGCGCTTGGGGACGTTATGCTGACAGCTTTGATAATGTGCAGGTTTCTGGGCATCATATTCGTGTCTACGTTGGTATTATGGGTTTCTGTTAGCTTTAGGGTCATATGGCCACAGTTGGTGAAGATTGCATTTGTGGACGTTAGGGGAATGCCCGTTTTGGACTGTGTTTTAGGGTCTACGTTTGTATTAAGGGTTTCTGTTAGCTTTAGGGTCATTATGGCCACAGTTGGGTGAAGACTGCATTTGTAGACGTTAGGGGAATGCTTGCCTTACCGGTAGGTTTCTGGATGGGTTTTAGGCTCTACATTGGTTTTATCGGTCAATGATAGCTCTAGGGTCATTATGGCCACAGTTGTAATTATCGTCAAGAAAATGGTTAAGGTTCTTAGGGTAGGGATTTGTGTTTAGATTTAGCGTAACGGATATTGTCATTACTCTAAAGGATGGAGGTTGGAGTAACAATTATGATTAGTTTAAGATTGCTCTTAGGGACGTTATTCTGACAGCTCGGCTTATGTGCAGGTTTCTGGGCATCATATTCGGGTCTACGTTAGTGTTCTGGGTTTATGTCAGCTTTAGGGTCATTATGGCCACAGTTGGGTGAAGATTGCATCTTTGGACTTTAGGGGAATGCTCGCCTTACGGGTAGGTTTCAGGACAGGGTTTTAGGGTCTACATTGGTGTTAAGGGTCTATGTTAGCTCTAGGGTCATTATGGCCACAGTTGTAATTATCGTCAAGAAAATGGTTAGGATTCTTAGGGTAAGGATTTGTGTTTAGATTTAGCTTGAAGGCTATTGGCATTAGACTAAAGGTTTAAGGTTGGAGTAACAATTATGATTAGTTTAGGATTGCGCTTGGGGACGTTATGCTGAGAGCTCTGTTTATATGCAGGTTTCTGAGCATCATATTCGTGTCTACGTTGGTGTTATGGCTTTATGTTAGCTTTAGGGTCATTATGGCCACAGTTGGGTGAAGACTGCATTTGTAGACGTTAGGGGAATGCTTGCCTTACCGGTAGGTTTCTGGATGGGTTTTAGGCTCTACATTGGTTTTATCGGTCAATGCTAGCTCTAGGGTCATTATGGCCACAGTTGGGTAATTATCGTCATGATAACGGTTACGCGTCTTAGGGAAAAGATTTGTGTTTAGATTTAGCATGAGGGCTATTGGCATTAGTCTAAAGGTTTAGGGTTGGAGTAACAGTTATGTTTAGATGAAGATTGCGCTTAGGGATATTATGCTGACAGCTTTGATAATGTGCAGGTTTCTGGGCATCATATTCGTGTCTACGTTGGTGTTATGGGTTTCTGTTAGCTTTAGGGTCATATGGCCACAGTTGGTGAAGATTGCATTTGTGGACGTTAGGGGAATGCCCGTTTTATGGCTAGGTTTTGGACCGTGTTTTAGGGTCTACGTTTGTATTAAGGGTTTCTGTTAGCTTTAGGGTCATTATGGCCACAGTTGGGTGAAGACTGCATTTGTGGACGTTAGGGGAATGCTCGGCTTACCGGTAAGTTTCTGGATGGGTTTTAGGCTCTACATTGGTTTTATCGGTCAATGCTAGCTCTAGGGTCATTATGGCCACAGTTGGGTAATTATCGTCACGATAACGGTTAGTCTTCTTAGGGTAAGGATTTGTGTTTAGATTTAGCGTGAGGGCTATTGTCATTAGTCTAAAGGTTTAAGCTTGGAGTAACAATTATGTTTAGTTTAGGATTGCGCTTGGGGACGTTATGCTGACAGCTTTGATAATGTGCAGGTTTCTGGGCATCATATTCGTGTCTACGTTGGTATTATGGGTTTCTGTTAGCTTTAGGGTCATATGGCCACAGTTGGGTGAAGACTGCCTTTGTGGACGTTAGGGGAATGCTCGCCTTACCGGTAGGTTTCTGGACAGGGTTTCAGGCTCTACATTGGTTTTATCAGTTAATGCTAGCTCTAGGGTCATTATGGCCACAGTTGTAATTATCGTCAAGAAAATGGTAATGTTCTTAGGGTAGGGATTTGTGTTTAGATTTAGCGTAACGGATATTGTCATTACTCTAAAGGATGAAGGTTGGAGTAACAATTATGATTAGTTTAAGATTGCTCTTAGGGACGTTATTCTGACAGCTCGGCTTATGTGCAGGTTTCTGGGCATCATATTCGGGTCTACGTTAGTGTTCTGGGTTTATGTCAGCTTTAGGGTCATTATGGCCACAGTTGGGTGAAGATTGCATCTTTGGACTTTAGGGGAATGCTCGCCTTACGGGTAGGTTTCTGGACAGGGTTTTAGGGTCTACATTGGTGTTAAGGGTCTATGTTAGCTCTAGGGTCATTATGGCCACAGTTGTAATTATCGTCAAGAAAATGGTTAGGATTCTTAGGGTAAGGATTTGTGTTTAGATTTAGCGTGAAGGCTATTGGCATTAGACTAAAGGTTTAAGGTTGGAGTAACAATTATGATTAGTTTAGGATTGCGCTTGGGGACGTTATGCTGAGAGCTCTGTTTATATGCAGGTTTCTGAGCATCATATTCGTGTCTACGTTGGTGTTATGGCTTTATGTTAGCTTTAGGGTCATTATGGCCACAGTTGGGTGAAGACTGCATTTGTAGACGTTAGGGGAATGCTTGCCTTACCGGTAGGTTTCTGGATGGGTTTTAGGCTCTACATTGGTTTTATCGGTCAATGCTAGCTCTAGGGTCATTATGGCCACAGTTGGGTAATTATCGTCATGATAACGGTTACGCGTCTTAGGGAAAAGATTTGTGTTTAGATTTAGCATGAGGGCTATTGGCATTAGTCTAAAGGTTTAGGGTTGGAGTAACAGTTATGTTTAGATGAATATTGCGCTTAGGGATATTATGCTGACAGCTTTGATAATGTGCAGGATTCTGGGCATCATATTCGTGTCTACGTTGGTGTTATGGGTTTCTGTTAGCTTTAGGGTCATATGGCCACAGTTGGTGAAGATTGCATTTGTGGACGTTAGGGGAATGCCAGTTTTATGGCTAGGTTTTGGACCGTGTTTTAGGGTCTACGTTTGTATTAAGGGTTTCTGTTAGCTTTAGGGTCATTATGGCCACAGTTGGGTGAAGACTGCATTTGTGGACGTTAGGGGAATGCTCGGCTTACCGGTAAGTTTCTGGATGGGTTTTAGGCTCTACATTGGTTTTATCGGTCAATGCTAGCTCTAGGGTCATTATGGCCACAGTTGGGTAATTATTGTCACGATAACGGTTAGTCTTCTTAGGGTAAGGATTTGTGTTTAGATTTAGCGTGAGGGCTATTGTCATTAGTCTAAAGGTTTAAGCTTGGAGTAACAATTATGTTTAGTTTAGGATTGCGCTTGGGGACGTTATGCTGACAGCTTTGATAATGTGCAGGTTTCTGGGCATCATATTCGTGTCTACGTTGGTATTATGGGTTTCTGTTAGCTTTAGGGTCATATGGCCACAGTTGGTGAAGATTGCATTTGTGGACGTTAGGGGAATGCCCGTTTTGGACTGTGTTTTAGGGTCTACGTTTGTATTAAGGGTTTCTGTTAGCTTTAGGGTCATTATGGCCACAGTTGGGTGAAGACTGCATTTGTAGACGTTAGGGGAATGCTTGCCTTACCGGTAGGTTTCTGGATGGGTTTTAGGCTCTACATTGGTTTTATCGGTCAATGATAGCTCTAGGGTCATTATGGCCACAGTTGTAATTATCGTCAAGAAAATGGTTAAGGTTCTTAGGGTAGGGATTTGTGTTTAGATTTAGCGTAACGGATATTGTCATTACTCTAAAGGATGGAGGTTGGAGTAACAATTATGATTAGTTTAAGATTGCTCTTAGGGACGTTATTCTGACAGCTCGGCTTATGTGCAGGTTTCTGGGCATCATATTCGGGTCTACGTTAGTGTTCTGGGTTTATGTCAGCTTTAGGGTCATTATGGCCACAGTTGGGTGAAGATTGCATCTTTGGACTTTAGGGGAATGCTCGCCTTACGGGTAGGTTTCAGGACAGGGTTTTAGGGTCTACATTGGTGTTAAGGGTCTATGTTAGCTCTAGGGTCATTATGGCCACAGTTGTAATTATCGTCAAGAAAATGGTTAGGATTCTTAGGGTAAGGATTTGTGTTTAGATTTAGCTTGAAGGCTATTGGCATTAGACTAAAGGTTTAAGGTTGGAGTAACAATTATGATTAGTTTAGGATTGCGCTTGGGGACGTTATGCTGAGAGCTCTGTTTATATGCAGGTTTCTGAGCATCATATTCGTGTCTACGTTGGTGTTATGGCTTTATGTTAGCTTTAGGGTCATTATGGCCACAGTTGGGTGAAGACTGCATTTGTAGACGTTAGGGGAATGCTTGCCTTACCGGTAGGTTTCTGGATGGGTTTTAGGCTCTACATTGGTTTTATCGGTCAATGCTAGCTCTAGGGTCATTATGGCCACAGTTGGGTAATTATCGTCATGATAACGGTTACGCGTCTTAGGGAAAAGATTTGTGTTTAGATTTAGCATGAGGGCTATTGGCATTAGTCTAAAGGTTTAGGGTTGGAGTAACAGTTATGTTTAGATGAAGATTGCGCTTAGGGATATTATGCTGACAGCTTTGATAATGTGCAGGTTTCTGGGCATCATATTCGTGTCTACGTTGGTGTTATGGGTTTCTGTTAGCTTTAGGGTCATATGGCCACAGTTGGTGAAGATTGCATTTGTGGACGTTAGGGGAATGCCCGTTTTATGGCTAGGTTTTGGACCGTGTTTTAGGGTCTACGTTTGTATTAAGGGTTTCTGTTAGCTTTAGGGTCATTATGGCCACAGTTGGGTGAAGACTGCATTTGTGGACGTTAGGGGAATGCTCGGCTTACCGGTAAGTTTCTGGATGGGTTTTAGGCTCTACATTGGTTTTATCGGTCAATGCTAGCTCTAGGGTCATTATGGCCACAGTTGGGTAATTATCGTCACGATAACGGTTAGTCTTCTTAGGGTAAGGATTTGTGTTTAGATTTAGCGTGAGGGCTATTGTCATTAGTCTAAAGGTTTAAGCTTGGAGTAACAATTATGTTTAGTTTAGGATTGCGCTTGGGGACGTTATGCTGACAGCTTTGATAATGTGCAGGTTTCTGGGCATCATATTCGTGTCTACGTTGGTATTATGGGTTTCTGTTAGCTTTAGGGTCATATGGCCACAGTTGGGTGAAGACTGCCTTTGTGGACGTTAGGGGAATGCTCGCCTTACCGGTAGGTTTCTGGACAGGGTTTCAGGCTCTACATTGGTTTTATCAGTTAATGCTAGCTCTAGGGTCATTATGGCCACAGTTGTAATTATCGTCAAGAAAATGGTAATGTTCTTAGGGTAGGGATTTGTGTTTAGATTTAGCGTAACGGATATTGTCATTACTCTAAAGGATGAAGGTTGGAGTAACAATTATGATTAGTTTAAGATTGCTCTTAGGGACGTTATTCTGACAGCTCGGCTTATGTGCAGGTTTCTGGGCATCATATTCGGGTCTACGTTAGTGTTCTGGGTTTATGTCAGCTTTAGGGTCATTATGGCCACAGTTGGGTGAAGATTGCATCTTTGGACTTTAGGGGAATGCTCGCCTTACGGGTAGGTTTCTGGACAGGGTTTTAGGGTCTACATTGGTGTTAAGGGTCTATGTTAGCTCTAGGGTCATTATGGCCACAGTTGTAATTATCGTCAAGAAAATGGTTAGGATTCTTAGGGTAAGGATTTGTGTTTAGATTTAGCGTGAAGGCTATTGGCATTAGACTAAAGGTTTAAGGTTGGAGTAACAATTATGATTAGTTTAGGATTGCGCTTGGGGACGTTATGCTGAGAGCTCTGTTTATATGCAGGTTTCTGAGCATCATATTCGTGTCTACGTTGGTGTTATGGCTTTATGTTAGCTTTAGGGTCATTATGGCCACAGTTGGGTGAAGACTGCATTTGTAGACGTTAGGGGAATGCTTGCCTTACCGGTAGGTTTCTGGATGGGTTTTAGGCTCTACATTGGTTTTATCGGTCAATGCTAGCTCTAGGGTCATTATGGCCACAGTTGGGTAATTATCGTCACGATAACGGTTAGTCTTCTTAGGGTAAGGATTTGTGTTTAGATTTAGCGTGAGGGCTATTGTCATTAGTCTAAAGGTTTAAGGTTGGAGTAACAATTATGTTTAGTTTAGGATTGCGCTTGGGGACGTTATGCTGACAGCTTTGATAATGTGCAGGTTTCTGGGCATCATATTCGTGTCTACGTTGGTATTATGGGTTTCTGTTAGCTTTAGGGTCATATGGCCACAGTTGGTGAAGATTGCATTTGTGGACGTTAGGGGAATGCCCGTTTTATGGCTAGGTTTTGGACCGTGTTTTAGGGTCTACGTTTGTATTAAGGGTTTCTGTTAGCTTTAGGGTCATTATGGCCACAGTTGGGTGAAGACTGCATTTGTAGACGTTAGGGGAATGCTTGCCTTACCGGTAAGTTTCTGGATGGGTTTTAGGCTCTACATTGGTTTTATCGGTCAATGATAGCTCTAGGGTCATTATGGCCACAGTTGTAATTATCGTCAAGAAAATGGTTAAGGTTCTTAGGGTAGGGATTTGTGTTTAGATTTAGCGTAACGGATATTGTCATTACTCTAAAGGATGGAGGTTGGAGTAACAATTATGATTAGTTTAAGATTGCTCTTAGGGACGTTATTCTGACAGCTCGGCTTATGTGCAGGTTTCTGGGCATCATATTCGGGTCTACGTTAGTGTTCTGGGTTTATGTCAGCTTTAGGGTCATTATGGCCACAGTTGGGTGAAGATTGCATCTTTGGACTTTAGGGGAATGCTCGCCTTACGGGTAGGTTTCTGGACAGGGTTTTAGGGTCTACATTGGTGTTAAGGGTCTATGTTAGCTCTAGGGTCATTATGGCCACAGTTGTAATTATTGTCAAGAAAATGGTTAGGATTCTTAGGGTAAGGATTTGTGTTTAGATTTAGCGTGAGGGATATTGTCATTACTCTAAAGGTTTAGAGGTAAAGTAACAGTTATGATTAGTTTAAGATAGCGCTTAGGGACATTAGGCTTAGAGCTTGGCTTATGTGCAGGTTTCTGGGCCTCGTGTTAAGGTCTACATTGGGTTCTGGGTTTATTTAGCTCTAGGGTCATAATGGCCACAGTTGGGTAATTATCGTCATGATAACGGTTACGCGTCTTAGGGAAAAGATTTGTGTTTAGATTTAGCGTGAGGGATATTGTTATTACTCTAAAGGTTTTAGATTGGAGTAACAATTATGTTTTGTTTAAGATTGGACTTGGTGACGTTATGCTGAGCTCTGTTTATGTGCAGGTTTCTGGGCATCATATTCGGGTCTACGTTGGTGTTATGGCTTTATGTTCGCTTTAGGGTCATTATGGCCACAGTTGGGTTAAGACTGCATTTGTGGACGTTAGGGGAATGCTCGCCTTACTGGTAGGTTTCTGGATGGGTTTTAGGCTCTACATTGGTTTTATCGGTCAATGCTAGCTCTAGGGTCATTATGGCCACAGTTGGGTAATTATTGTCACGATAACGGTTAGTCTTCTTAGGGTAAGGATTTGTGTTTAGATTTAGCGTGAGGGCTATTGTCATTAGTCTAAAGGTTTAAGCTTGGAGTAACAACTATGTTTAGTTTAGGATTGCGCTTGGGGACGTTATGCTGACAGCTTTGATAATGTGCATGTTTCTGGGCATCATATTCGTGTCTACTTTGGTGTTATGGGTTTCTGTTAGCTTTAGGGTCATTATGGCCACAGTTGGGTGAAGACTGCCTTTGTGGACGTTAGGGGAATGCTCGCCTTACCGGTAGGTTTCTGGACAGGGTTTCAGGCTCTACATTGGTTTTATCAGTTAATGCTAGCTCTAGGGTCATTATGGCCACAGTTGTAATTATCGTCAAGAAAATGGTAATGTTCTTAGGGTAGGGATTTGTGTTTAGATTTAGCGTAACGGTTATTGTCATTACTCTAAAGGATGAAGGTTGGAGTAACAATTATGATTAGTTTAAGATTGCTCTTAGGGAGGTTATTCTGACAGCTCGGCTTATGTGCAGGTTTCTGGGCATCATATTCGGGTCTACGTTAGTGTTCTGGGTTTATGTCAGCTTTAGGGTCATTATGGCCACAGTTGGTGAAGATTGCATCTTTGGACTTTAGGGGAATGCTCGCCTTACGGGTAGGTTTCTGGACAGGGTTTTAGGGTCTACATTGGTGTTAAGGGTCTATGTTAGCTCTAGGGTCATTATGGCCACAGTTGGGTGAAGAATGCATTTGTGGACTTTAGGGGAATGCTCGCCTTACGGGTAGGTTTCTGGACAGGGTTTTAGGGTCTACATTGGTGTTAAGGGTCTATGTTAGCTCTAGGGTCATTATGGCCACAGTTGTAATTATCGTCAAGAAAATGGTTAGGATTCTTAGGGTAAGGATTTGTGTTTAGATTTAGCGTGAAGGCTATTGGCATTAGACTAAAGGTTTAAGGTTGGAGTAACAATTATGATTAGTTTAGGATTGCGCTTGGGGACGTTATGCTGAGAGCTCTGTTTATATGCAGGTTTCTGAGCATCATATTCGTGTCTACGTTGGTGTTATGGCTTTATGTTAGCTTTAGGGTCATTATGGCCACAGTTGGGTGAAGACTGCATTTGTAGACGTTAGGGGAATGCTTGCCTTACCGGTAGGTTTCTGGATGGGTTTTAGGCTCTACATTGGTTTTATCGGTCAATGATAGCTCTAGGGTCATTATGGCCACAGTTTGTTAATTACCGTCAAGATAACTGTTAGGCTTCTTAGGGTAAGGATTTGTGTTTAGATTTAGCGTGAGGGCTATTGTCATTAGTCTAAGGGTTTAAGGTTGGAGAACAATTATGTTTAGTTTAGGATTGCGCTTGGGGACGTTATGCTGACAGCTTTGATAATGTGCAGGTTTCTGGGCATCATATTCGTGTCTACTTTGGTGTTATGGGTTTATGTTAGCTTTAGGGTCATTATGGCCACAGTTGGGTGAAGACTGCATTTGTGGACTTTAGGGGAATGCTCGCCTTACGGGTAGGTTTCTGGACAGGGTTTTAGGGTATACATTGTTGTTAAGGGTCTATGTTAGCTCTAGGGTCATTATGGCCACAGTTGTAATTATCGTCAAGAAAATGGTTAGGATTCTTAGGGTAAGGATTTGTGTTTAGATTTAGCGTGAAGGCTATTGGCATTAGACTAAAGGTTTAAGGTTGGAGTAACAATTATGATTAGTTTAGGATTGCGCTTGGGGACGTTATGCTGAGAGCTCTGTTTATATGCAGGTTTCTGAGCATCATATTCGTGTCTACGTTGGTGTTATGGCTTTATGTTAGCTTTAGGGTCATTATGGCCACAGTTGGGTGAAGACTGCATTTGTAGACGTTAGGGGAATGCTTGCCTTACCGGTAGGTTTCTGGATGGGTTTTAGGCTCTACATTGGTTTTATCGGTCAATGATAGCTCTAGGGTCATTATGGCCACAGTTGGGTAATTACCGTCAAGATAACGGTTAGGCTTCTTAGGTTAAGGATTTGTGTTTAGATTTAGCGTGAGGGATATTGTCATTACTCTAAAGGTTTAGAGTTAAAGTAACAGTTATGATTAGTTTAAGATAGCGCTTAGGGACATTAGGCTTAGAGCTCGGCTTATGTGCAGGTTTCTGGGCCTCGTATTAAGGCCTACGTTGGGTTCTGGGTTTATTTAGCTCTAGGGTCATTATGGCCACAGTTGGGTAATTATTGTCATGATAACGGTTACGCGTCTTAGGGAAAAGATTTGTGTTTAGATTTAGCATGAGGGCTATTGGCATTAGTCTAAAGGTTTAGGGTTGGAGTAACAGTTATGTTTAGATGAAGATTGCGCTTAGGGATATTATGCTGACAGCTTTGATAATGTGCAGGTTTCTGGGCATCATATTCGTGTCTACGTTGGTGTTATGGGTTTCTGTTAGCTTTAGGGTCATATGGCCACAGTTGGTGAAGATTGCATTTGTGGACGTTAGGGGAATGCCCGTTTTATGGCTAGGTTTTGGACCGTGTTTTAGGGTCTACGTTTGTATTAAGGGTTTCTGTTAGCTTTAGGGTCATTATGGCCACAGTTGGGTGAAGACTGCATTTGTAGACGTTAGGGGAATGCTTGCCTTACCGGTAGGTTTCTGGATGGGTTTTAGGCTCTACATTGGTTTTATCGGTCAATGATAGCTCTAGGGTCATTATGGCCACAGTTGGGTAATTACCGTCAAGATAACGGTTAGTCTTCTTAGGGTAAGGATTTGTGTTTAGATTTAGCGTGAGGTATATTGTCATTACTCTAAAAGTTTAGAGGTAAAGTAACAGTTATGATTAGTTTAAGATAGCGCTTAGGGACATTAGGCTTAGAGCTTGGCTTATGTGCAGGTTTCTGGGCCTCGTGTTAAGGTCTACGTTGGGTTCTGGGTTTATATAGCTCTAGGGTCATAATGGCCACAGTTGGGTAATTATCGTCATGATAACGGTTACGCGTCTTAGGGAAAAGATTTGTGTTTAGATTTAGCGTGAGGGATATTGTTATTACTCTAAAGGTTTTAGATGCGAGTAACAATTATGTTTTGTTTAAGATTGGATTTGGTGACGTTATGCTGAGCTCTGTTTATGTGCAGGTTTCTGGGCATCATATTCGGGTCTACGTTGGTGTTATGGCTTTATGTTAGCTTTAGGGTCATTATGGCCACAGTTGGGTTAAGACTGCATTTGTGGAAGTTAGGGGAATGCTCGCCTTACCGGTAGGATTCTGGATGGGTTTTAGGCTCTACATTGGTTTTATCGGTCAATGCTAGCTCTAGGGTCATTATGGCCACAGTTGGGTAATTATCGTCATGATAACGGTTACGCGTCTTAGGGAAAAGATTTGTGTTTAGATTTAGCATGAGGGCTATTGGCATTAGTCTAAAGGTTTAGGGTTGGAGTAACAGTTATGTTTAGATGAAGATTGCGCTTAGGGATATTATGCTGACAGCTTTGATAATGTGCAGGTTTCTGGGCATCATATTCGTGTCTACGTTGGTGTTATGGCTTTATGTTAGCTTTAGGGTCATATGGCCACAGTTGGTGAAGATTGCATTTGTGGACGTTAGGGGAATGCCAGTTTTATGGCTAGGTTTTGGACCGTGGTTTAGGGTCTACGTTTGTATTAAGGGTTTCTGTTAGCTTTAGGGTCATTATGGCCACAGTTGGGTGAAGACTGCATTTGTGGACGTTAGGGGAATGCTCGGCTTACCAGTAAGTTTCTGGATGGGTTTTAGGCTCTACATTGGTTTTATCGGTCAATGCTAGCTCTAGGGTCATTATGGCCACAGTTGGGTAATTATCGTCACGATAACGGTTAGTCTTCTTAGGGTAAGGATTTGTGTTTAGATTTAGCGTGAGGGCTATTGTCATTAGTCTAAAGGTTTAAGCTTGGAGTAACAATTATGTTTAGTTTAGGATTGCGCTTGGGGACGTTATGCTGACAGCTTTGATAATGTGCAGGTTTCTGGGCATCATATTCGTGTCTACGTTGGTATTATGGGTTTCTGTTAGCTTTAGGGTCATATGGCCACAGTTGGGTGAAGACTGCCTTTGTGGACGTTAGGGGAATGCTCGCCTTACCGGTAGGTTTCTGGACAGGGTTTCAGGCTCTACATTGGTTTTATCAGTTAATGCTAGCTCTAGGGTCATTATGGCCACAGTTGTAATTATCGTCAAGAAAATGGTAATGTTCTTAGGGTAGGGATTTGTGTTTAGATTTAGCGTAACGGATATTGTCATTACTCTAAAGGATGAAGGTTGGAGTAACAATTATGATTAGTTTAAGATTGCTCTTAGGGACGTTATTCTGACAGCTCGGCTTATGTGCAGGTTTCTGGGCATCATATTCGGGTCTACGTTAGTGTTCTGGGTTTATGTCAGCTTTAGGGTCATTATGGCCACAGTTGGGTGAAGATTGCATCTTTGGACTTTAGGGGAATGCTCGCCTTACGGGTAGGTTTCAGGACAGGGTTTTAGGGTCTACATTGGTGTTAAGGGTCTATGTTAGCTCTAGGGTCATTATGGCCACAGTTGTAATTATCGTCAAGAAAATGGTTAGGATTCTTAGGGTAAGGATTTGTGTTTAGATTTAGCGTGAAGGCTATTGGCATTAGACTAAAGGTTTAAGGTTGGAGTAACAATTATGATTAGTTTAGGATTGCGCTTGGGGACGTTATGCTGAGAGCTCTGTTTATATGCAGGTTTCTGAGCATCATATTCGTGTCTACGTTGGTGTTATGGCTTTATGTTAGCTTTAGGGTCATTATGGCCACAGTTGGGTGAAGACTGCATTTGTAGACGTTAGGGGAATGCTTGCCTTACCGGTAGGTTTCTGGATGGGTTTTAGGCTCTACATTGGTTTTATCGGTCAATGCTAGCTCTAGGGTCATTATGGCCACAGTTGGGTAATTATCGTCATGATAACAGTTACGCGTCTTAGGGAAAAGATTTGTGTTTAGATTTAGCATGAGGGCTATTGGCATTAGTCTAAAGGTTTAGGGTTGGAGTAACAGTTATGTTTAGATGAAGATTGCGCTTAGGGATATTATGCTGACAGCTTTGATAATGTGCAGGTTTCTGGGCATCATATTCGTGTCTACGTTGGTGTTATGGGTTTCTGTTAGCTTTAGGGTCATATGGCCACAGTTGGTGAAGATTGCATTTGTGGACGTTAGGGGAATGCCCGTTTTATGGCTAGGTTTTGGACCGTGTTTTAGGGTCTACGTTTGTATTAAGGGTTTCTGTTAGCTTTAGGGTCATTATGGCCACAGTTGGGTGAAGACTGCATTTGTGGACGTTAGGGGAATGCTCGGCTTACCGGTAAGTTTCTGGATGGGTTTTAGGCTCTACATTGGTTTTATCGGTCAATGCTAGCTCTAGGGTCATTATGGCCACAGTTGGGTAATTATTGTCACGATAACGGTTAGTCTTCTTAGGGTAAGGATTTGTGTTTAGATTTAGCGTGAGGGCTATTGTCATTAGTCTAAAGGTTTAAGCTTGGAGTAACAATTATGTTTAGTTTAGGATTGCGCTTGGGGACGTTATGCTGACAGCTTTGATAATGTGCAGGTTTCTGGGCATCATATTCGTGTCTACGTTGGTGTTATGGGTTTCTGTTAGCTTTAGGGTCATATGGCCACAGTTGGTGAAGATTGCATTTGTGGACGTTAGGGGAATGCCCGTTTTATGGCTAGGTTTTGGACCGTGTTTTAGGGTCTACGTTTGTATTAAGGGTTTCTGTTAGCTTTAGGGTCATTATGGCCACAGTTGGGTGAAGACTGCATTTGTAGACGTTAGGGGAATGCTTGCCTTACCGGTAGGTTTCTGGATGGGTTTTAGGCTCTACATTGGTTTTATCGGTCAATGATAGCTCTAGGGTCATTATGGCCACAGTTGTAATTATCGTCAAGAAAATGGTTAAGGTTCTTAGGGTAGGGATTTGTGTTTAGATTTAGCGTAACGGATATTGTCATTACTCTAAAGGATGGAGGTTGGAGTAACAATTATGATTAGTTTAAGATTGCTCTTAGGGACGTTATTCTGACAGCTCGGCTTATGTGCAGGTTTCTGGGCATCATATTCGGTCTAAGTTAGTGTTCTGGGTTTATGTCAGCTTTAGGGTCATTATGGCCACAGTTGGGTGAAGATTGCATCTTTGGACTTTAGGGGAATGCTCGCCTTACGGGTAGGTTTCAGGACAGGGTTTTAGGGTCTACATTGGTGTTAAGGGTCTATGTTAGCTCTAGGGTCATTATGGCCACAGTTGTAATTATCGTCAAGAAAATGGTTAGGATTCTTAGGGTAAGGATTTGTGTTTAGATTTAGCGTGAAGGCTATTGGCATTAGACTAAAGGTTTAAGGTTGGAGTAACAATTATGATTAGTTTAGGATTGCGCTTGGGGACGTTATGCTGAGAGCTCTGTTTATATGCAGGTTTCTGAGCATCATATTCGTGTCTACGTTGGTGTTATGGCTTTATGTTAGCTTTAGGGTCATTATGGCCACAGTTGGGTGAAGACTGCATTTGTAGACGTTAGGGGAATGCTTGCCTTACCGGTAGGTTTCTGGATGGGTTTTAGGCTCTACATTGGTTTTATCGGTCAATGCTAGCTCTAGGGTCATTATGGCCACAGTTGGGTAATTATCGTCACGATAACGGTTACGCGTCTTAGGGAAAAGATTTGTGTTTAGATTTAGCATGAGGGCTATTGGCATTAGTCTAAAGGTTTAGGGTTGGAGTAACAGTTATGTTTAGATGAAGATTGCGCTTAGGGATATTATGCTGACAGCTTTGATAATGTGCAGGTTTCTGGGCATCATATTCGTGTCTACGTTGGTGTTATGGGTTTCTGTTAGCTTTAGTGTCATATGGCCACAGTTGGTGAAGATTGCATTTGTGGACGTTAGGGGAATGCCCGTTTTATGGCTAGGTTTTGGACCGTGTTTTAGGGTCTACGTTTGTATTAAGGGTTTCTGTTAGCTTTAGGGTCATTATGGCCACAGTTGGGTGAAGACTGCATTTGTGGACGTTAGGGGAATGCTCGGCTTACCGGTAAGTTTCTGGATGGGTTTTAGGCTCTACATTGGTTTTATCGGTCAATGCTAGCTCTAGGGTCATTATGGCCACAGTTGGGTAATTATTGTCACGATAACGGTTAGTCTTCTTAGGGTAAGGATTTGTGTTTAGATTTAGCGTGAGGGCTATTGTCATTAGTCTAAAGGTTTAAGCTTGGAGTAACAATTATGTTTAGTTTAGGATTGCGCTTGGGGACGTTATGCTGACAGCTTTGATAATGTGCAGGTTTCTGGGCATCATATTCGTGTCTACGTTGGTGTTATGGGTTTATGTTAGCTTTAGGGTCATATGGCCACAGTTGGTGAAGATTGCATTTGTGGACGTTAGGGGAATGCCCGTTTTATGGCTAGGTTTTGGACCGTGTTTTAGGGTCTACGTTTGTATTAAGGGTTTCTGTTAGCTTTAGCGTCATTATGGCCACAGTTGGGTGAAGACTGCATTTGTAGACGTTAGGGGAATGCTTGCCTTACCGGTAGGTTTCTGGATGGGTTTTAGGCTCTACATTGGTTTTATCGGTCAATGATAGCTCTAGGGTCATTATGGCCACAGTTGTAATTATCGTCAAGAAAATGGTTAAGGTTCTTAGGGTAGGGATTTGTGTTTAGATTTAGCGTAACGGATATTGTCATTACTCTAAAGGATGGAGGTTGGAGTAACAATTATGATTAGTTTAAGATTGCTCTTAGGGACGTTATTCTGACAGCTCGGCTTATGTGCAGGTTTCTGGGCATCATATTCGGGTCTACGTTAGTGTTCTGGGTTTATGTCAGCTTTAGGGTCATTATGGCCACAGTTGGGTGAAGATTGCATCTTTGGACTTTAGGGGAATGCTCGCCTTACGGGTAGGTTTCTGGACAGGGTTTTAGGGTCTACATTGGTGTTAAGGGTCTATGTTAGCTCTAGGGTCATTATGGCCACAGTTGTAATTATCGTCAAGAAAATGGTTAGGATTCTTAGGGTAAGGATTTGTGTTTAGATTTAGCGTGAAGGCTATTGGCATTAGACTAAAGGTTTAAGGTTGGAGTAACAATTATGATTAGTTTAGGATTGCGCTTGGGGACGTTATGCTGAGAGCTCTGTTTATATGCAGGTTTCTGAGCATCATATTCGTGTCTACGTTGGTGTTATGGCTTTATGTTAGCTTTAGGGTCATTATGGCCACAGTTGGGTGAAGACTGCATTTGTAGACGTTAGGGGAATGCTTGCCTTACCGGTAGGTTTCTGGATGGGTTTTAGGCTCTACATTGGTTTTATCGGTCAATGCTAGCTCTAGGGTCATTATGGCCACAGTTGGGTAATTATCGTCACGATAACGGTTACGCGTCTTAGGGAAAAGATTTGTGTTTAGATTTAGCATGAGGGCTATTGGCATTAGTCTAAAGGTTTAGGGTTGGAGTAACAGTTATGTTTAGATGAAGATTGCGCTTAGGGATATTATGCTGACAGCTTTGATAATGTGCAGGTTTCTGGGCATCATATTCGTGTCTACGTTGGTGTTATGGGTTTCTGTTAGCTTTAGTGTCATATGGCCACAGTTGGTGAAGATTGCATTTGTGGACGTTAGGGGAATGCCCGTTTTATGGCTAGGTTTTGGACCGTGTTTTAGGGTCTACGTTTGTATTAAGGGTTTCTGTTAGCTTTAGGGTCATTATGGCCACAGTTGGGTGAAGACTGCATTTGTGGACGTTAGGGGAATGCTCGGCTTACCGGTAAGTTTCTGGATGGGTTTTAGGCTCTACATTGGTTTTATCGGTCAATGCTAGCTCTAGGGTCATTATGGCCACAGTTGGGTAATTATTGTCACGATAACGGTTAGTCTTCTTAGGGTAAGGATTTGTGTTTAGATTTAGCGTGAGGGCTATTGTCATTAGTCTAAAGGTTTAAGCTTGGAGTAACAATTATGTTTAGTTTAGGATTGCGCTTGGGGACGTTATGCTGACAGCTTTGATAATGTGCAGGTTTCTGGGCATCATATTCGTGTCTACGTTGGTGTTATGGGTTTATGTTAGCTTTAGGGTCATATGGCCACAGTTGGTGAAGATTGCATTTGTGGACGTTAGGGGAATGCCCGTTTTATGGCTAGGTTTTGGACCGTGTTTTAGGGTCTACGTTTGTATTAAGGGTTTCTGTTAGCTTTAGCGTCATTATGGCCACAGTTGGGTGAAGACTGCATTTGTAGACGTTAGGGGAATGCTTGCCTTACCGGTAGGTTTCTGGATGGGTTTTAGGCTCTACATTGGTTTTATCGGTCAATGATAGCTCTAGGGTCATTATGGCCACAGTTGTAATTATCGTCAAGAAAATGGTTAAGGTTCTTAGGGTAGGGATTTGTGTTTAGATTTAGCGTAACGGATATTGTCATTACTCTAAAGGATGGAGGTTGGAGTAACAATTATGATTAGTTTAAGATTGCTCTTAGGGACGTTATTCTGACAGCTCGGCTTATGTGCAGGTTTCTGGGCATCATATTCGGGTCTACGTTAGTGTTCTGGGTTTATGTCAGCTTTAGGGTCATTATGGCCACAGTTGGGTGAAGATTGCATCTTTGGACTTTAGGGGAATGCTCGCCTTACGGGTAGGTTTCTGGACAGGGTTTTAGGGTCTACATTGGTGTTAAGGGTCTATGTTAGCTCTAGGGTCATTATGGCCACAGTTGTAATTATCGTCAAGAAAATGGTTAGGATTCTTAGGGTAAGGATTTGTGTTTAGATTTAGCGTGAAGGCTATTGGCATTAGACTAAAGGTTTAAGGTTGGAGTAACAATTATGATTAGTTTAGGATTGCGCTTGGGGACGTTATGCTGAGAGCTCTGTTTATATGCAGGTTTCTGAGCATCATATTCGTGTCTACGTTGGTGTTATGGCTTTATGTTAGCTTTAGGGTCATTATGGCCACAGTTGGGTGAAGACTGCATTTGTAGACGTTAGGGGAATGCTTGCCTTACCGGTAGGTTTCTGGATGGGTTTTAGGCTCTACATTGGTTTTATCGGTCAATGCTAGCTCTAGGGTCATTATGGCCACAGTTGGGTAATTATCGTCATGATAACGGTTACGCGTCTTAGGGAAAAGATTTGTGTTTAGATTTAGCATGAGGGCTATTGGCATTAGTCTAAAGGTTTAGGGTTGGAGTAACAGTTATGTTTAGATGAAGATTGCGCTTAGGGATATTATGCTGACAGCTTTGATAATGTGCAGGTTTCTGGGCATCATATTCGTGTCTACGTTGGTGTTATGGGTTTCTGTTAGCTTTAGGGTCATATGGCCACAGTTGGTGAAGATTGCATTTGTGGACGTTAGGGGAATGCCCGTTTTATGGCTAGGTTTTGGACCGTGTTTTAGGGTCTACGTTTGTATTAAGGGTTTCTGTTAGCTTTAGGGTCATTATGGCCACAGTTGGGTGAAGACTGCATTTGTGGACGTTAGGGGAATGCTCGGCTTACCGGTAAGTTTCTGGATGGGTTTTAGGCTCTACATTGGTTTTATCGGTCAATGCTAGCTCTAGGGTCATTATGGCCACAGTTGGGTAATTATTGTCACGATAACGGTTAGGCTTCTTAGGGTAAGGATTTGTGTTTAGATTTAGCGTGAGGGCTATTGTCATTAGTCTAAAGGTTTAAGGTTGGAGTAACAATTATGTTTAGTTTAGGATTGCGCTTGGGGACGTTATGCTGACAGCTTTGATAATGTGCAGGTTTCTGGGCATCATATTCGTGTCTACGTTGGTATTATGGGTTTCTGTTAGCTTTAGGGTCATATGGCCACAGTTGGGTGAAGACTGCCTTTGTGGACATTAGGGGAATGCTCGCCTTACCGGTAGGTTTCTGGACAGGGTTTCAGGCTCTACATTGGTTTTATCAGTTAATGCTAGCTCTAGGGTCATTATGGCCACAGTTGTAATTATCGTCAAGAAAATGGTAATGTTCTTAGGGTAGGGATTTGTGTTTAGATTTAGCATAACGGATATTGTCATTACTCTAAAGGATGAAGGTTGGAGTAACAATTATGATTAGTTTAAGATTGCTCTTAGGGACGTTATTCTGACAGCTCGGCTTATGTGCAGGTTTCTGGGCATCATATTCGGGTCTACGTTAGTGTTCTGGGTTTATGTCAGCTTTAGGGTCATTATGGCCACAGTTGGGTGAAGATTGCATCTTTGGACTTTAGGGGAATGCTCGCCTTACGGGTAGGTTTCTGGACAGGGTTTTAGGGTCTACATTGGTGTTAAGGGTCTATGTTAGCTCTAGGGTCATTATGGCCACAGTTGTAATTATCGTCAAGAAAATGGTTAGGATTCTTAGGGTAAGGATTTGTGTTTAGATTTAGCGTGAAGGCTATTGGCATTAGACTAAAGGTTTAAGGTTGGAGTAACAATTATGATTAGTTTAGGATTGCGCTTGGGGACGTTATGCTGAGAGCTCTGTTTATATGCAGGTTTCTGAGCATCATATTCGTGTCTACGTTGGTGTTATGGCTTTATGTTAGCTTTAGGGTCATTATGGCCACAGTTGGGTGAAGACTGCATTTGTAGACGTTAGGGGAATGCTTGCCTTACCGGTAGGTTTCTGGATGGGTTTTAGGCTCTACATTGGTTTTATCGGTCAATGCTAGCTCTAGGGTCATTATGGCCACAGTTGGGTAATTATCGTCATGATAACGGTTACGCGTCTTAGGGAAAAGATTTGTGTTTAGATTTAGCGTAACGGATATTGTCATTACTCTAAAGGATGGAGGTTGGAGTAACAATTATGATTAGTTTAAGATTGCTCTTAGGGACGTTATTCTGACAGCTCGGCTTATGTGCAGGTTTCTGGGCATCATATTCGGGTCTACGTTAGTGTTCTGGGTTTATGTCAGCTTTAGGGTCATTATGGCCACAGTTGGGTGAAGATTGCATCTTTGGACTTTAGGGGAATGCTCGCCTTACGGGTAGGTTTCAGGACAGGGTTTTAGGGTCTACATTGGTGTTAAGGGTCTATGTTAGCTCTAGGGTCATTATGGCCACAGTTGTAATTATCGTCAAGAAAATGGTTAGGATTCTTAGGGTAAGGATTTGTGTTTAGATTTAGCGTGAAGGCTATTGGCATTAGACTAAAGGTTTAAGGTTGGAGTAACAATTATGATTAGTTTAGGATTGCGCTTGGGGACGTTATGCTGAGAGCTCTGTTTATATGCAGGTTTCTGAGCATCATATTCGTGTCTACGTTGGTGTTATGGCTTTATGTTAGCTTTAGGGTCATTATGGCCACAGTTGGTTGAAGACTGCATTTGTAGACGTTAGGGGAATGCTTGCCTTACCGGTAGGTTTCTGGATGGGTTTTAGGCTCTACATTGGTTTTATCGGTCAATGCTAGCTCTAGGGTCATTATGGCCACAGTTGGGTAATTATCGTCATGATAACGGTTACGCGTCTTAGGGAAAAGATTTGTGTTTAGATTTAGCATGAGGGCTATTGGCATTAGTCTAAAGGTTTAGGGTTGGAGTAACAGTTATGTTTAGATGAAGATTGCGCTTAGGGATATTATGCTGACAGCTTTGATAATGTGCACGTTTCTGGGCATCATATTCGTGTCTACGTTGGTGTTATGGGTTTCTGTTAGCTTTAGGGTCATATGGCCACAGTTGGTGAAGATTGCATTTGTGGACGTTAGGGGAATGCCCGTTTTATGGCTAGGTTTTGGACCGTGTTTTAGGGTCTACGTTTGTATTAAGGGTTTCTGTTAGCTTTAGGGTCATTATGGCCACAGTTGGGTGAAGACTGCATTTGTAGACGTTAGGGGAATGCTTGCCTTACCGGTAGGTTTCTGGATGGGTTTTAGGCTCTACATTGGTTTTATCGGTCAATGCTAGCTCTAGGGTCATTATGGCCACAGTTGGGTAATTATTGTCACGATAACGGTTAGTCTTCTTAGGGTAAGGATTTGTGTTTAGATTTAGCGTGAGGGCTATTGTCATTAGTCTAAAGGTTTAAGGTTGGAGTAACAATTATGTTTAGTTTAGGATTGTGCTTGGGGACGTTATGCTGACAGCTTTGATAATGTGCAGGTTTCTGGGCATCATATTCGTGTCTACGTTGGTATTATGGGTTTCTGTTAGCTTTAGGGTCATATGGCCACAGTTGGGTGAAGACTGCCTTTGTGGACGTTAGGGGAATGCTCGCCTTACCGGTAGGTTTCTGGACAGGGTTTCAGGCTCTACATTGGTTTTATCAGTTAATGCTAGCTCTAGGGTCATTATGGCCACAGTTGTAATTATCGTCAAGAAAATGGTAATGTTCTTAGGGTAGGGATTTGTGTTTAGATTTAGCATAACGGATATTGTCATTACTCTAAAGGATGAAGGTTGGAGTAACAATTATGATTAGTTTAAGATTGCTCTTAGGGACGTTATTCTGACAGCTCGGCTTATGTGCAGGTTTCTGGGCATCATATTCGGGTCTACGTTAGTGTTCTGGGTTTATGTCAGCTTTAGGGTCATTATGGCCACAGTTGGGTGAAGATTGCATCTTTGGACTTTAGGGGAATGCTCGCCTTACGGGTAGGTTTCTGGACAGGGTTTTAGGGTCTACATTGGTGTTAAGGGTCTATGTTAGCTCTAGGGTCATTATGGCCACAGTTGTAATTATCGTCAAGAAAATGGTTAGGATTCTTAGGGTAAGGATTTGTGTTTAGATTTAGCGTGAAGGCTATTGGCATTAGACTAAAGGTTTAAGGTTGGAGTAACAATTATGATTAGTTTAGGATTGCGCTTGGGGACGTTATGCTGAGAGCTCTGTTTATATGCAGGTTTCTGAGCATCATATTCATGTCTACGTTGGTGTTATGGCTTTATGTTAGCTTTAGGGTCATTATGGCCACAGTTGGGTGAAGACTGCATTTGTAGACGTTAGGGGAATGCTTGCCTTACCGGTAGGTTTCTGGATGGGTTTTAGGCTCTACATTGGTTTTATCGGTCAATGCTAGCTCTAGGGTCATTATGGCCACAGTTGGGTAATTATCGTCATGATAACGGTTACGCGTCTTAGGGAAAAGATTTGTGTTTAGATTTAGCGTAACGGATATTGTCATTACTCTAAAGGATGGAGGTTGGAGTAACAATTATGATTAGTTTAAGATTGCTCTTAGGGACGTTATTCTGACAGCTCGGCTTATGTGCAGGTTTCTGGGCATCATATTCGGGTCTACGTTAGTGTTCTGGGTTTATGTCAGCTTTAGGGTCATTATGGCCACAGTTGGGTGAAGATTGCATCTTTGGACTTTAGGGGAATGCTCGCCTTACGGGTAGGTTTCAGGACAGGGTTTTAGGGTCTACATTGGTGTTAAGGGTCTATGTTAGCTCTAGGGTCATTATGGCCACAGTTGTAATTATCGTCAAGAAAATGGTTAGGATTCTTAGGGTAAGGATTTGTGTTTAGATTTAGCGTGAAGGCTATTGGCATTAGACTAAAGGTTTAAGGTTGGAGTAACAATTATGATTAGTTTAGGATTGCGCTTGGGGACGTTATGCTGAGAGCTCTGTTTATATGCAGGTTTCTGAGCATCATATTCGTGTCTACGTTGGTGTTATGGCTTTATGTTAGCTTTAGGGTCATTATGGCCACAGTTGGTTGAAGACTGCATTTGTAGACGTTAGGGGAATGCTTGCCTTACCGGTAGGTTTCTGGATGGGTTTTAGGCTCTACATTGGTTTTATCGGTCAATGCTAGCTCTAGGGTCATTATGGCCACAGTTGGGTAATTATCGTCATGATAACGGTTACGCGTCTTAGGGAAAAGATTTGTGTTTAGATTTAGCATGAGGGCTATTGGCATTAGTCTAAAGGTTTAGGGTTGGAGTAACAGTTATGTTTAGATGAAGATTGCGCTTAGGGATATTATGCTGACAGCTTTGATAATGTGCAGGTTTCTGGGCATCATATTCGTGTCTACGTTGGTGTTATGGGTTTCTGTTAGCTTTAGGGTCATATGGCCACAGTTGGTGAAGATTGCATTTGTGGACGTTAGAGGAATGCCCGTTTTATGGCTAGGTTTTGGACCGTGTTTTAGGGTCTACGTTTGTAATAAGGGTTTCTGTTAGCTTTAGGGTCATTATGGCCACAGTTGGGTGAAGACTGCATTTGTAGACGTTAGGTGAATGCTTGACTTACCAGTAGGTTTCTGGATGGGTTTTAGGCTCTACATTGGTTTTATCGGTCAATGCTAGCTCTAGGGTCATTATGGCTACAGTTGGGTAATTACCGTCAAGATAACGGTTAGGCTTCTTAGGGTAAGGATTTGTGTTTAGATTTAGCGTGAGGGCTATTGTCATTAGTCTAAGGGTTTAAGGTTGGAGAACAATTATGTTTAGTTTAGGATTGCGCTTGGGAACGTTATGCTGACAGCTTTGATAATATGCAGGTTTCTGGGCATCATATTCGTGTCTACGTTGGTGTTATGGGTTTCTGTTAGCTTTAGGGTCATTATGGCCACAGTTGGGTGAAGACTGCCTTTGTGGACATTAGGGGAATGCTCGCCTTACCGGTAGGTTTCTGGACAGGGTTTCAGGCTCTACATTGGTTTTATCAGTTAATGCTAGCTCTAGGGTCATTATGGCCACAGTTGTAATTATCGTCAAGAAAATGGTTAAGGTTCTTAGGGTAGGGATTTGTGTTTAGATTTAGCGTAACGGATATTGTCATTACTCTAAAGGATGAAGGTTGGAGTAACAATTATGATTAGTTTAAGATTGCTCTTAGGGACGTTATTCTGACAGCTCGGCTTATGTGCAGGTTTCTGGGCATCATATTCGGGTCTACGTTAGTGTTCTGGGTTTATGTCAGCTTTAGGGTCATTATGGCCACAGTTGGGTGAAGATTGCATCTTTGGACTTTAGGGGAATGCTCGCCTTACGGCTAGGTTTCTGGACAGGGTTTTAGGGTCTACATTGCTGTTAAGGGTCTATGTTAGCTCTAGGGTCATTATGGCCACAGTTGTAATTATTGTCAAGAAAATGGTTAGGATTCTTAGGGTAAGGATTTGTGTTTAGATTTAGCGTGAGGGATATTGTCATTACTCTAAAGGTTTAGAGGTAAAGTAACCGTTATGATTAGTTTAAGATAGCGCTTAGGGACATTAGGCTTAGAGCTTGTCTTATGTGCAGGTTTCTGGGCCTCGTGTTAAGGTCTACATTGGGTTCTGGGTTTATTTAGCTCTAGGGTCATAATGGCCACAGTTGGGTAATTATCGTCATGATAACGGTTACGCGTCTTAGGGAAAAGATTTGTGTTTAGATTTAGCGTGAGGGATATTGTTATTACTCTAAAGGTTTTAGATTGGAGTAACAATTATGTTTTGTTTAAGATTGGACTTGGTGACGTTATGCTGAGCTCTGTTTATGTGCAGGTTTCTGGGCATCATATTCGGGTCTACGTTGGTGTTATGGCTTTATGTTAGCTTTAGGGTCATTATGGCCACAGTTGGGTTAAGACTGCATTTGTGGACGTTAGGGGAATGCTCGCCTTACTGGTAGGTTTCTGGATGAGTTTTAGGCTCTACATTGGTTTTATCGGTCAATGCTAGCTCTAGGGTCATTATGGCCACAGTTGGGTAATTATCGTCACGATAACGGTTAGTCTTCTTAGGGTAAGGATTTGTGTTTAGATTTAGCGTGAGGGCTATTGTCATTAGTCTAAAGGTTTAAGCTTGGAGTAACAATTATGTTTAGTTTAGGATTGCGCTTGGGGACGTTATGCTGACATCTTTGATAATATGCATGTTTCTGGGCATCATATTCGTGTCTACGTTGGTATTATGGGTTTCTGTTAGCTTTAGGGTCATATGGCCACAGTTGGTGAAGACTGCATTTGTGGACGTTAGGGGAATGCCCGTTTTATGGCTAGGTTTTGGACCGTGTTTTAGGGTCTACGTTTGTATTAAGGGTTTCTGTTAGCTTTAGGGTCATTATGGCCACAGTTGGGTGAAGACTGCATTTGTAGACGTTAGGGGAATGCTTGCCTTACCGGTAGGTTTCTGGATGGGTTTTAGGCTCTACATTGGTTTTACCGGTCAATGCTAGCTCTAGGGTCATTATGGCCACAGTTGGGTAATTATCGTCATGATAACGGTTACGCGTCTTAGGGAAAAGATTTGTGTTTAGATTTAGCATGAGGGCTATTGGCATTAGTCTAAAGGTTTAGGGTTGGAGTAACAGTTATGTTTAGATGAAGATTGCGCTTAGGGATATTATGCTGACAGCTTTGATAATGTGCAGGTTTCTGGGCATCATATTCGTGTCTACGTTGGTGTTATGGGTTTCTGTTAGCTTTAGGGTCATATGGCCACAGTTGGTGAAGATTGCATTTGTGGACGTTAGGGGAATGCCCGTTTTATGGCTAGGTTTTGGACCGTGTTTTAGGGTCTACGTTTGTATTAAGGGTTTCTGTTAGCTTTAGGGTCATTATGGCCACAGTTGGGTGAAGACTGCATTTGTAGACGTTAGGGGAATGCTTGCCTTACCGGTAGGTTCTGGATGGGTTTTAGGCTCTACATTGGTTTTATCGGTCAATGATAGCTCTAGGGTCATTATGGCCACAGTTGGGTAATTACCGTCAAGATAGCTGTTAGTCTTCTTAGGGTAAGGATTTGTGTTTAGATTTAGCGTGAGGGCTATTGTCATTAGTCTAAAGGTTTAAGGTTGGAGTAACAATTATGTTTAGTTTAGGATTGCGCTTGGGGACATTATGCTGACAGCTTTGATAATGTGCAGGTTTCTGGGCATCATATTCGTGTCTACTTTGGTGTTATGGGTTTCTGTTAGCTTTAGGGTCATTATGGCCACAGTTGGGTGAAGACTGCCTTTGTGGACGTTAGGGGAATGCTCGCCTTACCGGTAGGTTTCTGGACAGGGTTTCAGGCTCTACATTGGTTTTATCAGTTAATGCTAGCTCTAGGGTCATTATGGCCACAGTTGTAATTATCGTCAAGAAAATGGTAATGTTCTTAGGGTAGGGATTTGTGTTTAGATTTAGCGTAACGGTTATTGTCATTACTCTAAAGGATGAAGGTTGGAGTAACAATTATGATTAGTTTAAGATTGCTCTTAGGGACGTTATTCTGACAGCTCGGCTTATGTGCAGGTTTCTGGGCATCATATTCGGGTCTACGTTAGTGTTCTGGGTTTATGTCAGCTTTAGGGTCATTATGGCCACAGTTGGTGAAGATTGCATCTTTGGACTTTAGGGGAATGCTCGCCTTACGGGTAGGTTTCTGGACAGGGTTTTAGGGTCTACATTGGTGTTAAGGGTCTATGTTAGCTCTAGGGTCATTATGGCCACAGTTGGGTGAAGAATGCATTTGTGGACTTTAGGGGAATGCTCGCCTTACGGGTAGGTTTCTGGACAGGGTTTTAGGGTCTACATTGGTGTTAAGGGTCTATGTTAGCTCTAGGGTCATTATGGCCACAGTTGTAATTATCGTCAAGAAAATGGTTAGGATTCTTAGGGTAAGGATTTGTGTTTAGATTTAGCGTGAAGGCTATTGGCATTAGACTAAAGGTTTAAGGTTGGAGTAACAATTATGATTAGTTTAGGATTGCGCTTGGGGACGTTATGCTGAGAGCTCTGTTTATATGCAGGTTTCTGAGCATCATATTCGTGTCTACGTTGGTGTTATGGCTTTATGTTAGCTTTAGGGTCATTATGGCCACAGTTGGGTGAAGACTGCATTTGTAGACGTTAGGGGAATGCTTGCCTTACCGGTAGGTTTCTGGATGGGTTTTAGGCTCTACATTGGTTTTATCGGTCAATGATAGCTCTAGGTTCATTATGGCCACAGTTGGGTAATTACCGTCAAGATAACGGTTAGGCTTCTTAGGGTAAGGATTTGTGTTTAGATTTAGCATGAGGGCTATTATCATTAGTCTAAGGGTTTAAGGTTGGAGAACAATTATGTTTAGTTTAGGATTGCGCTTGGGGACGTTATGCTGACAGCTTTGATAATGTGCAGGTTTCTGGGCATCATATTCGTGTCTACTTTGGTGTTATGGATTTATGTTAGCTTTAGGGTCATTATGGCCACAGTTGGGTGAAGACTGCATTTGTGGACTTTAGGGGAATGCTCGCCTTACGGGTAGGTTTCTGGACAGGGTTTTAGGATCTACATTGGTGTTAAGGGTCTATGTTAGCTCTAGGGTCATTATGGCCACAGTTGTAATTATCGTCAAGAAAATGGTTAGGATTCTTAGGGTAAGGATTTGTGTTTAGATTTAGCGTGAAGGCTATTGGCATTAGACTAAAGGTTTAAGGTTGGAGTAACAATTATGATTAGTTTAGGATTGCGCTTGGGGACGTTATGCTGAGAGCTCTGTTTATATGCAGGTTTCTGAGCATCATATTCGTGTCTACGTTGGTGTTATGGCTTTATGTTAGCTTTAGGGTCATTATGGCCACAGTTGGGTGAAGACTGCATTTGTAGACGTTAGGGGAATGCTTGCCTTACCGGTAGGTTTCTGGATGGGTTTTAGGCTCTACATTGGTTTTATCGGTCAATGATAGCTCTAGGGACATTATGGCCACAGTTGGGTAATTACCGTCAAGATAATGGTTAGGCTTCTTAGGGTAAGGATTTGTGTTTAGATTTAGCGTGAGGGATATTGTCATTACTCTAAAGGTTTAGAGTTAAAGTAACAGTTATGATTAGTTTAAGATAGCGCTTAGGGACATTAGGCTTAGAGCTCGGCTTATGTGCAGGTTTCTGGGCCTCGTATTAAGGCCTACGTTGGGTTCTGGGTTTATTTAGCTCTAGGGTCATTATGGCCACAGTTGGGTAATTATTGTCATGATAACGGTTACGCGTCTTAGGGAAAAGATTTGTGTTTAGATTTAGCATGAGGGCTATTGGCATTAGTCTAAAGGTTTAGGGTTGGAGTAACAGTTATGTTTAGATGAAGATTGCGCTTAGGGATATTATGCTGACAGCTTTGATAATGTGCAGGTTTCTGGGCATCATATTCGTGTCTACGTTGGTGTTATGGGTTTATGTTAGCTTTAGGGTCATATGGCCACAGTTGGTGAAGATTGCATTTGTGGACGTTAGGGGAATGCCCGTTTTATGGCTAGGTTTTGGACCGTGTTTTAGGGTCTACGTTTGTATTAAGGGTTTCTGTTAGCTTTAGGGTCATTATGGCCACAGTTGGGTGAAGACTGCATTTGTAGACGTTAGGGGAATGCTTGCCTTACCGGTAGGTTTCTGGATGGGTTTTAGGCTCTACATTGGTTTTACCGGTCAATGCTAGCTCTAGGGTCATTATGGCCACAGTTGGGTAATTATCGTCATGATAACGGTTACGCGTCTTAGGGAAAAGATTTGTGTTTAGATTTAGCATGAGGGCTATTGGCATTAGTCTAAAGGTTTAGGGTTGGAGTAACAGTTATGTTTAGATGAAGATTGCGCTTAGGGATATTATGCTGACAGCTTTGATAATGTGCAGGTTTCTGGGCATCATATTCGTGTCTACGTTGGTGTTATGGGTTTCTGTTAGCTTTAGTGTCATATGGCCACAGTTGGTGAAGATTGCATTTGTGGACGTTAGGGGAATGCCCGTTTTATGGCTAGGTTTTGGACCGTGTTTTAGGGTCTACGTTTGTATTAAGGGTTTCTGTTAGCTTTAGGGTCATTATGGCCACAGTTGGGTGAAGACTGCATTTGTAGACGTTAGGGGAATGCTTGCCTTACCGGTAGGTTTCTGGATGGGTTTTAGGCTCTACATTGGTTTTATCGGTCAATGATAGCTCTAGGGTCATTATGGCCACAGTTGGGTAATTACCGTCAAGATAACTGTTAGTCTTCTTAGGGTAAGGATTTGTGTTTAGATTTAGCGTGAGGGCTATTGTCATTAGTCTAAAGGTTTAAGGTTGGAGTAACAATTATGTTTAGTTTAGGATTGCGCTTGGGGACGTTATGCTGACAGCTTTGATAATATGCAGGTTTCTGGGCATCATATTCGTGTCTACTTTGGTGTTATGGGTTTCTGTTAGCTTTAGGGTCATTATGGCCACAGTTGGGTGAAGACTGCCTTTGTGGACGTTAGGGGAATGCTCGCCTTACCGGTAGGTTTCTGGACAGGGTTTCAGGCTCTACATTGGTTTTATCAGTTAATGCTAGCTCTAGGGTCATTATGGCCACAGTTGTAATTATCGTCAAGAAAATGGTAAGGTTCTTAGGGTAGGGATTTGTGTTTAGATTTAGCGTAACGGATATTGTCATTACTCTAAAGGATGAAGGTTGGAGTAACAATTATGATTAGTTTAAGATTGCTCTTAGGGAGGTTATTCTGACAGCTCGGCTTATGTGCAGGTTTCTGGGCATCATATTCGTGTCTACGTTAGTGTTCTGGGTTTATGTCAGCTTTAGGGTCATTATGGCCACAGTTGGGTGAAGAATGCATTTGTGGACTTTAGGGGAATGCTCGCCTTACGGGTAGGTTTCTGGACAGGGTTTTAGGGTCTACATTGGTGTTAAGGGTCTATGTTAGCTCTAGGGTCATTATGGCCACAGTTGTAATTATCGTCAAGAAAATGGTTAGGATTCTTAGGGTAAGGATTTGTGTTTAGATTTAGCGTGAATGCTATTGGCATTAGACTAAAGGTTTAAGGTTGGAGTAACAATTATGATTAGTTTAGGATTGCGCTTGGGGACGTTATGCTGAGAGCTCTGTTTATATGCAGGTTTCTGAGCATCATATTCGTGTCTACGTTGGTGTTATGGCTTTATGTTAGCTTTAGGGTCATTATGGCCACAGTTGGGTGAAGACTGCATTTGTAGACGTTAGGGGAATGCTTGCCTTACCGGTAGGTTTCTGGATGGGTTTTAGGCTCTACATTGGTTTTATCGGTCAATGATAGCTCTAGGGTCATTATGGCCACAGTTGGGTAATTACCGTCAAGATAACGGTTAGGCTTCTTAGGGTAAGGATTTGTGTTTAGATTTAGCGTGAGGGATATTGTCATTACTCTAAAGGTTTAGAGTTAAAGTAACAGTTATGATTAGTTTAAGATAGCGCTTAGGGACATTAGGCTTAGAGCTCGGCTTATGTGCAGGTTTCTGGGCCTCGTATTAAGGCCTACGTTGGGTTCTGGGTTTATTTAGCTCTAGGGTCATTATGGCCACAGTTGGGTAATTATTGTCATGATAACGGTTACGCGTCTTAGGGAAAAGATTTGTGTTTAGATTTAGCATGAGGGCTATTGGATTAGTCTAAAGGTTTAGGGTTGGAGTAACAGTTATGTTTAGATGAAGATTGCGCTTAGGGATATTATGCTGACAGCTTTGATAATGTGCAGGTTTCTGGGCATCATATTCGTGTCTACGTTGGTGTTATGGGTTTCTGTTAGCTTTAGGGTCATATGGCCACAGTTGGTGAAGACTGCATTTGTGGACGTTAGGGGAATGCCCGTTTTATGGCTAGGTTTTGGACCGTGTTTTAGGGTCTACGTTTGTATTAAGGGTTTCTGTTAGCTTTAGGGTCATTATGGCCACAGTTGGGTGAAGACTGCATTTGTAGACATTAGGGGAATGCTTGCCTTACCGGTAGGTTTCTGGATGGGTTTTAGGCTCTACATTGGTTTTATCGGTCAATGATAGCTCTAGGGTCATTATGGCCACAGTTGGGTAATTACCGTCAAGATAACGGTTAGTCTTCTTAGGGTAAGGATTTGTGTTTAGATTTAGCGTGAGGGATATTGTCATTACTCTAAAGGTTTAGAGGTAAAGTAACAGTTATGATTAGTTTAAGATAGCGCTTAGGGACATTAGGCTTAGAGCTCGGCTTATGTGCAGGTTTCTGGTCCTCGTGTTAAGGTCTACATTGGGTTCTGGGTTTATTTAGCTCTAGGGTCATAATGGCCACAGTTGGGTAATTATCGTGATGATAACGGTTACGCGTCTTAGGGAAAAGATTTGTGTTTAGATTTAGCGTGAGGGATATTGTTATTACTCTAAAGGTTTTAGATGGGCGTAACAATTATGTTTTGTTTAAGATTGGACTTGGTGACGTTATGCTGAGCTCTGTTTATGTGCAGGTTTCTGGGCATCATATTCGGGTCTACGTTGGTGTTATGGCTTTATGTTAGCTTTAGGGTCATTATGGCCACAGTTGGGTTAAGACTGCATTTGTGGACGTTAGGGGAATGCTCGGCTTACCGGTAAGTTTCTGGATGGGTTTTAGGCTCTACATTGGTTTTATCGGTCAATGCTAGCTCTAGGGTCATTATGGCCACAGTTGGGTAATTATCGTCACGATAACGGTTAGTCTTCTTAGGGTAAGGATTTGTGTTTAGATTTAGCGTGAGGGCTATTGTCATTAGTCTAAAGGTTTAAGCTTGGAGTAACAATTATGTTTAGTTTAGGATTGCGCTTGGGGACGTTATGCTGACAGCTTTGATAATGTGCAGGTTTCTGGGCATCATATTCGTGTCTACGTTGGTATTATGGGTTTCTGTTAGCTTTAGGGTCATATGGCCACAGTTGGGTGAAGACTGCCTTTGTGGACGTTAGGGGAATGCTCGCCTTACCGGTAGGTTTCTGGACAGGGTTTCAGGCTCTACATTGGTTTTATCAGTTAATGCTAGCTCTAGGGTCATTATGGCCACAGTTGTAATTATCGTCAAGAAAATGGTAATGTTCTTAGGGTAGGGATTTGTGTTTAGATTTAGCGTAACGGATATTGTCATTACTCTAAAGGATGAAGGTTGGAGTAACAATTATGATTAGTTTAAGATTGCTCTTAGGGACGTTATTCTGACAGCTCGGCTTATGTGCAGGTTTCTGGGCATCATATTCGGGTCTACGTTAGTGTTCTGGGTTTATGTCAGCTTTAGGGTCATTATGGCCACAGTTGGGTGAAGATTGCATCTTTGGACTTTAGGGGAATGCTCGCCTTACGGGTAGGTTTCTGGACAGGGTTTTAGGGTCTACATTGGTGTTAAGGGTCTATGTTAGCTCTAGGGTCATTATGGCCACAGTTGTAATTATCGTCAAGAAAATGGTTAGGATTCTTAGGGTAAGGATTTGTGTTTAGATTTAGCGTGAAGGCTATTGGCATTAGACTAAAGGTTTAAGGTTGGAGTAACAATTATGATTAGTTTAGGATTGCGCTTGGGGACGTTATGCTGAGAGCTCTGTTTATATGCAGGTTTCTGAGCATCATATTCGTGTCTACGTTGGTGTTATGGCTTTATGTTAGCTTTAGGGTCATTATGGCCACAGTTGGGTGAAGACTGCATTTGTAGACGTTAGGGGAATGCTTGCCTTACCGGTAGGTTTCTGGATGGGTTTTAGGCTCTACATTGGTTTTATCGGTCAATGCTAGCTCTAGGGTCATTATGGCCACAGTTGGGTAATTATCGTCATGATAACGGTTACGCGTCTTAGGGAAAAGATTTGTGTTTAGATTTAGCATGAGGGCTATTGGCATTAGTCTAAAGGTTTAGGGTTGGAGTAACAGTTATGTTTAGATGAAGATTGCGCTTAGGGATATTATGCTGACAGCTTTGATAATGTGCAGGTTTCTGGGCATCATATTCGTGTCTACGTTGGTGTTATGGGTTTCTGTTAGCTTTAGGGTCATATGGCCACAGTTGGTGAAGATTGCATTTGTGGACGTTAGGGGAATGCCAGTTTTATGGCTAGGTTTTGGACCGTGTTTTAGGGTCTACGTTTGTATTAAGGGTTTCTGTTAGCTTTAGGGTCATTATGGCCACAGTTGGGTGAAGACTGCATTTGTGGACGTTAGGGGAATGCTCGGCTTACCGGTAAGTTTCTGGATGGGTTTTAGGCTCTACATTGGTTTTATCGGTCAATGCTAGCTCTAGGGTCATTATGGCCACAGTTGGGTAATTATTGTCACGATAACGGTTAGTCTTCTTAGGGTAAGGATTTGTGTTTAGATTTAGCGTGAGGGCTATTGTCATTAGTCTAAAGGTTTAAGCTTGGAGTAACAATTATGTTTAGTTTAGGATTGCGCTTGGGGACGTTATGCTGACAGCTTTGATAATGTGCAGGTTTCTGGGCATCATATTCGTGTCTACGTTGGTGTTATGGGTTTCTGTTAGCTTTAGGGTCATATGGCCACAGTTGGTGAAGATTGCATTTGTGGACGTTAGGGGAATGCCCGTTTTATGGCTAGGTTTTGGACCGTGTTTTAGGGTCTACGTTTGTATTAAGGGTTTCTGTTAGCTTTAGGGTCATTATGGCCACAGTTGGGTGAAGACTGCATTTGTAGACGTTAGGGGAATGCTTGCCTTACCGGTAGGTTTCTGGATGGGTTTTAGGCTCTACATTGGTTTTATCGGTCAATGATAGCTCTAGGGTCATTATGGCCACAGTTGGGTAATTACCGTCAAGATAACTGTTAGTCTTCTTAGGGTAAGGATTTGTGTTTAGATTTAGCGTGAGGGCTATTGTCATTAGTCTAAAGGTTTAAGGTTGGAGTAACAATTATGTTTAGTTTAGGATTGCGCTTGGGGACGTTATGCTGACAGCTTTGATAATGTGCAGGTTTCTGGGCATCATATTCGTGTCTACGTTGGTATTATGGGTTTCTGTTAGCTTTAGGGTCATATGGCCACAGTTGGGTGAAGACTGCCTTTGTGGACGTTAGGGGAATGCTCGCCTTACCGGTAGGTTTCTGGACAGGGTTTCAGGCTCTACATTGGTTTTATCAGTTAATGATAGCTCTAGGGTCATTATGGCCACAGTTGTAATTATCGTCAAGAAAATGGTAATGTTCTTAGGGTAGGGATTTGTGTTTAGATTTAGCGTAACGGATATTGTCATTACTCTAAAGGATGAAGGTTGGAGTAACAATTATGATTAGTTTAAGATTGCTCTTAGGGACGTTATTCTGACAGCTCGGCTTATGTGCAGGTTTCTGGGCATCATATTCGGGTCTACGTTAGTGTTCTGGGTTTATGTCAGCTTTAGGGTCATTATGGCCACAGTTGGGTGAAGATTGCATCTTTGGACTTTAGTGGAATGCTCGCCTTACGGGTAGGTTTCTGGACAGGGTTTTAGGGTCTACATTGGTGTTAAGGGTCTATGTTAGCTCTAGGGTCATTATGGCCACAGTTGTAATTATTGTCAAGAAAATGGTTAGGATTCTTAGGGTAAGGATTTGTGTTTAGATTTAGCGTGAAGGCTATTGGCATTAGACTAAAGGTTTAGAGGTAAAGTAACAGTTATGATTAGTTTAAGATAGCGCTTAGGGACATTAGGCTTAGAGCTTGGCTTATGTGCAGGTTTCTGGGCCTCGTGTTAAGGTCTATATTGGGTTCTGGGTTTATTTAGCTCTAGGGTCATAATGGCCACAGTTGGGTAATTATCGTCATGATAACGGTTACGCGTCTTAGGGAAAAGATTTGTGTTTAGATTTAGCGTGAGGGATATTGTTATTACTCTAAAGGTTTTAGATTGGAGTAACAATTATGTTTTGTTTAAGATTGGACTTGGTGACGTTATGCTGAGCTCTGTTTATGTGCAGGTTTCTGGGCATCATATTCGGGTCTACGTTGGTGTTATGGCTTTATGTTAGCTTTAGGGTCATTATGGCCACAGTTGGGTGAAGACTGCATTTGTGGACGTTAGGGGAATGCTCGCCTTACTGGTAGGTTTCTGGATGGGTTTTAGGCTCTACATTGGTTTTATCGGTCAATGCTAGCTCTAGGGTCATTATGGCCACAGTTGGGTAATTATCGTCACGATAACGGTTAGTCTTCTTAGGGTAAGGATTTGTGTTTAGATTTAGCGTGAGGGCTATTGTCATTAGTCTAAAGGTTTAAGCTTGGAGTAACAACTATGTTTAGTTTAGGATTGCGCTTGGGGACGTTATGCTGACAGCTTTGATAATGTGCAGGATTCTGGGCATCATATTCGTGTCTACGTTGGTGTTATGGGTTTCTGTTAGCTTTAGGGTCATATGGCCACAGTTGGTGAAGATTGCATTTGTGGACGTTAGGGGAATGCCCGTTTTATGGCTAGGTTTTGGACCGTGTTTTAGGGTCTACGTTTGTATTAAGGGTTTCTGTTAGCTTTAGGGTCATTATGGCCACAGTTGGGTGAAGACTGCATTTGTGGACGTTAGGGGAATGCTCGGCTTACCGGTAAGTTTCTGGATGGGTTTTAGGCTCTACATTGGTTTTATCGGTCAATGCTAGCTCTAGGGTCATTATGGCCACAGTTGGGTAATTATCGTCACGATAACGGTTAGGCTTCTTAGGGTAAGGATTTGTGTTTAGATTTAGCGTGAGGGCTATTTTCATTAGTCTAAAGGTTTAAGCTTGGAGTAACAATTATGTTTAGTTTAGGATTGCGCTTGGGGACGTTATGCTGACAGCTTTGATAATGTGCAGGTTTCTGGGCATCATATTCGTGTCTACGTTGGTGTTATGGGTTTCTGATAATGTGCAGGTTTCTGGGCATCATATTCGGGTCTACGTTGGTGTTATGGGTAACGGTTACGCGTCTTAGGGAAAAGATTTGTGTTTAGATTTAGCATGAGGGCTATTGGCATTAGTCTAAAGGTTTAGGGTTGGAGTAACAGTTATGTTTAGATGAAGATTGCGCTTAGGGATATTATGCTGACAGCTTTGATAATGTGCAGGTTTCTGGGCATCATATTCGTGTCTACGTTGGTGTTATGGGTTTCTGTTAGCTTTAGGGTCATATGGCCACAGTTGGTGAAGATTGCATTTGTGGACGTTAGGGGAATGCCCGTTTTATGGCTAGGTTTTGGACCGTGTTTTAGGGTCTACGTTTGTATTAAGGGTTTCTGTTAGCTTTAGGGTCATTATGGCCACAGTTGGGTGAAGACTGCATTTGTAGACGTTAGGGGAATGCTTGCCTTACTGGTAGGTTTCTGGATGGGTTTTAGGCTCTACATTGGTTTTATCGGTCAATGATAGCTCTAGGGTCATTATGGCCACAGTTGGGTAATTACCGTCAAGATAACGGTTAGGCTTCTTAGGGTAAGGATTTGTGTTTAGATTTAGCGTGAGGTATATTGTCATTACTCTAAAAGTTTAGAGGTAAAGTAACAGTTATGATTAGTTTAAGATAGCGCTTAAGGACATTAGGCTTAGAGCTTGGCTTATGTGCAGGTTTCTGGGCCTCGTGTTAAGGTCTACGTTGGGTTCTGGGTTTATATAGCTCTAGGGTCATAATGGCCACAGTTGGGTAATTATCGTCATGATAACGGTTACGCGTCTTAGGGAAAAGATTTGTGTTTAGATTTAGCGTGAGGGATATTGTTATTACTCTAAAGGTTTTAGATGGGAGTAACAATTATGTTTTGTTTAAGATTGGATTTGGTGACGTTATGCTGAGCTCTGTTTATGTGCAGGTTTCTGGGCATCATATTCGGGTCTACGTTGGTGTTATGGGTTTATGTTAGCTTTAGGGTCATTATGGCCACAGTTGGGTTAAGACTGCATTTGTGGACGTTAGGGGAATGCTCGCCTTACTGGTAGGTTTCTGGATGGGTTTTAGGCTCTACATTGGTTTTATCGGTCAATGCTAGCTCTAGGGTCATTATGGCCACAGTTGGGTAATTATCGTCATGATAACGGTTACGCGTCTTAGGGAAAAGATTTGTGTTTAGATTTAGCATGAGGGCTATTGGCATTAGTCTAAAGGTTTAGGGTTGGAGTAACAGTTATGTTTAGATGAAGATTGCGCTTAGGGATATTATGCTGACAGCTTTGATAATGTGCACGTTTCTGGGCATCATATTCGTGTCTACGTTGGTGTTATGGGTTTCTGTTAGCTTTAGGGTCATATGGCCACAGTTGGTGAAGATTGCATTTGTGGACGTTAGGGGAATGCCCGTTTTATGGCTAGGTTTTGGACCGTGTTTTAGGGTCTACGTTTGTATTAAGGGTTTCTGTTAGCTTTAGGGTCATTATGGCCACAGTTGGGTGAAGACTGCATTTGTGGACGTTAGGGGAATGCTCGGCTTACCAGTAAGTTTCTGGATGGGTTTTAGGCTCTACATTGGTTTTATCGGTCAATGATAGCTCTAGGGTCATTATGGCCACAGTTGTAATTATCGTCAAGAAAATGGTTAAGGTTCTTAGGGTAGGGATTTGTGTTTAGATTTAGCGTAACGGATATTGTCATTACTCTAAAGGATGAAGGTTGGAGTAACAATTATGATTAGTTTAAGATTGCTCTTAGGGAGGTTATTCTGACAGCTCGGCTTATGTGCAGGTTTCTGGGCATCATATTCGGGTCTACGTTAGTGTTCTGGGTTTATGTCAGCTTTAGGGTCATTATGGCCACAGTTGGGTGAAGATTGCATCTTTGGACTTTAGGGGAATGCTCGCCTTACGGGTAGGTTTCAGGACAGGGTTTTAGGGTCTACATTGGTGTTAAGGGTCTATGTTAGCTCTAGGGTCATTATGGCCACAGTTGTAATTATCGTCAAGAAAATGGTTAGGATTCTTAGGGTAAGGATTTGTGTTTAGATTTAGCGTGAAGGCTATTGGCATTAGACTAAAGGTTTAAGGTTGGAGTAACAATTATGATTAGTTTAGGATTGCGCTTGGGGACGTTATGCTGAGAGCTCTGTTTATATGCAGGTTTCTGAGCATCATATTCGTGTCTACGTTGGTGTTATGGCTTTATGTTAGCTTTAGGGTCATTATGGCCACAGTTGGGTGAAGACTGCATTTGTAGACGTTAGGGGAATGCTTGCCTTACCGGTAGGTTTCTGGATGGGTTTTAGGCTCTACATTGGTTTTATCGGTCAATGCTAGCTCTAGGGTCATTATGGCCACAGTTGGGTAATTATCGTCATGATAACGGTTACGCGTCTTAGGGAAAAGATTTGTGTTTAGATTTAGCATGAGGGCTATTGGCATTAGTCTAAAGGTTTAGGGTTGGAGTAACAGTTATGTTTAGATGAAGATTGCGCTTAGGGATATTATGCTGACAGCTTTGATAATGTGCAGGTTTCTGGGCATCATATTCGTGTCTACGTTGGTGTTATGGGTTTCTGTTAGCTTTAGGGTCATATGGCCACAGTTGGTGAAGACTGCATTTGTGGACGTTAGGGGAATGCCCGTTTTATGGCTAGGTTTTGGTCCGTGTTTTAGGGTCTACGTTTGTATTAAGGGTTTCTGTTAGCTTTAGGGTCATTATGGCCACAGTTGGGTGAAGACTGCATTTGTGGACGTTAGGGGAATGCTCGGCTTACCGGTAGGTTTCTGGATGGGTTTTAGGCTCTACATTGGTTTTATCGGTCAATGCTAGCTCTAGGGTCATTATGGCCACAGTTGGGTAATTATCGTCACGATAACGGTTAGGCTTCTTAGGGTAAGGATTTGTGTTTAGATTTAGCGTGAGGGATATTGTCATTACTCTAAAGGTTTAGAGGTAAAGTAACAGTTATGATTAGTTTAAGATAGCGCTTAGGGACATTAGGCTTAGAGCTTGGCTTATGTGCAGGTTTCTGGGCCTCGTGTTAAGGTCTACATTGGGTTCTGGGTTTATTTAGCTCTAGGGTCATTATGGCCACAGTTGGGTAATTATCGTCATGATAACGGTTACGCGTCTTAGGGAAAAGATTTGTGTTTAGATTTAGCGTGAGGGATATTGTTATTACTCTAAAGGTTTTAGATTGGAGTAACAATTATGTTTTGTTTAAGATTGGACGTGGTGACGTTATGCTGAGCTCTGTTTATGTGCAGGTTTCTGGGCATCATATTCGGGTCTACGTTGGTGTTATGGGTTTCTGTTAGCTTTAGGGTCATTATGGCCACAGTTGGGTGAAGACTGCATTTGTGGACGTTAGGGGAATGCTTGCCTTACCGGTAGGTTTCTGGATGGGTTTTAGGCTCTACATTGGTTTTATCGGTCAATGATAGCTCTAGGGTCATTATGGCCACAGTTGTAATTATCGTCAAGAAAATGGTTAAGGTTCTTAGGGTAGGGATTTGTGTTTAGATTTAGCGTAACGGGTATTGTCATTACTCTAAAGGATGAAGGTTGGAGTAACAATTATGATTAGTTTAAGATTGCTCTTAGGGACGTTATTCTGACAGCTCGGCTTATGTGCAGGTTTCTGGGCATCATATTCGGGTCTACGTTAGTGTTCTGGGTTTATGTCAGCTTTAGGGTCATTATGGCCACAGTTGGGTGAAGATTGCATCTTTGGACTTTAGGGGAATGCTCGCCTTACGGGTAGGTTTCAGGACAGGGTTTTAGGGTCTACATTGGTGTTAAGGGTCTATGTTAGCTCTAGGGTCATTATGGCCACAGTTGTAATTATCGTCAAGAAAATGGTTAGGATTCTTAGGGTAAGGATTTGTGTTTAGATTTAGCGTGAAGGCTATTGGCATTAGACTAAAGGTTTAAGGTTGGAGTAACAATTATGATTAGTTTAGGATTGCGCTTGGGGACGTTATGCTGAGAGCTCTGTTTATATGCAGGTTTCTGAGCATCATATTCGTGTCTACGTTGGTGTTATGGCTTTATGTTAGCTTTAGGGTCATTATGGCCACAGTTGGGTGAAGACTGCATTTGTAGACGTTAGGGGAATGCTTGCCTTACCGGTAGGTTTCTGGATGGGTTTTAGGCTCTACATTGGTTTTATCGGTCAATGATAGCTCTAGGGTCATTATGGCCACAGTTGGGTAATTACCGTCAAGATAACGGTTAGGCTTCTTAGGGTAAGGATTTGTGTTTAGATTTAGCATGAGGGCTATTGTCATTAGTCTAAGGGTTTAAGGTTGGAGAACTATTATGTTTAGTTTAGGATTGCGCTTGGGGACGTTATGCTGACAGCTTTGATAATGTGCAGGTTTCTGGGCATCATATTCGTGTCTACTTTGGTGTTATGGGTTTCTGTTAGCTTTAGGGTCATTATGGCCACAGTTGGGTGAAGACTGCCTTTGTGTACGTTAGGGGAATGCTCGCCTTACCGGTAGGTTTCTGGACAGGGTTTCAGGCTCTACATTGGATTTATTAGTTAATGATAGCTCTAGGGTCATTATGGCCACAGTTGTAATTATCGTCAAGAAAATGGTTAAGGTTCTTAGGGTAGGGATTTGTGTTTAGATTTAGCGTAACGGGTATTGTCATTACTCTAAAGGATGAAGGTTGGAGTAACAATTATGATTAGTTTAAGATTGCTCTTAGGGACGTTATTCTGACAGCTCGGCTTATGTGCAGGTTTCTGGGCATCATATTCGGGTCTACGTTAGTGTTCTGGGTTTATGTCAGCTTTAGGGTCATTATGGCCACAGTTGGGTGAAGATTGCATCTTTGGACTTTAGGGGAATGCTCGCCTTACGGGTAGGTTTCAGGACAGGGTTTTAGGGTCTACATTGGTGTTAAGGGTCTATGTTAGCTCTAGGGTCATTATGGCCACAGTTGTAATTATCGTCAAGAAAATGGTTAGGATTCTTAGGGTAAGGATTTGTGTTTAGATTTAGCGTGAAGGCTATTGGCATTAGACTAAAGGTTTAAGGTTGGAGTAACAATTATGATTAGTTTAGGATTGCGCTTGGGGACGTTATGCTGAGAGCTCTGTTTATATGCAGGTTTCTGAGCATCATATTCGTGTCTACGTTGGTGTTATGGCTTTATGTTAGCTTTAGGGTCATTATGGCCACAGTTGGGTGAAGACTGCATTTGTAGACGTTAGGGGAATGCTTGCCTTACCGGTAGGTTTCTGGATGGGTTTTAGGCTCTACATTGGTTTTATCGGTCAATGCTAGCTCTAGGGTCATTATGGCCACAGTTGGGTAATTACCGTCAAGATAACGGTTAGGCTTCTTAGGGTAAGGATTTGTGTTTAGATTTAGCGTGAGGGCTATTGTCATTAGTCTAAGGGTTTAAGGTTGGAGAACAATTATGTTTAGTTTAGGATTGCGCTTGGGGACGTTATGCTGACAGCTTTGATAATGTGCAGGTTTCTGGGCATCATATTCGTGTCTACGTTGGTATTATGGGTTTCTTTTAGCTTTAGGGTCATTATGGCCACAGTTGGGTGAAGACTGCCTTTGTGGACATTTGGGGAATGCTCGCCTTACCGGTAGGTTTCTGGACAGGGTTTCAGGCTCTACATTGGTTTTATCAGTTAATGCTAGCTCTAGGGTCATTATGGCCACAGTTGTAATTATCGTCAAGAAAATGGTTAAGGTTCTTAGGGTAAGGATTTGTGTTTAGATTTAGCGTGAGGGATATTGTCATTACTCTAAAGGTTTAGAGGTAAAGTAACAGTTATGATTAGTTTAAGATAGCGCTTAGGGACATTAGGCTTAGAGCTTGGCTTATGTGCAGGTTTCTGGGCCTCGTGTTAAGGTCTACATTGGGTTCTGGGTTTATTTAGCTCTAGGGTCATAATGGCCACAGTTGGGTAATTATCGTCATGATAATGGTTACGCGTCTTAGGGAAAAGATTTGTGTTTAGATTTAGCGTGAGGGATATTGTTATTACTCTAAAGGTTTTAGATGGGAGTAACAATTATGTTTTGTTTAAGATTGGACTTGGTGACGTTATGCTGAGCTCTGTTTATGTGCAGGTTTCTGGGCATCATATTCGGGTCTACGTTGGTGTTATGGCTTTATGTTAGCTTTAGGGTCATTATGGCCACAGTTGGGTTAAGACTGCATTTGTGGACGTTAGGGGAATGCTTGCCTTACCGGTAGGTTTCTGGATGGGTTTTAGGCTCTACATTGGTTTTATCGGTCAATGCTAGCTCTAGGGTCATTATGGCCACAGTTGGGTAATTATCGTCACGATAACGGTTAGGCTTCTTAGGGTAAGGATTTGTGTTTAGATTTAGCGTGAGGGATATTGTCATTACTCTAAAGGTTTAGAGGTAAAGTAACAGTTATGATTAGTTTAAGATAGCGCTTAGGGACATTAGGCTTAGAGCTTGGCTTATGTGCAGGTTTCTGGGCCTCGTGTTAAGGTCTACATTGGGTTCTGGGTTTATTTAGCTCTAGGGTCATAATGGCCTCAGTTGGGTAATTATCGTCATGATAACGGTTACACGTCTTAGGGAAAAGATTTGTGTTTAGATTTAGCGTGAGGGATATTGTTATTACTCTAAAGGTTTTAGATGGGAGTAACAATTATGTTTTGTTTAAGATTGGACTTGGTGACGTTATGCTGAGCTCTGTTTATGTGCAGGTTTCTGGGCATCATATTCGGGTCTACGTTGGTGTTATGGCTTTATGTTAGCTTTAGGGTCATTATGGCCACAGTTGGGTTAAGACTGCATTTGTGGACGTTAGGGGAATGCTCGCCTTACTGGTAGGTTTCTGGATGGGTTTTAGGCTCTACATTGGTTTTATCGGTCAATGCTAGCTCTAGGGTCATTATGGCCACAGTTGGGTAATTATCGTCACGATAACGGTTAGTCTTCTTAGGGTAAGGATTTGTGTTTAGATTTAGCGTGAGGGCTATTGTCATTAGTCTAAAGGTTTAAGCTTGGAGTAACAATTATGTTTAGTTTAGGATTGCGCTTGGGGACGTTATGCTGACAGCTTTGATAATGTGCAGGTTTCTGGGCATCATATTCGTGTCTACGTTGGTATTATGGGTTTCTGTTAGCTTTAGGGTCATATGGCCACAGTTGGTGAAGATTGCATTTGTGGACGTTAAGGGAATGCCCGTTTTATGGCTAGGTTTTGGACCGTGTTTTAGGGTCTACGTTTGTATTAAGGGTTTCTGTTAGCTTTAGGGTCATTATGGCCACAGTTCGGTGAAGACTGCATTTGTGGACGTTAGGGGAATGCTTGCCTTACCGGTAGGTTTCTGGATGGGTTTTAGGCTCTACATTGGTTTTATCGGTCAATGCTAGCTCTAGGGTCATTATGGCCACAGTTGGGTAATTACCGTCAAGATAACGGTTAGTCTTCTTAGGGTAGGGATTTGTGTTTAGATTTAGCGTAACAGATATTGTCATTACTCTAAAGGATGAAGGTTGGAGTAACAATTATGATTAGTTTAAGATTGCTCTTAGGGACGTTATTCTGACAGCTCGGATTATGTGCAGGTTTCTGGGCATCATATTCGGGTCTACGTTAGTGTTCTGAGTTTATGTCACCTTTAGGGTCATTATGGCCACAGTTGGGTGAAGATTGCATCTTTGGACTTTAGGGGAATGCTCGCCTTACGGGTAGGTTTCTGGACAGGGTTTTAGGGTCTACATTGGTGTTAAGGGTCTATGTTAGCTCTAGGGTCATTATGGCCACAGTTGTAATTATCGTCAAGAAAATGGTTAGGATTCTTAGGGTAAGGATTTGTGTTTAGATTTAGCGTGAAGGCTATTGGCATTAGACTAAAGGTTTAAGGTTGGAGTAACAATTATGATTAGTTTAGGATTGCGCTTAAGGACGTTATGCTGAGAGCTCTGTTTATATGCAGGTTTCTGAGCATCATATTCGTGTCTACGTTGGTGTTATGGCTTTATGTTAGCTTTAGGGTCATTATGGCCACAGTTGGGTGAAGACTGCATTTGTAGACGTTAGGGGAATGCTTGCCTTACCGGTAGGTTTCTGGATGGGTTTTAGGCTCTACATTGGTTTTATCGGTCAATGCTAGCTCTAGAGTCATTATGGCCACAGTTGGGTAATTATCGTCATGATAACGGTTACGCGTCTTAGGGAAAAGATTTGTGTTTAGATTTAGCATGAGGGCTATTGGCATTAGTCTAAAGGTTTAGGGTTGGAGTAACAGTTATGTTTAGATGAAGATTGCGCTTAGGGATATTATGCTGACAGCTTTGATAATGTGCAGGTTTCTGGGCATCATATTCGTGTCTACTTTGGTGTTATGGGTTTCTGTTAGCTTTAGGGTCATATGGCCACAGTTGGGTGAAGACTGCATTTGTAGACGTTAGGGGAATGCTCGGCTTACCGGTAAGTTTCTGGATGGGTTTTAGGCTCTACATTGGTTTTATCGGTCAATTCTAGCTCTAGGGTCATTATGGCCACAGTTGGGTAATTATCGTCACGATAACGGTTAGGCTTCTTAGGGTAAGGATTTGTGTTTAGATTTAGCGTGAGGGATATTGTCATTACTCTAAAGGTTTAGAGGTAAAGTAACAGTTATGATTAGTTTAAGATAGCGCTTAGGGACATTAGGCTTAGAGCTTGGCTTATGTGCAGGTTTCTGGGCCTCGTGTTAAGGTCTACATTGGGTTCTGGGTTTATTTAGCTCTAGGGTCATAATGGCCACAGTTGGGTAATTATCGTCATGATAACGGTTACGCGTCTTAGGGAAAAGATTTGTGTTTAGATTTAGCGTGAGGGATATTGCTATTACTCTAAAGGTTTTAGATGGGCGTAACAATTATGTTTTGTTTAAGATTGGACTTGGTGACGTTATGCTGAGCTCTGTTTATGTGCAGGTTTCTGGGCATCATATTCGTGTCTACGTTGGTGTTATGGGTTTCTGTTAGCTTTAGGGTCATATGGCCACAGTTGGTGAAGATTGCATTTGTGGACGTTAGGGGAATGCCCGTTTTATGGCTAGGTTTTGGACCGTGTTTTAGGGTCTACGTTTGTATTAAGGGTTTCTGTTAGCTTTAGGGTCATTATGGCCACAGTTGGGTGAAGACTGCATTTGTAGACGTTAGGGGAATGCTTGCCTTACCGGTAGGTTTCTGGATGGGTTTTAGGCTCTACATTGGTTTTATCGGTCAATGCTAGCTCTAGGGTCATTATGGCCACAGTTGGGTAATTACCGTCAAGATAACGGTTAGGCTTCTTAGGGTAAGGATTTGTGTTTAGATTTAGCGTGAGGGATATTGTCATTAGTCTAAGGGTTTAAGGTTGGAGAACAATTATGTTTAGTTTAGGATTGCGCTTGGGGACGTTATGCTGACAGCTTTGATAATGTGCAGGTTTCTGGGCATCATATTCGTGTCTACTTTGGTGTTATGGGTTTCTGTTAGCTTTAGGGTCATTATGGCCACAGTTGGGTGAAGACTGCCTTTGTGGACGTTAGGGGAATGCTCGCCTTACCGGTAGGTTTCTGGACAGGGTTTCAGGCTCTACATTGGATTTATTAGTTAATGATAGCTCTAGGGTCATTATGGCCACAGTTGTAATTATCGTCAAGAAAATGGTTAAGGTTCTTAGGGTAGGGATTTGTGTTTAGATTTAGCGTAACGGATATTGTCATTACTCTAAAGGATGAAGGTTGGAGTAACAATTATGATTAGTTTAAGATTGCTCTTAGGGACGTTATTCTGACAGCTCGGCTTATGTGCAGGTTTCTGGGCATCATATTCGGGTCTACGTTAGTGTTCTGGGTTTATGTCAGCTTTAGGGTCATTATGGCCACAGTTGGGTGAAGATTGCATCTTTGGACTTTAGGGGAATGCTCGCCTTACGGGTAGGTTTCTGGACAGGGTTTTAGGGTCTACATTGGTGTTAAGGGTCTATGTTAGCTCTAGGGTCATTATGGCCACAGTTGTAATTATCGTCAAGAAAATGGTTAGGATTCTTAGGGTAAGGATTTGTGTTTAGATTTAGCGTGAAGGCTATTGGCATTAGACTAAAGGTTTAAGGTTGGAGTAACAATTATGATTAGTTTAGGATTGCGCTTGGGGACGTTATGCTGAGAGCTCTGTTTATATTCAGGTTTCTGAGCATCATATTCGTGTCTACGTTGGTGTTATGGCTTTATGTTAGCTTTAGGGTCATTATGGCCACAGTTGGGTGAAGACTGCATTTGTAGACGTTAGGGGAATGTTTGCCTTACCGGTAGGTTTCTGGATGGGTTTTAGGCTCTACATTGGTTTTATCGGTCAATGCTAGCTCTAGGGTCATTATGGCCACAGTTGGGTAATTACCGTCAAGATAACGGTTAGGCTTCTTAGGGTAAGGATTTGTGTTTAGATTTAGCGTGAGGGCTATTGTCATTAGTCTAAGGGTTTAAGGTTGGAGAACAATTATGTTTAGTTTAGGATTGCGCTTGGGGACGTTATGCTGACAGCTTTGATAATGTGCAGGTTTCTGGGCATCATATTCGTGTCTACGTTGGTATTATGGGTTTCTTTTAGCTTTAGGGTCATTATGGCCACAGTTGGGTGAAGACTGCCTTTGTGGACATTAGGGGAATGCTCGCCTTACCGGTAGGTTTCTGGACAGGGTTTCAGGCTCTACATTGGTTTTATCAGTTAATGCTAGCTCTAGGGTCATTATGGCCACAGTTGTAATTATCGTCAAGAAAATGGTTAAGGTTCTTAGGGTAAGGATTTGTGTTTAGATTTAGCGTGAGGGATATTGTCATTACTCTAAAGGTTTAGAGGTAAAGTAACAGTTATGATTAGTTTAAGATAGCGCTTAGGGACATTAGGCTTAGAGCTTGGCTTATGTGCAGGTTTCTGGGCCTCGTGTTAAGGTCTACATTGGGTTCTGGGTTTATTTAGCTCTAGGGTCATAATGGCCACAGTTGGGTAATTATCGTCATGATAATGGTTACGCGTCTTAGGGAAAAGATTTGTGTTTAGATTTAGCGTGAGGGATATTGTTATTACTCTAAAGGTTTTAGATGGGAGTAACAATTATGTTTTGTTTAAGATTGGACTTGGTGACGTTATGCTGAGCTCTGTTTATGTGCAGGTTTCTGGGCATCATATTCGGGTCTACGTTGGTGTTATGGCTTTATGTTAGCTATAGGGTCATTATGGCCACAGTTGGGTTAAGACTGCATTTGTGGACGTTAGGGGAATGCTTGCCTTACCGGTAGGTTTCTGGATGGGTTTTAGGCTCTACATTGGTTTTATCGGTCAATGATAGCTCTAGGGTCATTATGGCCACAGTTGGGTAATTATCGTCACGATAACGGTTAGTCTTCTTAGGGTAAGGATTTGTGTTTAGATTTAGCGTGAGGGATATTGTCATTACTCTAAAGGTTTAGAGTTAAAGTAACAGTTATGATTAGTTTAAGATAGCGCTTAGGGACATTAGGCTTAGAGCTCGGCTTATGTGCAGGTTTCTGGTCCTCGTATTAAGGTCTACGTTGGGTTCTGGGTTTATTTAGCTCTAGGGTCATTATGGCCACAGTTGGGTAATTATTGTCATGATAACGGTTACGCATCTTAGGGAAAAGATTTGTGTTTAGATTTAGCGTGAGGGATATTGTCATTAGTCTAAAGGTTTAAGCTTGGAGTAACAATTATGTTTAGTTTAGGATTGCGCTTGGGGACGTTATGCTGACAGCTTTGATAATGTGCAGGTTTCTGGGCATCATATTCGTGTCTACGTTGGTATTATGGGTTTCTGTTAGCTTTAGGGTCATATGGCCACAGTTGGTGAAGATTGCATTTGTGGACGTTAAGGGAATGCCCGTTTTATGGCTAGGTTTTGGACCGTGTTTTAGGGTCTACGTTTGTATTAAGGGTTTCTGTTAGCTTTAGGGTCATTATGGCCACAGTTCGGTGAAGACTGCATTTGTGGACGTTAGGGGAATGCTTGCCTTACCGGTAGGTTTCTGGATGGGTTTTAGGCTCTACATTGGTTTTATCGGTCAATGCTAGCTCTAGGGTCATTATGGCCACAGTTGGGTAATTACCGTCAAGATAACGGTTAGTCTTCTTAGGGTAGGGATTTGTGTTTAGATTTAGCGTAACAGATATTGTCATTACTCTAAAGGATGAAGGTTGGAGTAACAATTATGATTAGTTTAAGATTGCTCTTAGGGACGTTATTCTGACAGCTCGGATTATGTGCAGGTTTCTGGGCATCATATTCGGGTCTACGTTAGTGTTCTGAGTTTATGTCACCTTTAGGGTCATTATGGCCACAGTTGGGTGAAGATTGCATCTTTGGACTTTAGGGGAATGCTCGCCTTACGGGTAGGTTTCTGGACAGGGTTTTAGGGTCTACATTGGTGTTAAGGGTCTATGTTAGCTCTAGGGTCATTATGGCCACAGTTGTAATTATCGTCAAGAAAATGGTTAGGATTCTTAGGGTAAGGATTTGTGTTTAGATTTAGCGTGAAGGCTATTGGCATTAGACTAAAGGTTTAAGGTTGGAGTAACAATTATGATTAGTTTAGGATTGCGCTTGGGGACGTTATGCTGAGAGCTCTGTTTATATGCAGGTTTCTGAGCATCATATTCGTGTCTACGTTGGTGTTATGGCTTTATGTTAGCTTTAGGGTCATTATGGCCACAGTTGGGTGAAGACTGCATTTGTAGACGTTAGGGGAATGCTTGCCTTACCGGTAGGTTTCTGGATGGGTTTTAGGCTCTACATTGGTTTTATCGGTCAATGCTAGCTCTAGAGTCATTATGGCCACAGTTGGGTAATTATCGTCATGATAACGGTTACGCGTCTTAGGGAAAAGATTTGTGTTTAGATTTAGCATGAGGGCTATTGGCATTAGTCTAAAGGTTTAGGGTTGGAGTAACAGTTATGTTTAGATGAAGATTGCGCTTAGGGATATTATGCTGACAGCTTTGATAATGTGCAGGTTTCTGGGCATCATATTCGTGTCTACTTTGGTGTTATGGGTTTCTGTTAGCTTTAGGGTCATATGGCCACAGTTGGGTGAAGACTGCATTTGTAGACGTTAGGGGAATGCTCGGCTTACCGGTAAGTTTCTGGATGGGTTTTAGGCTCTACATTGGTTTTATCGGTCAATGCTAGCTCTAGGGTCATTATGGCCACAGTTGGGTAATTATCGTCACGATAACGGTTCGGCTTCTTAGGGTAAAGGATTTGTGTTTAGGTTTAGCGTGAGGGATATTGTCATTACTCTAAAGGTTTAGAGGTAAAGTAACAGTTATGATTAGTTTAAGATAGCGCTTAGGGACATTAGGCTTAGAGCTTGGCTTATGTGCAGGTTTCTGGGCCTCGTGTTAAGGTCTACATTGGGTTCTGGGTTTATTTAGCTCTAGGGTCATAATGGCCACAGTAGGGTAATTATCGTCATGATAACGGTTACACGTCTTAGGGAAAAGATTTGTGTTTAGATTTAGCGTGAGGGATATTGTTATTACTCTAAAGGTTTTAGATTGGAGTAACAATTATGTTTTGTTTAAGATTGGACTTGGTGACGTTATGCTGAGCTCTCTTTATGTGCAGGTTTCTGGGCATCATATTCGGGTCTACGTTGGTGTTATGGGTTTATGTTAGCTTTAGGGTCATTATGGCCACAGTTGGGTTAAGACTGCATTTGTGGACGTTAGGGGAATGCCCGTTTTATGGCTAGGTTTTGGACCGTGTTTTAGGGTCTACGTTTGTATTAAGGGTTTCTGTTAGCTTTAGGGTCATTATGGCCACAGTTGGGTGAAGACTGCATTTGTGGACGTTAGGGGAATGCTTGCCTTACCGGTAGGTTTCTGGATGGGTTTTAGGGTCTACATTGGTGTTAAGGGTCTATGCTAGCTCTAGGGTCATTATGGCCACAGTTGGGTAATTACCGTCATGATAACGGTTACGCGTCTTAGGGAAAAGATTTGTGTTTAGATTTAGCATGAGGGCTATTGTCATTAGTCTAAAAGATTAAGCTTGGAGTAACAATTATGTTTAGTTTAGGATTGCGCTTGGGGACATTATGCTGACAGCTTTGATAATATGCAGGTTTCTGGGCATCATATTCGTGTCTACGTTTGTATTAAGGGTTTCTGTTAGCTTTAGGGTCATTATGGCCACAGTTGGGTGAAGACTGCATTTGTAGACGTTAGGGGAATGCTTGCCTTACCGGTAGGTTTCTGGATGGGTTTTAGGCTCTACATTGGTTTTATCGGTCAATGCTAGCTCTAGGGTCATTATGGCCACAGTTGGGTAATTATCGTCAAGAAAATGGTTAGGCTTCTTAGGGTAAGGATTTGTGTTTAGATTTAGCGTGAGGGCTATTGTCTTTAGTCTAAGGGTTTAAGGTTGGAGAACAATTATGTTTAGTTTAGGATTGCGCTTGGGGACGTTATGCTGACAGCTTTGATAATGTGCAGGTTTCTGGGCATCATATTCGTGTCTACTTTGGTGTTATGGGTTTCTGTTAGCTTTAGGGTCATTATGGCCACAGTTGGGTGAAGACTGCCTTTGTGGACGTTAGGGGAATGCTCGCCTTACCGGTAGGTTTCTGGACAGGGTTTCAGGCTCTACATTGGTTTTATCAGTTAATGATAGCTCTAGGGTCATTATGGCCACAGTTGTAATTATCGTCAAGAAAATGGTAAGGTTCTTAGGGTAGGGATTTGTGTTTAGATTTAGCGTGAGGGCTATTGTCATTACTCTAAAGGATGAAGGTTGGAGTAACAATTATGATTAGTTTAAGATTGCTCTTAGGGACGTTATTCTAACAGCTCGGCTTATGTGCAGGTTTCTGGGCATCATATTCGGGTCTACGTTAGTGTTCTGGGTTTATGTCAGCTTTAGGGTCATTATGGCCACAGTTGGGTGAAGATTGCATCTTTGGACTTTAGGGGAATGCTCGCCTTACGGGTAGGTTTCTGGACAGGGTTTTAGGGTCTACATTGGTGTTAAGGGTCTATGTTAGCTCTAGGGTCATTATGGCCACAGTTGTAATTATCGTCAAGAAAATGGTTAGGCTTCTTAGGTTAAGGATTTGTGTTTAGATTTAGCGTGAAGGCTATTGGCATTAGACTAAAGGTTTAAGGTTGGAGTAACAATTATGATTAGTTTAGGATTGCGCTTGGGGACTTTATGCTGAGAGCTCTGTTTATATGCAGGTTTCTGAGCATCATATTCGTGTCTACGTTGGTGTTATGGCTTTATGTTAGCTTTAGGGTCATTATGGCCACAGTTGGGTGAAGACTGCATTTGTAGACGTTAGGGGAATGCTTGCCTTACCGGTAGGTTTCTGGATGGGTTTTAGGCTCTACATTGGTTTTATCGGTCAATGCTAGCTCTAGGGTCATTATGGCCACAGTTGGGTAATTATCGTCAAGATAACGGTTAGGCTTCTTAGGGTAAGGATTTGTGTTTAGATTTAGCGTGAGGGATATTGTCATTACTCTAAAGGTTTAGAGTTAAAGTAACAGTTATGATTAGTTTAAGATAGCGCTTAGGGACATTAGGCTTAGAGCTCGGCTTATGTGCAGGTTTCTGGGCCTCGTATTAAGGCCTACGTTGGGTTCTGGGTTTATTTAGCTCTAGGGTCATTATGGCCACAGTTGGGTAATTATTGTCATGATAACGGTTACGCGTCTTAGGGAAAAGATTTGTGTTTAGATTTAGCATGAGGGCTATTGGCATTAGTCTAAAGGTTTAGGGTTGGAGTAACAGTTATGTTTAGATGAAGATTGCGCTTAGGGATATTATGCTGACAGCTTTGATAATGTGCAGGTTTCTGGGCATCATATTCGTGTCTACGTTGGTGTTATGGGTTTCTGTTAGCTTTAGGGTCATATGGCCACAGTTGGTGAAGATTGCATTTGTGGACGTTAGGGGAATGCCCGTTTTATGGCTAGGTTTTGGACCGTGTTTTAGGGTCTACGTTTGTATTAAGGGTTTCTGTTAGCTTTAGGGTCATTATGGCCACAGTTGGGTGAAGACTGCATTTGTAGACGTTAGGGGAATGCTTGCCTTACCGGTAGGTTTCTGGATGGGTTTTAGGCTCTACATTGGTTTTATCGGTCAATGCTAGCTCTAGGGTCATTATGGCCACAGTTGGGTAATTACCGTCAAGATAACGGTTAGGCTTCTTAGGGTAAGGATTTGTGTTTAGATTTAGCGTGAGGTATATTGTCATTACTCTAAAGGTTTAGAGGTAAAGTAACAGTTATGATTAGTTTAAGATAGCGCTTAGGGACATTAGGCTTAGAGCTTGGCTTATGTGCAGGTTTCTGGGCCTCGTGTTAAGGTCTACGTTGGGTTCTGGGTTTATTTAGCTCTAGGGTCATTATGGCCACAGTTGGGTAATTATTGTCATGATAACGGTTACGCGTCTTAGGGAAAAGATTTGTGTTTAGATTTAGCGTGAGGGATATTGTTATTACTCTAAAGGTTTTAGATGGGAGTAACAATTATGTTTTGTTTAAGATTGGACTTGGTGACGTTATGCTGAGCTCTGTTTATGTGCAGGTTTCTGGGCATCATATTCGGGTCTACGTCGGTGTTATGGCTTTATGTTATCTTTAGGGTCATTATGGCCACAGTTGGGTTAAGACTGCATTTGTGGACGTTAGGGGAATGCTCGCCTTACGGGTAGGTTTCTGGATGGGTTTTAGGCTCTACATTGGTTTTATCGGTCAATGCTAGCTCTAGGGTCATTATGGCCACAGTTGGGTAATTATCGTCACGATAACGGTTAGTCTTCTTAGGGTAAGGATTTGTGTTTAGATTTAGCGTGAGGGCTATTGTCATTAGTCTAAAGGTTTAAGCTTGGAGTAACAATTATGTTTAGTTTAGGATTGCGCTTGGGGACGTTATGCTGACAGCTTTGATAATATGCAGGTTTCTGGGCATCATATTCGTGTCTACGTTGGTGTTATGGCTTTATGTTAGCTTTAGGGTCATTATGGCCACAGTTGGGTGAAGACTGCATTTGTAGACGTTAGGGGAATGCTTGCCTTACCGGTAGGTTTCTGGATGGGTTTTAGGCTCTACATTGGTTTTATCGGTCAATGCTAGCTCTAGGGTCATTATGGCCACAGTTGGGTAATTACCGTCAAGATAACGGTTAGGCTTCTTAGGGTAAGGATTTGTGTTTAGATTTAGCGTGAGGGATATTGTCATTACTCTAAAGGTTTAGAGTTAAAGTAACAGTTATGATTAGTTTAAGATAGCGCTTAGGGACATTAGGCTTAGAGCTCGGCTTATGTGCAGGTTTCTGGGCCTCGTATTAAGGCCTACGTTGGGTTCTGGGTTTATTTAGCTCTAGGGTCATTATGGCCACAGTTGGGTAATTATTGTCATGATAACGGTTACGCGTGTTAGGGAAAAGATTTGTGTTTAGATTTAGCATGAGGGCTATTGGCATTAGTCTAAAGGTTTAGGGTTGGAGTAACAGTTATGTTTAGATGAAGATTGCGCTTAGGGATATTATGCTGACAGCTTTGATAATGTGCAGGTTTCTGGGCATCATATTCGTGTCTACGTTGGTGTTATGGGTTTCTGTTAGCTTTAGGGTCATATGGCCACAGTTGGTGAAGATTGCATTTGTGGACGTTAGGGGAATGCCCGTTTTATGGCTAGGTTTTGGACCGTGTTTTAGGGTCTACGTTTGTATTAAGGGTTTCTGTTAGCTTTAGGGTCATTATGGCCACAGTTGGGTGAAGACTGCATTTGTAGACGTTAGGGGAATGCTTGCCTTACCGGTAGGTTTCTGGATGGGTTTTAGGCTCTACATTGGTTTTATCGGTCAATGCTAGCTCTAGGGTCATTATGGCCACAGTTGGGTAATTACCGTCAAGATAACGGTTAGGCTTCTTAGGGTAAGGATTTGTGTTTAGATTTAGCGTGAGGGATATTGTCATTACTCTAAAGGTTTAGAGGTAAAGTAACAGTTATGATTAGTTTAAGATAGCGCTTAGGGACATTAGGCTTAGAGCTTGGCTTATGTGCAGGTTTCTGGGCCTCGTGTTAAGGTCTACGTTGGGTTCTGGGTTTATTTAGCTCTAGGGTCATAATGGCCACAGTTGTGTAATTATTGTCATGATAACGGTTACGCGTCTTAGGGAAAAGATTTGTGTTTAGATTTAGCGTGAGGGATATTGTTATTACTCTAAAGGTTTTAGATGGGAGTAACAATTATGTTTTGTTTAAGATTGGACTTGGTGACGTTATGCTGAGCTCTGTTTATGTGCAGGTTTCTGGGCATCATATTCGGGTCTACGTCGGTGTTATGGCTTTATGTTATCTTTAGGGTCATTATGGCCACAGTTGGGTTAAGACTGCATTTGTGGACGTTAGGGGAATGCTCGCCTTACGGGTAGGTTTCTGGATGGGTTTTAGGCTCTACATTGGTTTTATCGGTCAATGCTAGCTCTAGGGTCATTATGGCCACAGTTGGGTAATTATCGTCACGATAACGGTTAGTCTTCTTAGGGTAAGGATTTGTGTTTAGATTTAGCGTGAGGGCTATTTTCATTAGTCTAAAGGTTTAAGCTTGGAGTAACAATTATGTTTAGTTTAGGATTGCGCTTGGGGACGTTATGCTGACAGCTTTGATAATATGCAGGTTTCTGGGCATCATATTCGTGTCTACGTTGGTGTTATGGCTTTATGTTAGCTTTAGGGTCATTATGGCCACAGTTGGGTGAAGACTGCATTTGTAGACGTTAGGGGAATGCTTGCCTTACCGGTAGGTTTCTGGATGGGTTTTAGGCTCTACATTGGTTTTATCGGTCAATGCTAGCTCTAGGGTCATTATGGCCACAGTTGGGTAATTACCGTCAAGATAACGGTTAGGCTTCTTAGGGTAAGGATTTGTGTTTAGATTTAGCGTGAGGGATATTGTCATTACTCTAAAGGTTTAGAGTTAAAGTAACAGTTATGATTAGTTTAAGATAGCGCTTAGGGACATTAGGCTTAGAGCTCGGCTTATGTGCAGGTTTCTGGGCCTCGTATTAAGGCCTACGTTGGGTTCTGGGTTTATTTAGCTCTAGGGTCATTATGGCCACAGTTGGGTAATTATTGTCATGATAACGGTTACGCGTCTTAGGGAAAAGATTTGTGTTTAGATTTAGCATGAGGGCTATTGGCATTAGTCTAAAGGTTTAGGGTTGGAGTAACAGTTATGTTTAGATGAAGATTGCGCTTAGGGATATTATGCTGACAGCTTTGATAATGTGCAGGTTTCTGGGCATCATATTCGTGTCTACGTTGGTGTTATGGGTTTCTGTTAGCTTTAGGGTCATATGGCCACAGTTGGTGAAGATTGCATTTGTGGACGTTAGGGGAATGCCCGTTTTATGGCTAGGTTTTGGACCGTGTTTTAGGGTCTACGTTTGTATTAAGGGTTTCTGTTAGCTTTAGGGTCATTATGGCCACAGTTGGGTGAAGACTGCATTTGTAGACGTTAGGGGAATGCTTGCCTTACCGGTAGGTTTCTGGATGGGTTTTAGGCTCTACATTGGTTTTATCGGTCAATGCTAGCTCTAGGGTCATTATGGCCACAGTTGGGTAATTACCGTCAAGATAACGGTTAGGCTTCTTAGGGTAAGGATTTGTGTTTAGATTTAGCGTGAGGTATATTGTCATTACTCTAAAGGTTTAGAGGTAAAGTAACAGTTATGATTAGTTTAAGATAGCGCTTAGGGACATTAGGCTTAGAGCTTGGCTTATGTGCAGGTTTCTGGGCCTCGTGTTAAGGTCTACGTTGGGTTCTGGGTTTATTTAGCTCTAGGGTCATAATGGCCACAGTTGTGTAATTATTGTCATGATAACGGTTACGCGTCTTAGGGAAAAGATTTGTGTTTAGATTTAGCGTGAGGGATATTGTTATTACTCTAAAGGTTTTAGATGGGAGTAACAATTATGTTTTGTTTAAGATTGGACTTGGTGACGTTATGCTGAGCTCTGTTTATGTGCAGGTTTCTGGGCATCATATTCGGGTCTACGTCGGTGTTATGGCTTTATGTTATCTTTAGGGTCATTATGGCCACAGTTGGGTTAAGACTGCATTTGTGGACGTTAGGGGAATGCTCGCCTTACGGGTAGGTTTCTGGATGGGTTTTAGGCTCTACATTGGTTTTATCGGTCAATGCTAGCTCTAGGGTCATTATGGCCACAGTTGGGTAATTATCGTCACGATAACGGTTAGTCTTCTTAGGGTAAGGATTTGTGTTTAGATTTAGCGTGAGGGCTATTGTCATTAGTCTAAAGGTTTAAGCTTGGAGTAACAATTATGTTTAGTTTAGGATTGCGCTTGGGGACGTTATGCTGACAGCTTTGATAATATGCAGGTTTCTGGGCATCATATTCGTGTCTACGTTGGTGTTATGGCTTTATGTTAGCTTTAGGGTCATTATGGCCACAGTTGGGTGAAGACTGCATTTGTAGACGTTAGGGGAATGCTTGCCTTACCGGTAGGTTTCTGGATGGGTTTTAGGCTCTACATTGGTTTTATCGGTCAATGCTAGCTCTAGGGTCATTATGGCCACAGTTGGGTAATTACCGTCAAGATAACGGTTAGGCTTCTTAGGGTAAGGATTTGTGTTTAGATTTAGCGTGAGGGATATTGTCATTACTCTAAAGGTTTAGAGTTAAAGTAACAGTTATGATTAGTTTAAGATAGCGCTTAGGGACATTAGGCTTAGAGCTCGGCTTATGTGCAGGTTTCTGGGCCTCGTATTAAGGCCTACGTTGGGTTCTGGGTTTATTTAGCTCTAGGGTCATTATGGCCACAGTTGGGTAATTATTGTCATGATAACGGTTACGCGTGTTAGGGAAAAGATTTGTGTTTAGATTTAGCATGAGGGCTATTGGCATTAGTCTAAAGGTTTAGGGTTGGAGTAACAGTTATGTTTAGATGAAGATTGCGCTTAGGGATATTATGCTGACAGCTTTGATAATGTGCAGGTTTCTGGGCATCATATTCGTGTCTACGTTGGTGTTATGGGTTTCTGTTAGCTTTAGGGTCATATGGCCACAGTTGGTGAAGATTGCATTTGTGGACGTTAGGGGAATGCCCGTTTTATGGCTAGGTTTTGGACCGTGTTTTAGGGTCTACGTTTGTATTAAGGGTTTCTGTTAGCTTTAGGGTCATTATGGCCACAGTTGGGTGAAGACTGCATTTGTAGACGTTAGGGGAATGCTTGCCTTACCGGTAGGTTTCTGGATGGGTTTTAGGCTCTACATTGGTTTTATCGGTCAATGCTAGCTCTAGGGTCATTATGGCCACAGTTGGGTAATTACCGTCAAGATAACGGTTAGGCTTCTTAGGGTAAGGATTTGTGTTTAGATTTAGCGTGAGGTATATTGTCATTACTCTAAAGGTTTAGAGGTAAAGTAACAGTTATGATTAGTTTAAGATAGCGCTTAGGGACATTAGGCTTAGAGCTTGGCTTATGTGCAGGTTTCTGGGCCTCGTGTTAAGGTCTACGTTGGGTTCTGGGTTTATTTAGCTCTAGGGTCATAATGGCCACAGTTGTGTAATTATTGTCATGATAACGGTTACGCGTCTTAGGGAAAAGATTTGTGTTTAGATTTAGCGTGAGGGCTATTGTTATTACTCTAAAGGTTTTAGATGGGAGTAACAATTATGTTTTGTTTAAGATTGGACTTGGTGACGTTATGCTGAGCTCTGTTTATGTGCAGGTTTCTGGGCATCATATTCGGGTCTACGTCGGTGTTATGGCTTTATGTTATCTTTAGGGTCATTATGGCCACAGTTGGGTTAAGACTGCATTTGTGGACGTTAGGGGAATGCTCGCCTTACGGGTAGGTTTCTGGATGGGTTTTAGGCTCTACATTGGTTTTATCGGTCAATGCTAGCTCTAGGGTCATTATGGCCACAGTTGGGTAATTATCGTCACGATAACGGTTAGTCTTCTTAGGGTAAGGATTTGTGTTTAGATTTAGCGTGAGGGCTATTGTCATTAGTCTAAAGGTTTAAGCTTGGAGTAACAACTATGTTTAGTTTAGGATTGCGCTTGGGGACGTTATGCTGACAGCTTTGATAATATGCAGGTTTCTGGGCATCATATTCGTGTCTACGTTGGTGTTATGGCTTTATGTTAGCTTTAGGGTCATTATGGCCACAGTTGGGTGAAGACTGCATTTGTAGACGTTAGGGGAATGCTTGCCTTACCGGTAGGTTTCTGGATGGGTTTTAGGCTCTACATTGGTTTTATCGGTCAATGCTAGCTCTAGGGTCATTATGGCCACAGTTGGGTAATTACCGTCAAGATAACGGTTAGGCTTCTTAGGGTAAGGATTTGTGTTTAGATTTAGCGTGAGGGATATTGTCATTACTCTAAAGGTTTAGAGTTAAAGTAACAGTTATGATTAGTTTAAGATAGCGCTTAGGGACATTAGGCTTAGAGCTCGGCTTATGTGCAGGTTTCTGGGCCTCGTATTAAGGCCTACGTTGGGTTCTGGGTTTATTTAGCTCTAGGGTCATTATGGCCACAGTTGGGTAATTATTGTCATGATAACGGTTACGCGTCTTAGGGAAAAGATTTGTGTTTAGATTTAGCATGAGGGCTATTGGCATTAGTCTAAAGGTTTAGGGTTGGAGTAACAGTTATGTTTAGATGAAGATTGCGCTTAGGGATATTATGCTGACAGCTTTGATAATGTGCAGGTTTCTGGGCATCATATTCGTGTCTACGTTGGTGTTATGGGTTTCTGTTAGCTTTAGGGTCATATGGCCACAGTTGGTGAAGATTGCATTTGTGGACGTTAGGGGAATGCCCGTTTTATGGCTAGGTTTTGGACCGTGTTTTAGGGTCTACGTTTGTATTAAGGGTTTCTGTTAGCTTTAGGGTCATTATGGCCACAGTTGGGTGAAGACTGCATTTGTAGACGTTAGGGGAATGCTTGCCTTACCGGTAGGTTTCTGGATGGGTTTTAGGCTCTACATTGGTTTTATCGGTCAATGCTAGCTCTAGGGTCATTATGGCCACAGTTGGGTAATTACCGTCAAGATAACGGTTAGGCTTCTTAGGGTAAGGATTTGTGTTTAGATTTAGCGTGAGGGATATTGTCATTACTCTAAAGGTTTAGAGTTAAAGTAACAGTTATGATTAGTTTAAGATAGCGCTTAGGGACATTAGGCTTAGAGCTTGGCTTATGTGCAGGTTTCTGGGCCTCGTGTTAAGGTCTACGTTGGGTTCTGGGTTTATTTAGCTCTAGGGTCATAATGGCCACAGTTGTGTAATTATTGTCATGATAACGGTTACGCGTCTTAGGGAAAAGATTTGTGTTTAGATTTAGCGTGAGGGCTATTGTTATTACTCTAAAGGTTTTAGATGGGAGTAACAATTATGTTTTGTTTAAGATTGGACTTGGTGACGTTATGCTGAGCTCTGTTTATGTGCAGGTTTCTGGGCATCATATTCGGGTCTACGTTGGTGTTATGGCTTTATGTTATCTTTAGGGTCATTATGGCCACAGTTGTGTTAAGACTGCATTTGTGGACGTTAGGGGAATGCTCGCCTTACGGGTAGGTTTCTGGATGGGTTTTAGGCTCTACATTGGTTTTATCGGTCAATGCTAGCTCTAGGGTCATTATGGCCACAGTTGGGTAATTATCGTCACGATAACGGTTAGTCTTCTTAGGGTAAGGATTTGTGTTTAGATTTAGCGTGAGGGCTATTGTCATTAGTCTAAAGGTTTAAGCTTGGAGTAACAATTATGTTTAGTTTAGGATTGCGCTTGGGGACGTTATGCTGACAGCTTTGATAATATGCAGGTTTCTGGGCATCATATTCGTGTCTACGTTGGTGTTATGGCTTTATGTTAGCTTTAGGGTCATTATGGCCACAGTTGGGTGAAGACTGCATTTGAGGACGTTAGGGGAATGCTTGCCTTACCGGTAGGTTTCTGGATGGGTTTTAGGCTCTACATTGGTTTTATCGGTCAATGCTAGCTCTAGGGTCATTATGGCCACAGTTGGGTAATTACCGTCAAGATAACGGTTAGGCTTCTTAGGGTAAGGATTTGTGTTTAGATTTAGCGTGAGGGATATTGTCATTACTCTAAAGGTTTAGAGTTAAAGTAACAGTTATGATTAGTTTAAGATAGCGCTTAGGGACATTAGGCTTAGAGCTCGGCTTATGTGCAGGTTTCTGGGCCTCGTATTAAGGCCTACGTTGGGTTCTGGGTTTATTTAGCTCTAGGGTCATTATGGCCACAGTTGGGTAATTATTGTCATGATAACGGTTACGCGTCTTAGGGAAAAGATTTGTGTTTAGATTTAGCATGAGGGCTATTGGCATTAGTCTAAAGGTTTAGGGTTGGAGTAACAGTTATGTTTAGATGAAGATTGCGCTTAGGGATATTATGCTGACAGCTTTGATAATGTGCAGGTTTCTGGGCATCATATTCGTGTCTACGTTGGTGTTATGGGTTTCTGTTAGCTTTAGGGTCATATGGCCACAGTTGGTGAAGATTGCATTTGTGGACGTTAGGGGAATGCCCGTTTTATGGCTAGGTTTTGGACCGTGTTTTAGGGTCTACGTTTGTATTAAGGGTTTCTGTTAGCTTTAGGGTCATTATGGCCACAGTTGGGTGAAGACTGCATTTGTAGAGGTTAGGGGAATGCTTGCCTTACCGGTAGGTTTCTGGATGGGTTTTAGGCTCTACATTGGTTTTATCGGTCAATGCTAGCTCTAGGGTCATTATGGCCACAGTTGGGTAATTATCGTCACGATAACGGTTAGTCTTCTTAGGGTAAGGATTTGTGTTTAGATTTAGCGTGAGGGATATTGTCATTAGTCTAAAGGATTAAGCTTGGAGTAACAATTATGTTTAGTTTAGGATTGCGCTTGGGGACGTTATGCTGAGAGCTCTGTTTATATGCAGGTTTCTGGGCATCATATTCGTGTCTACGTTTGTATTAAGGGTTTCTGTTAGCTTTAGGGTCATTATGGCCACAGTTGGGTGAAGACTGCATTTGTAGACGTTAGGGGAATGCTTGCCTTACCGGTAGGTTTCTGGACAGGGTTTCAGGCTCTACATTGGTTTTATCAGTTAATGATAGCTCTAGGGTCATTATGGCCACAGTTGTAATTATCGTCAAGAAAATGGTAAGGTTCTTAGGGTAGGGATTTGTGTTTAGATTTAGCGTGAGGGCTATTGTCATTAGTCTAAAGGATGAAGGTTGGAGTAACAATTATGATTAGTTTAAGATTGCTCTTAGGGACGTTATTCTGACAGCTCGGCTTATGTGCAGGTTTCTGGGCATCATATTCGGGTCTACGTTAGTGTTCTGGGTTTATGTCAGCTTTAGGGTCATTATGGCCACAGTTGGGTGAAGATTGCATCTTTGGACTTTAGGGGAATGCTCGCCTTACGGGTAGGTTTCTGGACAGGGTTTTAGGGTCTACATTGGTGTTAAGGGTCTATGTTAGCTCTAGGGTCATTATGGCCACAGTTGTAATTATCGTCAAGAAAATGGTTAGGCTTCTTAGGTTAAGGATTTGTGTTTAGATTTAGCGTGAAGGCTATTGGCATTAGACTAAAGGTTTAAGGTTGGAGTAACAATTATGATTAGTTTAGGATTGCGCTTGGGGACGTTATGCTGAGAGCTCTGTTTATATGCAGGTTTCTGAGCATCATATTCGTGTCTACGTTGGTGTTATGGCTTTATGTTAGCTTTAGGGTCATTATGGCCACAGTTGGGTGAAGACTGCATTTGTAGACGTTAGGGGAATGCTTGCCTTACCGGTAGGTTTCTGGATGGGTTTTAGGCTCTACATTGGTTTTATCGGTCAATGCTAGCTCTAGGGTCATTATGGCCACAGTTGGGTAATTACCGTCAAGATAACGGTTAGGCTTCTTAGGGTAAGGATTTGTGTTTAGATTTAGCGTGAGGGATATTGTCATTACTCTAAAGGTTTAGAGTTAAAGTAACAGTTATGATTAGTTTAAGATAGCGCTTAGGGACATTAGGCTTAGAGCTCGGCTTATGTGCAGGTTTCTGGGCCTCGTATTAAGGCCTACGTTGGGTTCTGGGTTTATTTAGCTCTAGGGTCATTATGGCCACAGTTGGGTAATTATTGTCATGATAACGGTTACGCGTCTTAGGGAAAAGATTTGTGTTTAGATTTAGCATGAGGGCTATTGGCATTAGTCTAAAGGTTTAGGGTTGGAGTAACAGTTATGTTTAGATGAAGATTGCGCTTAGGGATATTATGCTGACAGCTTTGATAATGTGCAGGTTTCTGGGCATCATATTCGTGTCTACGTTGGTGTTATGGCTTTCTGTTAGCTTTAGGGTCATATGGCCACAGTTGGTGAAGATTGCATTTGTGGACGTTAGGGGAATGCCCGTTTTATGGCTAGGTTTTGGACCGTGTTTTAGGGTCTACGTTTGTATTAAGGGTTTCTGTTAGCTTTAGGGTCATTATGGCCACAGTTGGGTGAAGACTGCATTTGTAGACGTTAGGGGAATGCTTGCCTTACCGGTAGGTTTCTGGATGGGTTTTAGGCTCTACATTGGTTTTATCGGTCAATGCTAGCTCTAGGGTCATTATGGCCACAGTTGGGTAATTACCGTCAAGATAACGGTTAGGCTTCTTAGGGTAAGGATTTGTGTTTAGATTTAGCGTGAGGTATATTGTCATTACTCTAAAGGTTTAGAGGTAAAGTAACAGTTATGATTAGTTTAAGATAGCGCTTAGGGACATTAGGCTTAGAGCTTGGCTTATGTGCAGGTTTCTGGGCCTCGTGTTAAGGTCTACGTTGGGTTCTGGGTTTATATAGCTCTAGGGTCATAATGGCCACAGTTGTGTAATTATTGTCATGATAACGGTTACGCGTCTTAGGGAAAAGATTTGTGTTTAGATTTAGCGTGAGGGATATTGTTATTACTCTAAAGGTTTTAGATGGGAGTAACAATTATGTTTTGTTTAAGATTGGACTTGGTGACGTTATGCTGAGCTCTGTTTATGTGCAGGTTTCTGGGCATCATATTCGGGTCTACGTTGGTGTTATGGCTTTATGTTATCTTTAGGGTCATTATGGCCACAGTTGGGTTAAGACTGCATTTGTGGACGTTAGGGGAATGCTCGCCTTACGGGTAGGTTTCTGGATGGGTTTTAGGCTCTACATTGGTTTTATCGGTCAATGCTAGCTCTAGGGTCATTATGGCCACAGTTGGGTAATTACCGTCAAGATAACGGTTAGGCTTCTTAGGGTAAGGATTTGTGTTTAGATTTAGCGTGAGGGATATTGTCATTACTCTAAAGGTTTAGAGTTAAAGTAACAGTTATGATTAGTTTAAGATAGCGCTTAGGGACATTAGGCTTAGAGCTCGGCTTATGTGCAGGTTTCTGGGCCTCGTATTAAGGCCTACGTTGGGTTCTGGGTTTATTTAGCTCTAGGGTCATTATGGCCACAGTTGGGTAATTATTGTCATGATAACGGTTACGCGTCTTAGGGAAAAGATTTGTGTTTAGATTTAGCATGAGGGCTATTGGCATTAGTCTAAAGGTTTAGGGTTGGAGTAACAGTTATGTTTAGATGAAGATTGCGCTTAGGGATATTATGCTGACAGCTTTGATAATGTGCAGGTTTCTGGGCATCATATTCGTGTCTACGTTGGTGTTATGGGTTTCTGTTAGCTTTAGGGTCATATGGCCACAGTTGGTGAAGATTGCATTTGTGGACGTTAGGGGAATGCCCGTTTTATGGCTAGGTTTTGGACCGTGTTTTAGGGTCTACGTTTGTATTAAGGGTTTCTGTTAGCTTTAGGGTCATTATGGCCACAGTTGGGTGAAGACTGCATTTGTAGACGTTAGGGGAATGCTTGCCTTACCGGTAGGTTTCTGGATGGGTTTTAGGCTCTACATTGGTTTTATCGGTCAATGCTAGCTCTAGGGTCATTATGGCCACAGTTGGGTAATTATCGTCACGATAACGGTTAGTCTTCTTAGGGTAAGGATTTGTGTTTAGATTTAGCGTGAGGGCTATTGTCATTAGTCTAAAGGATTAAGCTTGGAGTAACAATTATGTTTAGTTTAGGATTGCGCTTGGGGACGTTATGCTGACAGCTTTGATAATATGCAGGTTTCTGGGCATCATATTCGTGTCTACGTTTGTATTAAGGGTTTCTGTTAGCTTTAGGGTCATTATGGCCACAGTTGGGTGAAGACTGCATTTGTAGACGTTAGGGGAATGCTTGCCTTACCGGTAGGTTTCTGGACAGGGTTTCAGGCTCTACATTGGTTTTATCAGTTAATGATAGCTCTAGGGTCATTATGGCCACAGTTGGGTAATTACCGTCAAGATAACGGTTAGGCTTCTTAGGGTAAGGATTTGTGTTTAGATTTAGCGTGAGGGATATTGTCATTACTCTAAAGGTTTAGAGTTAAAGTAACAGTTATGATTAGTTTAAGATAGCGCTTAGGGACATTAGGCTTAGAGCTCGGCTTATGTGCAGGTTTCTGGGCCTCGTATTAAGGCCTACGTTGGGTTCTGGGTTTATTTAGCTCTAGGGTCATTATGGCCACAGTTGGGTAATTATTGTCATGATAACGGTTACGCGTCTTAGGGAAAAGATTTGTGTTTAGATTTAGCATGAGGGCTATTGGCATTAGTCTAAAGGTTTAGGGTTGGAGTAACAGTTATGTTTAGATGAAGATTGCGCTTAGGGATATTATGCTGACAGCTTTGATAATGTGCAGGTTTCTGGGCATCATATTCGTGTCTACGTTGGTGTTATGGCTTTCTGTTAGCTTTAGGGTCATATGGCCACAGTTGGTGAAGATTGCATTTGTGGACGTTAGGGGAATGCCCGTTTTATGGCTAGGTTTTGGACCGTGTTTTAGGGTCTACGTTTGTATTAAGGGTTTCTGTTAGCTTTAGGGTCATTATGGCCACAGTTGGGTGAAGACTGCATTTGTAGACGTTAGGGGAATGCTTGCCTTACCGGTAGGTTTCTGGATGGGTTTTAGGCTCTACATTGGTTTTATCGGTCAATGCTAGCTCTAGGGTCATTATGGCCACAGTTGGGTAATTACCGTCAAGATAACGGTTAGGCTTCTTAGGGTAAGGATTTGTGTTTAGATTTAGCGTGAGGTATATTGTCATTACTCTAAAGGTTTAGAGGTAAAGTAACAGTTATGATTAGTTTAAGATAGCGCTTAGGGACATTAGGCTTAGAGCTTGGCTTATGTGCAGGTTTCTGGGCCTCGTGTTAAGGTCTACGTTGGGTTCTGGGTTTATATAGCTCTAGGGTCATAATGGCCACAGTTGTGTAATTATTGTCATGATAACGGTTACGCGTCTTAGGGAAAAGATTTGTGTTTAGATTTAGCGTGAGGGATATTGTTATTACTCTAAAGGTTTTAGATGGGAGTAACAATTATGTTTTGTTTAAGATTGGACTTGGTGACGTTATGCTGAGCTCTGTTTATGTGCAGGTTTCTGGGCATCATATTCGGGTCTACGTTGGTGTTATGGCTTTATGTTATCTTTAGGGTCATTATGGCCACAGTTGGGTTAAGACTGCATTTGTGGACGTTAGGGGAATGCTCGCCTTACGGGTAGGTTTCTGGATGGGTTTTAGGCTCTACATTGGTTTTATCGGTCAATGCTAGCTCTAGGGTCATTATGGCCACAGTTGGGTAATTATCGTCACGATAACGGTTAGTCTTCTTAGGGTAAGGATTTGTGTTTAGATTTAGCGTGAGGGCTATTGTCATTAGTCTAAAGGTTTAAGCTTGGAGTAACAATTATGTTTAGTTTAGGATTGCGCTTGGGGACGTTATGCTGACAGCTTTGATAATATGCAGGTTTCTGGGCATCATATTCGTGTCTACGTTTGTATTAAGGGTTTCTGTTAGCTTTAGGGTCATTATGGCCACAGTTGGGTGAAGACTGCATTTGTAGACGTTAGGGGAATGCTTGCCTTACCGGTAGGTTTCTGGATGGGTTTTAGGCTCTACATTGGTTTTATCGGTCAATGCTAGCTCTAGGGTCATTATGGCCACAGTTGGGTAATTACCGTCAAGATAACGGTTAGGCTTCTTAGGGTAAGGATTTGTGTTTAGATTTAGCGTGAGGGATATTGTCATTACTCTAAAGGTTTAGAGTTAAAGTAACAGTTATGATTAGTTTAAGATAGCGCTTAGGGACATTAGGCTTAGAGCTCGGCTTATGGTCAGGTTTCTGGGCCTCGTATTAAGGCCTACGTTGGGTTCTGGGTTTATTTAGCTCTAGGGTCATTATGGCCACAGTTGGGTAATTATTGTCATGATAACGGTTACGCGTCTTAGGGAAAAGATTTGTGTTTAGATTTAGCATGAGGGCTATTGGCATTAGTCTAAAGGTTTAGGGTTGGAGTAACAGTTATGTTTAGATGAAGATTGCGCTTAGGGATATTATGCTGACAGCTTTGATAATGTGCAGGTTTCTGGGCATCATATTCGTGTCTACGTTGGTGTTATGGGTTTCTGTTAGCTTTAGGGTCATATGGCCACAGTTGGTGAAGATTGCATTTGTGGACGTTAGGGGAATGCCCGTTTTATGGCTAGGTTTTGGACCGTGTTTTAGGGTCTACGTTTGTATTAAGGGTTTCTGTTAGCTTTAGGGTCATTATGGCCACAGTTGGGTGAAGACTGCATTTGTAGACGTTAGGGGAATGCTTGCCTTACCGGTAGGTTTCTGGATGGGTTTTAGGCTCTACATTGGTTTTATCGGTCAATGCTAGCTCTAGGGTCATTATGGCCACAGTTGGGTAATTATCGTCACGATAACGGTTAGTCTTCTTAGGGTAAGGATTTGTGTTTAGATTTAGCGTGAGGGCTATTGTCATTAGTCTAAAGGATTAAGCTTGGAGTAACAATTATGTTTAGTTTAGGATTGCGCTTGGGGACGTTATGCTGACAGCTTTGATAATATGCAGGTTTCTGGGCATCATATTCGTGTCTACGTTTGTATTAAGGGTTTCTGTTAGCTTTAGGGTCATTATGGCCACAGTTGGGTGAAGACTGCATTTGTAGACGTTAGGGGAATGCTTGCCTTACCGGTAGGTTTCTGGACAGGGTTTCAGGCTCTACATTGGTTTTATCAGTTAATGATAGCTCTAGGGTCATTATGGCCACAGTTGTAATTATCGTCAAGAAAATGGTAAGGTTCTTAGGGTAGGGATTTGTGTTTAGATTTAGCGTGAGGGCTATTGTCATTAGTCTAAAGGATGAAGGTTGGAGTAACAATTATGATTAGTTTAAGATTGCTCTTAGGGAGGTTATTCTGACAGCTCGGCTTATGTGCAGGTTTCTGGGCATCATATTCGGGTCTACGTTAGTGTTCTGGGTTTATGTCAGCTTTAGGGTCATTATGGCCACAGTTGGGTGAAGATTGCATCTTTGGACTTTAGGGGAATGCTCGCCTTACGGGTAGGTTTCTGGACAGGGTTTTAGGGTCTACATTGGTGTTAAGGGTCTATGTTAGCTCTAGGGTCATTATGGCCACAGTTGTAATTATCGTCAAGAAAATGGTTAGGATTCTTAGGGTAAGGATTTGTGTTTAGATTTAGCGTGAAGGCTATTGGCATTAGACTAAAGGTTTAAGGTTGGAGTAACAATTATGATTAGTTTAGGATTGCGCTTGGGGACGTTATGCTGAGAGCTCTGTTTATATGCAGGTTTCTGAGCATCATATTCGTGTCTACGTTGGTGTTATGGCTTTATGTTAGCTTTAGGGTCATTATGGCCACAGTTGGGTGAAGACTGCATTTGTAGACGTTAGGGGAATGCTTGCCTTACCGGTAGGTTTCTGGATGGGTTTTAGGCTCTACATTGGTTTTATCGGTCAATGCTAGCTCTAGGGTCATTATGGCCACAGTTGGGTAATTACCGTCAAGATAACGGTTAGGCTTCTTAGGGTAAGGATTTGTGTTTAGATTTAGCGTGAGGGATATTGTCATTACTCTAAAGGTTTAGAGTTAAAGTAACAGTTATGATTAGTTTAAGATAGCGCTTAGGGACATTAGGCTTAGAGCTCGGCTTATGTGCAGGTTTCTGGGCCTCGTATTAAGGCCTACGTTGGGTTCTGGGTTTATTTAGCTCTAGGGTCATTATGGCCACAGTTGGGTAATTATTGTCATGATAACGGTTACGCGTCTTAGGGAAAAGATTTGTGTTTAGATTTAGCATGAGGGCTATTGGCATTAGTCTAAAGGTTTAGGGTTGGAGTAACAGTTATGTTTAGATGAAGATTGCGCTTAGGGATATTATGCTGACAGCTTTGATAATGTGCAGGTTTCTGGGCATCATATTCGTGTCTACGTTGGTGTTATGGCTTTCTGTTAGCTTTAGGGTCATATGGCCACAGTTGGTGAAGATTGCATTTGTGGACGTTAGGGGAATGCCCGTTTTATGGCTAGGTTTTGGACCGTGTTTTAGGGTCTACGTTTGTATTAAGGGTTTCTGTTAGCTTTAGGGTCATTATGGCCACAGTTGGGTGAAGACTGCATTTGTAGACGTTAGGGGAATGCTTGCCTTACCGGTAGGTTTCTGGATGGGTTTTAGGCTCTACATTGGTTTTATCGGTCAATGCTAGCTCTAGGGTCATTATGGCCACAGTTGGGTAATTATCGTCACGATAACGGTTAGTCTTCTTAGGGTAAGGATTTGTGTTTAGATTTAGCGTGAGGGCTATTGTCATTAGTCTAAAGGATTAAGCTTGGAGTAACAATTATGTTTAGTTTAGGATTGCGCTTGGGGACGTTATGCTGACAGCTTTGATAATATGCAGGTTTCTGGGCATCATATTCGTGTCTACGTTTGTATTAAGGGTTTCTGTTAGCTTTAGGGTCATTATGGCCACAGTTGGGTGAAGACTGCATTTGTAGACGTTAGGGGAATGCTTGCCTTACCGGTAGGTTTCTGGACAGGGTTTCAGGCTCTACATTGGTTTTATCAGTTAATGATAGCTCTAGGGTCATTATGGCCACAGTTGTAATTATCGTCAAGAAAATGGTAAGGTTCTTAGGGTAGGGATTTGTGTTTAGATTTAGCGTGAGGGCTATTGTCATTAGTCTAAAGGATGAAGGTTGGAGTAACAATTATGATTAGTTTAAGATTGCTCTTAGGGAGGTTATTCTGACAGCTCGGCTTATGTGCAGGTTTCTGGGCATCATATTCGGGTCTACGTTAGTGTTCTGGGTTTATGTCACCTTTAGGGTCATTATGGCCACAGTTGGGTGAAGATTGCATCTTTGGACTTTAGGGGAATGCTCGCCTTACGGGTAGGTTTCTGGACAGGGTTTTAGGGTCTACATTGGTGTTAAGGGTCTATGTTAGCTCTAGGGTCATTATGGCCACAGTTGTAATTATCGTCAAGAAAATGGTTAGGATTCTTAGGGTAAGGATTTGTGTTTAGATTTAGCGTGAAGGCTATTGGCATTAGACTAAAGGTTTAAGGTTGGAGTAACAATTATGATTAGTTTAGGATTGCGCTTGGGGACGTTATGCTGAGAGCTCTGTTTATATGCAGGTTTCTGAGCATCATATTCGTGTCTACGTTGGTGTTATGGCTTTATGTTAGCTTTAGGGTCATTATGGCCACAGTTGGGTGAAGACTGCATTTGTAGACGTTAGGGGAATGCTTGCCTTACCGGTAGGTTTCTGGATGGGTTTTAGGCTCTACATTGGTTTTATCGGTCAATGCTAGCTCTAGGGTCATTATGGCCACAGTTGGGTAATTACCGTCAAGATAACGGTTAGGCTTCTTAGGGTAAGGATTTGTGTTTAGATTTAGCGTGAGGGATATTGTCATTACTCTAAAGGTTTAGAGTTAAAGTAACAGTTATGATTAGTTTAAGATAGCGCTTAGGGACATTAGGCTTAGAGCTCGGCTTATGTGCAGGTTTCTGGGCCTCGTATTAAGGCCTACGTTGGGTTCTGGGTTTATTTAGCTCTAGGGTCATTATGGCCACAGTTGGGTAATTATTGTCATGATAACGGTTACGCGTCTTAGGGAAAAGATTTGTGTTTAGATTTAGCATGAGGGCTATTGGCATTAGTCTAAAGGTTTAGGGTTGGAGTAACAGTTATGTTTAGATGAAGATTGCGCTTAGGGATATTATGCTGACAGCTTTGATAATGTGCAGGTTTCTGGGCATCATATTCGTGTCTACGTTGTTGTTATGGGTTTCTGTTAGCTTTAGGGTCATATGGCCACAGTTGGTGAAGATTGCATTTGTGGACGTTAGGGGAATGCCCGTTTTATGGCTAGGTTTTGGACCGTGTTTTAGGGTCTACGTTTGTATTAAGGGTTTCTGTTAGCTTTAGGGTCATTATGGCCACAGTTGGGTGAAGACTGCATTTGTAGACGTTAGGGGAATGCTTGCCTTACCGGTAGGTTTCTGGATGGGTTTTAGGCTCTACATTGGTTTTATCGGTCAATGCTAGCTCTAGGGTCATTATGGCCACAGTTGGGTAATTATCGTCACGATAACGGTTAGTCTTCTTAGGGTAAGGATTTGTGTTTAGATTTAGCGTGAGGGCTATTGTCATTAGTCTAAAGGATTAAGCTTGGAGTAACAATTATGTTTAGTTTAGGATTGCGCTTGGGGACGTTATGCTGACAGCTTTGATAATATGCAGGTTTCTGGGCATCATATTCGTGTCTACGTTTGTATTAAGGGTTTCTGTTAGCTTTAGGGTCATTATGGCCACAGTTGGGTGAAGACTGCATTTGTAGACGTTAGGGGAATGCTTGCCTTACCGGTAGGTTTCTGGACAGGGTTTCAGGCTCTACATTGGTTTTATCAGTTAATGATAGCTCTAGGGTCATTATGGCCACAGTTGTAATTATCGTCAAGAAAATGGTAAGGTTCTTAGGGTAGGGATTTGTGTTTAGATTTAGCGTGAGGGCTATTGTCATTAGTCTAAAGGTTTAAGGTTGGAGTAACAATTATGATTAGTTTAAGATTGCTCTTAGGGACGTTATTCTGACAGCTCGGCTTATGTGCAGGTTTCTGGGCATCATATTCGGGTCTACGTTAGTGTTCTGGGTTTATGTCAGCTTTAGGGTCATATGGCCACAGTTGGTGAAGATTGCATTTGTGGACGTTAGGGGAATGCCCGTTTTATGGCTAGGTTTTGGACCGTGTTTTAGCGTCTACGTTTGTATTAAGGGTTTCTGTTAGCTTTAGGGTCATTATGGCCACAGTTGGGTGAAGACTGCATTTGTAGACGTTAGGGGAATGCTTGCCTTACCGGTAGGTTTCTGGATGGGTTTTAGGCTCTACATTGGTTTTATCGGTCAATGATAGCTCTAGGGTCATTATGGCCACAGTTGGGTAATTACCGTCAAGATAACGGTTAGGCTTCTTAGGGTAAGGATTTGTGTTTAGATTTAGCGTGAGGTATATTGTCATTACTCTAAAGGTTTAGAGGTAAAGTAACAGTTATGATTAGTTTAAGATAGCGCTTAGGGACATTAGGCTTAGAGCTTGGCTTATGTGCAGGTTTCTGGGCCTCGTGTTAAGGTCTACGTTGGGTTCTGGGTTTATTTAGCTCTAGGGTCATAATGGCCACAGTTGTGTAATTATTGTCATGATAACGGTTACGCGTCTTAGGGAAAAGATTTGTGTTTAGATTTAGCGTGAGGGATATTGTTATTACTCTAAAGGTTTTAGATGGGAGTAACAATTATGTTTTGTTTAAGATTGGACTTGGTGACGTTATGCTGAGCTCTGTTTATGTGCAGGTTTCTGGGCATCATATTCGGGTCTACGTTGGTGTTATGGCTTTATGTTATCTTTAGGGTCATTATGGCCACAGTTGGGTTAAGACTGCATTTGTGGACGTTAGGGGAATGCTCGCCTTACGGGTAGGTTTCTGGATGGGTTTTAGGGTCTACATTGGTTTTATCGGTCAATGCTAGCTCTAGGGTCATTATGGCCACAGTTGGGTAATTATCGTCACGATAACGGTTAGTCTTCTTAGGGTAAGGATTTGTGTTTAGATTTAGCGTGAGGGCTATTGTCATTAGTCTAAAGGTTTAAGCTTGGAGTAACAATTATGTTTAGTTTAGGATTGCGCTTGGGGACGTTATGCTGACAGCTTTGATAATATGCAGGTTTCTGGGCATCATATTCGTGTCTACGTTTGTATTAAGGGTTTCTGTTAGCTTTAGGGTCATTATGGCCACAGTTGGGTGAAGACTGCATTTGTAGACGTTAGGGGAATGCTTGCCTTACCGGTAGGTTTCTGGATGGGTTTTAGGCTCTACATTGGTTTTATCGGTCAATGCTAGCTCTAGGGTCATTATGGCCACAGTTGGGTAATTACCGTCAAGATAACGGTTAGGCTTCTTAGGGTAAGGATTTGTGTTTAGATTTAGCGTGAGGGATATTGTCATTACTCTAAAGGTTTAGAGTTAAAGTAACAGTTATGATTAGTTTAAGATAGCGCTTAGGGACATTAGGCTTAGAGCTCGGCTTATGTGCAGGTTTCTGGGCCTCGTATTAAGGCCTACGTTGGGTTCTGGGTTTATTTAGCTCTAGGGTCATTATGGCCACAGTTGTGTAATTATCGTCATGATAACGGTTACGCGTCTTAGGGAAAAGATTTGTGTTTAGATTTAGCATGAGAGCTACTGGCATTAGTCTAAAGGTTTAGGGTTGGAGTAACAGTTATGTTTAGATGAAGATTGCTATTAGGGATATTATGCTGACAGCTTTGATAATGTGCAGGTTTCTGGGCATCATATTCGTGTCTACGTTGGTGTTATGGCTTTATGTTAGCTTTAGGGTCATTATGGCCACAGTTGGGTTAAGACTGCATTTGTGGACGTTAGGGGAATGCTCGCCTTACTTGTAGGTTTCTGGATGGGTTTTAGGCTCTACATTGGTTTTATCGGTCAATGCTAGCTCTAGGGTCATTATGGCCACAGTTGGGTAATTATCGTCACGATAACGGTTAGTCTTCTTAGGGTAAGGATTTGTGTTTAGATTTAGCGTGAGGGCTATTGTCATTAGTCTAAAGGTTTAAGCTTGGAGTAACAATTATGTTTAGTTTAGGATTGCGCTTGGGGACGTTATGCTGACAGCTTTGATAATATGCAGGTTTCTGGGCATCATATTCGTGTCTACGTTTGTATTAAGGGTTTCTGTTAGCTTTAGGGTCATTATGGCCACAGTTGGGTGAAGACTGCATTTGTAGACGTTAGGGGAATGCTTGCCTTACCGGTAGGTTTCTGGATGGGTTTTAGGCTCTACATTGGTTTTATCGGTCAATGCTAGCTCTAGGGTCATTATGGCCACAGTTGGGTAATTATCGTCAAGAAAATGGTTAGGCTTCTTAGGGTAAGGATTTGTGTTTAGATTTAGCGTGAGGGATATTGTCATTACTCTAAAGGTTTAGAGTTAAAGTAACAGTTATGATTAGTTTAAGATAGCGCTTAGGGACATTAGGCTTAGAGCTCGGCTTATGTGCAGGTTTCTGGGCCTCGTATAAAGGTCTACGTTGGGTTCTGGGTTTATTTAGCTCTAGGGTCATTATGGCCACAGTTGGGTAATTATTGTCATGATAACGGTTACGCGTCTTAGGGAAAAGATTTGTGTTTAGATTTAGCATGAGGGCTATTGGCATTAGTCTAAAGGTTTAGGGTTGGAGTAACAGTTATGTTTAGATGAAGATTGCGCTTAGGGATATTATGCTGACAGCTTTGATAATGTGCAGGTTTCTGGGCATCATATTCGTGTCTACGTTGGTGTTATGGGTTTCTGTTAGCTTTAGGGTCATATGGCCACAGTTGGTGAAGATTGCATTTGTGGACGTTAGGGGAATGCCCGTTTTATGGCTAGGTTTTGGACCGTGTTTTAGGGTCTACGTTTGTATTAAGGGTTTCTGTTAGCTTTAGGGTCATTATGGCCACAGTTGGGTGAAGACTGCATTTGTAGACGTTAGGGGAATGCTTGCCTTACCGGTAGGTTTCTGGATGGGTTTTAGGCTCTACATTGGTTTTATCGGTCAATGCTAGCTCTAGGGTCATTATGGCCACAGTTGGGTAATTATCGTCACGATAACGGTTAGTCTTCTTAGGGTAAGGATTTGTGTTTAGATTTAGCGTGAGGGCTATTGTCATTAGTCTAAAGGATTAAGGTTGGAGAACAATTATGTTTAGTTTAGGATTGCGCTTGGGGACGTTATGCTGACAGCTTTGATAATATGCAGGTTTCTGGGCATCATATTCGTGTCTACGTTTGTATTAAGGGTTTCTGTTAGCTTTAGGGTCATTATGGCCACAGTTGGGTGAAGACTGCATTTGTAGACGTTAGGGGAATGCTTGCCTTACCGGTAGGTTTCTGGACAGGGTTTCAGGCTCTACATTGGTTTTATCAGTTAATGATAGCTCTAGGGTCATTATGGCCACAGTTGTAATTATCGTCAAGAAAATGGTAAGGTTCTTAGGGTAGGGATTTGTGTTTAGATTTAGCGTAACGGATATTGTCATTACTCTAAAGGATGAAGGTTGGAGTAACAATTATGATTAGTTTAAGATTGCTCTTAGGGACGTTATTCTGACAGCTCGGCTTATGTGCAGGTTTCTGGGCATCATATTCGGGTCTACGTTAGTGTTCTGGGTTTATGTCAGCTTTAGGGTCATTATGGCCACAGTTGGGTGAAGATTGCATCTTTGGACTTTAGGGGAATGCTCGCCTTACGGGTAGGTTTCTGGACAGGGTTTTAGGGTCTACATTGGTGTTAAGGGTCTATGTTAGCTCTAGGGTCATTATGGCCACAGTTGTAATTATCGTCAAGAAAATGGTTAGGATTCTTAGGGTAAGGATTTGTGTTTAGATTTAGCGTGAAGGCTATTGGCATTAGACTAAACGTTTAAGGTTGGAGTAACAATTATGATTAGTTTAGGATTGCGCTTGGGGACGTTATGCTGAGAGCTCTGTTTATATGCAGGTTTCTGAGCATCATATTCGTGTCTACGTTGGTGTTATGGCTTTATGTTAGCTTTAGGGTCATTATGGCCACAGTTGGGTGAAGACTGCATTTGTAGACATTAGGGGAATGCTTGCCTTACCGGTAGGTTTCTGGATGGGTTTTAGGCTCTACATTGGTTTTATCGGTCAATGCTAGCTCTAGGGTCATTATGGCCACAGTTGGGTAATTACCGTCAAGATAACGGTTAGGCTTCTTAGGGTAAGGATTTGTGTTTAGATTTAGCGTGAGGGATATTGTCATTACTCTAAAGGTTTAGAGTTAAAGTAACAGTTATGATTAGTTTAAGATAGCGCTTAGGGACATTAGGCTTAGAGCTCGGCTTATGTGCAGGTTTCTGGGCCTCGTATTAAGGCCTACGTTGGGTTCTGGGTTTATTTAGCTCTAGGGTCATTATGGCCACAGTTGGGTAATTATTGTCATGATAACGGTTACGCGTCTTAGGGAAAAGATTTGTGTTTAGATTTAGCATGAGGGCTATTGGCATTAGTCTAAAGGTTTAGGGTTGGAGTAACAGTTATGTTTAGATGAAGATTGCGCTTAGGGATATTATGCTGACAGCTTTGATAATGTGCAGGTTTCTGGGCATCATATTCGTGTCTACGTTGGTGTTATGGGTTTCTGTTAGCTTTAGGGTCATATGGCCACAGTTGGTGAAGATTGCATTTGTGGACGTTAGGGGAATGCCCGTTTTATGGCTAGGTTTTGGACCGTGTTTTAGGGTCTACGTTTGTATTAAGGGTTTCTGTTAGCTTTAGGGTCATTATGGCCACAGTTGGGTGAAGACTGCATTTGTAGACGTTAGGGGAATGCTTGCCTTACCGGTAGGTTTCTGGATGGGTTTTAGGCTCTACATTGGTTTTATTGGTCAATGCTAGCTCTAGGGTCATTATGGCCACAGTTGGGTAATTACCGTCAAGATAACGGTTAGGCTTCTTAGGGTAAGGATTTGTGTTTAGATTTAGCGTGAGGTATATTGTCATTACTCTAAAGGTTTAGAGGTAAAGTAACAGTTATGATTAGTTTAAGATAGCGCTTAGGGACATTAGGCTTAGAGCTTGGCTTATGTGCAGGTTTCTGGGCCTCGTGTTAAGGTCTACGTTGGGTTCTGGGTTTATTTAGCTCTAGGGTCATAATGGCCACAGTTGTGTAATTATTGTCATGATAACGGTTACGCGTCTTAGGGAAAAGATTTGTGTTTAGATTTAGCGTGAGGGCTATTGTTATTACTCTAAAGGTTTTAGATGGGAGTAACAATTATGTTTTGTTTAAGATTGGACTTGGTGACGTTATGCTGAGCTCTGTTTATGTGCAGGTTTCTGGGCATCATATTCGGGTCTACGTTGGTGTTATGGCTTTATGTTAGCTTTAGGGTCATTATGGCCACAGTTGGGTTAAGACTGCATTTGTGGACGTTAGGGGAATGCTCGCCTTACGGGTAGGTTTCTGGATGGGTTTTAGGCTCTACATTGGTTTTATCGGTCAATGCTAGCTCTAGGGTCATTATGGCCACAGTTGGGTAATTATCGTCACGATAACGGTTAGTCTTCTTAGGGTAAGGATTTGTGTTTAGATTTAGCGTGAGGGCTATTGTCATTAGTCTAAAGGTTTAAGCTTGGAGTAACAATTATGTTTAGTTTAGGATTGCGCTTGGGGACGTTATGCTGACAGCTTTGATAATATGCAGGTTTCTGGGCATCATATTCGTGTCTACGTTTGTATTAAGGGTTTCTGTTAGCTTTAGGGTCATTATGGCCACAGTTGGGTGAAGACTGCATTTGTAGACGTTAGGGGAATGCTTGCCTTACCGGTAGGTTTCTGGATGGGTTTTAGGCTCTACATTGGTTTTATCGGTCAATGCTAGCTCTAGGGTCATTATGGCCACAGTTGGGTAATTACCGTCAAGATAACGGTTAGGCTTCTTAGGGTAAGGATTTGTGTTTAGATTTAGCGTGAGGGATATTGTCATTACTCTAAAGGTTTAGAGTTAAAGTAACAGTTATGATTAGTTTAAGATAGCGCTTAGGGACATTAGGCTTAGAGCTCGGCTTATGTGCAGGTTTCTGGGCCTCGTATTAAGGCCTACGTTGGGTTCTGGGTTTATTTAGCTCTAGGGTCATTATGGCCACAGTTGGGTAATTATCGTCATGATAACGGTTACGCGTCTTAGGGAAAAGATTTGTGTTTAGATTTAGCATGAGGGCTATTGGCATTAGTCTAAAGGTTTAGGGTTGGAGTAACAGTTATGTTTAGATGAAGATTGCGCTTAGGGATATTATGCTGACAGCTTTGATAATGTGCAGGTTTCTGGGCATCATATTCGTGTCTACGTTGGTGTTATGGGTTTCTGTTAGCTTTAGGGTCATATGGCAACAGTTGGTGAAGATTGCATTTGTGGACGTTAGGGGAATGCCCGTTTTATGGCTAGGTTTTGGACCGTGTTTTAGGGTCTACGTTTGTATTAAGGGTTTCTGTTAGCTTTAGGGTCATTATGGCCACAGTTGGGTGAAGACTGCATTTGTGGACGTTAGGGGAATGCTCGCCTTACGGGTAGGTTTCTGGATGGGTTTTAGGGTCTACATTGGTTTTATCGGTCAATGATAGCTCTAGGGTCATTATGGCCACAGTTGGGTAATTATCGTCACGATAACGGTTAGTCTTCTTAGGGTAAGGATTTGTGTTTAGATTTAGCGTGAGGGCTATTGTCATTAGTCTAAAGGATTAAGCTTGGAGTAACAATTATGTTTAGTTTAGGATTGCGCTTGGGGACGTTATGCTGACAGCTTTGATAATATGCAGGTTTCTGGGCATCATATTCGTGTCTACGTTTGTATTAAGGGTTTCTGTTAGCTTTAGGGTCATTATGGCCACAGTTGGGTGAAGACTGCATTTGTAGACGTTAGGGGAATGCTTGCCTTACTGGTAGGTTTCTGGACAGGGTTTCAGGCTCTACATTGGTTTTATCAGTTAATGATAGCTCTAGGGTCATTATGGCCACAGTTGTAATTATCGTCAAGAAAATGGTAAGGTTCTTAGGGTAGGGATTTGTGTTTAGATTTAGCGTGAGGGCTATTGTCATTAGTCTAAAGGATGAAGGTTGGAGTAACAATTATGATTAGTTTAAGATTGCTCTTAGGGACGTTATTCTGACAGCTCGGCTTATGTGCAGGTTTCTGGGCATCATATTCGGGTCTACGTTAGTGTTCTGGGTTTATGTCAGCTTTAGGGTCATTATGGCCACAGTTGGGTGAAGATTGCATCTTTGGACTTTAGGGGAATGCTCGCCTTACGGGTAGGTTTCTGGACAGGGTTTTAGGGTCTACATTGGTGTTAAGGGTCTATGTTAGCTCTAGGGTCATTATGGCCACAGTTGGGTAATTATCGTCACGATAACGGTTAGTCTTCTTAGGGTAAGGATTTGTGTTTAGATTTAGCGTGAGGGCTATTGTCATTAGTCTAAAGGTTTAAGCTTGGAGTAACAATTATGTTTAGTTTAGGATTGCGCTTGGGGACGTTATGCTGAGAGCTCTGTTTATATGCAGGTTTCTGAGCATCATATTCGTGTCTACGTTGGTGTTATGGCTTTATGTTAGCTTTAGGGTCATTATGGCCACAGTTGGGTGAAGATTGCATTTTTGGACTTTAGGGGAATGCTCGCCTTACGGGTAGGTTTCTGGACAGGGTTTTAGGGTCTACAGTGGTGTTAAGGGTCTATGTTAGCTCTAGGGTCATTATGGCCACAGTTGTAATTATCGTCAAGAAAATGGTTAGGATTCTTAGGGTAAGGATTTGTGTTTAGATTTAGCGTGAAGGCTATTGGCATTAGACTAAAGGTTTAAGGTTGGAGTAACAATTATGATTAGTTTAGGATTGCGCTTGGGGACGTTATGCTGAGAGCTCTGTTTATATGCAGGTTTCTGAGCATCATATTCGTGTCTACGTTGGTGTTATGGCTTTATGTTAGCTTTAGGGTCATTATGGCCACAGTTGGGTGAAGACTGCATTTGTAGACGTTAGGGGAATGCTTGCCTTACCGGTAGGTTTCTGGATGGGTTTTAGGCTCTACATTGGTTTTATCGGTCAATGCTAGCTCTAGGGTCATTATGGCCACAGTTGGGTAATTACCGTCAAGATAACGGTTAGGCTTCTTAGGGTAAGGATTTGTGTTTAGATTTAGCGTGAGGGATATTGTCATTACTCTAAAGGTTTAGAGTTAAAGTAACAGTTATGATTAGTTTAAGATAGCGCTTAGGGACATTAGGCTTAGAGCTCGGCTTATGTGCAGGTTTCTGGGCCTCGTATTAAGGCCTACGTTGGGTTCTGGGTTTATTTAGCTCTAGGGTCATTATGGCCACAGTTGGGTAATTATTGTCATGATAACGGTTACGCGTCTTAGGGAAAAGATTTGTGTTTAGATTTAGCATGAGGGCTATTGGCATTAGTCTAAAGGTTTAGGGTTGGAGTAACAGTTATGTTTAGATGAAGATTGCGCTTAGGGATATTATGCTGACAGCTTTGATAATGTGCAGGTTTCTGGGCATCATATTCGTGTCTACGTTGGTGTTATGGGTTTCTGTTAGCTTTAGGGTCATATGGCCACAGTTGGTGAAGATTGCATTTGTGGACGTTAGGGGAATGCCCGTTTTATGGCTAGGTTTTGGACCGTGTTTTAGGGTCTACGTTTGTATTAAGGGTTTCTGTTAGCTTTAGGGTCATTATGGCCACAGTTGGGTGAAGACTGCATTTGTAGACGTTAGGGGAATGCTTGCCTTACCGGTAGGTTTCTGGATGGGTTTTAGGCTCTACATTGGTTTTATTGGTCAATGCTAGCTCTAGGGTCATTATGGCCACAGTTGGGTAATTACCGTCAAGATAACGGTTAGGCTTCTTAGGGTAAGGATTTGTGTTTAGATTTAGCGTGAGGTATATTGTCATTACTCTAAAGGTTTAGAGGTAAAGTAACAGTTATGATTAGTTTAAGATAGCGCTTAGGGACATTAGGCTTAGAGCTTGGCTTATGTGCAGGTTTCTGGGCCTCGTGTTAAGGTCTACGTTGGGTTCTGGGTTTATTTAGCTCTAGGGTCATAATGGCCACAGTTGTGTAATTATTGTCATGATAACGGTTACGCGTCTTAGGGAAAAGATTTGTGTTTAGATTTAGCGTGAGGGCTATTGTTATTACTCTAAAGGTTTTAGATGGGAGTAACAATTATGTTTTGTTTAAGATTGGACTTGGTGACGTTATGCTGAGCTCTGTTTATGTGCAGGTTTCTGGGCATCATATTCGGGTCTACGTTGGTGTTATGGCTTTATGTTAGCTTTAGGGTCATTATGGCCACAGTTGGGTTAAGACTGCATTTGTGGACGTTAGGGGAATGCTCGCCTTACGGGTAGGTTTCTGGATGGGTTTTAGGCTCTACATTGGTTTTATCGGTCAATGCTAGCTCTAGGGTCATTATGGCCACAGTTGGGTAATTATCGTCACGATAACGGTTAGTCTTCTTAGGGTAAGGATTTGTGTTTAGATTTAGCGTGAGGGCTATTGTCATTAGTCTAAAGGTTTAAGCTTGGAGTAACAATTATGTTTAGTTTAGGATTGCGCTTGGGGACGTTATGCTGACAGCTTTGATAATATGCAGGTTTCTGGGCATCATATTCGTGTCTACGTTTGTATTAAGGGTTTCTGTTAGCTTTAGGGTCATTATGGCCACAGTTGGGTGAAGACTGCATTTGTAGACGTTAGGGGAATGCTTGCCTTACCGGTAGGTTTCTGGATGGGTTTTAGGCTCTACATTGGTTTTATCGGTCAATGCTAGCTCTAGGGTCATTATGGCCACAGTTGGGTAATTACCGTCAAGATAACGGTTAGGCTTCTTAGGGTAAGGATTTGTGTTTAGATTTAGCGTGAGGGATATTGTCATTACTCTAAAGGTTTAGAGTTAAAGTAACAGTTATGATTAGTTTAAGATAGCGCTTAGGGACATTAGGCTTAGAGCTTGGCTTATGTGCAGGTTTCTGGGCCTCGTGTTAAGGTCTACATTGGGTTCTGGGTTTATTTAGCTCTAGGGTCATTATGGCCACAGTTGGGTAATTATCGTCATGATAACGGTTACGCGTCTTAGGGAAAAGATTTGTGTTTAGATTTAGCATGAGGGCTATTGGCATTAGTCTAAAGGTTTAGGGTTGGAGTAACAGTTATGTTTAGATGAAGATTGCTATTAGGGATATTATGCTGACAGCTTTGATAATGTGCAGGTTTCTGGGCATCATATTCGTGTCTACGTTGGTGTTATGGGTTTCTGTTAGCTTTAGGGTCATATGGCCACAGTTGGTGAAGATTGCATTTGTGGACGTTAGGGGAATGCCCGTTTTATGGCTAGGTTTTGGACCGTGTTTTAGGGTCTACGTTTGTATTAAGGGTTTCTGTTAGCTTTAGGGTCATTATGGCCACAGTTGGGTGAAGACTGCATTTGTAGACGTTAGGGGAATGCTTGCCTTACCGGTAGGTTTCTGGATGGGTTTTAGGGTCTACATTGGTTTTATCGGTCAATGCTAGCTCTAGGGTCATTATGGCCACAGTTGGGTAATTATCGTCACGATAACGGTTAGTCTTCTTAGGGTAAGGATTTGTGTTTAGATTTAGCGTGAGGGCTATTGTCATTAGTCTAAAGGATTAAGCTTGGAGTAACAATTATGTTTAGTTTAGGATTGCGCTTGGGGACGTTATGCTGACAGCTTTGATAATATGCAGGTTTCTGGGCATCATATTCGTGTCTACGTTTGTATTAAGGGTTTCTGTTAGCTTTAGGGTCATTATGGCCACAGTTGGGTGAAGACTGCATTTGTAGACGTTAGGGGAATGCTTGCCTTACCGGTAGGTTTCTGGACAGGGTTTCAGGCTCTACATTGGATTTATCAGTTAATGATAGCTCTAGGGTCATTATGGCCACAGTTGTAATTATCGTCAAGAAAATGGTAAGGTTCTTAGGGTAGGGATTTGTGTTTAGATTTAGCGTGAGGGCTATTGTCATTAGTCTAAAGGATGAAGGTTGGAGTAACAATTATGATTAGTTTAGGATTGCGCTTGGGGACGTTATGCTGAGAGCTCTGTTTATATGCAGGTTTCTGAGCATCATATTCGTGTCTACGTTGGTGTTATGGCTTTATGTTAGCTTTAGGGTCATTATGGCCACAGTTGGGTGAAGACTGCATTTGTAGACGTTAGGGGAATGCTTGCCTTACCGGTAGGTTTCTGGATGGGTTTTAGGCTCTACATTGGTTTTATCGGTCAATGCTAGCTCTAGGGTCATTATGGCCACAGTTGGGTAATTACCGTCAAGATAACGGTTAGGCTTCTTAGGGTAAGGATTTGTGTTTAGATTTAGCGTGAGGGATATTGTCATTACTCTAAAGGTTTAGAGGTAAAGTAACAGTTATGATTAGTTTAAGATAGCGCTTAGGGACATTAGGCTTAGAGCTCGGCTTATGTGCAGGTTTCTGGGCCTCGTATTAAGGCCTATGTTGGGTTCTGGGTTTATTTAGCTCTAGGGTCATTATGGCCACAGTTGGGTAATTATCGTCATGATAACGGTTACGCGTCTTAGGGAAAAGATTTGTGTTTAGATTTAGCATGAGGGCTATTGGCATTAGTCTAAAGGTTTAGGGTTGGAGTAACAGTTATGTTTAGATGAAGATTGCTATTAGGGATATTATGCTGACAGCTTTGTTAATGTGCAGGTTTCTGGGCATCATATTCGTGTCTACGTTGGTGTTATGGGTTTCTGTTAGCTTTAGGGTCATATGGCCACAGTTGGTGAAGATTGCATTTGTGGACGTTAGGGGAATGCTTGCCTTACCGGTAGGTTTCTGGATGGGTTTTAGGCTCTACATTGGTTTTATCGGTCAATGCTAGCTCTAGGGTCATTATGGCCACAGTTGGGTAATTATCGTCACGATAACGGTTAGTCTTCTTAGGGTAAGGATTTGTGTTTAGATTTAGCGTGAAGGCTATTTGCATTAGACTAAAGGTTTAAGGTTGGAGTAACAATTATGATTAGTTTAGGATTGCGCTTGGGGACGTTATGCTGAGAGCTCTGTTTATATGCAGGTTTCTGAGCATCATATTCGTGTCTACGTTGGTGTTATGGCTTTATGTTAGCTTTAGGGTCATTATGGCCACAGTTGGGTGAAGACTGCATTTGTAGACGTTAGGGGAATGCTTGCCTTACCGGTAGGTTTCTGGATGGGTTTTAGGCTCTACATTGGTTTTATCGGTCAATGCTAGCTCTAGGGTCATTATGGCCACAGTTGGGTAATTATCGTCACGATAACGGTTAGTCTTCTTAGGGTAAGGATTTGTGTTTAGATTTAGCGTGAGGGCTATTGTCATTAGTCTAAAAGATTAAGCTTGGAGTAACAATTATGTTTAGTTTAGGATTGCGCTTGGGGACGTTATGCTGACAGCTTTGATAATATGCAGGTTTCTGGGCATCATATTCGTGTCTACGTTTGTATTAAGGGTTTCTGTTAGCTTTAGGGTCATTATGGCCACAGTTGGGTGAAGACTGCATTTGTAGACGTTAGGGGAATGCTTGCCTTACCGGTAGGTTTCTGGATGGGTTTTAGGCTCTACATTGGTTTTATCGGTCAATGCTAGCTCTAGGGTCATTATGGCCACAGTTGGGTAATTATCGTCAAGAAAATGGTTAGGCTTCTTAGGGTAAGGATTTGTGTTTAGATTTAGCGTGAGGGCTATTGTCTTTAGTCTAAGGGTTTAAGGTTGGAGAACAATTATGTTTAGTTTAGGATTGCGCTTGGGGACGTTATGCTGACAGCTTTGATAATGTGCAGGTTTCTGGGCATCATATTCGTGTCTACTTTGGTGTTATGGGTTTATGTTAGCTTTAGGGTCATTATGGCCACAGTTGGGTGAAGACTGCATTTGTGGACGTTAGGGGAATGCTCGCCTTACCGGTAGGTTTCTGGATGGGTTTTAGGCTCTACATTGGTTTTATCGGTCAATGCTAGCTCTAGGGTCATTATGGCCACAGTTGGGTAATTACCGTCAAGATAACGGTTAGGCTTCTTAGGGTAAGGATTTGTGTTTAGATTTAGCGTGAGGGATATTGTCATTACTCTAAAGGTTTAGAGTTAAAGTAACAGTTATGATTAGTTTAAGATAGCGCTTAGGGACATTAGGCTTAGAGCTCGGCTTATGTGCAGGTTTCTGGGCCTCGTATTAAGGCCTACGTTGGGTTCTGGGTTTATTTAGCTCTAGGGTCATAATGGCCACAGTTGTGTAATTATTGTCATGATAACGGTTACGCGTCTTAGGGAAAAGATTTGTGTTTAGATTTAGCGTGAGGGCTATTGTTATTACTCTAAAGGTTTTAGATGGGAGTAACAATTATGTTTTGTTTAAGATTGGACTTGGTGACGTTATGCTGAGCTCTGTTTATGTGCAGGTTTCTGGGCATCATATTCGGGTCTACGTTGGTGTTATGGCTTTATGTTAGCTTTAGGGTCATTATGGCCACAGTTGGGTGAAGATTGCATCTTTGGACTTTAGGGGAATGCTCGCCTTACGGGTAGGTTTCTGGATGGGTTTTAGGCTCTACATTGGTTTTATCGGTCAATGCTAGCTCTAGGGTCATTATGGCCACAGTTGGGTAATTATCGTCACGATAACGGTTAGTCTTCTTAGGGTAAGGATTTGTGTTTAGATTTAGCGTGAGGGCTATTGTCATTAGTCTAAAGGTTTAAGCTTGGAGTAACAATTATGTTTAGTTTAGGATTGCGCTTGGGGACGTTATGCTGACAGCTTTGATAATATGCAGGTTTCTGGGCATCATATTCGTGTCTACGTTTGTATTAAGGGTTTCTGTTAGCTTTAGGGTCATTATGGCCACAGTTGGGTGAAGACTGCATTTGTAGACGTTAGGGGAATGCTTGCCTTACCGGTAGGTTTCTGGATGGGTTTTAGGCTCTACATTGGTTTTATCGGTCAATGCTAGCTCTAGGGTCATTATGGCCACAGTTGGGTAATTACCGTCAAGATAACGGTTAGGCTTCTTAGGGTAAGGATTTGTGTTTAGATTTAGCGTGAGGGATATTGTCATTACTCTAAAGGTTTAGAGTTAAAGTAACAGTTATGATTAGTTTAAGATAGCGCTTAGGGACATTAGGCTTAGAGCTCGGCTTATGTGCAGGTTTCTGGGCCTCGTATTAAGGCCTACGTTGGGTTCTGGGTTTATTTAGCTCTAGGGTCATTATGGCCACAGTTGGGTAATTATCGTCATGATAACGGTTACGCGTCTTAGGGAAAAGATTTGTGTTTAGATTTAGCATGAGGGCTATTGGCATTAGTCTAAAGGTTTAGGGTTGGAGTAACAGTTATGTTTAGATGAAGATTGCGCTTAGGGATATTATGCTGACAGCTTTGATAATGTGCAGGTTTCTGGGCATCATATTCGTGTCTACGTTGGTGTTATGGGTTTCTGTTAGCTTTAGGGTCATATGGCCACAGTTGGTGAAGATTGCATTTGTGGACGTTAGGGGAATGCCCGTTTTATGGCTAGGTTTTGGACCGTGTTTTAGGGTCTACGTTTGTATTAAGGGTTTCTGTTAGCTTTAGGGTCATTATGGCCACAGTTGGGTGAAGACTGCATTTGTAGACGTTAGGGGAATGCTTACCTTACCGGTAGGTTTCTGGATGGGTTTTAGGGTCTACATTGGTTTTATCGGTCAATGCTAGCTCTAGGGTCATTATGGCCACAGTTGGGTAATTATCGTCACGATAACGGTTAGTCTTCTTAGGGTAAGGATTTGTGTTTAGATTTAGCGTGAGGTATATTGTCATTACTCTAAAGGTTTAGAGGTAAAGTAACAGTTATGATTAGTTTAAGATAGCGCTTAGGGACATTAGGCTTAGAGCTTGGCTTATGTGCAGGTTTCTGGGCCTCGTGTTAAGGTCTACGTTGGGTTCTGGGTTTATTTAGCTCTAGGGTCATAATGGCCACAGTTGTGTAATTATTGTCATGATAACGGTTACGCGTCTTAGGGAAAAGATTTGTGTTTAGATTTAGCGTGAGGGATATTGTTATTACTCTAAAGGTTTTAGATGGGAGTAACAATTATGTTTTGTTTAAGATTGGACTTGGTGACGTTATGCTGAGCTCTGTTTATGTGCAGGTTTCTGGGCATCATATTCGGGTCTACGTTGGTGTTATGGCTTTATGTTATCTTTAGGGTCATTATGGCCACAGTTGGGTTAAGACTGCATTTGTGGACGTTAGGGGAATGCTCGCCTTACGGGTAGGTTTCTGGATGGGTTTTAGGCTCTACATTGGTTTTATCGGTCAATGCTAGCTCTAGGGTCATTATGGCCACAGTTGGGTAATTATCGTCACGATAACGGTTAGTCTTCTTAGGGTAAGGATTTGTGTTTAGATTTAGCGTGAGGGCTATTGTCATTAGTCTAAAGGTTTAAGCTTGGAGTAACAATTATGTTTAGTTTAGGATTGCGCTTGGGGACGTTATGCTGACAGCTTTGATAATATGCAGGTTTCTGGGCATCATATTCGTGTCTACGTTTGTATTAAGGGTTTCTGTTAGCTTTAGGGTCATTATGGCCACAGTTGGGTGAAGACTGCATTTGTAGACGTTAGGGGAATGCTTGCCTTACCGGTAGGTTTCTGGATGGGTTTTAGGCTCTACATTGGTTTTATCGGTCAATGCTAGCTCTAGGGTCATTATGGCCACAGTTGGGTAATTACCGTCAAGATAACGGTTAGGCTTCTTAGGGTAAGGATTTGTGTTTAGATTTAGCGTGAGGGATATTGTCATTACTCTAAAGGTTTAGAGTTAAAGTAACAGTTATGATTAGTTTAAGATAGCGCTTAGGGACATTAGGCTTAGAGCTCGGCTTATGTGCAGGTTTCTGGGCCTCGTATTAAGGCCTACGTTGGGTTCTGGGTTTATTTAGCTCTAGGGTCATTATGGCCACAGTTGGGTAATTATCGTCATGATAACGGTTACGCGTCTTAGGGAAAAGATTTGTGTTTAGATTTAGCATGAGGGCTATTGGCATTAGTCTAAAGGTTTAGGGTTGGAGTAACAGTTATGTTTAGATGAAGATTGCGCTTAGGGATATTATGCTGACAGCTTTGATAATGTGCAGGTTTCTGGGCATCATATTCGTGTCTACGTTGGTGTTATGGGTTTCTGTTAGCTTTAGGGTCATATGGCAACAGTTGGTGAAGATTGCATTTGTGGACGTTAGGGGAATGCCCGTTTTATGGCTAGGTTTTGGACCGTGTTTTAGGGTCTACGTTTGTATTAAGGGTTTCTGTTAGCTTTAGGGTCATTATGGCCACAGTTGGGTGAAGACTGCATTTGTGGACGTTAGGGGAATGCTCGCCTTACGGGTAGGTTTCTGGATGGGTTTTAGGGTCTACATTGGTTTTATCGGTCAATGATAGCTCTAGGGTCATTATGGCCACAGTTGGGTAATTATCGTCACGATAACGGTTAGTCTTCTTAGGGTAAGGATTTGTGTTTAGATTTAGCGTGAGGGCTATTGTCATTAGTCTAAAGGATTAAGCTTGGAGTAACAATTATGTTTAGTTTAGGATTGCGCTTGGGGACGTTATGCTGACAGCTTTGATAATATGCAGGTTTCTGGGCATCATATTCGTGTCTACGTTTGTATTAAGGGTTTCTGTTAGCTTTAGGGTCATTATGGCCACAGTTGGGTGAAGACTGCATTTGTAGACGTTAGGGGAATGCTTGCCTTACTGGTAGGTTTCTGGACAGGGTTTCAGGCTCTACATTGGTTTTATCAGTTAATGATAGCTCTAGGGTCATTATGGCCACAGTTGTAATTATCGTCAAGAAAATGGTAAGGTTCTTAGGGTAGGGATTTGTGTTTAGATTTAGCGTGAGGGCTATTGTCATTAGTCTAAAGGATGAAGGTTGGAGTAACAATTATGATTAGTTTAAGATTGCTCTTAGGGACGTTATTCTGACAGCTCGGCTTATGTGCAGGTTTCTGGGCATCATATTCGGGTCTACGTTAGTGTTCTGGGTTTATGTCAGCTTTAGGGTCATTATGGCCACAGTTGGGTGAAGATTGCATCTTTGGACTTTAGGGGAATGCTCGCCTTACGGGTAGGTTTCTGGACAGGGTTTTAGGGTCTACATTGGTGTTAAGGGTCTATGTTAGCTCTAGGGTCATTATGGCCACAGTTGGGTAATTATCGTCACGATAACGGTTAGTCTTCTTAGGGTAAGGATTTGTGTTTAGATTTAGCGTGAGGGCTATTGTCATTAGTCTAAAGGTTTAAGCTTGGAGTAACAATTATGTTTAGTTTAGGATTGCGCTTGGGGACGTTATGCTGAGAGCTCTGTTTATATGCAGGTTTCTGAGCATCATATTCGTGTCTACGTTGGTGTTATGGCTTTATGTTAGCTTTAGGGTCATTATGGCCACAGTTGGGTGAAGATTGCATTTTTGGACTTTAGGGGAATGCTCGCCTTACGGGTAGGTTTCTGGACAGGGTTTTAGGGTCTACAGTGGTGTTAAGGGTCTATGTTAGCTCTAGGGTCATTATGGCCACAGTTGTAATTATCGTCAAGAAAATGGTTAGGATTCTTAGGGTAAGGATTTGTGTTTAGATTTAGCGTGAAGGCTATTGGCATTAGACTAAAGGTTTAAGGTTGGAGTAACAATTATGATTAGTTTAGGATTGCGCTTGGGGACGTTATGCTGAGAGCTCTGTTTATATGCAGGTTTCTGAGCATCATATTCGTGTCTACGTTGGTGTTATGGCTTTATGTTAGCTTTAGGGTCATTATGGCCACAGTTGGGTGAAGACTGCATTTGTAGACGTTAGGGGAATGCTTGCCTTACCGGTAGGTTTCTGGATGGGTTTTAGGCTCTACATTGGTTTTATCGGTCAATGCTAGCTCTAGGGTCATTATGGCCACAGTTGGGTAATTACCGTCAAGATAACGGTTAGGCTTCTTAGGGTAAGGATTTGTGTTTAGATTTAGCGTGAGGGATATTGTCATTACTCTAAAGGTTTAGAGTTAAAGTAACAGTTATGATTAGTTTAAGATAGCGCTTAGGGACATTAGGCTTAGAGCTCGGCTTATGTGCAGGTTTCTGGGCCTCGTATTAAGGCCTACGTTGGGTTCTGGGTTTATTTAGCTCTAGGGTCATTATGGCCACAGTTGGGTAATTATTGTCATGATAACGGTTACGCGTCTTAGGGAAAAGATTTGTGTTTAGATTTAGCATGAGGGCTATTGGCATTAGTCTAAAGGTTTAGGGTTGGAGTAACAGTTATGTTTAGATGAAGATTGCGCTTAGGGATATTATGCTGACAGCTTTGATAATGTGCAGGTTTCTGGGCATCATATTCGTGTCTACGTTGGTGTTATGGGTTTCTGTTAGCTTTAGGGTCATATGGCCACAGTTGGTGAAGATTGCATTTGTGGACGTTAGGGGAATGCCCGTTTTATGGCTAGGTTTTGGACCGTGTTTTAGGGTCTACGTTTGTATTAAGGGTTTCTGTTAGCTTTAGGGTCATTATGGCCACAGTTGGGTGAAGACTGCATTTGTAGACGTTAGGGGAATGCTTGCCTTACCGGTAGGTTTCTGGATGGGTTTTAGGCTCTACATTGGTTTTATTGGTCAATGCTAGCTCTAGGGTCATTATGGCCACAGTTGGGTAATTACCGTCAAGATAACGGTTAGGCTTCTTAGGGTAAGGATTTGTGTTTAGATTTAGCGTGAGGTATATTGTCATTACTCTAAAGGTTTAGAGGTAAAGTAACAGTTATGATTAGTTTAAGATAGCGCTTAGGGACATTAGGCTTAGAGCTTGGCTTATGTGCAGGTTTCTGGGCCTCGTGTTAAGGTCTACGTTGGGTTCTGGGTTTATTTAGCTCTAGGGTCATAATGGCCACAGTTGTGTAATTATTGTCATGATAACGGTTACGCGTCTTAGGGAAAAGATTTGTGTTTAGATTTAGCGTGAGGGCTATTGTTATTACTCTAAAGGTTTTAGATGGGAGTAACAATTATGTTTTGTTTAAGATTGGACTTGGTGACGTTATGCTGAGCTCTGTTTATGTGCAGGTTTCTGGGCATCATATTCGGGTCTACGTTGGTGTTATGGCTTTATGTTAGCTTTAGGGTCATTATGGCCACAGTTGGGTTAAGACTGCATTTGTGGACGTTAGGGGAATGCTCGCCTTACGGGTAGGTTTCTGGATGGGTTTTAGGCTCTACATTGGTTTTATCGGTCAATGCTAGCTCTAGGGTCATTATGGCCACAGTTGGGTAATTATCGTCACGATAACGGTTAGTCTTCTTAGGGTAAGGATTTGTGTTTAGATTTAGCGTGAGGGCTATTGTCATTAGTCTAAAGGTTTAAGCTTGGAGTAACAATTATGTTTAGTTTAGGATTGCGCTTGGGGACGTTATGCTGACAGCTTTGATAATATGCAGGTTTCTGGGCATCATATTCGTGTCTACGTTTGTATTAAGGGTTTCTGTTAGCTTTAGGGTCATTATGGCCACAGTTGGGTGAAGACTGCATTTGTAGACGTTAGGGGAATGCTTGCCTTACCGGTAGGTTTCTGGATGGGTTTTAGGCTCTACATTGGTTTTATCGGTCAATGCTAGCTCTAGGGTCATTATGGCCACAGTTGGGTAATTACCGTCAAGATAACGGTTAGGCTTCTTAGGGTAAGGATTTGTGTTTAGATTTAGCGTGAGGGATATTGTCATTACTCTAAAGGTTTAGAGTTAAAGTAACAGTTATGATTAGTTTAAGATAGCGCTTAGGGACATTAGGCTTAGAGCTTGGCTTATGTGCAGGTTTCTGGGCCTCGTGTTAAGGTCTACATTGGGTTCTGGGTTTATTTAGCTCTAGGGTCATTATGGCCACAGTTGGGTAATTATCGTCATGATAACGGTTACGCGTCTTAGGGAAAAGATTTGTGTTTAGATTTAGCATGAGGGCTATTGGCATTAGTCTAAAGGTTTAGGGTTGGAGTAACAGTTATGTTTAGATGAAGATTGCTATTAGGGATATTATGCTGACAGCTTTGATAATGTGCAGGTTTCTGGGCATCATATTCGTGTCTACGTTGGTGTTATGGGTTTCTGTTAGCTTTAGGGTCATATGGCCACAGTTGGTGAAGATTGCATTTGTGGACGTTAGGGGAATGCCCGTTTTATGGCTAGGTTTTGGACCGTGTTTTAGGGTCTACGTTTGTATTAAGGGTTTCTGTTAGCTTTAGGGTCATTATGGCCACAGTTGGGTGAAGACTGCATTTGTAGACGTTAGGGGAATGCTTGCCTTACCGGTAGGTTTCTGGATGGGTTTTAGGGTCTACATTGGTTTTATCGGTCAATGCTAGCTCTAGGGTCATTATGGCCACAGTTGGGTAATTATCGTCACGATAACGGTTAGTCTTCTTAGGGTAAGGATTTGTGTTTAGATTTAGCGTGAGGGCTATTGTCATTAGTCTAAAGGATTAAGCTTGGAGTAACAATTATGTTTAGTTTAGGATTGCGCTTGGGGACGTTATGCTGACAGCTTTGATAATATGCAGGTTTCTGGGCATCATATTCGTGTCTACGTTTGTATTAAGGGTTTCTGTTAGCTTTAGGGTCATTATGGCCACAGTTGGGTGAAGACTGCATTTGTAGACGTTAGGGGAATGCTTGCCTTACCGGTAGGTTTCTGGACAGGGTTTCAGGCTCTACATTGGATTTATCAGTTAATGATAGCTCTAGGGTCATTATGGCCACAGTTGTAATTATCGTCAAGAAAATGGTAAGGTTCTTAGGGTAGGGATTTGTGTTTAGATTTAGCGTGAGGGCTATTGTCATTAGTCTAAAGGATGAAGGTTGGAGTAACAATTATGATTAGTTTAGGATTGCGCTTGGGGACGTTATGCTGAGAGCTCTGTTTATATGCAGGTTTCTGAGCATCATATTCGTGTCTACGTTGGTGTTATGGCTTTATGTTAGCTTTAGGGTCATTATGGCCACAGTTGGGTGAAGACTGCATTTGTAGACGTTAGGGGAATGCTTGCCTTACCGGTAGGTTTCTGGATGGGTTTTAGGCTCTACATTGGTTTTATCGGTCAATGCTAGCTCTAGGGTCATTATGGCCACAGTTGGGTAATTACCGTCAAGATAACGGTTAGGCTTCTTAGGGTAAGGATTTGTGTTTAGATTTAGCGTGAGGGATATTGTCATTACTCTAAAGGTTTAGAGGTAAAGTAACAGTTATGATTAGTTTAAGATAGCGCTTAGGGACATTAGGCTTAGAGCTCGGCTTATGTGCAGGTTTCTGGGCCTCGTATTAAGGCCTATGTTGGGTTCTGGGTTTATTTAGCTCTAGGGTCATTATGGCCACAGTTGGGTAATTATCGTCATGATAACGGTTACGCGTCTTAGGGAAAAGATTTGTGTTTAGATTTAGCATGAGGGCTATTGGCATTAGTCTAAAGGTTTAGGGTTGGAGTAACAGTTATGTTTAGATGAAGATTGCTATTAGGGATATTATGCTGACAGCTTTGTTAATGTGCAGGTTTCTGGGCATCATATTCGTGTCTACGTTGGTGTTATGGGTTTCTGTTAGCTTTAGGGTCATATGGCCACAGTTGGTGAAGATTGCATTTGTGGACGTTAGGGGAATGCTTGCCTTACCGGTAGGTTTCTGGATGGGTTTTAGGCTCTACATTGGTTTTATCGGTCAATGCTAGCTCTAGGGTCATTATGGCCACAGTTGGGTAATTATCGTCACGATAACGGTTAGTCTTCTTAGGGTAAGGATTTGTGTTTAGATTTAGCGTGAAGGCTATTTGCATTAGACTAAAGGTTTAAGGTTGGAGTAACAATTATGATTAGTTTAGGATTGCGCTTGGGGACGTTATGCTGAGAGCTCTGTTTATATGCAGGTTTCTGAGCATCATATTCGTGTCTACGTTGGTGTTATGGCTTTATGTTAGCTTTAGGGTCATTATGGCCACAGTTGGGTGAAGACTGCATTTGTAGACGTTAGGGGAATGCTTGCCTTACCGGTAGGTTTCTGGATGGGTTTTAGGCTCTACATTGGTTTTATCGGTCAATGCTAGCTCTAGGGTCATTATGGCCACAGTTGGGTAATTATCGTCACGATAACGGTTAGTCTTCTTAGGGTAAGGATTTGTGTTTAGATTTAGCGTGAGGGCTATTGTCATTAGTCTAAAAGATTAAGCTTGGAGTAACAATTATGTTTAGTTTAGGATTGCGCTTGGGGACGTTATGCTGACAGCTTTGATAATATGCAGGTTTCTGGGCATCATATTCGTGTCTACGTTTGTATTAAGGGTTTCTGTTAGCTTTAGGGTCATTATGGCCACAGTTGGGTGAAGACTGCATTTGTAGACGTTAGGGGAATGCTTGCCTTACCGGTAGGTTTCTGGATGGGTTTTAGGCTCTACATTGGTTTTATCGGTCAATGCTAGCTCTAGGGTCATTATGGCCACAGTTGGGTAATTATCGTCAAGAAAATGGTTAGGCTTCTTAGGGTAAGGATTTGTGTTTAGATTTAGCGTGAGGGCTATTGTCTTTAGTCTAAGGGTTTAAGGTTGGAGAACAATTATGTTTAGTTTAGGATTGCGCTTGGGGACGTTATGCTGACAGCTTTGATAATGTGCAGGTTTCTGGGCATCATATTCGTGTCTACTTTGGTGTTATGGGTTTATGTTAGCTTTAGGGTCATTATGGCCACAGTTGGGTGAAGACTGCATTTGTGGACGTTAGGGGAATGCTCGCCTTACCGGTAGGTTTCTGGATGGGTTTTAGGCTCTACATTGGTTTTATCGGTCAATGCTAGCTCTAGGGTCATTATGGCCACAGTTGGGTAATTACCGTCAAGATAACGGTTAGGCTTCTTAGGGTAAGGATTTGTGTTTAGATTTAGCGTGAGGGATATTGTCATTACTCTAAAGGTTTAGAGTTAAAGTAACAGTTATGATTAGTTTAAGATAGCGCTTAGGGACATTAGGCTTAGAGCTCGGCTTATGTGCAGGTTTCTGGGCCTCGTATTAAGGCCTACGTTGGGTTCTGGGTTTATTTAGCTCTAGGGTCATAATGGCCACAGTTGTGTAATTATTGTCATGATAACGGTTACGCGTCTTAGGGAAAAGATTTGTGTTTAGATTTAGCGTGAGGGCTATTGTTATTACTCTAAAGGTTTTAGATGGGAGTAACAATTATGTTTTGTTTAAGATTGGACTTGGTGACGTTATGCTGAGCTCTGTTTATGTGCAGGTTTCTGGGCATCATATTCGGGTCTACGTTGGTGTTATGGCTTTATGTTAGCTTTAGGGTCATTATGGCCACAGTTGGGTGAAGATTGCATCTTTGGACTTTAGGGGAATGCTCGCCTTACGGGTAGGTTTCTGGATGGGTTTTAGGCTCTACATTGGTTTTATCGGTCAATGCTAGCTCTAGGGTCATTATGGCCACAGTTGGGTAATTATCGTCACGATAACGGTTAGTCTTCTTAGGGTAAGGATTTGTGTTTAGATTTAGCGTGAGGGCTATTGTCATTAGTCTAAAGGTTTAAGCTTGGAGTAACAATTATGTTTAGTTTAGGATTGCGCTTGGGGACGTTATGCTGACAGCTTTGATAATATGCAGGTTTCTGGGCATCATATTCGTGTCTACGTTTGTATTAAGGGTTTCTGTTAGCTTTAGGGTCATTATGGCCACAGTTGGGTGAAGACTGCATTTGTAGACGTTAGGGGAATGCTTGCCTTACCGGTAGGTTTCTGGATGGGTTTTAGGCTCTACATTGGTTTTATCGGTCAATGCTAGCTCTAGGGTCATTATGGCCACAGTTGGGTAATTACCGTCAAGATAACGGTTAGGCTTCTTAGGGTAAGGATTTGTGTTTAGATTTAGCGTGAGGGATATTGTCATTACTCTAAAGGTTTAGAGTTAAAGTAACAGTTATGATTAGTTTAAGATAGCGCTTAGGGACATTAGGCTTAGAGCTCGGCTTATGTGCAGGTTTCTGGGCCTCGTATTAAGGCCTACGTTGGGTTCTGGGTTTATTTAGCTCTAGGGTCATTATGGCCACAGTTGGGTAATTATCGTCATGATAACGGTTACGCGTCTTAGGGAAAAGATTTGTGTTTAGATTTAGCATGAGGGCTATTGGCATTAGTCTAAAGGTTTAGGGTTGGAGTAACAGTTATGTTTAGATGAAGATTGCTATTAGGGATATTATGCTGACAGCTTTGATAATGTGCAGGTTTCTGGGCATCATATTCGTGTCTACGTTGGTGTTATGGGTTTCTGTTAGCTTTAGGGTCATATGGCCACAGTTGGTGAAGATTGCATTTGTGGACGTTAGGGGAATGCCCGTTTTATGGCTAGGTTTTGGACCGTGTTTTAGGGTCTACGTTTGTATTAAGGGTTTCTGTTAGCTTTAGGGTCATTATGGCCACAGTTGGGTGAAGACTGCATTTGTAGACGTTAGGGGAATGCTTACCTTACCGGTAGGTTTCTGGATGGGTTTTAGGGTCTACATTGGTTTTATCGGTCAATGCTAGCTCTAGGGTCATTATGGCCACAGTTGGGTAATTATCGTCACGATAACGGTTAGTCTTCTTAGGGTAAGGATTTGTGTTTAGATTTAGCGTGAGGTATATTGTCATTACTCTAAAGGTTTAGAGGTAAAGTAACAGTTATGATTAGTTTAAGATAGCGCTTAGGGACATTAGGCTTAGAGCTTGGCTTATGTGCAGGTTTCTGGGCCTCGTGTTAAGGTCTACGTTGGGTTCTGGGTTTATTTAGCTCTAGGGTCATAATGGCCACAGTTGTGTAATTATTGTCATGATAACGGTTACGCGTCTTAGGGAAAAGATTTGTGTTTAGATTTAGCGTGAGGGATATTGTTATTACTCTAAAGGTTTTAGATGGGAGTAACAATTATGTTTTGTTTAAGATTGGACTTGGTGACGTTATGCTGAGCTCTGTTTATGTGCAGGTTTCTGGGCATCATATTCGGGTCTACGTTGGTGTTATGGCTTTATGTTATCTTTAGGGTCATTATGGCCACAGTTGGGTTAAGACTGCATTTGTGGACGTTAGGGGAATGCTCGCCTTACGGGTAGGTTTCTGGATGGGTTTTAGGCTCTACATTGGTTTTATCGGTCAATGCTAGCTCTAGGGTCATTATGGCCACAGTTGGGTAATTATCGTCACGATAACGGTTAGTCTTCTTAGGGTAAGGATTTGTGTTTAGATTTAGCGTGAGGGCTATTGTCATTAGTCTAAAGGTTTAAGCTTGGAGTAACAATTATGTTTAGTTTAGGATTGCGCTTGGGGACGTTATGCTGACAGCTTTGATAATATGCAGGTTTCTGGGCATCATATTCGTGTCTACGTTTGTATTAAGGGTTTCTGTTAGCTTTAGGGTCATTATGGCCACAGTTGGGTGAAGACTGCATTTGTAGACGTTAGGGGAATGCTTGCCTTACCGGTAGGTTTCTGGATGGGTTTTAGGCTCTACATTGGTTTTATCGGTCAATGCTAGCTCTAGGGTCATTATGGCCACAGTTGGGTAATTACCGTCAAGATAACGGTTAGGCTTCTTAGGGTAAGGATTTGTGTTTAGATTTAGCGTGAGGTATATTGTCATTACTCTAAAGGTTTAGAGGTAAAGTAACAGTTATGATTAGTTTAAGATAGCGCTTAGGGACATTAGGCTTAGAGCTTGGCTTATGTGCAGGTTTCTGGGCCTCGTGTTAAGGTCTACGTTGGGTTCTGGGTTTATTTAGCTCTAGGGTCATAATGGCCACAGTTGTGTAATTATTGTCATGATAACGGTTACGCGTCTTAGGGAAAAGATTTGTGTTTAGATTTAGCGTGAGGGATATTGTTATTACTCTAAAGGTTTTAGATGGGAGTAACAATTATGTTTTGTTTAAGATTGGACTTGGTGACGTTATGCTGAGCTCTGTTTATGTGCAGGTTTCTGGGCATCATATTCGGGTCTACGTTGGTGTTATGGCTTTATGTTAGCTTTAGGGTCATTATGGCCACAGTTGGGTTAAGACTGCATTTGTGGACGTTAGGGGAATGCTCGCCTTACGGGTAGGTTTCTGGACAGGGTTTTAGGGTCTACATTGGTTTTATCGGTCAATGCTAACTCTAGGGTCATTATGGCCACAGTTGGGTAATTATCGTCACGATAACGGTTAGTCTTCTTAGGGTAAGGATTTGTGTTTAGATTTAGCGTGAGGGCTATTGGCATTAGTCTAAAGGTTTAAGCTTGGAGTAACAATTATGTTTAGTTTAGGATTGCGCTTGGGGACGTTATGCTGACAGCTTTGATAATATGCAGGTTTCTGGGCATCATATTCGTGTCTACGTTTGTATTAAGGGTTTCTGTTAGCTTTAGGGTCATTATGGCCACAGTTGGGTGAAGACTGCATTTGTAGACGTTAGGGGAATGCTTGCCTTACCGGTAGGTTTCTGGATGGGTTTTAGGCTCTACATTGGTTTTATCGGTCAATGCTAGCTCTAGGGTCATTATGGCCACAGTTGGGTAATTACCGTCAAGATAACGGTTAGGCTTCTTAGGGTAAGGATTTGTGTTTAGATTTAGCGTGAGGGATATTGTCATTACTCTAAAGGTTTAGAGGTAAAGTAACAGTTATGATTAGTTTAAGATAGCGCTTAGGGACATTAGGCTTAGAGCTCGGCTTATGTGCAGGTTTCTGGGCCTCGTATTAAGGCCTATGTTGGGTTCTGGGTTTATTTAGCTCTAGGGTCATTATGGCCACAGTTGGGTAATTATCGTCATGATAACGGTTACGCGTCTTAGGGAAAAGATTTGTGTTTAGATTTAGCATGAGGGCTATTGGCATTAGTCTAAAGGTTTAGGGTTGGAGTAACAGTTATGTTTAGATGAAGATTGCTATTAGGGATATTATGCTGACAGCTTTGTTAATGTGCAGGTTTCTGGGCATCATATTCGTGTCTACGTTGGTGTTATGGGTTTCTGTTAGCTTTAGGGTCATATGGCCACAGTTGGTGAAGATTGCATTTGTGGACGTTAGGGGAATGCTTGCCTTACCGGTAGGTTTCTGGATGGGTTTTAGGCTCTACATTGGTTTTATCGGTCAATGCTAGCTCTAGGGTCATTATGGCCACAGTTGGGTAATTATCGTCACGATAACGGTTAGTCTTCTTAGGGTAAGGATTTGTGTTTAGATTTAGCGTGAAGGCTATTTGCATTAGACTAAAGGTTTAAGGTTGGAGTAACAATTATGATTAGTTTAGGATTGCGCTTGGGGACGTTATGCTGAGAGCTCTGTTTATATGCAGGTTTCTGAGCATCATATTCGTGTCTACGTTGGTGTTATGGCTTTATGTTAGCTTTAGGGTCATTATGGCCACAGTTGGGTGAAGACTGCATTTGTAGACGTTAGGGGAATGCTTGCCTTACCGGTAGGTTTCTGGATGGGTTTTAGGCTCTACATTGGTTTTATCGGTCAATGCTAGCTCTAGGGTCATTATGGCCACAGTTGGGTAATTATCGTCACGATAACGGTTAGTCTTCTTAGGGTAAGGATTTGTGTTTAGATTTAGCGTGAGGGCTATTGTCATTAGTCTAAAAGATTAAGCTTGGAGTAACAATTATGTTTAGTTTAGGATTGCGCTTGGGGACGTTATGCTGACAGCTTTGATAATATGCAGGTTTCTGGGCATCATATTCGTGTCTACGTTTGTATTAAGGGTTTCTGTTAGCTTTAGGGTCATTATGGCCACAGTTGGGTGAAGACTGCATTTGTAGACGTTAGGGGAATGCTTGCCTTACCGGTAGGTTTCTGGATGGGTTTTAGGCTCTACATTGGTTTTATCGGTCAATGCTAGCTCTAGGGTCATTATGGCCACAGTTGGGTAATTATCGTCAAGAAAATGGTTAGGCTTCTTAGGGTAAGGATTTGTGTTTAGATTTAGCGTGAGGGCTATTGTCTTTAGTCTAAGGGTTTAAGGTTGGAGAACAATTATGTTTAGTTTAGGATTGCGCTTGGGGACGTTATGCTGACAGCTTTGATAATGTGCAGGTTTCTGGGCATCATATTCGTGTCTACTTTGGTGTTATGGGTTTATGTTAACTTTAGGGTCATTATGGCCACAGTTGGGTGAAGACTGCATTTGTGGACGTTAGGGGAATGCTCGCCTTACCGGTAGGTTTCTGGATGGGTTTTAGGCTCTACATTGGTTTTATCGGTCAATGCTAGCTCTAGGGTCATTATGGCCACAGTTGGGTAATTACCGTCAAGATAACGGTTAGGCTTCTTAGGGTAAGGATTTGTGTTTAGATTTAGCGTGAGGGATATTGTCATTACTCTAAAGGTTTAGAGTTAAAGTAACAGTTATGATTAGTTTAAGATAGCGCTTAGGGACATTAGGCTTAGAGCTCGGCTTATGTGCAGGTTTCTGGGCCTCGTATTAAGGCCTACGTTGGGTTCTGGGTTTATTTAGCTCTAGGGTCATAATGGCCACAGTTGTGTAATTATTGTCATGATAACGGTTACGCGTCTTAGGGAAAAGATTTGTGTTTAGATTTAGCGTGAGGGCTATTGTTATTACTCTAAAGGTTTTAGATGGGAGTAACAATTATGTTTTGTTTAAGATTGGACTTGGTGACGTTATGCTGAGCTCTGTTTATGTGCAGGTTTCTGGGCATCATATTCGGGTCTACGTTGGTGTTATGGCTTTATGTTAGCTTTAGGGTCATTATGGCCACAGTTGGGTGAAGATTGCATCTTTGGACTTTAGGGGAATGCTCGCCTTACGGGTAGGTTTCTGGATGGGTTTTAGGCTCTACATTGGTTTTATCGGTCAATGCTAGCTCTAGGGTCATTATGGCCACAGTTGGGTAATTATCGTCACGATAACGGTTAGTCTTCTTAGGGTAAGGATTTGTGTTTAGATTTAGCGTGAGGGCTATTGTCATTAGTCTAAAGGTTTAAGCTTGGAGTAACAATTATGTTTAGTTTAGGATTGCGCTTGGGGACGTTATGCTGACAGCTTTGATAATATGCAGGTTTCTGGGCATCATATTCGTGTCTACGTTTGTATTAAGGGTTTCTGTTAGCTTTAGGGTCATTATGGCCACAGTTGGGTGAAGACTGCATTTGTAGACGTTAGGGGAATGCTTGCCTTACCGGTAGGTTTCTGGATGGGTTTTAGGCTCTACATTGGTTTTATCGGTCAATGCTAGCTCTAGGGTCATTATGGCCACAGTTGGGTAATTACCGTCAAGATAACGGTTAGGCTTCTTAGGGTAAGGATTTGTGTTTAGATTTAGCGTGAGGGATATTGTCATTACTCTAAAGGTTTAGAGTTAAAGTAACAGTTATGATTAGTTTAAGATAGCGCTTAGGGACATTAGGCTTAGAGCTCGGCTTATGTGCAGGTTTCTGGGCCTCGTATTAAGGCCTACGTTGGGTTCTGGGTTTATTTAGCTCTAGGGTCATTATGGCCACAGTTGGGTAATTATCGTCATGATAACGGTTACGCGTCTTAGGGAAAAGATTTGTGTTTAGATTTAGCATGAGGGCTATTGGCATTAGTCTAAAGGTTTAGGGTTGGAGTAACAGTTATGTTTAGATGAAGATTGCTATTAGGGATATTATGCTGACAGCTTTGATAATGTGCAGGTTTCTGGGCATCATATTCGTGTCTACGTTGGTGTTATGGGTTTCTGTTAGCTTTAGGGTCATATGGCCACAGTTGGTGAAGATTGCATTTGTGGACGTTAGGGGAATGCCCGTTTTATGGCTAGGTTTTGGACCGTGTTTTAGGGTCTACGTTTGTATTAAGGGTTTCTGTTAGCTTTAGGGTCATTATGGCCACAGTTGGGTGAAGACTGCATTTGTAGACGTTAGGGGAATGCTTACCTTACCGGTAGGTTTCTGGATGGGTTTTAGGGTCTACATTGGTTTTATCGGTCAATGCTAGCTCTAGGGTCATTATGGCCACAGTTGGGTAATTATCGTCACGATAACGGTTAGTCTTCTTAGGGTAAGGATTTGTGTTTAGATTTAGCGTGAGGTATATTGTCATTACTCTAAAGGTTTAGAGGTAAAGTAACAGTTATGATTAGTTTAAGATAGCGCTTAGGGACATTAGGCTTAGAGCTTGGCTTATGTGCAGGTTTCTGGGCCTCGTGTTAAGGTCTACGTTGGGTTCTGGGTTTATTTAGCTCTAGGGTCATAATGGCCACAGTTGTGTAATTATTGTCATGATAACGGTTACGCGTCTTAGGGAAAAGATTTGTGTTTAGATTTAGCGTGAGGGATATTGTTATTACTCTAAAGGTTTTAGATGGGAGTAACAATTATGTTTTGTTTAAGATTGGACTTGGTGACGTTATGCTGAGCTCTGTTTATGTGCAGGTTTCTGGGCATCATATTCGGGTCTACGTTGGTGTTATGGCTTTATGTTATCTTTAGGGTCATTATGGCCACAGTTGGGTTAAGACTGCATTTGTGGACGTTAGGGGAATGCTCGCCTTACGGGTAGGTTTCTGGATGGGTTTTAGGCTCTACATTGGTTTTATCGGTCAATGCTAGCTCTAGGGTCATTATGGCCACAGTTGGGTAATTATCGTCACGATAACGGTTAGTCTTCTTAGGGTAAGGATTTGTGTTTAGATTTAGCGTGAGGGCTATTGTCATTAGTCTAAAGGTTTAAGCTTGGAGTAACAATTATGTTTAGTTTAGGATTGCGCTTGGGGACGTTATGCTGACAGCTTTGATAATATGCAGGTTTCTGGGCATCATATTCGTGTCTACGTTTGTATTAAGGGTTTCTGTTAGCTTTAGGGTCATTATGGCCACAGTTGGGTGAAGACTGCATTTGTAGACGTTAGGGGAATGCTTGCCTTACCGGTAGGTTTCTGGATGGGTTTTAGGCTCTACATTGGTTTTATCGGTCAATGCTAGCTCTAGGGTCATTATGGCCACAGTTGGGTAATTACCGTCAAGATAACGGTTAGGCTTCTTAGGGTAAGGATTTGTGTTTAGATTTAGCGTGAGGTATATTGTCATTACTCTAAAGGTTTAGAGGTAAAGTAACAGTTATGATTAGTTTAAGATAGCGCTTAGGGACATTAGGCTTAGAGCTTGGCTTATGTGCAGGTTTCTGGGCCTCGTGTTAAGGTCTACGTTGGGTTCTGGGTTTATTTAGCTCTAGGGTCATAATGGCCACAGTTGTGTAATTATTGTCATGATAACGGTTACGCGTCTTAGGGAAAAGATTTGTGTTTAGATTTAGCGTGAGGGATATTGTTATTACTCTAAAGGTTTTAGATGGGAGTAACAATTATGTTTTGTTTAAGATTGGACTTGGTGACGTTATGCTGAGCTCTGTTTATGTGCAGGTTTCTGGGCATCATATTCGGGTCTACGTTGGTGTTATGGCTTTATGTTAGCTTTAGGGTCATTATGGCCACAGTTGGGTTAAGACTGCATTTGTGGACGTTAGGGGAATGCTCGCCTTACGGGTAGGTTTCTGGACAGGGTTTTAGGGTCTACATTGGTTTTATCGGTCAATGCTAACTCTAGGGTCATTATGGCCACAGTTGGGTAATTATCGTCACGATAACGGTTAGTCTTCTTAGGGTAAGGATTTGTGTTTAGATTTAGCGTGAGGGCTATTGGCATTAGTCTAAAGGTTTAAGCTTGGAGTAACAATTATGTTTAGTTTAGGATTGCGCTTGGGGACGTTATGCTGACAGCTTTGATAATATGCAGGTTTCTGGGCATCATATTCGTGTCTACGTTTGTATTAAGGGTTTCTGTTAGCTTTAGGGTCATTATGGCCACAGTTGGGTGAAGACTGCATTTGTAGACGTTAGGGGAATGCTTGCCTTACCGGTAGGTTTCTGGATGGGTTTTAGGCTCTACATTGGTTTTATCGGTCAATGCTAGCTCTAGGGTCATTATGGCCACAGTTGGGTAATTATCGTCAAGATAACGGTTAGGCTTCTTAGGGTAAGGATTTGTGTTTAGATTTAGCGTGAGGGCTATTGGCATTAGTCTAAGGGTTTAAGGTTGGAGAACAATTATGTTTAGTTTAGGATTGCGCTTGGGGACGTTATGCTGACAGCTTTGATAATGTGCAGGTTTCTGGGCATCATATTCGTGTCTACTTTGGTGTTATGGGTTTATGTTAGCTTTAGGGTCATTATGGCCACAGTTGGTGAAGACTGCCTTTGTGGACGTTAGGGGAATGCTCGCCTTACCGGTAGGTTTCTGGACAGGGTTTCAGGCTCTACATTGGTTTTATCAGTTAATGATAGCTCTAGGGTCATTATGGCCACAGTTGTAATTATCGTCAAGAAAATGGTAAAGTTCTTAGGGTAGGGATTTGTGTTTAGATTTAGCGTAACGGATATTGTCATTACTCTAAAGGATGAAGGTTGGAGTAACAATTATGATTAGTTTAAGATTGCTCTTAGGGACGTTATTCTGACAGCTCGGCTTATGTGCAGGTTTCTGGGCATCATATTCGGGTCTACGTTAGTGTTCTGGGTTTATGTCAGCTTTAGGGTCATTATGGCCACAGTTGGGTGAAGATTGCATCTTTGGACTTTAGGGGAATGCTCGCCTTACGGGTAGGTTTCTGGACAGGGTTTTAGGGTCTACATTGGTGTTAAGGGTCTATGTTAGCTCTAGGGTCATTATGGCCACAGTTGTAATTATCGTCAAGAAAATGGTTAGGATTCTTAGGGTAAGGATTTGTGTTTAGATTTAGCGTGAAGGCTATTGGCATTAGACTAAAGGTTTAAGGTTGGAGTAACAATTATGATTAGTTTAGGATTGCGCTTGGGGACGTTATGCTGAGAGCTCTGTTTATATGCAGGTTTCTGAGCATCATATTCGTGTCTACGTTGGTGTTATGGCTTTATGTTAGCTTTAGGGTCATTATGGCCACAGTTGGGTGAAGACTGCATTTGTAGACGTTAGGGGAATGCTTGCCTTACCGGTAGGTTTCTGGATGGGTTTTAGGCTCTACATTGGTTTTATTGGTCAATGCTAGCTCTAGGGTCATTATGGCCACAGTTGGGTAATTATCGTCAAGATAACTGTTAGGCTTCTTAGGGTAAGGATTTGTGTTTAGATTTAGCGTGAGGTATATTGTCATTACTCTAAAGGTTTAGAGGTAAAGTAACAGTTATGATTAGTTTAAGATAGCGCTTAGGGACATTAGGCTTAGAGCTTGGCTTATGTGCAGGTTTCTGGGCCTCGTGTTAAGGTCTACGTTGGGTTCTGGGTTTATTTAGCTCTAGGGTCATAATGGCCACAGTTGTGTAATTATTGTCATGATAACGGTTACGCGTCTTAGGGAAAAGATTTGTGTTTAGATTTAGCGTGAGGGATATTGTTATTACTCTAAAGGTTTTAGATGGGAGTAACAATTATGTTTTGTTTAAGATTGGACTTGGTGACGTTATGCTGAGCTCTGTTTATGTGCAGGTTTCTGGGCATCATATTCGGGTCTACGTTGGTGTTATGGCTTTATGTTAGCTTTAGGGTCATTATGGCCACAGTTGGGTTAAGACTGCATTTGTGGACGTTAGGGGAATGCTCGCCTTACGGGTAGGTTTCTGGACAGGGTTTTAGGGTCTACATTGGTTTTATCGGTCAATGCTAACTCTAGGGTCATTATGGCCACAGTTGGGTAATTATCGTCACGATAACGGTTAGTCTTCTTAGGGTAAGGATTTGTGTTTAGATTTAGCGTGAGGGCTATTGTCATTAGTCTAAAGGTTTAAGCTTGGAGTAACAATTATGTTTAGTTTAGGATTGCGCTTGGGGACGTTATGCTACAGCTTTGATAATATGCAGGTTTCTGGGCATCATATTCGTGTCTACATTTGTATTAAGGGTTTCTGTTAGCTTTAGGGTCATTATGGCCACAGTTGGGTGAAGACTGCATTTGTAGACGTTAGGGGAATGCTTGCCTTACCGGTAGGTTTCTGGATGGGTTTTAGGCTCTACATTGGTTTTATCGGTCAATGCTAGCTCTAGGGTCATTATGGCCACAGTTGGGTAATTATCGTCAAGATAACGGTTAGGCTTCTTAGGGTAAGGATTTGTGTTTAGATTTAGCGTGAGGGCTATTGTCATTAGTCTAAGGGTTTAAGGTTGGAGAACTATTATGTTTAGTTTAGGATTGCGCTTGGGGACGTTATGCTGACAGCTTTGATAATGTGCAGGTTTCTGGGCATCATATTCGTGTCTACTTTGGTGTTATGGGTTTATGTTAGCTTTAGGGTCATTATGGCCACAGTTGGTGAAGACTGCCTTTGTGGATGTTAGGGGAATGCTCGCCTTACCGGTAGGTTTCTGGACAGGGTTTCAGGCTCTACATTGGTTTTATCAGTTAATGATAGCTCTAGGGTCATTATGGCCACAGTTGTAATTATCGTCAAGAAAATGGTAATGTTCTTAGGGTAGGGATTTGTGTTTAGATTTAGCGTAACGGATATTGTCATTACTCTAAAGGATGAAGGTTGGAGTAACAATTATGATTAGTTTAAGATTGCTCTTAGGGACGTTATTCTGACAGCTCGGCTTATGTGCAGGTTTCTGGGCATCATATTCGGGTCTACGTTAGTGTTCTGGGTTTATGTCAGCTTTAGGGTCATTATGGCCACAGTTGGGTGAAGATTGCATCTTTGGACTTTAGGGGAATGCTCGCCTTACGGGTAGGTTTCTGGACAGGGTTTTAGGGTCTACATTGGTTTTATCGGTCAATGCTAGCTCTAGGGTCATTATGGCCACAGTTGGGTAATTATCGTCAAGATAACGGTTAGGCTTCTTAGGGTAAGGATTTGTGTTTAGATTTAGCGTGAGGGATATTGTCATTACTCTAAAGGTTTAGAGGTAAAGTAACAGTTATGATTAGTTTAAGATAGCGCTTAGGGACATTAGGCTTAGAGCTCGGCTTATGTGCAGGTTTCTGGGCCTCGTATTAAGGTCTACGTTGGGTTCTGGGTTTATTTAGCTCTAGGGTCATTATGGCCACAGTTGGGTAATTATCGTCATGATAACGGTTACGCGTCTTAGGGAAAAGATTTGTGTTTAGATTTAGCATGAGGGCTATTGGCATTAGTCTAAAGGTTTAGGGTTGGAGTAACAGTTATGTTTAGATGAAGATTGCGCTTAGGGATATTATGCTGACAGCTTTGATAATGTGCAGGTTTCTGGGCATCATATTCGTGTCTACGTTGGTGTTATGGGTTTCTGTTAGCTTTAGGGTCATATGGCCACAGTTGGTGAAGATTGCATTTGTGGACGTTAGGGGAATGCCCGTTTTATGGCTAGGTTTTGGACCGTGTTTTAGGGTCTACGTTTGTATTAAGGGTTTCTGTTAGCTTTAGGGTCATTATGGCCACAGTTGGGTGAAGACTGCATTTGTAGACGTTAGGGGAATGCTTGCCTTACCGGTAGGTTTCTGGATGGGTTTTAGGCTCTACATTGGTTTTATCGGTCAATGCTAGCTCTAGGGTCATTATGGCCACAGTTGGGTAATTACCGTCAAGATAACGGTTAGGCTTCTTAGGGTAAGGATTTGTGTTTAGATTTAGCGTGAGGTATATTGTCATTACTCTAAAGGTTTAGAGGTAAAGTAACAGTTATGATTAGTTTAAGATAGCGCTTAGGGACATTAGGCTTAGAGCTTGGCTTATGTGCAGGTTTCTGGGCCTCGTGTTAAGGTCTACGTTGGGTTCTGGGTTTATTTAGCTCTAGGGTCATAATGGCCACAGTTGTGTAATTATTGTCATGATAACGGTTACGCGTCTTAGGGAAAAGATTTGTGTTTAGATTTAGCGTGAGGGATATTGTTATTACTCTAAAGGTTTTAGATGGGAGTAACAATTATGTTTTGTTTAAGATTGGACTTGGTGACGTTATGCTGAGCTCTGTTTATGTGCAGGTTTCTGGGCATCATATTCGGGTCTACGTTGGTGTTATGGCTTTATGTTAGCTTTAGGGTCATTATGGCCACAGTTGGGTTAAGACTGCATTTGTGGACGTTAGGGGAATGCTCGCCTTACGGGTAGGTTTCTGGACAGGGTTTTAGGGTCTACATTGGTTTTATCGGTCAATGCTAACTCTAGGGTCATTATGGCCACAGTTGGGTAATTATCGTCACGATAACGGTTAGTCTTCTTAGGGTAAGGATTTGTGTTTAGATTTAGCGTGAGGGCTATTGTCATTAGTCTAAAGGTTTAAGCTTGGAGTAACAATTATGTTTAGTTTAGGATTGCGCTTGGGGACGTTATGCTGACAGCTTTGATAATGTGCAGGTTTCTGGGCATCATATTCGTGTCTACGTTGGTGTTATGGGTTTATGTTAGCTTTAGGGTCATTATGGCCACAGTTGGTGAAGACTGCCTTTGTGGACGTTAGGGGAATGCTCGCCTTACGGGTAGGTTTCTGGACAGGGTTTTAGGGTCTACATTGGTTTTATCGGTCAATGCTAGCTCTAGGGTCATTATGGCCACAGTTGGGTAATTATCGTCAAGATAACGGTTAGGCTTCTTAGGGTAAGGATTTGTGTTTAGATTTAGCGTGAGGGATATTGTCATTACTCTAAAGGTTTAGAGTTAAAGTAACAGTTATGATTAGTTTAAGATAGCGCTTAGGGACATTAGGCTTAGAGCTCGGCTTATGTGCAGGTTTCTGGGCCTCGTATTAAGGCCTACGTTGGGTTCTGGGTTTATTTAGCTCTAGGGTCATTATGGCCACAGTTGGGTAATTATCGTCATGATAACGGTTACGCGTCTTAGGGAAAAGATTTGTGTTTAGATTTAGCATGAGGGCTATTGGCATTAGTCTAAAGGTTTAGGGTTGGAGTAACAGTTATGTTTAGATGAAGATTGCGCTTAGGGATATTATGCTGACAGCTTTGATAATGTGCAGGTTTCTGGGCATCATATTCGTGTCTACGTTGGTGTTATGGCTTTATGTTAGCTCTAGGGTCATTATGGCCACAGTTGGGTTAAGACTGCATTTGTAGACGTTAGGGGAATGCTCGCCTTACTGGTAGGTTTCTGGATGGGTTTTAGGCTCTACATTGGTTTTATCGGTCAATGCTAGCTCTAGGGTCATTATGGCCACAGTTGGGTAATTATCGTCACGATAACGGTTAGTCTTCTTAGGGTAAGGATTTGTGTTTAGATTTAGCGTGAGGTATATTGTCATTAGTCTAAAGGATTAAGCTTGGAGTAACAATTATGTTTAGTTTAGGATTGCGCTTGGGGACGTTATGCTGACAGCTTTGATAATATGCAGGTTTCTGGGCATCATATTCGTGTCTACGTTTGTATTAAGGGTTTCTGTTAGCTTTAGGGTCATTATGGCCACAGTTGGGTGAAGACTGCATTTGTAGACGTTAGGGGAATGCTTGCCTTACCGGTAGGTTTCTGGATGGGTTTTAGGCTCTACATTGGTTTTATCGGTCAATGCTAGCTCTAGGGTCATTATGGCCACAGTTGGGTAATTATCGTCAAGAAAATGGTTAGGCTTCTTAGGGTAAGGATTTGTGTTTAGATTTAGCGTGAGGGCTATTGTCTTTAGTCTAAGGGTTTAAGGTTGGAGAACAATTATGTTTAGTTTAGGATTGCGATTGGGGACATTATGCTGACAGCTTTGATAATGTGCAGGTTTCTGGGCATCATATTCGTGTCTACTTTGGTGTTATGGGTTTATGTTAGCTTTAGGGTCATTATGGCCACAGTTGGGTGAAGACTGCCTTTGTGGACGTTAGGGGAATGCTCGCCTTACCGGTAGGTTTCTGGACAGGGTTTCAGGCTCTACATTGGTTTTATCAGTTAATGATAGCTCTAGGGTCATTATGGCCACAGTTGTAATTATCGTCAAGAAAATGGTAAGGTTCTTAAGGTAGGGATTTGTGTTTAGATTTAGCGTGAGGGCTATTGTCATTACTCTAAAGGATGAAGGTTGGAGTAACAATTATGATTAGTTTAAGATTGCTCTTAGGGACGTTATTCTAACAGCTCGGCTTATGTGCAGGTTTCTGGGCATCATATTCGGGTCTACGTTAGTGTTCTGGGTTTATGTCAGCTTTAGGGTCATTATGGCCACAGTTGGGTGAAGATTGCATTTTTGAAGGTTACGGGAATGCTCTCCTTACGGGTAGATTTCTGGACAGGGTTTTAGGGTCTACATTGGTGTTAAGGGTCTATGTTAGCTCTAGGGTCATTATGGCCACAGTTGTAATTATCGTCAAGAAAATGGTTAGGCTTCTTAGGTTAAGGATTTGTGTTTAGATTTAGCGTGAAGGCTATTGGCATTAGACTAAAGGTTTAAGGTTGGAGTAACAATTATGATTAGTTTAGGATTGCGCTTGGGGACGTTATGCTGAGAGCTCTGTTTATATGCAGGTTTCTGAGCATCATATTCGTGTCTACGTTGGTGTTATGGCTTTATGTTAGCTTTAGGGTCATTATGGCCACAGTTGGGTGAAGACTGCATTTGTAGACGTTAGGGGAATGCTTGCCTTACCGGTAGGTTTCTGGATGGGTTTTAGGCTCTACATTGGTTTTATCGGTCAATGCTAGCTCTAGGGTCATTATGGCCACAGTTGGGTAATTACCGTCAAGATAACGGTTAGGCTTCTTAGGGTAAGGATTTGTGTTTAGATTTAGCGTGAGGGATATTGTCATTACTCTAAAGGTTTAGAGTTAAAGTAACAGTTATGATTAGTTTAAGATAGCGCTTAGGGACATTAGGCTTAGAGCTCGGCTTATGTGCAGGTTTCTGGGCCTCGTATTAAGGCCTACGTTGGGTTCTGGGTTTATTTAGCTCTAGGGTCATTATGGCCACAGTTGGGTAATTATTGTCATGATAACGGTTACGCGTCTTAGGGAAAAGATTTGTGTTTAGATTTAGCATGAGGGCTATTGGCATTAGTCTAAAGGTTTAGGGTTGGAGTAACAGTTATGTTTAGATGAAGATTGCGCTTAGGGATATTATGCTGACAGCTTTGATAATGTGCAGGTTTCTGGGCATCATATTCGTGTCTACGTTGGTGTTATGGGTTTCTGTTAGCTTTAGGGTCATATGGCCACAGTTGGTGAAGATTGCATTTGTGGACGTTAGGGGAATGCCCGTTTTATGGCTAGGTTTTGGACCGTGTTTTAGGGTCTACGTTTGTATTAAGGGTTTCTGTTAGCTTTAGGGTCATTATGGCCACAGTTGGGTGAAGACTGCATTTGTAGACGTTAGGGGAATGCTTGCCTTACCGGTAGGTTTCTGGATGGGTTTTAGGCTCTACATTGGTTTTATCGGTCAATGATAGCTCTAGGGTCATTATGGCCACAGTTGGGTAATTACCGTCAAGATAACGGTTAGGCTTCTTAGGGTAAGGATTTGTGTTTAGATTTAGCGTGAGGGATATTGTCATTACTCTAAAGGTTTAGAGGTAAAGTAACAGTTATGATTAGTTTAAGATAGCGCTTAGGGACATTAGGCTTAGAGCTTGGCTTATGTGCAGGTTTCTGGGCCTCGTGTTAAGGTCTACGTTGGGTTCTGGGTTTATTTAGCTCTAGGGTCATAATGGCCACAGTTGTGTAATTATTGTCATGATAACGGTTACGCGTCTTAGGGAAAAGATTTGTGTTTAGATTTAGCGTGAGGGATATTGTTATTACTCTAAAGGTTTTAGATGGGAGTAACAATTATGTTTTGTTTAAGATTGGACTTGGTGACGTTATGCTGAGCTCTGTTTATGTGCAGGTTTCTGGGCATCATACTCGGGTCTACGTTGGTGTTATGGCTTTATGTTATCTTTAGGGTCATTATGGCCACAGTTGGGTTAAGACTGCATTTGTGGACGTTAGGGGAATGCTCGCCTTACGGGTAGGTTTCTGGACAGGGTTTTAGGGTCTACATTGGTTTTATCGGTCAATGCTAACTCTAGGGTCATTATGGCCACAGTTGGGTAATTATCGTCACGATAACGGTTAGTCTTCTTAGGGTAAGGATTTGTGTTTAGATTTAGCGTGAGGGCTATTGTCATTAGTCTAAAGGTTTAAGCTTGGAGTAACAATTATGTTTAGTTTAGGATTGCGCTTGGGGACGTTATGCTGACAGCTTTGATAATATGCAGGTTTCTGGGCATCATATTCGTGTCTACGTTTGTATTAAGGGTTTCTGTTAGCTTTAGGGTCATTATGGCCACAGTTGGGTGAAGACTGCATTTGTAGACGTTAGGGGAATGCTTGCCTTACCAGTAGGTTTCTGGATGGGTTTTAGGCTCTACATTGGTTTTATCGGTCAATGCTAGCTCTAGGGTCATTATGGCCACAGTTGGGTAATTACCGTCAAGATAACGGTTAGGCTTCTTAGGGTAAGGATTTGTGTTTAGATTTAGCGTGAGGGCTATTGTAATTAGTCTAAGGGTTTAAGGTTGGAGAACAATTATGTTTAGTTTAGGATTGCGCTTGGGGACGTTATGCTGACAGCTTTGATAATGTGCAGGTTTCTGGGCATCATATTCGTGTCTACTTTGGTGTTATGGGTTTATGTTAGCTTTAGGGTCATTATGGCCGCAGTTGGTGAAGACTGCCTTTGTGGACGTTAGGGGAATGCTCGCCTTACCGGTAGGTTTCTGGACAGGGTTTCAGGCTCTACATTGGTTTTATCAGTTAATGATAGCTCTAGGGTCATTATGGCCACAGTTGTAATTATCGTCAAGAAAATGGTAAGGTTCTTAGGGTAGGGATTTGTGTTTAGATTTAGCGTAACGGATATTGTCATTACTCTAAAGGATGAAGGTTGGAGTAACAATTATGATTAGTTTAAGATTGCTCTTAGGGACGTTATTCTGACAGCTCGGCTTATGTGCAGGTTTCTGGGCATCATATTCGGGTCTACGTTAGTGTTCTGGGTTTATGTCAGCTTTAGGGTCATTATGGCCACAGTTGGGTGAAGATTGCATCTTTGGACTTTAGGAGAATGCTCGCCTTACCGGTAGGTTTCTGGACAGGGTTTTAGGGTCTACATTGGTTTTATCGGTCAATGCTAGCTCTAGGGTCATTATGGCCACAGTTGGGTAATTATCGTCAAGATAACGGTTAGGCTTCTTAGGGTAAGGATTTGTGTTTAGATTTAGCGTGAGGGCTATTGTCATTAGTCTAAGGGTTTAAGGTTGGAGAACAATTATGTTTAGTTTAGGATTGCGCTTGGGGACGTTATGCTGACAGCTTTGATAATGTGCAGGTTTCTGGGCATCATATTCGTGTCTACTTTGGTGTTATGGGTTTATGTTAGCTTTAGGGTCATTATGGCCACAGTTGGTGAAGACTGCCTTTGTGGACGTTAGGGGAATGCTCGCCTTACCGGTAGGTTTCTGGACAGGGTTTCAGGCTCTACATTGGTTTTATCAGTTAATGATAGCTCTAGGGTCATTATGGCCACAGTTGTAATTATCGTCAAGAAAATGGTAAGGTTCTTAGGGTAGGGATTTGTGTTTAGATTTAGCGTAACGGATATTGTCATTACTCTAAAGGATGAAGGTTGGAGTAACAATTATGATTAGTTTAAGATTGCTCTTAGGGACGTTATTCTGACAGCTCGGCTTATGTGCAGGTTTCTGGGCATCATATTCGGGTCTACGTTAGTGTTCTGGGTTTATGTCAGCTTTAGGGTCATTATGGCCACAGTTGGGTGAAGATTGCATCTTTGGACTTTAGGGGAATGCTCGCCTTACGGGTAGGTTTCTGGACAGGGTTTTAGGGTCTACATTGGTTTTATCGGTCAATGCTAGCTCTAGGGTCATTATGGCCACAGTTGGGTAATTATCGTCAAGATAACGGTTAGGCTTCTTAGGGTAAGGATTTGTGTTTAGATTTAGCGTGAGGGATATTGTCATTACTCTAAAGGTTTAGAGGTAAAGTAACAGTTATGATTAGTTTAAGATAGCGCTTAGGGACATTAGGCTTAGAGCTCGGCTTATGTGCAGGTTTCTGGGCCTCGTATTAAGGCCTACGTTGGGTTCTGGGTTTATTTAGCTCTAGGGTCATTATGGCCACAGTTGGGTAATTATCGTCATGATAACGGTTACGCGTCTTAGGGAAAAGATTTGTGTTTAGATTTAGCATGAGGGCTATTGGCATTAGTCTAAAGGTTTAGGGTTGGAGTAACAGTTATGTTTAGATGAAGATTGCGCTTAGGGATATTATGCTGACAGCTTTGATAATGTGCAGGTTTCTGGGCATCATATTCGTGTCTACGTTGGTGTTATGGCTTTATGTTAGCTCTAGGGTCATTATGGCCACAGTTGGGTTAAGACTGCATTTGTAGACGTTAGGGGAATGCTCGCCTTACTGGTAGGTTTCTGGATGGGTTTTAGGCTCTACATTGGTTTTATCGGTCAATGCTAGCTCTAGGGTCATTATGGCCACAGTTGGGTAATTATCGTCACGATAACGGTTAGGCTTCTTAGGGTAAGGATTTGTGTTTAGATTTAGCGTGAGGTATATTGTCATTAGTCTAAAGGATTAAGCTTGGAGTAACAATTATGTTTAGTTTAGGATTGCGCTTGGGGACGTTATGCTGACAGCTTTGATAATATGCAGGTTTCTGGGCATCATATTCGTGTCTACGTTTGTATTAAGGGTTTCTGTTAGCTTTAGGGTCATTATGGCCACAGTTGGGTGAAGACTGCATTTGTAGACGTTAGGGGAATGCTTGCCTTACCGGTAGGTTTCTGGATGGGTTTTAGGCTCTACATTGGTTTTATCGGTCAATGCTAGCTCTAGGGTCATTATGGCCACAGTTGGGTAATTATCGTCAAGAAAATGGTTAGGCTTCTTAGGGTAAGGATTTGTGTTTAGATTTAGCGTGAGGGCTATTGTCTTTAGTCTAAGGGTTTAAGGTTGGAGAACAATTATGTTTAGTTTAGGATTGCGATTGGGGACATTATGCTGACAGCTTTGATAATGTGCAGGTTTCTGGGCATCATATTCGTGTCTACTTTGGTGTTATGGGTTTATGTTAGCTTTAGGGTCATTATGGCCACAGTTGGGTGAAGACTGCCTTTGTGGACGTTAGGGGAATGCTCGCCTTACCGGTAGGTTTCTGGACAGGGTTTCAGGCTCTACATTGGTTTTATCAGTTAATGATAGCTCTAGGGTCATTATGGCCACAGTTGTAATTATCGTCAAGAAAATGGTAAGGTTCTTAAGGTAGGGATTTGTGTTTAGATTTAGCGTGAGGGCTATTGTCATTACTCTAAAGGATGAAGGTTGGAGTAACAATTATGATTAGTTTAAGATTGCTCTTAGGGACGTTATTCTAACAGCTCGGCTTATGTGCAGGTTTCTGGGCATCATATTCGGGTCTACGTTAGTGTTCTGGGTTTATGTCAGCTTTAGGGTCATTATGGCCACAGTTGGGTGAAGATTGCATTTTTGAAGGTTACGGGAATGCTCTCCTTACGGGTAGATTTCTGGACAGGGTTTTAGGGTCTACATTGGTGTTAAGGGTCTATGTTAGCTCTAGGGTCATTATGGCCACAGTTGTAATTATCGTCAAGAAAATGGTTAGGCTTCTTAGGTTAAGGATTTGTGTTTAGATTTAGCGTGAAGGCTATTGGCATTAGACTAAAGGTTTAAGGTTGGAGTAACAATTATGATTAGTTTAGGATTGCGCTTGGGGACGTTATGCTGAGAGCTCTGTTTATATGCAGGTTTCTGAGCATCATATTCGTGTCTACGTTGGTGTTATGGCTTTATGTTAGCTTTAGGGTCATTATGGCCACAGTTGGGTGAAGACTGCATTTGTAGACGTTAGGGGAATGCTTGCCTTACCGGTAGGTTTCTGGATGGGTTTTAGGCTCTACATTGGTTTTATCGGTCAATGCTAGCTCTAGGGTCATTATGGCCACAGTTGGGTAATTACCGTCAAGATAACGGTTAGGCTTCTTAGGGTAAGGATTTGTGTTTAGATTTAGCGTGAGGGATATTGTCATTACTCTAAAGGTTTAGAGTTAAAGTAACAGTTATGATTAGTTTAAGATAGCGCTTAGGGACATTAGGCTTAGAGCTCGGCTTATGTGCAGGTTTCTGGGCCTCGTATTAAGGCCTACGTTGGGTTCTGGGTTTATTTAGCTCTAGGGTCATTATGGCCACAGTTGGGTAATTATTGTCATGATAACGGTTACGCGTCTTAGGGAAAAGATTTGTGTTTAGATTTAGCATGAGGGCTATTGGCATTAGTCTAAAGGTTTAGGGTTGGAGTAACAGTTATGTTTAGATGAAGATTGCGCTTAGGGATATTATGCTGACAGCTTTGATAATGTGCAGGTTTCTGGGCATCATATTCGTGTCTACGTTGGTGTTATGGGTTTCTGTTAGCTTTAGGGTCATATGGCCACAGTTGGTGAAGATTGCATTTGTGGACGTTAGGGGAATGCCCGTTTTATGGCTAGGTTTTGGACCGTGTTTTAGGGTCTACGTTTGTATTAAGGGTTTCTGTTAGCTTTAGGGTCATTATGGCCACAGTTGGGTGAAGACTGCATTTGTAGACGTTAGGGGAATGCTTGCCTTACCGGTAGGTTTCTGGATGGGTTTTAGGCTCTACATTGGTTTTATCGGTCAATGCTAGCTCTAGGGTCATTATGGCCACAGTTGGGTAATTACCGTCAAGATAACGGTTAGGCTTCTTAGGGTAAGGATTTGTGTTTAGATTTAGCGTGAGGGATATTGTCATTACTCTAAAGGTTTAGAGGTAAAGTAACAGTTATGATTAGTTTAAGATAGCGCTTAGGGACATTAGGCTTAGAGCTTGGCTTATGTGCAGGTTTCTGGGCCTCGTGTTAAGGTCTACGTTGGGTTCTGGGTTTATTTAGCTCTAGGGTCATAATGGCCACAGTTGTGTAATTATTGTCATGATAACGGTTACGCGTCTTAGGGAAAAGATTTGTGTTTAGATTTAGCGTGAGGGATATTGTTATTACTCTAAAGGTTTTAGATGGGAGTAACAATTATGTTTTGTTTAAGATTGGATTTGGTGACGTTATGCTGAGCTCTGTTTATGTGCAGGTTTCTGGGCATCATATTCGGGTCTACGTTGGTGTTATGGCTTTATGTTATCTTTAGGGTCATTATGGCCACAGTTGGGTTAAGACTGCATTTGTGGACGTTAGGGGAATGCTCGCCTTACGGGTAGGTTTCTGGACAGGGTTTTAGGGTCTACATTGGTTTTATCGGTCAATGCTAACTCTAGGGTCATTATGGCCACAGTTGGGTAATTATCGTCACGATAACGGTTAGTCTTCTTAGGGTAAGGATTTGTGTTTAGATTTAGCGTGAGGGCTATTGTCATTAGTCTAAAGGTTTAAGCTTGGAGTAACAATTATGTTTAGTTTAGGATTGCGCTTGGGGACGTTATGCTGACAGCTTTGATAATATGCAGGTTTCTGGGCATCATATTCGTGTCTACGTTTGTATTAAGGGTTTCTGTTAGCTTTAGGGTCATTATGGCCACAGTTGGGTGAAGACTGCATTTGTAGACGTTAGGGGAATGCTTGCCTTACCAGTAGGTTTCTGGATGGGTTTTAGGCTCTACATTGGTTTTATCGGTCAATGCTAGCTCTAGGGTCATTATGGCCACAGTTGGGTAATTACCGTCAAGATAACGGTTAGGCTTCTTAGGGTAAGGATTTGTGTTTAGATTTAGCGTGAGGGCTATTGTCATTAGTCTAAGGGTTTAAGGTTGGAGAACAATTATGTTTAGTTTAGGATTGCGCTTGGGGACGTTATGCTGACAGCTTTGATAATGTGCAGGTTTCTGGGCATCATATTCGTGTCTACTTTGGTGTTATGGGTTTATGTTAGCTTTAGGGTCATTATGGCCACAGTTGGTGAAGACTGCCTTTGTGGACGTTAGGGGAATGCTCGCCTTACCGGTAGGTTTCTGGACAGGGTTTCAGGCTCTACATTGGTTTTATCAGTTAATGATAGCTCTAGGGTCATTATGGCCACAGTTGTAATTATCGTCAAGAAAATGGTAAGGTTCTTAGGGTAGGGATTTGTGTTTAGATTTAGCGTAACGGATATTGTCATTACTCTAAAGGATGAAGGTTGGAGTAACAATTATGATTAGTTTAAGATTGCTCTTAGGGACGTTATTCTAACAGCTCGGCTTATGTGCAGGTTTCTGGGCATCATATTCGGGTCTACGTTAGTGTTCTGGGTTTATGTCAGCTTTAGGGTCATTATGGCCACAGTTGGGTGAAGATTGCATCTTTGGACTTTAGGGGAATGCTCGCCTTACCGGTAGGTTTCTGGACAGGGTTTTAGGGTCTACATTGGTTTTATCGGTCAATGCTAGCTCTAGGGTCATTATGGCCACAGTTGGGTAATTATCGTCAAGATAACGGTTAGGCTTCTTAGGGTAAGGATTTGTGTTTAGATTTAGCGTGAGGGCTATTGTCATTAGTCTAAGGGTTTAAGGTTGGAGAACAATTATGTTTAGTTTAGGATTGCGCTTGGGGACGTTATGCTGACAGCTTTGATAATGTGCAGGTTTCTGGGCATCATATTCGTGTCTACTTTGGTGTTATGGGTTTATGTTAGCTTTAGGGTCATTATGGCCACAGTTGGTGAAGACTGCCTTTGTGGACGTTAGGGGAATGCTCGCCTTACCGGTAGGTTTCTGGACAGGGTTTCAGGCTCTACATTGGTTTTATCAGTTAATGATAGCTCTAGGGTCATTATGGCCACAGTTGTAATTATCGTCAAGAAAATGGTAAGGTTCTTAGGGTAGGGATTTGTGTTTAGATTTAGCGTAACGGATATTGTCATTACTCTAAAGGATGAAGGTTGGAGTAACAATTATGATTAGTTTAAGATTGCTCTTAGGGACGTTATTCTGACAGCTCGGCTTATGTGCAGGTTTCTGGGCATCATATTCGGGTCTACGTTAGTGTTCTGGGTTTATGTCAGCTTTAGGGTCATTATGGCCACAGTTGGGTGAAGATTGCATCTTTGGACTTTAGGGGAATGCTCGCCTTACGGGTAGGTTTCTGGACAGGGTTTTAGGGTCTACATTGGTTTTATCGGTCAATGCTAGCTCTAGGGTCATTATGGCCACAGTTGGGTAATTATCGTCAAGATAACGGTTAGGCTTCTTAGGGTAAGGATTTGTGTTTAGATTTAGCGTGAGGGATATTGTCATTACTCTAAAGGTTTAGAGGTAAAGTAACAGTTATGATTAGTTTAAGATAGCGCTTAGGGACATTAGGCTTAGAGCTCGGCTTATGTGCAGGTTTCTGGGCCTCGTATTAAGGCCTACGTTGGGTTCTGGGTTTATTTAGCTCTAGGGTCATTATGGCCACAGTTGGGTAATTATCGTCATGATAACGGTTACGCGTCTTAGGGAAAAGATTTGTGTTTAGATTTAGCATGAGGGCTATTGGCATTAGTCTAAAGGTTTAGGGTTGGAGTAACAGTTATGTTTAGATGAAGATTGCGCTTAGGGATATTATGCTGACAGCTTTGATAATGTGCAGGTTTCTGGGCATCATATTCGTGTCTACGTTGGTGTTATGGCTTTATGTTAGCTCTAGGGTCATTATGGCCACAGTTGGGTTAAGACTGCATTTGTAGACGTTAGGGGAATGCTCGCCTTACTGGTAGGTTTCTGGATGGGTTTTAGGCTCTACATTGGTTTTATCGGTCAATGCTAGCTCTAGGGTCATTATGGCCACAGTTGGGTAATTATCGTCACGATAACGGTTAGGCTTCTTAGGGTAAGGATTTGTGTTTAGATTTAGCGTGAGGTATATTGTCATTAGTCTAAAGGATTAAGCTTGGAGTAACAATTATGTTTAGTTTAGGATTGCGCTTGGGGACGTTATGCTGACAGCTTTGATAATATGCAGGTTTCTGGGCATCATATTCGTGTCTACGTTTGTATTAAGGGTTTCTGTTAGCTTTAGGGTCATTATGGCCACAGTTGGGTGAAGACTGCATTTGTAGACGTTAGGGGAATGCTTGCCTTACCGGTAGGTTTCTGGATGCGTTTTAGGCTCTACATTGGTTTTATCGGTCAATGCTAGCTCTAGGGTCATTATGGCCACAGTTGGGTAATTATCGTCAAGAAAATGGTTAGGCTTCTTAGGGTAAGGATTTGTGTTTAGATTTAGCGTGAGGGCTATTGTCATTAGTCTAAGGGTTTAAGGTTGGAGAACAATTATGTTTAGTTTAGGATTGCGCTTGGGGACATTATGCTGACAGCTTTGATAATGTGCAGGTTTCTGGGCATCATATTCGTGTCTACTTTGGTGTTATGGGTTTATGTTAGCTTTAGGGTCATTATGGCCACAGTTGGGTGAAGACTGCCTTTGTGGACGTTAGGGGAATGCTCGCCTTACCGGTAGGTTTCTGGACAGGGTTTCAGGCTCTACATTGGTTTTATCAGTTAATGATAGCTCTAGGGTCATTATGGCCACAGTTGTAATTATCGTCAAGAAAATGGTAAGGTTCTTAGGGTAGGGATTTGTGTTTAGATTTAGCGTAACGGATATTGTCATTACTCTAAAGGATGAAGGTTGGAGTAACAATTATGATTAGTTTAAGATTGCTCTTAGGGACGTTATTCTAACAGCTCGGCTTATGTGCAGGTTTCTGGGCATCATATTCGGGTCTACGTTAGTGTTCTGGGTTTATGTCAGCTTTAGGGTCATTATGGCCACAGTTGGGTGAAGATTGCATCTTTGGACTTTAGGGGAATGCTCGCCTTACGGGTAGGTTTCTGGACAGGGTTTTAGGGTCTACATTGGTGTTAAGGGTCTATGTTAGCTCTAGGGTCATTATGGCCACAGTTGTAATTATCGTCAAGAAAATGGTTAGGATTCTTAGGGTAAGGATTTGTGTTTAGATTTAGCGTGAAGGCTATTGGCATTAGACTAAAGGTTTAAGGTTGGAGTAACAATTATGATTAGTTTAGGATTGCGCTTGGGGACGTTATGCTGAGAGCTCTGTTTATATGCAGGTTTCTGAGCATCATATTCGTGTCTACGTTGGTGTTATGGCTTTATGTTAGCTTTAGGGTCATTATGGCCACAGTTGGGTGAAGACTGCATTTGTAGACGTTAGGGGAATGCTTGCCTTACCGGTAGGTTTCTGGACAGGGTTTTAGGCTCTACATTGGTTTTATCGGTCAATGCTAGCTCTAGGGTCATTATGGCCACAGTTGGGTAATTACCGTCAAGATAACGGTTAGGCTTCTTAGGGTAAGGATTTGTGTTTAGATTTAGCGTGAGGGCTATTGTCATTAGTCTAAAGGATGAAGGTTGGAGTAACAATTATGATTAGTTTAAGATTGCTCTTAGGGACGTTATTCTAACAGCTCGGCTTATGTGCAGGTTTCTGGGCATCATATTCGGGTCTACGTTAGTGTTCTGGGTTTATGTCAGCTTTAGGGTCATTATGGCCACAGTTGGGTGAAGATTGCATTTTTGAAGGTTACGGGAATGCTCTCCTTACGGGTAGATTTCTGGACAGGGTTTTAGGGTCTACATTGGTGTTAAGGGTCTATGTTAGCTCTAGGGTCATTATGGCCACAGTTGTAATTATCGTCAAGAAAATGGTTAGGCTTCTTAGGTTAAGGATTTGTGTTTAGATTTAGCGTGAAGGCTATTGGCATTAGACTAAAGGTTTAAGGTTGGAGTAACAATTATGATTAGTTTAGGATTGCGCTTGGGGACGTTATGCTGAGAGCTCTGTTTATATGCAGGTTTCTGAGCATCATATTCGTGTCTACGTTGGTGTTATGGCTTTATGTTAGCTTTAGGGTCATTATGGCCACAGTTGGGTGAAGACTGCATTTGTAGACGTTAGGGGAATGCTTGCCTTACCGGTAGGTTTCTGGATGGGTTTTAGGCTCTACATTGGTTTTATCGGTCAATGCTAGCTCTAGGGTCATTATGGCCACAGTTGGGTAATTACCGTCAAGATAACGGTTAGGCTTCTTAGGGTAAGGATTTGTGTTTAGATTTAGCGTGAGGGATATTGTCATTACTCTAAAGGTTTAGAGTTAAAGTAACAGTTATGATTAGTTTAAGATAGCGCTTAGGGACATTAGGCTTAGAGCTCGGCTTATGTGCAGGTTTCTGGGCCTCGTATTAAGGCCTACGTTGGGTTCTGGGTTTATTTAGCTCTAGGGTCATTATGGCCACAGTTGGGTAATTATTGTCATGATAACGGTTACGCGTCTTAGGGAAAAGATTTGTGTTTAGATTTAGCATGAGGGCTATTGGCATTAGTCTAAAGGTTTAGGGTTGGAGTAACAGTTATGTTTAGATGAAGATTGCGCTTAGGGATATTATGCTGACAGCTTTGATAATGTGCAGGTTTCTGGGCATCATATTCGTGTCTACGTTGGTGTTATGGGTTTCTGTTAGCTTTAGGGTCATATGGCCACAGTTGGTGAAGATTGCATTTGTGGACGTTAGGGGAATGCCCGTTTTATGGCTAGGTTTTGGACCGTGTTTTAGGGTCTACGTTTGTATTAAGGGTTTCTGTTAGCTTTAGGGTCATTATGGCCACAGTTGGGTGAAGACTGCATTTGTAGACGTTAGGGGAATGCTTGCCTTACCGGTAGGTTTCTGGATGGGTTTTAGGCTCTACATTGGTTTTATCGGTCAATGCTAGCTCTAGGGTCATTATGGCCACAGTTGGGTAATTACCGTCAAGATAACGGTTAGGCTTCTTAGGGTAAGGATTTGTGTTTAGATTTAGCGTGAGGTATATTGTCATTACTCTAAAGGTTTAGAGGTAAAGTAACAGTTATGATTAGTTTAAGATAGCGCTTAGGGACATTAGGCTTAGAGCTTGGCTTATGTGCAGGTTTCTGGGCCTCGTGTTAAGGTCTACGTTGGGTTCTGGGTTTATTTAGCTCTAGGGTCATAATGGCCACAGTTGTGTAATTATTGTCATGATAACGGTTACGCGTCTTAGGGAAAAGATTTGTGTTTAGATTTAGCGTGAGGGATATTGTTATTACTCTAAAGGTTTTAGATGGGAGTAACAATTATGTTTTGTTTAAGATTGGACTTGGTGACGTTATGCTGAGCTCTGTTTATGTGCAGGTTTCTGGGCATCATATTCGGGTCTACGTTGGTGTTATGGCTTTATGTTATCTTTAGGGTCATTATGGCCACAGTTGGGTTAAGACTGCATTTGTGGACGTTAGGGGAATGCTCGCCTTACTGGTAGGTTTCTGGATGGGTTTTAGGCTCTACATTGGTTTTATCGGTCAATGCTAGCTCTAGGGTCATTATGGCCACAGTTGGGTAATTATCGTCACGATAACGGTTAGTCTTCTTAGGGTAAGGATATGTGTTTAGATTTAGCGTGAGGGCTATTGTCATTAGTCTAAAGGTTTAAGCTTGGAGTAACAATTATGTTTAGTTTAGGATTGCGCTTGGGGACGTTATGCTGACAGCTTTGATAATATGCAGGTTTCTGGGCATCATATTCGTGTCTACGTTTGTATTAAGGGTTTCTGTTAGCTTTAGGGTCATTATGGCCACAGTTGGGTGAAGACTGCATTTGTAGACGTTAGGGGAATGCTTGCCTTACCGGTAGGTTTCTGGATGGGTTTTAGGCTCTACATTGGTTTTATCGGTCAATGCTAGCTCTAGGGTCATTATGGCCACAGTTGGGTAATTACCGTCAAGATAACGGTTAGGCTTCTTAGGGTAAGGATTTGTGTTTAGATTTAGCGTGAGGGATATTGTCATTACTCTAAAGGTTTAGAGTTAAAGTAACAGTTATGATTAGTTTAAGATAGCGCTTAGGGACATTAGGCTTAGAGCTCGGCTTATGTGCAGGTTTCTGGGCCTCGTATTAAGGCCTACGTTGGGTTCTGGGTTTATTTAGCTCTAGGGTCATTATGGCCACAGTTGGGTAATTATTGTCATGATAACGGTTACGCGTCTTAGGGAAAAGATTTGTGTTTAGATTTAGCATGAGGGCTATTGGCATTAGTCTAAAGGTTTAGGGTTGGAGTAACAGTTATGTTTAGATGAAGATTGCGCTTAGGGATATTATGCTGACAGCTTTGATAATGTGCAGGTTTCTGGGCATCATATTCGTGTCTACGTTGGTGTTATGGGTTTCTGTTAGCTTTAGGGTCATATGGCCACAGTTGGTGAAGATTGCATTTGTGGACGTTAGGGGAATGCCCGTTTTATGGCTAGGTTTTGGACCGTGTTTTAGGGTCTACGTTTGTATTAAGGGTTTCTGTTAGCTTTAGGGTCATTATGGCCACAGTTGGGTGAAGACTGCATTTGTAGACGTTAGGGGAATGCTTGCCTTACCGGTAGGTTTCTGGATGGGTTTTAGGCTCTACATTGGTTTTATCGGTCAATGATAGCTCTAGGGTCATTATGGCCACAGTTGGGTAATTACCGTCAAGATAACGGTTAGGCTTCTTAGGGTAAGGATTTGTGTTTAGATTTAGCGTGAGGTATATTGTCATTACTCTAAAGGTTTAGAGGTAAAGTAACAGTTATGATTAGTTTAAGATAGCGCTTAGGGACATTAGGCTTAGAGCTTGGCTTATGTGCAGGTTTCTGGGCCTCGTGTTAAGGTCTACGTTGGGTTCTGGGTTTATTTAGCTCTAGGGTCATAATGGCCACAGTTGGGTAATTATCGTCATGATAACGGTTACGCGTCTTAGGGAAAAGATTTGTGTTTAGATTTAGCGTGAGGGATATTGTTATTACTCTAAAGGTTTTAGATGGGAGTAACAATTATGTTTTGTTTAAGATTGGACTTGGTGACGTTATGCTGAGCTCTGTTTATGTGCAGGTTTCTGGGCATCATATTCGGGTCTACGTTGGTGTTATGGCTTTATGTTATCTTTAGGGTCATTATGGCCACAGTTGGGTTAAGACTGCATTTGTGGACGTTAGGGGAATGCTCGCCTTACGGGTAGGTTTCTGGATGGGTTTTAGGCTCTACATTGGTTTTATCGGTCAATGCTAGCTCTAGGGTCATTATGGCCACAGTTGGGTAATTATCGTCATGATAACGGTTACGCGTCTTAGGGAAAAGATTTGTGTTTAGATTTAGCATGAGGGCTATTGGCATTAGTCTAAAGGTTTAGGGTTGGAGTAACAGTTATGTTTAGATGAAGATTGCGCTTAGGGATATTATGCTGACAGCTTTGATAATGTGCAGGTTTCTGGGCATCATATTCGTGTCTACGTTGGTGTTATGGCTTTATGTTAGCTCTAGGGTCATTATGGCCACAGTTGGGTTAAGACTGCATTTGTAGACGTTAGGGGAATGCTCGCCTTACTGGTAGGTTTCTGGACAGGGTTTTAGGCTCTACATTGGTTTTATCGGTCAATGCTAGCTCTAGGGTCATTATGGCCACAGTTGGGTAATTATCGTCACGATAACGGTTAGGCTTCTTAGGGTAAGGATTTGTGTTTAGATTTAGCGTGAGGTATATTGTCATTAGTCTAAAGGATTAAGCTTGGAGTAACAATTATGTTTAGTTTAGGATTGCGCTTGGGGACGTTATGCTGACAGCTTTGATAATATGCAGGTTTCTGGGCATCATATTCGTGTCTACGTTTGTATTAAGGGTTTCTGTTAGCTTTAGGGTCATTATGGCCACAGTTGGGTGAAGACTGCATTTGTAGACGTTGGGGAATGCTTGCCTTACCGGTAGGTTTCTGGATGCGTTTTAGGCTCTACATTGGTTTTATCGGTCAATGCTAGCTCTAGGGTCATTATGGCCACAGTTGGGTAATTATCGTCAAGAAAATGGTTAGGCTTCTTAGGGTAAGGATTTGTGTTTAGATTTAGCGTGAGGGCTATTGTCATTAGTCTAAGGGTTTAAGGTTGGAGAACAATTATGTTTAGTTTAGGATTGCGCTTGGGGACATTATGCTGACAGCTTTGATAATGTGCAGGTTTCTGGGCATCATATTCGTGTCTACTTTGGTGTTATGGGTTTATGTTAGCTTTAGGGTCATTATGGCCACAGTTGGGTGAAGACTGCCTTTGTGGACGTTAGGGGAATGCTCGCCTTACCGGTAGGTTTCTGGACAGGGTTTCAGGCTCTACATTGGTTTTATCAGTTAATGATAGCTCTAGGGTCATTATGGCCACAGTTGTAATTATCGTCAAGAAAATGGTAAGGTTCTTAGGGTAGGGATTTGTGTTTAGATTTAGCGTAACGGATATTGTCATTACTCTAAAGGATGAAGGTTGGAGTAACAATTATGATTAGTTTAAGATTGCTCTTAGGGACGTTATTCTAACAGCTCGGCTTATGTGCAGGTTTCTGGGCATCATATTCGGGTCTACGTTAGTGTTCTGGGTTTATGTCAGCTTTAGGGTCATTATGGCCACAGTTGGGTGAAGATTGCATCTTTGGACTTTAGGGGAATGCTCGCCTTACGGGTAGGTTTCTGGACAGGGTTTTAGGGTCTACATTGGTGTTAAGGGTCTATGTTAGCTCTAGGGTCATTATGGCCACAGTTGTAATTATCGTCAAGAAAATGGTTAGGATTCTTAGGGTAAGGATTTGTGTTTAGATTTAGCGTGAAGGCTATTGGCATTAGACTAAAGGTTTAAGGTTGGAGTAACAATTATGATTAGTTTAGGATTGCGCTTGGGGACGTTATGCTGAGAGCTCTGTTTATATGCAGGTTTCTGAGCATCATATTCGTGTCTACGTTGGTGTTATGGCTTTATGTTAGCTTTAGGGTCATTATGGCCACAGTTGGGTGAAGACTGCATTTGTAGACGTTAGGGGAATGCTTGCCTTACCGGTAGGTTTCTGGACAGGGTTTTAGGCTCTACATTGGTTTTATCGGTCAATGCTAGCTCTAGGGTCATTATGGCCACAGTTGGGTAATTACCGTCAAGATAACGGTTAGGCTTCTTAGGGTAAGGATTTGTGTTTAGATTTAGCGTGAGGGATATTGTCATTACTCTAAAGGTTTAGAGTTAAAGTAACAGTTATGATTAGTTTAAGATAGCGCTTAGGGACATTAGGCTTAGAGCTCGGCTTATGTGCAGGTTTCTGGGCCTCGTGTTAAGGCCTACGTTGGGTTCTGGGTTTATTTAGCTCTAGGGTCATTATGGCCACAGTTGGGTAATTATTGTCATGATAACGGTTACGCGTCTTAGGGAAAAGATTTGTGTTTAGATTTAGCATGAGGGCTATTGGCATTAGTCTAAAGGTTTAGGGTTGGAGTAACAGTTATGTTTAGATGAAGATTGCGCTTAGGGATATTATGCTGACAGCTTTGATAATGTGCAGGTTTCTGGGCATCATATTCGTGTCTACGTTGGTGTTATGGGTTTCTGTTAGCTTTAGGGTCATATGGCCACAGTTGGTGAAGATTGCATTTGTGGACGTTAGGGGAATGCCCGTTTTATGGCTAGGTTTTGGACCGTGTTTTAGGGTCTACGTTTGTATTAAGGGTTTCTGTTAGCTTTAGGGTCATTATGGCCACAGTTGGGTGAAGACTGCATTTGTAGACGTTAGGGGAATGCTTGCCTTACCGGTAGGTTTCTGGATGGGTTTTAGGCTCTACATTGGTTTTATCGGTCAATGCTAGCTCTAGGGTCATTATGGCCACAGTTGGGTAATTACCGTCAAGATAACGGTTAGGCTTCTTAGGGTAAGGATTTGTGTTTAGATTTAGCGTGAGGTATATTGTCATTACTCTAAAGGTTTAGAGGTAAAGTAACAGTTATGATTAGTTTAAGATAGCGCTTAGGGACATTAGGCTTAGAGCTTGGCTTATGTGCAGGTTTCTGGGCCTCGTGTTAAGGTCTACGTTGGGTTCTGGGTTTATTTAGCTCTAGGGTCATAATGGCCACAGTTGTGTAATTATTGTCATGATAACGGTTACGCGTCTTAGGGAAAAGATTTGTGTTTAGATTTAGCGTGAGGGATATTGTTATTACTCTAAAGGTTTTAGATGGGAGTAACAATTATGTTTTGTTTAAGATTGGACTTGGTGACGTTATGCTGAGCTCTGTTTATGTGCAGGTTTCTGGGCATCATATTCGGGTCTACGTTGGTGTTATGGCTTTATGTTATCTTTAGGGTCATTATGGCCACAGTTGGGTTAAGACTGCATTTGTGGACGTTAGGGGAATGCTCGCCTTACTGGTAGGTTTCTGGATGGGTTTTAGGCTCTACATTGGTTTTATCGGTCAATGCTAGCTCTAGGGTCATTATGGCCACAGTTGGGTAATTATCGTCACGATAACGGTTAGTCTTCTTAGGGTAAGGATATGTGTTTAGATTTAGCGTGAGGGCTATTGTCATTAGTCTAAAGGTTTAAGCTTGGAGTAACAATTATGTTTAGTTTAGGATTGCGCTTGGGGACGTTATGCTGACAGCTTTGATAATATGCAGGTTTCTGGGCATCATATTCGTGTCTACGTTTGTATTAAGGGTTTCTGTTAGCTTTAGGGTCATTATGGCCACAGTTGGGTGAAGACTGCATTTGTAGACGTTAGGGGAATGCTTGCCTTACCGGTAGGTTTCTGGATGGGTTTTAGGCTCTACATTGGTTTTATCGGTCAATGCTAGCTCTAGGGTCATTATGGCCACAGTTGGGTAATTACCGTCAAGATAACGGTTAGGCTTCTTAGGGTAAGGATTTGTGTTTAGATTTAGCGTGAGGGATATTGTCATTACTCTAAAGGTTTAGAGTTAAAGTAACAGTTATGATTAGTTTAAGATAGCGCTTAGGGACATTAGGCTTAGAGCTCGGCTTATGTGCAGGTTTCTGGGCCTCGTATTAAGGCCTACGTTGGGTTCTGGGTTTATTTAGCTCTAGGGTCATTATGGCCACAGTTGGGTAATTATTGTCATGATAACGGTTACGCGTCTTAGGGAAAAGATTTGTGTTTAGATTTAGCATGAGGGCTATTGGCATTAGTCTAAAGGTTTAGGGTTGGAGTAACAGTTATGTTTAGATGAAGATTGCGCTTAGGGATATTATGCTGACAGCTTTGATAATGTGCAGGTTTCTGGGCATCATATTCGTGTCTACGTTGGTGTTATGGGTTTCTGTTAGCTTTAGGGTCATATGGCCACAGTTGGTGAAGATTGCATTTGTGGACGTTAGGGGAATGCCCGTTTTATGGCTAGGTTTTGGACCGTGTTTTAGGGTCTACGTTTGTATTAAGGGTTTCTGTTAGCTTTAGGGTCATTATGGCCACAGTTGGGTGAAGACTGCATTTGTAGACGTTAGGGGAATGCTTGCCTTACCGGTAGGTTTCTGGATGGGTTTTAGGCTCTACATTGGTTTTATCGGTCAATGATAGCTCTAGGGTCATTATGGCCACAGTTGGGTAATTACCGTCAAGATAACGGTTAGGCTTCTTAGGGTAAGGATTTGTGTTTAGATTTAGCGTGAGGTATATTGTCATTACTCTAAAGGTTTAGAGGTAAAGTAACAGTTATGATTAGTTTAAGATAGCGCTTAGGGACATTAGGCTTAGAGCTTGGCTTATGTGCAGGTTTCTGGGCCTCGTGTTAAGGTCTACGTTGGGTTCTGGGTTTATTTAGCTCTAGGGTCATAATGGCCACAGTTGGGTAATTATCGTCATGATAACGGTTACGCGTCTTAGGGAAAAGATTTGTGTTTAGATTTAGCGTGAGGGATATTGTTATTACTCTAAAGGTTTTAGATGGGAGTAACAATTATGTTTTGTTTAAGATTGGACTTGGTGACGTTATGCTGAGCTCTGTTTATGTGCAGGTTTCTGGGCATCATATTCGGGTCTACGTTGGTGTTATGGCTTTATGTTATCTTTAGGGTCATTATGGCCACAGTTGGGTTAAGACTGCATTTGTGGACGTTAGGGGAATGCTCGCCTTACGGGTAGGTTTCTGGATGGGTTTTAGGCTCTACATTGGTTTTATCGGTCAATGCTAGCTCTAGGGTCATTATGGCCACAGTTGGGTAATTATTGTCATGATAACGGTTACGCGTCTTAGGGAAAAGATTTGTGTTTAGATTTAGCATGAGGGCTATTGGCATTAGTCTAAAGGTTTAGGGTTGGAGTAACAGTTATGTTTAGATGAAGATTGCGCTTAGGGATATTATGCTGACAGCTTTGATAATGTGCAGGTTTCTGGGCATCATATTCGTGTCTACGTTGGTGTTATGGCTTTCTGTTAGCTTTAGGGTCATTATGGCCACAGTTGGGTGAAGACTGCATTTGTAGACGTTAGGGGAATGCTTGCCTTACCGGTAGGTTTCTGGATGGGTTTTAGGCTCTACATTGGTTTTATCGGTCAATGCTAGCTCTAGGGTCATTATGGCCACAGTTGGGTAATTATCGTCAAGATAACGGTTAGGCTTCTTAGGGTAAGGATTTGTGTTTAGATTTAGCGTGAGGGCTATTGTCATTAGTCTAAGGGTTTAAGGTTGGAGAACAATTATGTTTAGTTTAGGATTGCGCTTGGGGACGTTATGCTGACAGCTTTGATAATGTGCAGGTTTCTGGGCATCATATTCGTGTCTACTTTGGTGTTATGGGTTTATGTTAGCTTTAGGGTCATTATGGCCACAGTTGGTGAAGACTGCCTTTGTGGACGTTAGGGGAATGCTCGCCTTACCGGTAGGTTTCTGGACAGGGTTTCAGGCTCTACATTGGTTTTATCAGTTAATGATAGCTCTAGGGTCATTATGGCCACAGTTGTAATTATCGTCAAGAAAATGGTAAGGTTCTTAGGGTAGGGATTTGTGTTTAGATTTAGCGTAACGGATATTGTCATTACTCTAAAGGATGAAGGTTGGAGTAACAATTATGATTAGTTTAAGATTGCTCTTAGGGAGGTTATTCTGACAGCTCGGCTTATGTGCAGGTTTCTGGGCATCATATTCGGGTCTACGTTAGTGTTCTGGGTTTATGTCAGCTTTAGGGTCATTATGGCCACAGTTGGGTGAAGATTGCATCTTTGGACTTTAGGGGAATGCTCGCCTTACGGGTAGGTTTCTGGACAGGGTTTTAGGGTCTACATTGGTGTTAAGGGTCTATGTTAGCTCTAGGGTCATTATGGCCACAGTTGTAATTATCGTCAAGAAAATGGTTAGGCTTCTTAGGGTAAGGATTTGTGTTTAGATTTAGCGTGAAGGCTATTGGCATTAGACTAAAGGTTTAAGGTTGGAGTAACAATTATGATTAGTTTAGGATTGCGCTTGGGGACGTTATGCTGAGAGCTCTGTTTATATGCAGGTTTCTGAGCATCATATTCGTGTCTACGTTGGTGTTATGGCTTTATGTTAGCTTTAGGGTCATTATGGCCACAGTTGGGTGAAGACTGCATTTGTAGACGTTAGGGGAATGCTTGCCTTACGGGTAGGTTTCTGGATGGGTTTTAGGCTCTACATTGGTTTTATCGGTCAATGCTAGCTCTAGGGTCATTATGGCCACAGTTGGGTAATTACCGTCAAGATAACGGTTAGGCTTCTTAGGGTAAGGATTTGTGTTTAGATTTAGCGTGAGGGATATTGTCATTACTCTAAAGGTTTAGAGGTAAAGTAACAGTTATGATTAGTTTAAGATAGCGCTTAGGGACATTAGGCTTAGAGCTCGGCTTATGTGCAGGTTTCTGGTCCTCGCATTAAGGTCTACGTTGGGTTCTGGGTTTATTTAGCTCTAGGGTCATTATGGCCACAGTTGGGTAATTATCGTCATGATAACGGTTACGCGTCTTAGGGAAAAGATTTGTGTTTAGATTTAGCATGAGGGCTATTGGCACTAGTCTAAAGGTTTAGGGTTGGAGTAACAGTTATGTTTAGATGAAGATTGCGCTTAGGGATATTATGCTGACAGCTTTGATAATGTGCAGGTTTCTGGGCATCATATTCGTGTCTACGTTGGTGTTATGGGTTTCTGTTAGCTTTAGGGTCATATGGCCACAGTTGGTGAAGATTGCATTTGTGGACGTTAGGGGAATGCCCGTTTTATGGCTAGGTTTTGGACCGTGTTTTAGGGTCTACGTTTGTATTAAGGGTTTCTGTTAGCTTTAGGGTCATTATGGCCACAGTTGGGTGAAGACTGCATTTGTAGACGTTAGGGGAATGCTTGCCTTACCGGTAGGTTTCTGGATGGGTTTTAGGCTCTACATTGGTTTTATCGGTCAATGCTAGCTCTAGGGTCATTATGGCCACAGTTGGGTAATTACCGTCAAGATAACGGTTAGGCTTCTTAGGGTAAGGATTTGTGTTTAGATTTAGCGTGAGGGCTATTGTCATTAGTCTAAGGGTTTAAGGTTGGAGAACAATTATGTTTAGTTTAGGATTGCGCTTGGGGACGTTATGCTGACAGCTTTGATAATGTGCAGATTTCTGAGCATCATATTCGTGTCTACTTTGGTGTTATGGGTTTATGTTAGCTTTAGGGTCATTATGGCCACAGTTGGGTGAAGACTGCATTTGTGGACTTTAGGGGAATGCTCACCTTACGGGTAGGTTTCTGGACAGGGTTTTAGGGTCTACATTGGTGTTAAGGGTCTATGTTAGCTCTAGGGTCATTATGGCCACAGTTGTAATTATCGTCAAGAAAATGGTTAGGCTTCTTAGGGTAAGGATTTGTGTTTAGATTTAGCGTGAGGGATATTGTCATTACTCTAAAGGTTTAGAGGTAAAGTAACAGTTATGATTAGTTTAAGATAGCGCTTAGGGACATTAGGCTTAGAGCTCGGCTTATGTGCAGGTTTCTGGGCCTCGTATTAAGGCCTACGTTGGGTTCTGGGTTTATTTAGCTCTAGGGTCATTATGGCCACAGTTGGGTAATTATTGTCATGATAACGGTTATGCGTCTTAGGGAAAAGATTTGTGTTTAGATTTAGCATGAGGGCTATTGGCATTAGTCTAAAGGTTTAGGGTTGGAGTAACAGTTATGTTTAGATGAAGATTGCGCTTAGGGATATTATGCTGACAGCTTTGATAATGTGCAGGTTTCTGGGCATCATATTCGTGTCTACGTTGGTGTTATGGGTTTCTGTTAGCTTTAGGGTCATATGGCCACAGTTGGTGAAGATTGCATTTGTGGACGTTAGGGGAATGCCCGTTTTATGGCTAGGTTTTGGACCGTGTTTTAGGGTCTACGTTTGTATTAAGGGTTTCTGTTAGCTTTAGGGTCATTATGGCCACAGTTGGGTGAAGACTGCATTTGTAGACGTTAGGGGAATGCTTGCCTTACCGGTAGGTTTCTGGATGGGTTTTAGGCTCTACATTGGTTTTATCGGTCAATGATAGCTCTAGGGTCATTATGGCCACAGTTGGGTAATTACCGTCAAGATAACGGTTAGGCTTCTTAGGGTAAGGATTTGTGTTTAGATTTAGCGTGAGGTATATTGTCATTACTCTAAAGGTTTAGAGGTAAAGTAACAGTTATGATTAGTTTAAGATAGCGCTTAGGGACATTAGGCTTAGAGCTTGGCTTATGTGCAGGTTTCTGGGCCTCGTGTTAAGGTCTACGTTGGGTTCTGGGTTTATTTAGCTCTAGGGTCATAATGGCCACAGTTGTGTAATTATTGTCATGATAACGGTTACGCGTCTTAGGGAAAAGATTTGTGTTTAGATTTAGCGTGAGGGATATTGTTATTACTCTAAAGGTTTTAGATGGGAGTAACAATTATGTTTTGTTTAAGATTGGACTTGGTGACGTTATGCTGAGCTCTGTTTATGTGCAGGTTTCTGGGCATCATATTCGGGTCTACGTTGGTGTTATGGCTTTATGTTAGCTTTAGGGTCATTATGGCCACAGTTGGGTTAAGACTGCATTTGTGGACGTTAGGGGAATGCTCGCCTTACGGGTAGGTTTCTGGACAGGGTTTTAGGGTCTACATTGGTTTTATCGGTCAATGCTAACTCTAGGGTCATTATGGCCACAGTTGGGTAATTATCATCACGATAACGGTTAGTCTTCTTAGGGTAAGGATTTGTGTTTAGATTTAGCGTGAGGGCTATTGTCATTAGTCTAAAGGTTTAAGCTTGGAGTAACAATTATGTTTAGTTTAGGATTGCGCTTGGGGACGTTATGCTGGCAGCTTTGATAATATGCAGGTTTCTGGGCATCATATTCGTGTCTACGTTTGTATTAAGGGTTTCTGTTAGCTTTAGGGTCATTATGGCCACAGTTGGGTGAAGACTGCATTTGTAGACGTTAGGGGAATGCTTGCCTTACCGGTAGGTTTCTGGATGGGTTTTAGGCTCTACATTGGTTTTATCGGTCAATGCTAGCTCTAGGGTCATTATGGCCACAGTTGGGTAATTATCGTCAAGATAACGGTTAGGCTTCTTAGGGTAAGGATTTGTGTTTAGATTTAGCGTGAGGGCTATTGTCATTAGTCTAAGGGTTTAAGGTTGGAGAACAATTATGTTTAGTTTAGGATTGCGCTTGGGGACGTTATGCTGACAGCTTTGATAATGTGCAGGTTTCTGGGCATCATATTCGTGTCTACTTTGGTGTTATGGGTTTCTGTTAGCTTTAGGGTCATTATGGCCACAGTTGGTGAAGACTGCCTTTGTGGACGTTAGGGGAATGCTTGCCTTACCGGTAGGTTTCTGGACAGGGTTTCAGGCTCTACATTGGTTTTATCAGTTAATGATAGCTCTAGGGTCATTATGGCCACAGTTGTAATTATCGTCAAGAAAATGGTAAGGTTCTTAGGGTAGGGATTTGTGTTTAGATTTAGCGTAACGGATATTGTCATTACTCTAAAGGATGAAGGTTGGAGTAACAATTATGATTAGTTTAAGATTGCTCTTAGGGACGTTATTCTGACAGCTCGGCTTATGTGCAGGTTTCTGGGCATCATATTCGGGTCTACGTTAGTGTTCTGGGTTTATGTCAGCTTTAGGGTCATTATGGCCACAGTTGGGTGAAGATTGCATCTTTGGACTTTAGGGGAATGCTCGCCTTACGGGTAGGTTTCTGGACAGGGTTTTAGGGTCTACATTGGTTTTATCGGTCAATGCTAGCTCTAGGGTCATTATGGCCACAGTTGGGTAATTATCGTCAAGATAACGGTTAGGCTTCTTAGGGTAAGGATTTGTGTTTAGATTTAGCGTGAGGGATATTGTCATTACTCTAAAGGTTTAGAGTTAAAGTAACAGTTATGATTAGTTTAAGATAGCGCTTAGGGACATTAGGCTTAGAGCTCGGCTTATGTGCAGGTTTCTGGGCCTCGTATTAAGGCCTACGTTGGGTTCTGGGTTTATTTAGCTCTAGGGTCATTATGGCCACAGTTGGGTAATTATCGTCATGATAACGGTTACGCGTCTTAGGGAAAAGATTTGTGTTTAGATTTAGCATGAGGGCTACTGGCATTAGTCTAAAGGTTTAGGGTTGGAGTAACAGTTATGTTTAGATGAAGATTGCGCTTAGGGATATTATGCTGACAGCTTTGATAATGTGCAGGTTTCTGGGCATCATATTCGTGTCTACGTTGGTGTTATGGCTTTATGTTAGCTCTAGGGTCATTATGGCCACAGTTGGGTTAAGACTGCATTTGTAGACGTTAGGGGAATGCTCGCCTTACTGGTAGGTTTCTGGATGGGTTTTAGGCTCTACATTGGTTTTATCGGTCAATGCTAGCTCTAGGGTCATTATGGCCACAGTTGGGTAATTATCGTCACGATAACGGTTAGTCTTCTTAGGGTAAGGATTTGTGTTTAGATTTAGCGTGAGGTATATTGTCATTAGTCTAAAGGATTAAGCTTGGAGTAACAATTATGTTTAGTTTAGGATTGCGCTTGGGGACGTTATGCTGACAGCTTTGATAATATGCAGGTTTCTGGGCATCATATTCGTGTCTACGTTTGTATTAAGGGTTTCTGTTAGCTTTAGGGTCATTATGGCCACAGTTGGGTGAAGACTGCATTTGTAGACGTTAGGGGAATGCTTGCCTTACCGGTAGGTTTCTGGATGGGTTTTAGGCTCTACATTGGTTTTATCGGTCAATGATAGCTCTAGGGTCATTATGGCCACAGTTGGGTAATTATCGTCAAGAAAATGGTTAGGCTTCTTAGGGTAAGGATTTGTGTTTAGATTTAGCGTGAGGGCTATTGTCTTTAGTCTAAGGGTTTAAGGTTGGAGAACAATTATGTTTAGTTTAGGATTGCGCTTGGGGACGTTATGCTGACAGCTTTGATAATGTGCAGGTTTCTGGGCATCATATTCGTGTCTACTTTAGTGTTATGGGTTTATGTTAGCTTTAGGGTCATTATGGCCACAGTTGGGTGAAGACTGCCTTTGTGGACGTTAGGGGAATGCTCGCCTTACCGGTAGGTTTCTGGACAGGGTTTCAGGCTCTACATTGGTTTTATCAGTTAATGATAGCTCTAGGGTCATTATGGCCACAGTTGTAATTATCGTCAAGAAAATGGTAAGGTTCTTAGGGTAGGGATTTGTGTTTAGATTTAGCGTGAGGGCTATTGTCATTACTCTAAAGGATGAAGGTTGGAGTAACAATTATGATTAGTTTAAGACTGCTCTTAGGGACGTTATTCTAACAGCTCGGCTTATGTGCAGGTTTCTGGGCATCATATTCGGGTCTACGTTAGTGTTCTGGGTTTATGTCAGCTTTAGGGTCATTATGGCCACAGTTGGGTGAAGATTGCATTTTTGAAGGTTACGGGAATGCTCTCCTTACGGGTAGATTTCTGGTCAGGGTTTTAGGGTCTACATTGGTGTTAAGGGTCTATGTTAGCTCTAGGGTCATTATGGCCACAGTTGTAATTATCGTCAAGAAAATGGTTAGGCTTCTTAGGGTAAGGTTTTGTGTTTAGATTTAGCGTGAGGGCTATTGTCATTAGACTAAAGGTTTAAGGTTGGAGTAACAATTATGATTAGTTTAGGATTGCGCTTGGGGACGTTATGCTGAGAGCTCTGTTTATATGCAGGTTTCTGAGCATCATATTCGTGTCTACGTTGGTGTTATGGCTTTATGTTAGCTTTAGGGTCATTATGGCCACAGTTGGGTGAAGACTGCATTTGTAGACGTTAGGGGAATGCTTGCCTTACCGGTAGGTTTCTGGATGGGTTTTAGGCTCTACATTGGTTTTATCGGTCAATGCTAGCTCTAGGGTCATTATGGCCACAGTTGGGTAATTACCGTCAAGATAACGGTTAGGCTTCTTAGGGTAAGGATTTGTGTTTAGATTTAGCGTGAGGGATATTGTCATTACTCTAAAGGTTTAGAGTTAAAGTAACAGTTATGATTAGTTTAAGATAGCGCTTAGGGACATTAGGCTTAGAGCTCGGCTTATGTGCAGGTTTCTGGGCCTCGTATTAAGGCCTACGTTGGGTTCTGGGTTTATTTAGCTCTAGGGTCATTATGGCCACAGTTGGGTAATTATTGTCATGATAACGGTTACGCGTCTTAGGGAAAAGATTTGTGTTTAGATTTAGCATGAGGGCTATTGGCATTAGTCTAAAGGTTTAGGGTTGGAGTAACAGTTATGTTTAGATGAAGATTGCGCTTAGGGATATTATGCTGACAGCTTTGATAATGTGCAGGTTTCTGGGCATCATATTCGTGTCTACGTTGGTGTTATGGGTTTCTGTTAGCTTTAGGGTCATATGGCCACAGTTGGTGAAGATTGCATTTGTGGACGTTAGGGGAATGCCCGTTTTATGGCTAGGTTTTGGACCGTGTTTTAGGGTCTACGTTTGTATTAAGGGTTTCTGTTAGCTTTAGGGTCATTATGGCCACAGTTGGGTGAAGACTGCATTTGTAGACGTTAGGGGAATGCTTGCCTTACCGGTAGGTTTCTGGATGGGTTTTAGGCTCTACATTGGTTTTATCGGTCAATGCTAGCTCTAGGGTCATTATGGCCACAGTTGGGTAATTACCGTCAAGATAACGGTTAGGCTTCTTAGGGTAAGGATTTGTGTTTAGATTTAGCGTGAGGTATATTGTCATTACTCTAAAGGTTTAGAGGTAAAGTAACAGTTATGATTAGTTTAAGATAGCGCTTAGGGACATTAGGCTTAGAGCTTGGCTTATGTGCAGGTTTCTGGGCCTCGTGTTAAGGTCTACGTTGGGTTCTGGGTTTATTTAGCTCTAGGGTCATAATGGCCACAGTTGTGTAATTATTGTCATGATAACGGTTACGCGTCTTAGGGAAAAGATTTGTGTTTAGATTTAGCGTGAGGGATATTGTTATTACTCTAAAGGTTTTAGATGGGAGTAACAATTATGTTTTGTTTAAGATTGGACTTGGTGACGTTATGCTGAGCTCTGTTTATGTGCAGGTTTCTGGGCATCATATTCGGGTCTACGTTGGTGTTATGGGTTTATGTTAGCTTTAGGGTCATTATGGCCACAGTTGGGTTAAGACTGCATTTGTGGACGTTAGGGGAATGCTCGCCTTACGGGTAGGTTTCTGGACAGGGTTTTAGGCTCTACATTGGTTTTATCGGTCAATGCTAACTCTAGGGTCATTATGGCCACAGTTGGGTAATTATCGTCACGATAACGGTTAGTCTTCTTAGGGTAAGGATTTGTGTTTAGATTTAGCGTGAGGGCTATTGTCATTAGTCTAAAGGTTTAAGCTTGGAGTAACAATTATGTTTAGTTTAGGATTGCGCTTGGGGACGTTATGCTGACAGCTTTGATAATATGCAGGTTTCTGGGCATCATATTCGTGTCTACGTTTGTATTAAGGGTTTCTGTTAGCTTTAGGGTCATTATGGCCACAGTTGGGTGAAGACTGCATTTGTAGACGTTAGGGGAATGCTTGCCTTACCGGTAGGTTTCTGGATGGGTTTTAGGCTCTACATTGGTTTTATCGGTCAATGCTAGCTCTAGGGTCATTATGGCCACAGTTGGGTAATTATCGTCAAGATAACGGTTAGGCTTCTTAGGGTAAGGATTTGTGTTTAGATTTAGCGTGAGGGCTATTGTCATTAGTCTAAGGGTTTAAGGTTGGAGAACAATTATGTTTAGTTTAGGATTGCGCTTGGGGACGTTATGCTGACAGCTTTGATAATGTGCAGGTTTCTGGGCATCATATTCGTGTCTACTTTGGTGTTATGGGTTTATGTTAGCTTTAGGGTCATTATGGCCACAGTTGGTGAAGACTGTCTTTGTGGACGTTAGGGGAATGCTCGCCTTACCGGTAGGTTTCTGGACAGGGTTTCAGGCTCTACATTGGTTTTATCAGTTAATGATAGCTCTAGGGTCATTATGGCCACAGTTGTAATTATCGTCAAGAAAATGGTAAGGTTCTTAGGGTAGGGATTTGTGTTTAGATTTAGCGTAACGGATATTGTCATTACTCTAAAGGATGAAGGTTGGAGTAACAATTATGATTAGTTTAAGATTGCTCTTAGGGACGTTATTCTAACAGCTCGGCTTATGTGCAGGTTTCTGGGCATCATATTCGGGTCTACGTTAGTGTTCTGGGTTTATGTCAGCTTTAGGGTCATTATGGCCACAGTTGGGTGAAGATTGCATCTTTGGACTTTAGGGGAATGCTCGCCTTACGGGTAGGTTTCTGGACAGGGTTTTAGGGTCTACATTGGTGTTAAGGGTCTATGTTAGCTCTAGGGTCATTATGGCCACAGTTGTAATTATCGTCAAGAAAATGGTTAGGATTCTTAGGGTAAGGATTTGTGTTTAGATTTAGCGTGAAGGCTATTGGCATTAGACTAAAGGTTTAAGGTTGGAGTAACAATTATGATTAGTTTAGGATTGCGCTTGGGGACGTTATGCTGAGAGCTCTGTTTATATGCAGGTTTCTGAGCATCATATTCGTGTCTACGTTGGTGTTATGGCTTTATGTTAGCTTTAGGGTCATTATGGCCACAGTTGGGTGAAGACTGCATTTGTAGACGTTAGGGGAATGCTTGCCTTACCGGTAGGTTTCTGGATGGGTTTTAGGCTCTACATTGGTTTTATTGGTCAATGCTAGCTCTAGGGTCATTATGGCCACAGTTGGGTAATTATCGTCAAGATAACTGTTAGGCTTCTTAGGGTAAGGATTTGTGTTTAGATTTAGCGTGAGGGATATTGTCATTACTCTAAAGGTTTAGAGTTAAAGTAACAGTTATGATTAGTTTAAGATAGCGCTTAGGGACATTAGGCTTAGAGCTCGGCTTATGTGCAGGTTTCTGGGCCTCGTATTAAGGTCTACGTTGGGTTCTGGGTTTATTTAGCTCTAGGGTCATTATGGCCACAGTTGGGTAATTATCGTCATGATAACGGTTACGCGTCTTAGGGAAAAGATTTGTGTTTAGATTTAGCATGAGGGCTATTGGCATTAGTCTAAAGGTTTAGGGTTGGAGTAACAGTTATGTTTAGATGAAGATTGCGCTTAGGGATATTATGCTGACAGCTTTGATAATGTGCAGGTTTCTGGGCATCATATTCGTGTCTACGTTGGTGTTATGGGTTTCTGTTAGCTTTAGGGTCATATGGCCACAGTTGGTGAAGATTGCATTTGTGGACGTTAGGGGAATGCCCGTTTTATGGCTAGGTTTTGGACCGTGTTTTAGGGTCTACGTTTGTATTAAGGGTTTCTGTTAGCTTTAGGGTCATTATGGCCACAGTTGGGTGAAGACTGCATTTGTAGACGTTAGGGGAATGCTTGCCTTACCGGTAGGTTTCTGGATGGGTTTTAGGCTCTACATTGGTTTTATCGGTCAATGCTAGCTCTAGGGTCATTATGGCCACAGTTGGGTAATTACCGTCAAGATAACGGTTAGGCTTCTTAGGGTAAGGATTTGTGTTTAGATTTAGCGTGAGGGCTATTGTCATTAGTCTAAGGGTTTAAGGTTCGAGAACAATTATGTTTAGTTTAGGATTGCGCTTGGGGACGTTATGCTGACAGCTTTGATAATGTGCAGATTTCTGAGCATCATATTCATGTCTACTTTGGTGTTATGGGTTTATGTTAGCTTTAGGGTCATTATGGCCACAGTTGGGTGAAGACTGCATTTGTGGACTTTAGGGGAATGCTCACCTTACGGGTAGGTTTCTGGACAGGGTTTTAGGGTCTACATTGGTGTTAAGGGTCTATGTTAGCTCTAGGGTCATTATGGCCACAGTTGTAATTATCGTCAAGAAAATGGTTAGGCTTCTTAGGGTAAGGATTTGTGTTTAGATTTAGCGTGAGGGATATTGTCATTACTCTAAAGGTTTAGAGTTAAAGTAACAGTTATGATTAGTTTAAGATAGCGCTTAGGGACATTAGGCTTAGAGCTCGGCTTATGTGCAGGTTTCTGGGCCTCGTATTAAGGTCTACGTTGGGTTCTGGGTTTATTTAGCTCTAGGGTCATTATGGCCACAGTTGGGTAATTATCGTCATGATAACGGTTACGCGTCTTAGGGAAAAGATTTGTGTTTAGATTTAGCATGAGGGCTATTGGCACTAGTCTAAAGGTTTAGGGTTGGAGTAACAGTTATGTTTAGATGAAGATTGCGCTTAGGGATATTATGCTGACAGCTTTGATAATGTGCAGGTTTCTGGGCATCATATTCGTGTCTACGTTGGTGTTATGGGTTTCTGTTAGCTTTAGGGTCATATGGCCACAGTTGGTGAAGATTGCATTTGTGGACGTTAGGGGAATGCCCGTTTTATGGCTAGGTTTTGGACCGTGTTTTAGGGTCTACGTTTGTATTAAGGGTTTCTGTTAGCTTTAGGGTCATTATGGCCACAGTTGGGTGAAGACTGCATTTGTAGACGTTAGGGGAATGCTTGCCTTACCGGTAGGTTTCTGGATGGGTTTTAGGCTCTACATTGGTTTTATCGGTCAATGCTAGCTCTAGGGTCATTATGGCCACAGTTGGGTAATTACCGTCAAGATAACGGTTAGGCTTCTTAGGGTAAGGATTTGTGTTTAGATTTAGCGTGAGGGCTATTGTCATTAGTCTAAGGGTTTAAGGTTGGAGAACAATTATGTTTAGTTTAGGATTGCGCTTGGGGACGTTATGCTGACAGCTTTGATAATGTGCAGATTTCTGAGCATCATATTCGTGTCTACTTTGGTGTTATGGGTTTATGTTAGCTTTAGGGTCATTATGGCCACAGTTGGGTGAAGACTGCATTTGTGGACTTTAGGGGAATGCTCACCTTACGGGTAGGTTTCTGGACAGGGTTTTAGGGTCTACATTGGTGTTAAGGGTCTATGTTAGCTCTAGGGTCATTATGGCCACAGTTGTAATTATCGTCAAGAAAATGGTTAGGCTTCTTAGGGTAAGGATTTGTGTTTAGATTTAGCGTGAGGGATATTGTCATTACTCTAAAGGTTTAGAGGTAAAGTAACAGTTATGATTAGTTTAAGATAGCGCTTAGGGACATTAGGCTTAGAGCTCGGCTTATGTGCAGGTTTCTGGGCCTCGTATTAAGGCCTACGTTGGGTTCTGGGTTTATTTAGCTCTAGGGTCATTATGGCCACAGTTGGGTAATTATTGTCATGATAACGGTTATGCGTCTTAGGGAAAAGATTTGTGTTTAGATTTAGCATGAGGGCTATTGGCATTAGTCTAAAGGTTTAGGGTTGGAGTAACAGTTATGTTTAGATGAAGATTGCGCTTAGGGATATTATGCTGACAGCTTTGATAATGTGCAGGTTTCTGGGCATCATATTCGTGTCTACGTTGGTGTTATGGGTTTCTGTTAGCTTTAGGGTCATATGGCCACAGTTGGTGAAGATTGCATTTGTGGACGTTAGGGGAATGCCCGTTTTATGGCTAGGTTTTGGACCGTGTTTTAGGGTCTACGTTTGTATTAAGGGTTTCTGTTAGCTTTAGGGTCATTATGGCCACAGTTGGGTGAAGACTGCATTTGTAGACGTTAGGGGAATGCTTGCCTTACCGGTAGGTTTCTGGATGGGTTTTAGGCTCTACATTGGTTTTATCGGTCAATGCTAGCTCTAGGGTCATTATGGCCACAGTTGGGTAATTACCGTCAAGATAACGGTTAGGCTTCTTAGGGTAAGGATTTGTGTTTAGATTTAGCGTGAGGGCTATTGTCATTAGTCTAAAGGTTTAAGCTTGGAGTAACAATTATGTTTAGTTTAGGATTGCGCTTGGGGACGTTATGCTGACAGCTTTGATAATATGCAGGTTTCTGGGCATCATATTCGTGTCTACGTTTGTATTAAGGGTTTCTGTTAGCTTTAGGGTCATTATGGCCACAGTTGGGTGAAGACTGCATTTGTAGACGTTAGGGGAATGCTTGCCTTACCGGTAGGTTTCTGGATGGGTTTTAGGCTCTACATTGGTTTTATCGGTCAATGCTAGCTCTAGGGTCATTATGGCCACAGTTGGGTAATTATCGTCAAGATAACGGTTAGGCTTCTTAGGGTAAGGATTTGTGTTTAGATTTAGCGTGAGGGCTATTGTCATTAGTCTAAGGGTTTAAGGTTGGAGAACAATTATGTTTAGTTTAGGATTGCGCTTGGGGACGTTATGCTGACAGCTTTGATAATGTGCAGGTTTCTGGGCATCATATTCGTGTCTACTTTGGTGTTATGGGTTTATGTTAGCTTTAGGGTCATTATGGCCACAGTTGGTGAAGACTGTCTTTGTGGACGTTAGGGGAATGCTCGCCTTACCGGTAGGTTTCTGGACAGGGTTTCAGGCTCTACATTGGTTTTATCAGTTAATGATAGCTCTAGGGTCATTATGGCCACAGTTGTAATTATCGTCAAGAAAATGGTAAGGTTCTTAGGGTAGGGATTTGTGTTTAGATTTAGCGTAACGGATATTGTCATTACTCTAAAGGATGAAGTTTGGAGTAACAATTATGATTAGTTTAAGATTGCTCTTAGGGACGTTATTCTAACAGCTCGGCTTATGTGCAGGTTTCTGGGCATCATATTCGGGTCTACGTTAGTGTTCTGGGTTTATGTCAGCTTTAGGGTCATTATGGCCACAGTTGGGTGAAGATTGCATCTTTGGACTTTAGGGGAATGCTCGCCTTACGGGTAGGTTTCTGGACAGGGTTTTAGGGTCTACATTGGTGTTAAGGGTCTATGTTAGCTCTAGGGTCATTATGGCCACAGTTGTAATTATCGTCAAGAAAATGGTTAGGATTCTTAGGGTAAGGATTTGTGTTTAGATTTAGCGTGAAGGCTATTGGCATTAGACTAAAGGTTTAAGGTTGGAGTAACAATTATGATTAGTTTAGGATTGCGCTTGGGGACGTTATGCTGAGAGCTCTGTTTATATGCAGGTTTCTGAGCATCATATTCGTGTCTACGTTGGTGTTATGGCTTTATGTTAGCTTTAGGGTCATTATGGCCACAGTTGGGTGAAGACTGCATTTGTAGACGTTAGGGGAATGCTTGCCTTACCGGTAGGTTTCTGGATGGGTTTTAGGCTCTACATTGGTTTTATTGGTCAATGCTAGCTCTAGGGTCATTATGGCCACAGTTGGGTAATTATCGTCAAGATAACTGTTAGGCTTCTTAGGGTAAGGATTTGTGTTTAGATTTAGCGTGAGGGATATTGTCATTACTCTAAAGGTTTAGAGTTAAAGTAACAGTTATGATTAGTTTAAGATAGCGCTTAGGGACATTAGGCTTAGAGCTCGGCTTATGTGCAGGTTTCTGGGCCTCGTATTAAGGTCTACGTTGGGTTCTGGGTTTATTTAGCTCTAGGGTCATTATGGCCACAGTTGGGTAATTATCGTCATGATAACGGTTACGCGTCTTAGGGAAAAGATTTGTGTTTAGATTTAGCATGAGGGCTATTGGCATTAGTCTAAAGGTTTAGGGTTGGAGTAACAGTTATGTTTAGATGAAGATTGCGCTTAGGGATATTATGCTGACAGCTTTGATAATGTGCAGGTTTCTGGGCATCATATTCGTGTCTACGTTGGTGTTATGGGTTTCTGTTAGCTTTAGGGTCATATGGCCACAGTTGGTGAAGATTGCATTTGTGGACGTTAGGGGAATGCCCGTTTTATGGCTAGGTTTTGGACCGTGTTTTAGGGTCTACGTTTGTATTAAGGGTTTCTGTTAGCTTTAGGGTCATTATGGCCACAGTTGGGTGAAGACTGCATTTGTAGACGTTAGGGGAATGCTTGCCTTACCGGTAGGTTTCTGGATGGGTTTTAGGCTCTACATTGGTTTTATCGGTCAATGCTAGCTCTAGGGTCATTATGGCCACAGTTGGGTAATTACCGTCAAGATAACGGTTAGGCTTCTTAGGGTAAGGATTTGTGTTTAGATTTAGCGTGAGGGCTATTGTCATTAGTCTAAGGGTTTAAGGTTCGAGAACAATTATGTTTAGTTTAGGATTGCGCTTGGGGACGTTATGCTGACAGCTTTGATAATGTGCAGATTTCTGAGCATCATATTCATGTCTACTTTGGTGTTATGGGTTTATGTTAGCTTTAGGGTCATTATGGCCACAGTTGGGTGAAGACTGCATTTGTGGACTTTAGGGGAATGCTCACCTTACGGGTAGGTTTCTGGACAGGGTTTTAGGGTCTACATTGGTGTTAAGGGTCTATGTTAGCTCTAGGGTCATTATGGCCACAGTTGTAATTATCGTCAAGAAAATGGTTAGGCTTCTTAGGGTAAGGATTTGTGTTTAGATTTAGCGTGAGGGATATTGTCATTACTCTAAAGGTTTAGAGTTAAAGTAACAGTTATGATTAGTTTAAGATAGCGCTTAGGGACATTAGGCTTAGAGCTCGGCTTATGTGCAGGTTTCTGGGCCTCGTATTAAGGTCTACGTTGGGTTCTGGGTTTATTTAGCTCTAGGGTCATTATGGCCACAGTTGGGTAATTATCGTCATGATAACGGTTACGCGTCTTAGGGAAAAGATTTGTGTTTAGATTTAGCATGAGGGCTATTGGCACTAGTCTAAAGGTTTAGGGTTGGAGTAACAGTTATGTTTAGATGAAGATTGCGCTTAGGGATATTATGCTGACAGCTTTGATAATGTGCAGGTTTCTGGGCATCATATTCGTGTCTACGTTGGTGTTATGGGTTTCTGTTAGCTTTAGGGTCATATGGCCACAGTTGGTGAAGATTGCATTTGTGGACGTTAGGGGAATGCCCGTTTTATGGCTAGGTTTTGGACCGTGTTTTAGGGTCTACGTTTGTATTAAGGGTTTCTGTTAGCTTTAGGGTCATTATGGCCACAGTTGGGTGAAGACTGCATTTGTAGACGTTAGGGGAATGCTTGCCTTACCGGTAGGTTTCTGGATGGGTTTTAGGCTCTACATTGGTTTTATCGGTCAATGCTAGCTCTAGGGTCATTATGGCCACAGTTGGGTAATTACCGTCAAGATAACGGTTAGGCTTCTTAGGGTAAGGATTTGTGTTTAGATTTAGCGTGAGGGCTATTGTCATTAGTCTAAGGGTTTAAGGTTGGAGAACAATTATGTTTAGTTTAGGATTGCGCTTGGGGACGTTATGCTGACAGCTTTGATAATGTGCAGATTTCTGAGCATCATATTCGTGTCTACTTTGGTGTTATGGGTTTATGTTAGCTTTAGGGTCATTATGGCCACAGTTGGGTGAAGACTGCATTTGTGGACTTTAGGGGAATGCTCACCTTACGGGTAGGTTTCTGGACAGGGTTTTAGGGTCTACATTGGTGTTAAGGGTCTATGTTAGCTCTAGGGTCATTATGGCCACAGTTGTAATTATCGTCAAGAAAATGGTTAGGCTTCTTAGGGTAAGGATTTGTGTTTAGATTTAGCGTGAGGGATATTGTCATTACTCTAAAGGTTTAGAGGTAAAGTAACAGTTATGATTAGTTTAAGATAGCGCTTAGGGACATTAGGCTTAGAGCTCGGCTTATGTGCAGGTTTCTGGGCCTCGTATTAAGGCCTACGTTGGGTTCTGGGTTTATTTAGCTCTAGGGTCATTATGGCCACAGTTGGGTAATTATTGTCATGATAACGGTTATGCGTCTTAGGGAAAAGATTTGTGTTTAGATTTAGCATGAGGGCTATTGGCATTAGTCTAAAGGTTTAGGGTTGGAGTAACAGTTATGTTTAGATGAAGATTGCGCTTAGGGATATTATGCTGACAGCTTTGATAATGTGCAGGTTTCTGGGCATCATATTCGTGTCTACGTTGGTGTTATGGGTTTCTGTTAGCTTTAGGGTCATATGGCCACAGTTGGTGAAGATTGCATTTGTGGACGTTAGGGGAATGCCCGTTTTATGGCTAGGTTTTGGACCGTGTTTTAGGGTCTACGTTTGTATTAAGGGTTTCTGTTAGCTTTAGGGTCATTATGGCCACAGTTGGGTGAAGACTGCATTTGTAGACGTTAGGGGAATGCTTGCCTTACCGGTAGGTTTCTGGATGGGTTTTAGGCTCTACATTGGTTTTATCGGTCAATGCTAGCTCTAGGGTCATTATGGCCACAGTTGGGTAATTACCGTCAAGATAACGGTTAGGCTTCTTAGGGTAAGGATTTGTGTTTAGATTTAGCGTGAGGTATATTGTCATTACTCTAAAGGTTTAGAGGTAAAGTAACAGTTATGATTAGTTTAAGATAGCGCTTAGGGACATTAGGCTTAGAGCTTGGCTTATGTGCAGGTTTCTGGGCCTCGTGTTAAGGTCTACGTTGGGTTCTGGGTTTATTTAGCTCTAGGGTCATAATGGCCACAGTTGTGTAATTATTGTCATGATAACGGTTACGCGTCTTAGGGAAAAGATTTGTGTTTAGATTTAGCGTGAGGGATATTGTTATTACTCTAAAGGTTTTAGATGGGAGTAACAATTATGTTTTGTTTAAGATTGGACTTGGTGACGTTATGCTGAGCTCTGTTTATGTGCAGGTTTCTGGGCATCATATTCGGGTCTACGTTGGTGTTATGGCTTTATGTTAGCTTTAGGGTCATTATGGCCACAGTTGGGTTAAGACTGCATTTGTGGACGTTAGGGGAATGCTCGCCTTACGGGTAGGTTTCTGGACAGGGTTTTAGGGTCTACATTGGTTTTATCGGTCAATGCTAACTCTAGGGTCATTATGGCCACAGTTGGGTAATTATCATCACGATAACGGTTAGTCTTCTTAGGGTAAGGATTTGTGTTTAGATTTAGCGTGAGGGCTATTGTCATTAGTCTAAAGGTTTAAGCTTGGAGTAACAATTATGTTTAGTTTAGGATTGCGCTTGGGGACGTTATGCTGACAGCTTTGATAATATGCAGGTTTCTGGGCATCATATTCGTGTCTACGTTTGTATTAAGGGTTTCTGTTAGCTTTAGGGTCATTATGGCCACAGTTGGGTGAAGACTGCATTTGTAGACGTTAGGGGAATGCTTGCCTTACCGGTAGGTTTCTGGATGGGTTTTAGGCTCTACATTGGTTTTATCGGTCAATGCTAGCTCTAGGGTCATTATGGCCACAGTTGGGTAATTACCGTCAAGATAACGGTTAGGCTTCTTAGGGTAAGGATTTGTGTTTAGATTTAGCGTGAGGGCTATTGTCATTAGTCTAAGGGTTTAAGGTTGGAGAACAATTATGTTTAGTTTAGGATTGCGCTTGGGGACGTTATGCTGACAGCTTTGATAATGTGCAGGTTTCTGGGCATCATATTCGTGTCTACTTTGGTGTTATGGGTTTATGTTAGCTTTAGGGTCATTATGGCCACAGTTGGGTGAAGACTGCCTTTGTGGACGTTAGGGGAATGCTCGCCTTACCGGTAGGTTTCTGGACAGGGTTTCAGGCTCTACATTGGTTTTATCAGTTAATGATAGCTCTAGGGTCATTATGGCCACAGTTGTAATTATCGTCAAGAAAATGGTAAGGTTCTTAGGGTAGGGATTTGTGTTTAGATTTAGCGTAACGGATATTGTCATTACTCTAAAGGATGAAGGTTGGAGTAACAATTATGATTAGTTTAAGATTGCTCTTAGGGACGTTATTCTGACAGCTCGGCTTATGTGCAGGTTTCTGGGCATCATATTCGGGTCTACGTTAGTGTTCTGGGTTTATGTCAGCTTTAGGGTCATTATGGCCACAGTTGGGTGAAGATTGCATCTTTGGACTTTAGGGGAATGCTCGCCTTACGGGTAGGTTTCTGGACAGGGTTTTAGGGTCTACATTGGTTTTATCGGTCAATGCTAGCTCTAGGGTCATTATGGCCACAGTTGGGTAATTATCGTCAAGATAACGGTTAGGCTTCTTAGGGTAAGGATTTGTGTTTAGATTTAGCGTGAGGGATATTGTCATTACTCTAAAGGTTTAGAGGTAAAGTAACAGTTATGATTAGTTTAAGATAGCGCTTAGGGACATTAGGCTTAGAGCTCGGCTTATGTGCAGGTTTCTGGGCCTCGTATTAAGGCCTACGTTGGGTTCTGGGTTTATTTAGCTCTAGGGTCATTATGGCCACAGTTGGGTAATTATCGTCATGATAACGGTTACGCGTCTTAGGGAAAAGATTTGTGTTTAGATTTAGCATGAGGGCTATTGGCATTAGTCTAAAGGTTTAGGGTTGGAGTAACAGTTATGTTTAGATGAAGATTGCGCTTAGGGATATTATGCTGACAGCTTTGATAATGTGCAGGTTTCTGGGCATCATATTCGTGTCTACGTTGGTGTTATGGCTTTATGTTAGCTCTAGGGTCATTATGGCCACAGTTGGGTTAAGACTGCATTTGTAGACGTTAGGGGAATGCTCGCCTTACTGGTAGGTTTCTGGATGGGTTTTAGGCTCTACATTGGTTTTATCGGTCAATGCTAGCTCTAGGGTCATTATGGCCACAGTTGGGTAATTATCGTCACGATAACGGTTAGTCTTCTTAGGGTAAGGATTTGTGTTTAGATTTAGCGTGAGGTATATTGTCATTAGTCTAAAGGATTAAGCTTGGAGTAACAATTATGTTTAGTTTAGGATTGCGCTTGGGGACGTTATGCTGACAGCTTTGATAATATGCAGGTTTCTGGGCATCATATTCGTGTCTACGTTTGTATTAAGGGTTTATGTTAGCTTTAGGGTCATTATGGCCACAGTTGGGTGAAGACTGCATTTGTAGACTTTAGGGGAATGCTTGCCTTACCGGTAGGTTTCTGGATGGGTTTTAGGCTCTACATTGGTTTTATCGGTCAATGATAGCTCTAGGGTCATTATGGCCACAGTTGGGTAATTATCGTCAAGAAAATGGTTAGGCTTCTTAGGGTAAGGATTTGTGTTTAGATTTAGCGTGAGGGCTATTGTCTTTAGTCTAAGGGTTTAAGGTTGGAGAACAATTATGTTTAGTTTAGGATTGCGCTTGGGGACGTTATGCTGACAGCTTTGATAATGTGCAGGTTTCTGGGCATCATATTCGTGTCTACTTTGGTGTTATGGGTTTATGTTAGCTTTAGGGTCATTATGGCCACAGTTGGGTGAAGACTGCCTTTGTGGACGTTAGGGGAATGCTCGCCTTACCGGTAGGTTTCTGGACAGGGTTTCAGGCTCTACATTGGTTTTATCAGTTAATGATAGCTCTAGGGTCATTATGGCCACAGTTGTAATTATCGTCAAGAAAATGGTAAGGTTCTTAGGGTAGGGATTTGTGTTTAGATTTAGCGTGAGGGCTATTGTCATTACTCTAAAGGATGAAGGTTGGAGTAACAATTATGATTAGTTTAAGATTGCTCTTAGGGACGTTATTCTAACAGCTCGGCTTATGTGCAGGTTTCTGGGCATCATATTCGGGTCTACGTTAGTGTTCTGGGTTTATGTCAGCTTTAGGGTCATTATGGCCACAGTTGGGTGAAGATTGCATTTTTGAAGGTTACGGGAATGCTCTCCTTACGGGTAGATTTCTGGTCAGGGTTTTAGGGTCTACATTGGTGTTAAGGGTCTATGTTAGCTCTAGGGTCATTATGGCCACAGTTGTAATTATCGTCAAGAAAATGGTTAGGCTTCTTAGGGTAAGGATTTGTGTTTAGATTTAGCGTGAGGGCTATTGTCATTAGACTAAAGGTTTAAGGTTGGAGTAACAATTATGATTAGTTTAGGATTGCGCTTGGGGACGTTATGCTGAGAGCTCTGTTTATATGCAGGTTTCTGAGCATCATATTCGTGTCTACGTTGGTGTTATGGCTTTATGTTAGCTTTAGGGTCATTATGGCCACAGTTGGGTGAAGACTGCATTTGTAGACGTTAGGGGAATGCTTGCCTTACCGGTAGGTTTCTGGATGGGTTTTAGGCTCTACATTGGTTTTATCGGTCAATGCTAGCTCTAGGGTCATTATGGCCACAGTTGGGTAATTACCGTCAAGATAACGGTTAGGCTTCTTAGGGTAAGGATTTGTGTTTAGATTTAGCGTGAGGGATATTGTCATTACTCTAAAGGTTTAGAGTTAAAGTAACAGTTATGATTAGTTTAAGATAGCGCTTAGGGACATTAGGCTTAGAGCTCGGCTTATGTGCAGGTTTCTGGGCCTCGTATTAAGGCCTACGTTGGGTTCTGGGTTTATTTAGCTCTAGGGTCATTATGGCCACAGTTGGGTAATTATTGTCATGATAACGGTTACGCGTCTTAGGGAAAAGATTTGTGTTTAGATTTAGCATGAGGGCTATTGGCATTAGTCTAAAGGTTTAGGGTTGGAGTAACAGTTATGTTTAGATGAAGATTGCGCTTAGGGATATTATGCTGACAGCTTTGATAATGTGCAGGTTTCTGGGCATCATATTCGTGTCTACGTTGGTGTTATGGGTTTCTGTTAGCTTTAGGGTCATATGGCCACAGTTGGTGAAGATTGCATTTGTGGACGTTAGGGGAATGCCCGTTTTATGGCTAGGTTTTGGACCGTGTTTTAGGGTCTACGTTTGTATTAAGGGTTTCTGTTAGCTTTAGGGTCATTATGGCCACAGTTGGGTGAAGACTGCATTTGTAGACGTTAGGGGAATGCTTGCCTTACCGGTAGGTTTCTGGATGGGTTTTAGGCTCTACATTGGTTTTATCGGTCAATGCTAGCTCTAGGGTCATTATGGCCACAGTTGGGTAATTACCGTCAAGATAACGGTTAGGCTTCTTAGGGTAAGGATTTGTGTTTAGATTTAGCGTGAGGTATATTGTCATTACTCTAAAGGTTTAGAGGTAAAGTAACAGTTATGATTAGTTTAAGATAGCGCTTAGGGACATTAGGCTTAGAGCTTGGCTTATGTGCAGGTTTCTGGGCCTCGTGTTAAGGTCTACGTTGGGTTCTGGGTTTATTTAGCTCTAGGGTCATAATGGCCACAGTTGTGTAATTATTGTCATGATAACGGTTACGCGTCTTAGGGAAAAGATTTGTGTTTAGATTTAGCGTGAGGGATATTGTTATTACTCTAAAGGTTTTAGATGGGAGTAACAATTATGTTTTGTTTAAGATTGGACTTGGTGACGTTATGCTGAGCTCTGTTTATGTGCAGGTTTCTGGGCATCATATTCGTGTCTACGTTGGTGTTATGGCTTTATGTTATCTTTAGGGTCATTATGGCCACAGTTGGGTTAAGACTGCATTTGTGGACGTTAGGGGAATGCTCGCCTTACTGGTAGGTTTCTGGATGGGTTTTAGGCTCTACATTGGTTTTATCGGTCAATGCTAGCTCTAGGGTCATTATGGCCACAGTTGGGTAATTATCGTCACGATAACGGTTAGTCTTCTTAGGGTAAGGATATGTGTTTAGATTTAGCGTGAGGGCTATTGTCATTAGTCTAAAGGTTTAAGCTTGGAGTAACAATTATGTTTAGTTTAGGATTGCGCTTGGGGACGTTATGCTGACAGCTTTGATAATATGCAGGTTTCTGGGCATCATATTCGTGTCTACGTTTGTATTAAGGGTTTCTGTTAGCTTTAGGGTCATTATGGCCACAGTTGGGTGAAGACTGCATTTGTAGACGTTAGGGGAATGCTTGCCTTACCGGTAGGTTTCTGGATGGGTTTTAGGCTCTACATTGGTTTTATCGGTCAATGCTAGCTCTAGGGTCATTATGGCCACAGTTGGGTAATTACCGTCAAGATAACGGTTAGGCTTCTTAGGGTAAGGATTTGTGTTTAGATTTAGCGTGAGGGATATTGTCATTACTCTAAAGGTTTAGAGGTAAAGTAACAGTTATGATTAGTTTAAGATAGCGCTTAGGGACATTAGGCTTAGAGCTTGGCTTATGTGCAGGTTTCTGGGCCTCGTGTTAAGGTCTACGTTGGGTTCTGGGTTTATTTAGCTCTAGGGTCATAATGGCCACAGTTGTGTAATTATTGTCATGATAACGGTTACGCGTCTTAGGGTAAGGATTTGTGTTTAGATTTAGCGTGAGGGCTATTGTTATTACTCTAAAGGTTTTAGATGGGAGTAACAATTATGTTTTGTTTAAGATTGGACTTGGTGACGTTATGCTGAGCTCTGTTTATGTGCAGGTTTCTGGGCATCATATTCTGGTCTACGTTGGTGTTATGGCTTTATGTTAGCTTTAGGGTCATTATGGCCACAGTTGGGTTAAGACTGCATTTGTGGACGTTAGGGGAATGCTCGCCTTACGGGTAGGTTTCTGGACAGGGTTTTAGGGTCTACATTGGTTTTATCGGTCAATGCTAACTCTAGGGTCATTATGGCCACAGTTGGGTAATTATCGTCACGATAACGGTTAGTCTTCTTAGGGTAAGGATTTGTGTTTAGATTTAGCGTGAGGGCTATTGTCATTAGTCTAAAGGTTTAAGCTTGGAGTAACAATTATGTTTAGTTTAGGATTGCGCTTGGGGACGTTATGCTGACAGCTTTGATAATATGCAGGTTTCTGGGCATCATATTCGTGTCTACGTTTGTATTAAGGGTTTCTGTTAGCTTTAGGGTCATTATGGCCACAGTTGGGTGAAGACTGCATTTGTAGACGTTAGGGGAATGCTTGCCTTACCGGTAGGTTTCTGGATGGGTTTTAGGCTCTACATTGGTTTTATCGGTCAATGCTAGCTCTAGGGTCATTATGGCCACAGTTGGGTAATTATCGTCAAGATAACGGTTAGGCTTCTTAGGGTAAAGATTTGTGTTTAGATTTAGCGTGAGGGCTATTGTCATTAGTCTAAGGGTTTAAGGTTGGAGAACAATTATGTTTAGTTTAGGATTGCGCTTGGGGACGTTATGCTGACAGCTTTGATAATGTGCAGGTTTCTGGGCATCATATTCGTGTCTACTTTGGTGTTATGGGTTTATGTTAGCTTTAGGGTCATTATGGCCACAGTTGGTGAAGACTGCCTTTGTGGACGTTAGGGGAATGCTCGCCTTACCGGTAGGTTTCTGGACAGGGTTTCAGGCTCTACATTGGTTTTATCAGTTAATGATAGCTCTAGGGTCATTATGGCCACAGTTGTAATTATCGTCAAGAAAATGGTAAGGTTCTTAGGGTAGGGATTTGTGTTTAGATTTAGCGTAACGGATATTGTCATTACTCTAAAGGATGAAGGTTGGAGTAACAATTATGATTAGTTTAAGATTGCTCTTAGGGAGGTTATTCTGACAGCTCGGCTTATGTGCAGGTTTCTGGGCATCATATTCGGGTCTACGTTAGTGTTCTGGGTTTATGTCAGCTTTAGGGTCATTATGGCCACAGTTGGGTGAAGATTGCATCTTTGGACTTTAGGGGAATGCTCGCCTTACGGGTAGGTTTCTGGACAGGGTTTTAGGGTCTACATTGGTTTTATCGGTCAATGCTAGCTCTAGGGTCATTATGGCCACAGTTGGGTAATTATCGTCAAGATAACGGTTAGGCTTCTTAGGGTAAGGATTTGTGTTTAGATTTAGCGTGAGGGATATTGTCATTACTCTAAAGGTTTAGAGGTAAAGTAACAGTTATGATTAGTTTAAGATAGCGCTTAGGGACATTAGGCTTAGAGCTCGGCTTATGTGCAGGTTTCTGGGCCTCGTATTAAGGCCTACGTTGGGTTCTGGGTTTATTTAGCTCTAGGGTCATTATGGCCACAGTTGGGTAATTATCGTCATGATAACGGTTACGCGTCTTAGGGAAAAGATTTGTGTTTAGATTTAGCATGAGGGCTATTGGCATTAGTCTAAAGGTTTAGGGTTGGAGTAACAGTTATGTTTAGATGAAGATTGCGCTTAGGGATATTATGCTGACAGCTTTGATAATGTGCAGGTTTCTGGGCATCATATTCGTGTCTACGTTGGTGTTATGGCTTTATGTTAGCTCTAGGGTCATTATGGCCACAGTTGGGTTAAGACTGCATTTGTAGACGTTAGGGGAATGCTCGCCTTACTGGTAGGTTTCTGGATGGGTTTTAGGCTCTACATTGGTTTTATCGGTCAATGCTAGCTCTAGGGTCATTATGGCCACAGTTGGGTAATTATCGTCACGATAACGGTTAGTCTTCTTAGGGTAAGGATTTGTGTTTAGATTTAGCGTGAGGTATATTGTCATTAGTCTAAAGGATTAAGCTTGGAGTAACAATTATGTTTAGTTTAGGATTGCGCTTGGGGACGTTATGCTGACAGCTTTGATAATATGCAGGTTTCTGGGCATCATATTCGTGTCTACGTTTGTATTAAGGGTTTCTGTTAGCTTTAGGGTCATTATGGCCACAGTTGGGTGAAGACTGCATTTGTAGACGTTAGGGGAATGCTTGCCTTACCGGTAGGTTTCTGGATGGGTTTTAGGCTCTACATTGGTTTTATCGGTCAATGCTAGCTCTAGGGTCATTATGGCCACAGTTGGGTAATTATCGTCAAGAAAATGGTTAGGCTTCTTAGGGTAAGGATTTGTGTTTAGATTTAGCGTGAGGGCTATTGTCTTTAGTCTAAGGGTTTAAGGTTGGAGAACAATTATGTTTAGTTTAGGATTGCGCTTGGGGACGTTATGCTGACAGCTTTGATAATGTGCAGGTTTCTGGGCATCATATTCGTGTCTACTTTGGTGTTATGGGTTTATGTTAGCTTTAGGGTCATTATGGCCACAGTTGGGTGAAGACTGCCTTTGTGGACGTTAGGGGAATGCTCGCCTTACCGGTAGGTTTCTGGACAGGGTTTCAGGCTCTACATTGGTTTTATCAGTTAATGATAGCTCTAGGGTCATTATGGCCACAGTTGTAATTATCGTCAAGAAAATGGTAAGGTTCTTAGGGTAGGGATTTGTGTTTAGATTTAGCGTGAGGGCTATTGTCATTACTCTAAAGGATGAAGGTTGGAGTAACAATTATGATTAGTTTAAGATTGCTCTTAGGGACGTTATTCTAACAGCTCGGCTTATGTGCAGGTTTCTGGGCATCATATTCGGGTCTACGTTAGTGTTATGGGTTTATGTCAGCTTTAGGGTCATTATGGCCACAGTTGGGTGAAGATTGCATTTTTGAAGGTTACGGGAATGCTCTCCTTACGGGTAGATTTCTGGTCAGGGTTTTAGGGTCTACATTGGTGTTAAGGGTCTATGTTAGCTCTAGGGTCATTATGGCCACAGTTGTAATTATCGTCAAGAAAATGGTTAGGCTTCTTAGGGTAAGGATTTGTGTTTAGATTTAGCGTGAGGGCTATTGTCATTAGACTAAAGGTTTAAGGTTGGAGTAACAATTATGATTAGTTTAGGATTGCGCTTGGGGACGTTATGCTGAGAGCTCTGTTTATATGCAGGTTTCTGAGCATCATATTCGTGTCTACGTTGGTGTTATGGCTTTATGTTAGCTTTAGGGTCATTATGGCCACAGTTGGGTGAAGACTGCATTTGTAGACGTTAGGGGAATGCTTGCCTTACCGGTAGGTTTCTGGATGGGTTTTAGGCTCTACATTGGTTTTATCGGTCAATGCTAGCTCTAGGGTCATTATGGCCACAGTTGGGTAATTACCGTCAAGATAACGGTTAGGCTTCTTAGGGTAAGGATTTGTGTTTAGATTTAGCGTGAGGGATATTGTCATTACTCTAAAGGTTTAGAGTTAAAGTAACAGTTATGATTAGTTTAAGATAGCGCTTAGGGACATTAGGCTTAGAGCTCGGCTTATGTGCAGGTTTCTGGGCCTCGTATTAAGGCCTACGTTGGGTTCTGGGTTTATTTAGCTCTAGGGTCATTATGGCCACAGTTGGGTAATTATTGTCATGATAACGGTTACGCGTCTTAGGGAAAAGATTTGTGTTTAGATTTAGCATGAGGGCTATTGGCATTAGTCTAAAGGTTTAGGGTTGGAGTAACAGTTATGTTTAGATGAAGATTGCGCTTAGGGATATTATGCTGACAGCTTTGATAATGTGCAGGTTTCTGGGCATCATATTCGTGTCTACGTTGGTGTTATGGGTTTCTGTTAGCTTTAGGGTCATATGGCCACAGTTGGTGAAGATTGCATTTGTGGACGTTAGGGGAATGCCCGTTTTATGGCTAGGTTTTGGACCGTGTTTTAGGGTCTACGTTTGTATTAAGGGTTTCTGTTAGCTTTAGGGTCATTATGGCCACAGTTGGGTGAAGACTGCATTTGTAGACGTTAGGGGAATGCTTGCCTTACCGGTAGGTTTCTGGATGGGTTTTAGGCTCTACATTGGTTTTATCGGTCAATGATAGCTCTAGGGTCATTATGGCCACAGTTGGGTAATTACCGTCAAGATAACGGTTAGGCTTCTTAGGGTAAGGATTTGTGTTTAGATTTAGCGTGAGGTATATTGTCATTACTCTAAAGGTTTAGAGGTAAAGTAACAGTTATGATTAGTTTAAGATAGCGCTTAGGGACATTAGGCTTAGAGCTTGGCTTATGTGCAGGTTTCTGGGCCTCGTGTTAAGGTCTACGTTGGGTTCTGGGTTTATTTAGCTCTAGGGTCATAATGGCCACAGTTGTGTAATTATTGTCATGATAACGGTTACGCGTCTTAGGGAAAAGATTTGTGTTTAGATTTAGCGTGAGGGATATTGTTATTACTCTAAAGGTTTTAGATGGGAGTAACAATTATGTTTTGTTTAAGATTGGACTTGGTGACGTTATGCTGAGCTCTGTTTATGTGCAGGTTTCTGGGCATCATATTCGGGTCTACGTTGGTGTTATGGCTTTATGTTAGCTTTAGGGTCATTATGGCCACAGTTGGGTTAAGACTGCATTTGTGGACGTTAGGGGAATGATCGCCTTACTGGTAGGTTTCTGGATGGGTTTTAGGCTCTACATTGGTTTTATCGGTCAATGCTAGCTCTAGGGTCATTATGGCCACAGTTGGGTAATTATCGTCACGATAACGGTTAGTCTTCTTAGGGTAAGGATATGTGTTTAGATTTAGCGTGAGGGCTATTGTCATTAGTCTAAAGGTTTAAGCTTGGAGTAACAATTATGTTTAGTTTAGGATTGCGCTTGGGGACGTTATGCTGACAGCTTTGATAATATGCAGGTTTCTGGGCATCATATTCGTGTCTACGTTTGTATTAAGGGTTTCTGTTAGCTTTAGGGTCATTATGGCCACAGTTGGGTGAAGACTGCATTTGTAGACGTTAGGGGAATGCTTGCCTTACCGGTAGGTTTCTGGATGGGTTTTAGGCTCTACATTGGTTTTATCGGTCAATGCTAGCTCTAGGGTCATTATGGCCACAGTTGGGTAATTACCGTCAAGATAACGGTTAGGCTTCTTAGGGTAAGGATTTGTGTTTAGATTTAGCGTGAGGGATATTGTCATTACTCTAAAGGTTTAGAGTTAAAGTAACAGTTATGATTAGTTTAAGATAGCGCTTAGGGACATTAGGCTTAGAGCTCGGCTTATGTGCAGGTTTCTGGGCCTCGTATTAAGGCCTACGTTGGGTTCTGGGTTTATTTAGCTCTAGGGTCATTATGGCCACAGTTGTGTAATTATTGTCATGATAACGGTTACGCGTCTTAGGGAAAAGATTTGTGTTTAGATTTAGCATGAGGGCTATTGGCATTAGTCTAAAGGTTTAGGGTTGGAGTAACAGTTATGTTTAGATGAAGATTGCGCTTAGGGATATTATGCTGACAGCTTTGATAATGTGCAGGTTTCTGGGCATCATATTCGTGTCTACGTTGGTGTTATGGGTTTCTGTTAGCTTTAGGGTCATATGGCCACAGTTGGTGAAGATTGCATTTGTGGACGTTAGGGGAATGCCCGTTTTATGGCTAGGTTTTGGACCGTGTTTTAGGGTCTACGTTTGTATTAAGGGTTTCTGTTAGCTTTAGGGTCATTATGGCCACAGTTGGGTGAAGACTGCATTTGTAGACGTTAGGGGAATGCTTGCCTTACCGGTAGGTTTCTGGATGGGTTTTAGGCTCTACATTGGTTTTATCGGTCAATGCTAGCTCTAGGGTCATTATGGCCACAGTTGGGTAATTACCGTCAAGATAACGGTTAGGCTTCTTAGGGTAAGGATTTGTGTTTAGATTTAGCGTGAGGGATATTGTCATTACTCTAAAGGTTTAGAGGTAAAGTAACAGTTATGATTAGTTTAAGATAGCGCTTAGGGACATTAGGCTTAGAGCTTGGCTTATGTGCAGGTTTCTGGGCCTCGTGTTAAGGTCTACGTTGGGTTCTGGGTTTATTTAGCTCTAGGGTCATAATGGCCACAGTTGGGTAATTATTGTCATGATAACGGTTACGCGTCTTAGGGTAAGGATTTGTGTTTAGATTTAGCGTGAGGGCTATTGTTATTACTCTAAAGGTTTTAGATGGGAGTAACAATTATGTTTTGTTTAAGATTGGACTTGGTGACGTTATGCTGAGCTCTGTTTATGTGCAGGTTTCTGGGCATCATATTCGGGTCTACGTTGGTGTTATGGCTTTATGTTAGCTTTAGGGTCATTATGGCCACAGTTGGGTTAAGACTGCATTTGTGGACGTTAGGGGAATGCTCGCCTTACGGGTAGGTTTCTGGACAGGGTTTTAGGGTCTACATTGGTTTTATCGGTCAATGCTAACTCTAGGGTCATTATGGCCACAGTTGGGTAATTATCGTCACGATAACGGTTAGTCTTCTTAGGGTAAGGATTTGTGTTTAGATTTAGCGTGAGGGCTATTGTCATTAGTCTAAAGGTTTAAGCTTGGAGTAACAATTATGTTTAGTTTAGGATTGCGCTTGGGGACGTTATGCTGACAGCTTTGATAATATGCAGGTTTCTGGGCATCATATTCGTGTCTACGTTTGTATTAAGGGTTTCTGTTAGCTTTAGGGTCATTATGGCCACAGTTGGGTGAAGACTGCATTTGTAGATGTTAGGGGAATGCTTGCCTTACCGGTAGGTTTCTGGATGGGTTTTAGGCTCTACATTGGTTTTATCGGTCAATGCTAGCTCTAGGGTCATTATGGCCACAGTTGGGTAATTATCGTCAAGATAACGGTTAGGCTTCTTAGGGTAAAGATTTGTGTTTAGATTTAGCGTGAGGGCTATTGTCATTAGTCTAAGGGTTTAAGGTTGGAGAACAATTATGTTTAGTTTAGGATTGCGCTTGGGGACGTTATGCTGACAGCTTTGATAATGTGCAGGTTTCTGGGCATCATATTCGTGTCTACTTTGGTGTTATGGGTTTATGTTAGCTTTAGGGTCATTATGGCCACAGTTGGTGAAGACTGCCTTTGTGGACGTTAGGGGAATGCTCGCCTTACCGGTAGGTTTCTGGACAGGGTTTCAGGCTCTACATTGGTTTTATCAGTTAATGATAGCTCTAGGGTCATTATGGCCACAGTTGTAATTATCGTCAAGAAAATGGTAAGGTTCTTAGGGTAGGGATTTGTGTTTAGATTTAGCGTAACGGATATTGTCATTACTCTAAAGGATGAAGGTTGGAGTAACAATTATGATTAGTTTAAGATTGCTCTTAGGGACGTTATTCTGACAGCTCGGCTTATGTGCAGGTTTCTGGGCATCATATTCGGGTCTACGTTAGTGTTCTGGGTTTATGTCAGCTTTAGGGTCATTATGGCCACAGTTGGGTGAAGATTGCATCTTTGGACTTTAGGGGAATGCTCGCCTTACGGGTAGGTTTCTGGACAGGGTTTTAGGGTCTACATTGGTGTTAAGGGTCTATGTTAGCTCTAGGGTCATTATGGCCACAGTTGTAATTATCGTCAAGAAAATGGTTAGGATTCTTAGGGTAAGGATTTGTGTTTAGATTTAGCGTGAAGGCTATTGGCATTAGACTAAAGGTTTAAGGTTGGAGTAACAATTATGATTAGTTTAGGATTGCGCTTGGGGACGTTATGCTGAGAGCTCTGTTTATATGCAGGTTTCTGAGCATCATATTCGTGTCTACGTTGGTGTTATGGCTTTATGTTAGCTTTAGGGTCATTATGGCCACAGTTGGGTGAAGACTGCATTTGTAGACGTTAGGGGAATGCTTGCCTTACCGGTAGGTTTCTGGATGGGTTTTAGGCTCTACATTGGTTTTATTGGTCAATGCTAGCTCTAGGGTCATTATGGCCACAGTTGGGTAATTATCGTCAAGAAAATGGTTAGGCTTCTTAGGGTAAGGATTTGTGTTTAGATTTAGCGTGAGGGATATTGTCATTACTCTAAAGGTTTAGAGGTAAAGTAACAGTTATGATTAGTTTAAGATAGCGCTTAGGGACATTAGGCTTAGAGCTCGGCTTATGTGCAGGTTTCTGGTCCTCGTATTAAGGTCTACGTTGGGTTCTGGGTTTATTTAGCTCTAGGGTCATTATGGCCACAGTTGGGTAATTATCGTCATGATAACGGTTACGCGTCTTAGGGAAAAGATTTGTGTTTAGATTTAGCATGAGGGCTATTGGCATTAGTCTAAAGGTTTAGGGTTGGAGTAACAGTTATGTTTAGATGAAGATTGCGCTTAGGGATATTATGCTGACAGCTTTGATAATGTGCAGGTTTCTGGGCATCATATTCGTGTCTACGTTGGTGTTATGGGTTTCTGTTAGCTTTAGGGTCATATGGCCACAGTTGGTGAAGATTGCATTTGTGGACGTTAGGGGAATGCCCGTTTTATGGCTAGGTTTTGGACCGTGTTTTAGGGTCTACGTTTGTATTAAGGGTTTCTGTTAGCTTTAGGGTCATTATGGCCACAGTTGGGTGAAGACTGCATTTGTAGACGTTAGGGGAATGCTTGCCTTACCGGTAGGTTTCTGGATGGGTTTTAGGCTCTACATTGGTTTTATCGGTCAATGCTAGCTCTAGGGTCATTATGGCCACAGTTGGGTAATTACCGTCAAGATAACGGTTAGGCTTCTTAGGGTAAGGATTTGTGTTTAGATTTAGCGTGAGGGCTATTGTCATTAGTCTAAGGGTTTAAGGTTCGAGAACAATTATGTTTAGTTTAGGATTGCGCTTGGGGACGTTATGCTGACAGCTTTGATAATGTGCAGATTTCTGAGCATCATATTCGTGTCTACTTTGGTGTTATGGGTTTATGTTAGCTTTAGGGTCATTATGGCCACAGTTGGGTGAAGACTGCATTTGTGGACTTTAGGGGAATGCTCACCTTACGGGTAGGTTTCTGGACAGGGTTTTAGGGTCTACATTGGTGTTAAGGGTCTATGTTAGCTCTAGGGTCATTATGGCCACAGTTGTAATTATCGTCAAGAAAATGGTTAGGCTTCTTAGGGTAAGGATTTGTGTTTAGATTTAGCGTGAGGGATATTGTCATTACTCTAAAGGTTTAGAGGTAAAGTAACAGTTATGATTAGTTTAAGATAGCGCTTAGGGACATTAGGCTTAGAGCTCGGCTTATGTGCAGGTTTCTGGTCCTCGTATTAAGGTCTACGTTGGGTTCTGGGTTTATTTAGCTCTAGGGTCATAATGGCCACAGTTGGGTAATTATTGTCATGATAACGGTTACGCGTCTTAGGGTAAGGATTTGTGTTTAGATTTAGCGTGAGGGCTATTGTTATTACTCTAAAGGTTTTAGATGGGAGTAACAATTATGTTTTGTTTAAGATTGGACTTGGTGACGTTATGCTGAGCTCTGTTTATGTGCAGGTTTCTGGGCATCATATTCGGGTCTACGTTGGTGTTATGGCTTTATGTTAGCTTTAGGGTCATTATGGCCACAGTTGGGTTAAGACTGCATTTGTGGACGTTAGGGGAATGCTCGCCTTACGGGTAGGTTTCTGGACAGGGTTTTAGGGTCTACATTGGTTTTATCGGTCAATGCTAACTCTAGGGTCATTATGGCCACAGTTGGGTAATTATCGTCACGATAACGGTTAGTCTTCTTAGGGTAAGGATTTGTGTTTAGATTTAGCGTGAGGGCTATTGTCATTAGTCTAAAGGTTTAAGCTTGGAGTAACAATTATGTTTAGTTTAGGATTGCGCTTGGGGACGTTATGCTGACAGCTTTGATAATATGCAGGTTTCTGGGCATCATATTCGTGTCTACGTTTGTATTAAGGGTTTCTGTTAGCTTTAGGGTCATTATGGCCACAGTTGGGTGAAGACTGCATTTGTAGATGTTAGGGGAATGCTTGCCTTACCGGTAGGTTTCTGGATGGGTTTTAGGCTCTACATTGGTTTTATCGGTCAATGCTAGCTCTAGGGTCATTATGGCCACAGTTGGGTAATTATCGTCAAGATAACGGTTAGGCTTCTTAGGGTAAAGATTTGTGTTTAGATTTAGCGTGAGGGCTATTGTCATTAGTCTAAGGGTTTAAGGTTGGAGAACAATTATGTTTAGTTTAGGATTGCGCTTGGGGACGTTATGCTGACAGCTTTGATAATGTGCAGGTTTCTGGGCATCATATTCGTGTCTACTTTGGTGTTATGGGTTTATGTTAGCTTTAGGGTCATTATGGCCACAGTTGGTGAAGACTGCCTTTGTGGACGTTAGGGGAATGCTCGCCTTACCGGTAGGTTTCTGGACAGGGTTTCAGGCTCTACATTGGTTTTATCAGTTAATGATAGCTCTAGGGTCATTATGGCCACAGTTGTAATTATCGTCAAGAAAATGGTAAGGTTCTTAGGGTAGGGATTTGTGTTTAGATTTAGCGTAACGGATATTGTCATTACTCTAAAGGATGAAGGTTGGAGTAACAATTATGATTAGTTTAAGATTGCTCTTAGGGACGTTATTCTGACAGCTCGGCTTATGTGCAGGTTTCTGGGCATCATATTCGGGTCTACGTTAGTGTTCTGGGTTTATGTCAGCTTTAGGGTCATTATGGCCACAGTTGGGTGAAGATTGCATCTTTGGACTTTAGGGGAATGCTCGCCTTACGGGTAGGTTTCTGGACAGGGTTTTAGGGTCTACATTGGTGTTAAGGGTCTATGTTAGCTCTAGGGTCATTATGGCCACAGTTGTAATTATCGTCAAGAAAATGGTTAGGATTCTTAGGGTAAGGATTTGTGTTTAGATTTAGCGTGAAGGCTATTGGCATTAGACTAAAGGTTTAAGGTTGGAGTAACAATTATGATTAGTTTAGGATTGCGCTTGGGGACGTTATGCTGAGAGCTCTGTTTATATGCAGGTTTCTGAGCATCATATTCGTGTCTACGTTGGTGTTATGGCTTTATGTTAGCTTTAGGGTCATTATGGCCACAGTTGGGTGAAGACTGCATTTGTAGACGTTAGGGGAATGCTTGCCTTACCGGTAGGTTTCTGGATGGGTTTTAGGCTCTACATTGGTTTTATCGGTCAATGCTAGCTCTAGGGTCATTATGGCCACAGTTGGGTAATTATCGTCAAGAAAATGGTTAGGCTTCTTAGGGTAAGGATTTGTGTTTAGATTTAGCGTGAGGGATATTGTCATTACTCTAAAGGTTTAGAGGTAAAGTAACAGTTATGATTAGTTTAAGATAGCGCTTAGGGACATTAGGCTTAGAGCTCGGCTTATGTGCAGGTTTCTGGTCCTCGTATTAAGGTCTACGTTGGGTTCTGGGTTTATTTAGCTCTAGGGTCATTATGGCCACAGTTGGGTAATTATCGTCATGATAACGGTTACGCGTCTTAGGGAAAAGATTTGTGTTTAGATTTAGCATGAGGGCTATTGGCATTAGTCTAAAGGTTTAGGGTTGGAGTAACAGTTATGTTTAGATGAAGATTGCGCTTAGGGATATTATGCTGACAGCTTTGATAATGTGCAGGTTTCTGGGCATCATATTCGTGTCTACGTTGGTGTTATGGGTTTCTGTTAGCTTTAGGGTCATATGGCCACAGTTGGTGAAGATTGCATTTGTGGACGTTAGGGGAATGCCCGTTTTATGGCTAGGTTTTGGACCGTGTTTTAGGGTCTACGTTTGTATTAAGGGTTTCTGTTAGCTTTAGGGTCATTATGGCCACAGTTGGGTGAAGACTGCATTTGTAGACGTTAGGGGAATGCTTGCCTTACCGGTAGGTTTCTGGATGGGTTTTAGGCTCTACATTGGTTTTATCGGTCAATGCTAGCTCTAGGGTCATTATGGCCACAGTTGGGTAATTACCGTCAAGATAACGGTTAGGCTTCTTAGGGTAAGGATTTGTGTTTAGATTTAGCGTGAGGGCTATTGTCATTAGTCTAAGGGTTTAAGGTTCGAGAACAATTATGTTTAGTTTAGGATTGCGCTTGGGGACGTTATGCTGACAGCTTTGATAATGTGCAGATTTCTGAGCATCATATTCGTGTCTACTTTGGTGTTATGGGTTTATGTTAGCTTTAGGGTCATTATGGCCACAGTTGGGTGAAGACTGCATTTGTGGACTTTAGGGGAATGCTCACCTTACGGGTAGGTTTCTGGACAGGGTTTTAGGGTCTACATTGGTGTTAAGGGTCTATGTTAGCTCTAGGGTCATTATGGCCACAGTTGTAATTATCGTCAAGAAAATGGTTAGGCTTCTTAGGGTAAGGATTTGTGTTTAGATTTAGCGTGAGGGATATTGTCATTACTCTAAAGGTTTAGAGGTAAAGTAACAGTTATGATTAGTTTAAGATAGCGCTTAGGGACATTAGGCTTAGAGCTCGGCTTATGTGCAGGTTTCTGGTCCTCGTATTAAGGTCTACGTTGGGTTCTGGGTTTATTTAGCTCTAGGGTCATTATGGCCACAGTTGGGTAATTATCGTCATGATAACGGTTACGCGTCTTAGGGAAAAGATTTGTGTTTAGATTTAGCATGAGGGCTATTGGCATTAGTCTAAACGTTTAGGGTTGGAGTAACAGTTATGTTTAGATGAAGATTGCGCTTAGGGATATTATGCTGACAGCTTTGATAATGTGCAGGTTTCTGGGCATCATATTCGTGTCTACGTTGGTGTTATGGGTTTCTGTTAGCTTTAGGGTCATATGGCCACAGTTGGTGAAGATTGCATTTGTGGACGTTAGGGGAATGCCCGTTTTATGGCTAGGTTTTGGACCGTGTTTTAGGGTCTACGTTTGTATTAAGGGTTTCTGTTAGCTTTAGGGTCATTATGGCCACAGTTGGGTGAAGACTGCATTTGTAGACGTTAGGGGAATGCTTGCCTTACCGGTAGGTTTCTGGATGGGTTTTAGGCTCTACATTGGTTTTATCGGTCAATGCTAGCTCTAGGGTCATTATGGCCACAGTTGGGTAATTACCGTCAAGATAACGGTTAGGCTTCTTAGGGTAAGGATTTGTGTTTAGATTTAGCGTGAGGGCTATTGTCATTAGTCTAAGGGTTTAAGGTTCGAGAACAATTATGTTTAGTTTAGGATTGCGCTTGGGGACGTTATGCTGACAGCTTTGATAATGTGCAGATTTCTGAGCATCATATTCGTGTCTACTTTGGTGTTATGGGTTTATGTTAGCTTTAGGGTCATTATGGCCACAGTTGGGTGAAGACTGCATTTGTGGACTTTAGGGGAATGCTCACCTTACGGGTAGGTTTCTGGACAGGGTTTTAGGGTCTACATTGGTGTTAAGGGTCTATGTTAGCTCTAGGGTCATTATGGCCACAGTTGTAATTATCGTCAAGAAAATGGTTAGGCTTCTTAGGGTAAGGATTTGTGTTTAGATTTAGGGTGAGGGATATTGTCATTACTCTAAAGGTTTAGAGGTAAAGTAACAGTTATGATTAGTTTAAGATAGCGCTTAGGGACATTAGGCTTAGAGCTCGGCTTATGTGCAGGTTTCTGGTCCTCGTATTAAGGTCTACGTTGGGTTCTGGGTTTATTTAGCTCTAGGGTCATTATGGCCACAGTTGGGTAATTATCGTCATGATAACGGTTACGCGTCTTAGGGAAAAGATTTGTGTTTAGATTTAGCATGAGGGCTATTGGCATTAGTCTAAAGGTTTAGGGTTGGAGTAACAGTTATGTTTAGATGAAGATTGCGCTTAGGGATATTATGCTGACAGCTTTGATAATGTGCAGGTTTCTGGGCATCATATTCGTGTCTACGTTGGTGTTATGGGTTTCTGTTAGCTTTAGGGTCATATGGCCACAGTTGGTGAAGATTGCATTTGTGGACGTTAGGGGAATGCCCGTTTTATGGCTAGGTTTTGGACCGTGTTTTAGGGTCTACGTTTGTATTAAGGGTTTCTGTTAGCTTTAGGGTCATTATGGCCACAGTTGGGTGAAGACTGCATTTGTAGACGTTAGGGGAATGCTTGCCTTACCGGTAGGTTTCTGGATGGGTTTTAGGCTCTACATTGGTTTTATCGGTCAATGCTAGCTCTAGGGTCATTATGGCCACAGTTGGGTAATTACCGTCAAGATAACGGTTAGGCTTCTTAGGGTAAGGATTTGTGTTTAGATTTAGCGTGAGGGCTATTGTCATTAGTCTAAGGGTTTAAGGTTGGAGAACAATTATGTTTAGTTTAGGATTGCGCTTGGGGACGTTATGCTGACAGCTTTGATAATGTGCAGATTTCTGAGCATCATATTCGTGTCTACTTTGGTGTTATGGGTTTATGTTAGCTTTAGGGTCATTATGGCCACAGTTGGGTGAAGACTGCATTTGTGGACTTTAGGGGAATGCTCACCTTACGGGTAGGTTTCTGGACAGGGTTTTAGGGTCTACATTGGTGTTAAGGGTCTATGTTAGCTCTAGGGTCATTATGGCCACAGTTGTAATTATCGTCAAGAAAATGGTTAGGCTTCTTAGGGTAAGGATTTGTGTTTAGATTTAGCGTGAGGGATATTGTCATTACTCTAAAGGTTTAGAGGTAAAGTAACAGTTATGATTAGTTTAAGATAGCGCTTAGGGACATTAGGCTTAGAGCTCGGCTTATGTGCAGGTTTCTGGTCCTCGTATTAAGGTCTACGTTGGGTTCTGGGTTTATTTAGCTCTAGGGTCATTATGGCCACAGTTGGGTAATTATCGTCATGATAACGGTTACGCGTCTTAGGGAAAAGATTTGTGTTTAGATTTAGCATGAGGGCTATTGGCATTAGTCTAAAGGTTTAGGGTTGGAGTAACAGTTATGTTTAGATGAAGATTGCGCTTAGGGATATTATGCTGACAGCTTTGATAATGTGCAGGTTTCTGGGCATCATATTCGTGTCTACGTTGGTGTTATGGCTTTCTGTTAGCTTTAGGGTCATATGGCCACAGTTGGTGAAGATTGCATTTGTGGACGTTAGGGGAATGCCCGTTTTATGGCTAGGTTTTGGACCGTGTTTTAGGGTCTACGTTTGTATTAAGGGTTTCTGTTAGCTTTAGGGTCATTATGGCCACAGTTGGGTGAAGACTGCATTTGTAGACGTTAGGGGAATGCTTGCCTTACCGGTAGGTTTCTGGATGGGTTTTAGGCTCTACATTGGTTTTATCGGTCAATGCTAGCTCTAGGGTCATTATGGCCACAGTTGGGTAATTACCGTCAAGATAACGGTTAGGCTTCTTAGGGTAAGGATTTGTGTTTAGATTTAGCGTGAGGGCTATTGTCATTAGTCTAAGGGTTTAAGGTTCGAGAACAATTATGTTTAGTTTAGGATTGCGCTTGGGGACGTTATGCTGACAGCTTTGATAATGTGCAGATTTCTGAGCATCATATTCGTGTCTACTTTGGTGTTATGGGTTTATGTTAGCTTTAGGGTCATTATGGCCACAGTTGGGTGAAGACTGCATTTGTGGACTTTAGGGGAATGCTCACCTTACGGGTAGGTTTCTGGACAGGGTTTTAGGGTCTACATTGGTGTTAAGGGTCTATGTTAGCTCTAGGGTCATTATGGCCACAGTTGTAATTATCGTCAAGAAAATGGTTAGGCTTCTTAGGGTAAGGATTTGTGTTTAGATTTAGCGTGAGGGATATTGTCATTACTCTAAAGGTTTAGAGGTAAAGTAACAGTTATGATTAGTTTAAGATAGCGCTTAGGGACATTAGGCTTAGAGCTCGGCTTATGTGCAGGTTTCTGGTCCTCGTATTAAGGTCTACGTTGGGTTCTGGGTTTATTTAGCTCTAGGGTCATAATGGCCACAGTTGGGTAATTATTGTCATGATAACGGTTACGCGTCTTAGGGTAAGGATTTGTGTTTAGATTTAGCGTGAGGGCTATTGTTATTACTCTAAAGGTTTTAGATGGGAGTAACAATTATGTTTTGTTTAAGATTGGACTTGGTGACGTTATGCTGAGCTCTGTTTATGTGCAGGTTTCTGGGCATCATATTCGGGTCTACGTTGGTGTTATGGCTTTATGTTAGCTTTAGGGTCATTATGGCCACAGTTGGGTTAAGACTGCATTTGTGGACGTTAGGGGAATGCTCGCCTTACGGGTAGGTTTCTGGACAGGGTTTTAGGGTCTACATTGGTTTTATCGGTCAATGCTAACTCTAGGGTCATTATGGCCACAGTTGGGTAATTATCGTCACGATAACGGTTAGTCTTCTTAGGGTAAGGATTTGTGTTTAGATTTAGCGTGAGGGCTATTGTCATTAGTCTAAAGGTTTAAGCTTGGAGTAACAATTATGTTTAGTTTAGGATTGCGCTTGGGGACGTTATGCTGACAGCTTTGATAATATGCAGGTTTCTGGGCATCATATTCGTGTCTACGTTTGTATTAAGGGTTTCTGTTAGCTTTAGGGTCATTATGGCCACAGTTGGGTGAAGACTGCATTTGTAGATGTTAGGGGAATGCTTGCCTTACCGGTAGGTTTCTGGATGGGTTTTAGGCTCTACATTGGTTTTATCGGTCAATGCTAGCTCTAGGGTCATTATGGCCACAGTTGGGTAATTATCGTCAAGATAACGGTTAGGCTTCTTAGGGTAAAGATTTGTGTTTAGATTTAGCGTGAGGGCTATTGTCATTAGTCTAAGGGTTTAAGGTTGGAGAACAATTATGTTTAGTTTAGGATTGCGCTTGGGGACGTTATGCTGACAGCTTTGATAATGTGCAGGTTTCTGGGCATCATATTCGTGTCTACTTTGGTGTTATGGGTTTATGTTAGCTTTAGGGTCATTATGGCCACAGTTGGTGAAGACTGCCTTTGTGGACGTTAGGGGAATGCTCGCCTTACCGGTAGGTTTCTGGACAGGGTTTCAGGCTCTACATTGGTTTTATCAGTTAATGATAGCTCTAGGGTCATTATGGCCACAGTTGTAATTATCGTCAAGAAAATGGTAAGGTTCTTAGGGTAGGGATTTGTGTTTAGATTTAGCGTAACGGATATTGTCATTACTCTAAAGGATGAAGGTTGGAGTAACAATTATGATTAGTTTAAGATTGCTCTTAGGGACGTTATTCTGACAGCTCGGCTTATGTGCAGGTTTCTGGGCATCATATTCGGGTCTACGTTAGTGTTCTGGGTTTATGTCAGCTTTAGGGTCATTATGGCCACAGTTGGGTGAAGATTGCATCTTTGGACTTTAGGGGAATGCTCGCCTTACGGGTAGGTTTCTGGACAGGGTTTTAGGGTCTACATTGGTGTTAAGGGTCTATGTTAGCTCTAGGGTCATTATGGCCACAGTTGTAATTATCGTCAAGAAAATGGTTAGGATTCTTAGGGTAAGGATTTGTGTTTAGATTTAGCGTGAAGGCTATTGGCATTAGACTAAAGGTTTAAGGTTGGAGTAACAATTATGATTAGTTTAGGATTGCGCTTGGGGACGTTATGCTGAGAGCTCTGTTTATATGCAGGTTTCTGAGCATCATATTCGTGTCTACGTTGGTGTTATGGCTTTATGTTAGCTTTAGGGTCATTATGGCCACAGTTGGGTGAAGACTGCATTTGTAGACGTTAGGGGAATGCTTGCCTTACCGGTAGGTTTCTGGATGGGTTTTAGGCTCTACATTGGTTTTATCGGTCAATGCTAGCTCTAGGGTCATTATGGCCACAGTTGGGTAATTATCGTCAAGATAACGGTTAGGCTTCTTAGGGTAAGGATTTGTGTTTAGATTTAGCGTGAGGGATATTGTCATTACTCTAAAGGTTTAGAGGTAAAGTAACAGTTATGATTAGTTTAAGATAGCGCTTAGGGACATTAGGCTTAGAGCTCGGCTTATGTGCAGGTTTCTGGTCCTCGTATTAAGGTCTACGTTGGGTTCTGGGTTTATTTAGCTCTAGGGTCATTATGGCCACAGTTGGGTAATTATCGTCATGATAACGGTTACGCGTCTTAGGGAAAAGATTTGTGTTTAGATTTAGCATGAGGGCTATTGGCATTAGTCTAAAGGTTTAGGGTTGGAGTAACAGTTATGTTTAGATGAAGATTGCGCTTAGGGATATTATGCTGACAGCTTTGATAATGTGCAGGTTTCTGGGCATCATATTCGTGTCTACGTTGGTGTTATGGGTTTCTGTTAGCTTTAGGGTCATATGGCCACAGTTGGTGAAGATTGCATTTGTGGACGTTAGGGGAATGCCCGTTTTATGGCTAGGTTTTGGACCGTGTTTTAGGGTCTACGTTTGTATTAAGGGTTTCTGTTAGCTTTAGGGTCATTATGGCCACAGTTGGGTGAAGACTGCATTTGTAGACGTTAGGGGAATGCTTGCCTTACCGGTAGGTTTCTGGATGGGTTTTAGGCTCTACATTGGTTTTATCGGTCAATGCTAGCTCTAGGGTCATTATGGCCACAGTTGGGTAATTACCGTCAAGATAACGGTTAGGCTTCTTAGGGTAAGGATTTGTGTTTAGATTTAGCGTGAGGGCTATTGTCATTAGTCTAAGGGTTTAAGGTTCGAGAACAATTATGTTTAGTTTAGGATTGCGCTTGGGGACGTTATGCTGACAGCTTTGATAATGTGCAGATTTCTGAGCATCATATTCGTGTCTACTTTGGTGTTATGGGTTTATGTTAGCTTTAGGGTCATTATGGCCACAGTTGGGTGAAGACTGCATTTGTGGACTTTAGGGGAATGCTCACCTTACGGGTAGGTTTCTGGACAGGGTTTTAGGGTCTACATTGGTGTTAAGGGTCTATGTTAGCTCTAGGGTCATTATGGCCACAGTTGTAATTATCGTCAAGAAAATGGTTAGGCTTCTTAGGGTAAGGATTTGTGTTTAGATTTAGCGTGAGGGATATTGTCATTACTCTAAAGGTTTAGAGGTAAAGTAACAGTTATGATTAGTTTAAGATAGCGCTTAGGGACATTAGGCTTAGAGCTCGGCTTATGTGCAGGTTTCTGGTCCTCGTATTAAGGTCTACGTTGGGTTCTGGGTTTATTTAGCTCTAGGGTCATTATGGCCACAGTTGGGTAATTATCGTCATGATAACGGTTACGCGTCTTAGGGAAAAGATTTGTGTTTAGATTTAGCATGAGGGCTATTGGCATTAGTCTAAACGTTTAGGGTTGGAGTAACAGTTATGTTTAGATGAAGATTGCGCTTAGGGATATTATGCTGACAGCTTTGATAATGTGCAGGTTTCTGGGCATCATATTCGTGTCTACGTTGGTGTTATGGGTTTCTGTTAGCTTTAGGGTCATATGGCCACAGTTGGTGAAGATTGCATTTGTGGACGTTAGGGGAATGCCCGTTTTATGGCTAGGTTTTGGACCGTGTTTTAGGGTCTACGTTTGTATTAAGGGTTTCTGTTAGCTTTAGGGTCATTATGGCCACAGTTGGGTGAAGACTGCATTTGTAGACGTTAGGGGAATGCTTGCCTTACCGGTAGGTTTCTGGATGGGTTTTAGGCTCTACATTGGTTTTATCGGTCAATGCTAGCTCTAGGGTCATTATGGCCACAGTTGGGTAATTACCGTCAAGATAACGGTTAGGCTTCTTAGGGTAAGGATTTGTGTTTAGATTTAGCGTGAGGGCTATTGTCATTAGTCTAAGGGTTTAAGGTTCGAGAACAATTATGTTTAGTTTAGGATTGCGCTTGGGGACGTTATGCTGACAGCTTTGATAATGTGCAGATTTCTGAGCATCATATTCGTGTCTACTTTGGTGTTATGGGTTTATGTTAGCTTTAGGGTCATTATGGCCACAGTTGGGTGAAGACTGCATTTGTGGACTTTAGGGGAATGCTCACCTTACGGGTAGGTTTCTGGACAGGGTTTTAGGGTCTACATTGGTGTTAAGGGTCTATGTTAGCTCTAGGGTCATTATGGCCACAGTTGTAATTATCGTCAAGAAAATGGTTAGGCTTCTTAGGGTAAGGATTTGTGTTTAGATTTAGGGTGAGGGATATTGTCATTACTCTAAAGGTTTAGAGGTAAAGTAACAGTTATGATTAGTTTAAGATAGCGCTTAGGGACATTAGGCTTAGAGCTCGGCTTATGTGCAGGTTTCTGGTCCTCGTATTAAGGTCTACGTTGGGTTCTGGGTTTATTTAGCTCTAGGGTCATTATGGCCACAGTTGGGTAATTATCGTCATGATAACGGTTACGCGTCTTAGGGAAAAGATTTGTGTTTAGATTTAGCATGAGGGCTATTGGCATTAGTCTAAAGGTTTAGGGTTGGAGTAACAGTTATGTTTAGATGAAGATTGCGCTTAGGGATATTATGCTGACAGCTTTGATAATGTGCAGGTTTCTGGGCATCATATTCGTGTCTACGTTGGTGTTATGGGTTTCTGTTAGCTTTAGGGTCATATGGCCACAGTTGGTGAAGATTGCATTTGTGGACGTTAGGGGAATGCCCGTTTTATGGCTAGGTTTTGGACCGTGTTTTAGGGTCTACGTTTGTATTAAGGGTTTCTGTTAGCTTTAGGGTCATTATGGCCACAGTTGGGTGAAGACTGCATTTGTAGACGTTAGGGGAATGCTTGCCTTACCGGTAGGTTTCTGGATGGGTTTTAGGCTCTACATTGGTTTTATCGGTCAATGCTAGCTCTAGGGTCATTATGGCCACAGTTGGGTAATTACCGTCAAGATAACGGTTAGGCTTCTTAGGGTAAGGATTTGTGTTTAGATTTAGCGTGAGGGCTATTGTCATTAGTCTAAGGGTTTAAGGTTGGAGAACAATTATGTTTAGTTTAGGATTGCGCTTGGGGACGTTATGCTGACAGCTTTGATAATGTGCAGATTTCTGAGCATCATATTCGTGTCTACTTTGGTGTTATGGGTTTATGTTAGCTTTAGGGTCATTATGGCCACAGTTGGGTGAAGACTGCATTTGTGGACTTTAGGGGAATGCTCACCTTACGGGTAGGTTTCTGGACAGGGTTTTAGGGTCTACATTGGTGTTAAGGGTCTATGTTAGCTCTAGGGTCATTATGGCCACAGTTGTAATTATCGTCAAGAAAATGGTTAGGCTTCTTAGGGTAAGGATTTGTGTTTAGATTTAGCGTGAGGGATATTGTCATTACTCTAAAGGTTTAGAGGTAAAGTAACAGTTATGATTAGTTTAAGATAGCGCTTAGGGACATTAGGCTTAGAGCTCGGCTTATGTGCAGGTTTCTGGTCCTCGTATTAAGGTCTACGTTGGGTTCTGGGTTTATTTAGCTCTAGGGTCATTATGGCCACAGTTGGGTAATTATCGTCATGATAACGGTTACGCGTCTTAGGGAAAAGATTTGTGTTTAGATTTAGCATGAGGGCTATTGGCATTAGTCTAAAGGTTTAGGGTTGGAGTAACAGTTATGTTTAGATGAAGATTGCGCTTAGGGATATTATGCTGACAGCTTTGATAATGTGCAGGTTTCTGGGCATCATATTCGTGTCTACGTTGGTGTTATGGCTTTCTGTTAGCTTTAGGGTCATATGGCCACAGTTGGTGAAGATTGCATTTGTGGACGTTAGGGGAATGCCCGTTTTATGGCTAGGTTTTGGACCGTGTTTTAGGGTCTACGTTTGTATTAAGGGTTTCTGTTAGCTTTAGGGTCATTATGGCCACAGTTGGGTGAAGACTGCATTTGTAGACGTTAGGGGAATGCTTGCCTTACCGGTAGGTTTCTGGATGGGTTTTAGGCTCTACATTGGTTTTATCGGTCAATGCTAGCTCTAGGGTCATTATGGCCACAGTTGGGTAATTACCGTCAAGATAACGGTTAGGCTTCTTAGGGTAAGGATTTGTGTTTAGATTTAGCGTGAGGGCTATTGTCATTAGTCTAAGGGTTTAAGGTTGGAGAACAATTATGTTTAGTTTAGGATTGCGCTTGGGGACGTTATGCTGACAGCTTTGATAATGTGCAGATTTCTGAGCATCATATTCGTGTCTACTTTGGTGTTATGGGTTTATGTTAGCTTTAGGGTCATTATGGCCACAGTTGGGTGAAGACTGCATTTGTGGACTTTAGGGGAATGCTCACCTTACGGGTAGGTTTCTGGACAGGGTTTTAGGGTCTACATTGGTGTTAAGGGTCTATGTTAGCTCTAGGGTCATTATGGCCACAGTTGTAATTATCGTCAAGAAAATGGTTAGGCTTCTTAGGGTAAGGATTTGTGTTTAGATTTAGCGTGAGGGATATTGTCATTACTCTAAAGGTTTAGAGGTAAAGTAACAGTTATGATTAGTTTAAGATAGCGCTTAGGGACATTAGGCTTAGAGCTCGGCTTATGTGCAGGTTTCTGGTCCTCGTATTAAGGTCTACGTTGGGTTCTGGGTTTATTTAGCTCTAGGGTCATTATGGCCACAGTTGGGTAATTATTGTCATGATAACGGTTACGCGTCTTAGGGAAAAGATTTGTGTTTAGATTTAGCATGAGGGCTATTGGCATTAGTCTAAAGGTTTAGGGTTGGAGTAACAGTTATGTTTAGATGAAGATTGCGCTTAGGGATATTATGCTGACAGCTTTGATAATGTGCAGGTTTCTGGGCATCATATTCGTGTCTACGTTGGTGTTATGGCTTTCTGTTAGCTTTAGGGTCATATGGCCACAGTTGGTGAAGATTGCATTTGTGGACGTTAGGGGAATGCCCGTTTTATGGCTAGGTTTTGGACCGTGTTTTAGGGTCTACGTTTGTATTAAGGGTTTCTGTTAGCTTTAGGGTCATTATGGCCACAGTTGGGTGAAGACTGCATTTGTAGACGTTAGGGGAATGCTTGCCTTACCGGTAGGTTTCTGGATGGGTTTTAGGCTCTACATTGGTTTTATCGGTCAATGCTAGCTCTAGGGTCATTATGGCCACAGTTGGGTAATTACCGTCAAGATAACGGTTAGGCTTCTTAGGGTAAGGATTTGTGTTTAGATTTAGCGTGAGGGCTATTGTCATTAGTCTAAGGGTTTAAGGTTGGAGAACAATTATGTTTAGTTTAGGATTGCGCTTGGGGACGTTATGCTGACAGCTTTGATAATGTGCAGATTTCTGAGCATCATATTCGTGTCTACTTTGGTGTTATGGGTTTATGTTAGCTTTAGGGTCATTATGGCCACAGTTGGGTGAAGACTGCATTTGTGGACTTTAGGGGAATGCTCACCTTACGGGTAGGTTTCTGGACAGGGTTTTAGGGTCTACATTGGTGTTAAGGGTCTATGTTAGCTCTAGGGTCATTATGGCCACAGTTGTAATTATCGTCAAGAAAATGGTTAGGCTTCTTAGGGTAAGGATTTGTGTTTAGATTTAGCGTGAGGAATATTGTCATTACTCTAAAGGTTTAGAGGTAAAGTAACAGTTATGATTAGTTTAAGATAGCGCTTAGGGACATTAGGCTTAGAGCTCGGCTTATGTGCAGGTTTCTGGTCCTCGTATTAAGGTCTACGTTGGGTTCTGGGTTTATTTAGCTCTAGGGTCATTATGGCCACAGTTGGGTAATTATTGTCATGATAACGGTTACGCGTCTTAGGGAAAAGATTTGTGTTTAGATTTAGCATGAGGGCTATTGGCATTAGTCTAAAGGTTTAGGGTTGGAGTAACAGTTATGTTTAGATGAAGATTGCGCTTAGGGATATTATGCTGACAGCTTTGATAATGTGCAGGTTTCTGGGCATCATATTCGTGTCTACGTTGGTGTTATGGCTTTCTGTTAGCTTTAGGGTCATATGGCCACAGTTGGTGAAGATTGCATTTGTGGACGTTAGGGGAATGCCCGTTTTATGGCTAGGTTTTGGACCGTGTTGTAGGGTCTACGTTTGTATTAAGGGTTTCTGTTAGCTTTAGGGTCATTATGGCCACAGTTGGGTGAAGACTGCATTTGTAGACGTTAGGGGAATGCTAGCCTTACCGGTAGGTTTCTGGATGGGTTTTAGGCTCTACATTGGTTTTATCGGTCAATGCTAGCTCTAGGGTCATTATGGCCACAGTTGGGTAATTACCGTCAAGATAACGGTTAGGCTTCTTAGGGTAAGGATTTGTGTTTAGATTTAGCGTGAGGGCTATTGTCATTAGTCTAAGGGTTTAAGGTTGGAGAACAATTATGTTTAGTTTAGGATTGCGCTTGGGGACGTTATGCTGACAGCTTTGATAATGTGCAGATTTCTGAGCATCATATTCGTGTCTACTTTGGTGTTATGGGTTTATGTTAGCTTTAGGGTCATTATGGCCACAGTTGGGTGAAGACTGCATTTGTGGACTTTAGGGGAATGCTCACCTTACGGGTAGGTTTCTGGACAGGGTTTTAGGGTCTACATTGGTGTTAAGGGTCTATGTTAGCTCTAGGGTCATTATGGCCACAGTTGTAATTATCGTCAAGAAAATGGTTAGGCTTCTTAGGGTAAGGATTTGTGTTTAGATTTAGCGTGAGGGATATTGTCATTACTCTAAAGGTTTAGAGGTAAAGTAACAGTTATGATTAGTTTAAGATAGCGCTTAGGGACATTAGGCTTAGAGCTCGGCTTATGTGCAGGTTTCTGGTCCTCGTATTAAGGTCTACGTTGGGTTCTGGGTTTATTTAGCTCTAGGGTCATTATGGCCACAGTTGGGTAATTATTGTCATGATAACGGTTACGCGTCTTAGGGAAAAGATTTGTGTTTAGATTTAGCATGAGGGCTATTGGCATTAGTCTAAAGGTTTAGGGTTGGAGTAACAGTTATGTTTAGATGAAGATTGCGCTTAGGGATATTATGCTGACAGCTTTGATAATGTGCAGGTTTCTGGGCATCATATTCGTGTCTACGTTGGTGTTATGGGTTTATGTTAGCTTTAGGGTCATATGGCCACAGTGGGTGAAAATTGCATTTGTGGACGTTAGGGGAATGCCCGTTTTATGGCTAGGTTTTGGACCGTGTTTTAGGGTCTACGTTTGTATTAAGGGTTTCTGTTAGCTTTAGGGTCATTATGGCCACAGTTGGGTGAAGACTGCATTTGTAGACGTTAGGGGAATGCTTGCCTTACCGGTAGGTTTCTGGATGGGTTTTAGGCTCTACATTGGTTTTATCGGTCAATGCTAGCTCTAGGGTCATTATGGCCACAGTTGGGTAATTATCGTCAAGATAACGGTTAGGCTTCTTAGGGTAAGGATTTGTGTTTAGATTTAGCGTGAGGGCTATTGTCATTAGTCTAAGGGTTTAAGGTTGGAGAACAATTATGTTTAGTTTAGGATTGCGCTTGGGGACGTTATGCTGACAGCTTTGATAATGTGCAGATTTCTGAGCATCATATTCGTGTCTACTTTGGTGTTATGGGTTTATGTTAGCTTTAGGGTCATTATGGCCACAGTTGGGTGAAGACTGCATTTGTGGACTTTAGGGGAATGCTCACCTTACGGGTAGGTTTCTGGACAGGGTTTTAGGGTCTACATTGGTGTTAAGGGTCTATGTTAGCTCTAGGGTCATTATGGCCACAGTTGTAATTATCGTCAAGAAAATGGTTAGGCTTCTTAGGGTAAGGATTTGTGTTTAGATTTAGCGTGAGGGATATTGTCATTACTCTAAAGGTTTAGAGGTAAAGTAACAGTTATGATTAGTTTAAGATAGCGCTTAGGGACATTAGGCTTAGAGCTCGGCTTATGTGCAGGTTTCTGGTCCTCGTATTAAGGTCTACGTTGGGTTCTGGGTTTATTTAGCTCTAGGGTCATTATGGCCACAGTTGGGTAATTATCGTCATGATAACGGTTACGCGTCTTAGGGAAAAGATTTGTGTTTAGATTTAGCATGAGGGCTATCGGCATTAGTCTAAAGGTTTAGGGTTGGAGTAACAGTTATGTTTAGATGAAGATTGCGCTTAGGGATATTATGCTGACAGCTTTGATAATGTGCAGGTTTCTGGGCATCATATTCGTGTCTACGTTGGTGTTATGGGTTTCTGTTAGCTTTAGGGTCATATGGCCACAGTTGGTGAAGATTGCATTTGTGGACGTTAGGGGAATGCCCGTTTTATGGCTAGGTTTTGGACCGTGTTTTAGGGTCTACGTTTGTAATAAGGGTTTCTGTTAGCTTTAGGGTCATTATGGCCACAGTTGGGTGAAGACTGCATTTGTAGACGTTAGGGGAATGCTTGCCTTACCGGTAGGTTTCTGGATGGGTTTTAGGCTCTACATTGGTTTTATCGGTCAATGCTAGCTCTAGGGTCATTATGGCCACAGTTGGGTAATTACCGTCAAGATAACGGTTAGGCTTCTTAGGGTAAGGATTTGTGTTTAGATTTAGCGTGAGGGCTATTGTCATTAGTCTAAGGGTTTAAGGTTGGAGAACAATTATGTTTAGTTTAGGATTGCGCTTGGGGACGTTATGCTGACAGCTTTGATAATGTGCAGATTTCTGAGCATCATATTCGTGTCTACTTTGGTGTTATGGGTTTATGTTAGCTTTAGGGTCATTATGGCCACAGTTGGGTGAAGACTGCATTTGTGGACTTTAGGGGAATGCTCACCTTACGGGTAGGTTTCTGGACAGGGTTTTAGGGTCTACATTGGTGTTAAGGGTCTATGTTAGCTCTAGGGTCATTATGGCCACAGTTGTAATTATCGTCAAGAAAATGGTTAGGCTTCTTAGGGTAAGGATTTGTGTTTAGATTTAGCGTGAGGGATATTGTCATTACTCTAAAGGTTTAGAGGTAAAGTAAAAGTTATGATTAGTTTAAGATAGCGCTTAGGGACATTAGGCTTAGAGCTCGGCTTATGTGCAGGTTTCTGGTCCTCGTATTAAGGTCTACGTTGGGTTCTGGGTTTATTTAGCTCTAGGGTCATTATGGCCACAGTTGGGTAATTATTGTCATGATAACGGTTACGCGTCTTAGGGAAAAGATTTGTGTTTAGATTTAGCATGAGGGCTATTGGCATTAGTCTAAAGGTTTACAGTTGCAGTAACAGTTATGTTTAGATGAAGATTGCGCTTAGGGATATTATGCTGACAGCTTTGATAATGTGCAGGTTTCTGGGCATCATATTCGTGTCTACGTTGGTGTTATGGCTTTCTGTTAGCTTTAGGGTCATATGGCCACAGTTGGTGAAGATTGCATTTGTGGACGTTAGGGGAATGCCCGTTTTATGGCTAGGTTTTGGACCGTGTTTTAGGGTCTACGTTTGTATTAAGGGTTTCTGTTAGCTTTAGGGTCATTATGGCCACAGTTGGGTGAAGACTGCATTTGTAGACGTTAGGGGAATGCTAGCCTTACCGGTAGGTTTCTGGATGGGTTTTAGGCTCTACATTGGTTTTATCGGTCAATGCTAGCTCTAGGGTCATTATGGCCACAGTTGGGTAATTACCGTCAAGATAACGGTTAGGCTTCTTAGGGTAAGGATTTGTGTTTAGATTTAGCGTGAGGGCTATTGTCATTAGTCTAAGGGTTTAAGGTTGGAGAACAATTATGTTTAGTTTAGGATTGCGCTTGGGGACGTTATGCTGACAGCTTTGATAATGTGCAGATTTCTGAGCATCATATTCGTGTCTACTTTGGTGTTATGGGTTTATGTTAGCTTTAGGGTCATTATGGCCACAGTTGGGTGAAGACTGCATTTGTGGACTTTAGGGGAATGCTCACCTTACGGGTAGGTTTCTGGACAGGGTTTTAGGGTCTACATTGGTGTTAAGGGTCTATGTTAGCTCTAGGGTCATTATGGCCACAGTTGTAATTATCGTCAAGAAAATGGTTAGGCTTCTTAGGGTAAGGATTTGTGTTTAGATTTAGCGTGAGGGATATTGTCATTACTCTAAAGGTTTAGAGGTAAAGTAACAGTTATGATTAGTTTAAGATAGCGCTTAGGGACATTAGGCTTAGAGCTCGGCTTATGTGCAGGTTTCTGGTCCTCGTATTAAGGTCTACGTTGGGTTCTGGGTTTATTTAGCTCTAGGGTCATTATGGCCACAGTTGGGTAATTATTGTCATGATAACGGTTACGCGTCTTAGGGAAAAGATTTGTGTTTAGATTTAGCATGAGGGCTATTGGCATTAGTCTAAAGGTTTAGGGTTGGAGTAACAGTTATGTTTAGATGAAGATTGCGCTTAGGGATATTATGCTGACAGCTTTGATAATGTGCAGGTTTCTGGGCATCATATTCGTGTCTACGTTGGTGTTATGGGTTTATGTTAGCTTTAGGGTCATATGGCCACAGTGGGTGAAAATTGCATTTGTGGACGTTAGGGGAATGCCCGTTTTATGGCTAGGTTTTGGACCGTGTTTTAGGGTCTACGTTTGTATTAAGGGTTTCTGTTAGCTTTAGGGTCATTATGGCCACAGTTGGGTGAAGACTGCATTTGTAGACGTTAGGGGAATGCTTGCCTTACCGGTAGGTTTCTGGATGGGTTTTAGGCTCTACATTGGTTTTATCGGTCAATGCTAGCTCTAGGGTCATTATGGCCACAGTTGGGTAATTATCGTCAAGATAACGGTTAGGCTTCTTAGGGTAAGGATTTGTGTTTAGATTTAGCGTGAGGGCTATTGTCATTAGTCTAAGGGTTTAAGGTTGGAGAACAATTATGTTTAGTTTAGGATTGCGCTTGGGGACGTTATGCTGACAGCTTTGATAATGTGCAGATTTCTGAGCATCATATTCGTGTCTACTTTGGTGTTATGGGTTTATGTTAGCTTTAGGGTCATTATGGCCACAGTTGGGTGAAGACTGCATTTGTGGACTTTAGGGGAATGCTCACCTTACGGGTAGGTTTCTGGACAGGGTTTTAGGGTCTACATTGGTGTTAAGGGTCTATGTTAGCTCTAGGGTCATTATGGCCACAGTTGTAATTATCGTCAAGAAAATGGTTAGGCTTCTTAGGGTAAGGATTTGTGTTTAGATTTAGCGTGAGGGATATTGTCATTACTCTAAAGGTTTAGAGGTAAAGTAACAGTTATGATTAGTTTAAGATAGCGCTTAGGGACATTAGGCTTAGAGCTCGGCTTATGTGCAGGTTTCTGGTCCTCGTATTAAGGTCTACGTTGGGTTCTGGGTTTATTTAGCTCTAGGGTCATTATGGCCACAGTTGGGTAATTATCGTCATGATAACGGTTACGCGTCTTAGGGAAAAGATTTGTGTTTAGATTTAGCATGAGGGCTATCGGCATTAGTCTAAAGGTTTAGGGTTGGAGTAACAGTTATGTTTAGATGAAGATTGCGCTTAGGGATATTATGCTGACAGCTTTGATAATGTGCAGGTTTCTGGGCATCATATTCGTGTCTACGTTGGTGTTATGGGTTTCTGTTAGCTTTAGGGTCATATGGCCACAGTTGGTGAAGATTGCATTTGTGGACGTTAGGGGAATGCCCGTTTTATGGCTAGGTTTTGGACCGTGTTTTAGGGTCTACGTTTGTAATAAGGGTTTCTGTTAGCTTTAGGGTCATTATGGCCACAGTTGGGTGAAGACTGCATTTGTAGACGTTAGGGGAATGCTTGCCTTACCGGTAGGTTTCTGGATGGGTTTTAGGCTCTACATTGGTTTTATCGGTCAATGCTAGCTCTAGGGTCATTATGGCCACAGTTGGGTAATTACCGTCAAGATAACGGTTAGGCTTCTTAGGGTAAGGATTTGTGTTTAGATTTAGCGTGAGGGCTATTGTCATTAGTCTAAGGGTTTAAGGTTGGAGAACAATTATGTTTAGTTTAGGATTGCGCTTGGGGACGTTATGCTGACAGCTTTGATAATGTGCAGATTTCTGAGCATCATATTCGTGTCTACTTTGGTGTTATGGGTTTATGTTAGCTTTAGGGTCATTATGGCCACAGTTGGGTGAAGACTGCATTTGTGGACTTTAGGGGAATGCTCACCTTACGGGTAGGTTTCTGGACAGGGTTTTAGGGTCTACATTGGTGTTAAGGGTCTATGTTAGCTCTAGGGTCATTATGGCCACAGTTGTAATTATCGTCAAGAAAATGGTTAGGCTTCTTAGGGTAAGGATTTGTGTTTAGATTTAGCGTGAGGGATATTGTCATTACTCTAAAGGTTTAGAGGTAAAGTAAAAGTTATGATTAGTTTAAGATAGCGCTTAGGGACATTAGGCTTAGAGCTCGGCTTATGTGCAGGTTTCTGGTCCTCGTATTAAGGTCTACGTTGGGTTCTGGGTTTATTTAGCTCTAGGGTCATTATGGCCACAGTTGGGTAATTATTGTCATGATAACGGTTACGCGTCTTAGGGAAAAGATTTGTGTTTAGATTTAGCATGAGGGCTATTGGCATTAGTCTAAAGGTTTACAGTTGCAGTAACAGTTATGTTTAGATGAAGATTGCGCTTAGGGATATTATGCTGACAGCTTTGATAATGTGCAGGTTTCTGGGCATCATATTCGTGTCTACGTTGGTGTTATGGGTTTATGTTAGCTTTAGGGTCATATGGCCACAGTGGGTGAAAATTGCATTTGTGGACGTTAGGGGAATGCCCGTTTTATGGCTAGGTTTTGGACCGTGTTTTAGGGTCTACGTTTGTATTAAGGGTTTCTGTTAGCTTTAGGGTCATTATGGCCACAGTTGGGTGAAGACTGCATTTGTAGACGTTAGGGGAATGCTTGCCTTACCGGTAGGTTTCTGGATGGGTTTTAGGCTCTACATTGGTTTTATCGGTCAATGCTAGCTCTAGGGTCATTATGGCCACAGTTGGGTAATTACCGTCAAGATAACGGTTAGGCTTCTTAGGGTAAGGATTTGTGTTTAGATTTAGCGTGAGGGCTATTGTCATTAGTCTAAGGGTTTAAGGTTGGAGAACAATTATGTTTAGTTTAGGATTGCGCTTGGGGACGTTATGCTGACAGCTTTGATAATGTGCAGATTTCTGAGCATCATATTCGTGTCTACTTTGGTGTTATGGCTTTCTGTTAGCTTTAGGGTCATTATGGCCACAGTTGGGTGAAGACTGCATTTGTGGACTTTAGGGGAATGCTCACCTTACGGGTAGGTTTCTGGACAGGGTTTTAGGGTCTACATTGGTGTTAAGGGTCTATGTTAGCTCTAGGGTCATTATGGCCACAGTTGTAATTATCGTCAAGAAAATGGTTAGGCTTCTTAGGGTAAGGATTTGTGTTTAGATTTAGCATGAGGGATATTGTCATTACTCTAAAGGTTTAGAGGTAAAGTAACAGTTATGATTAGTTTAAGATAGCGCTTAGGGACATTAGGCTTAGAGCTCGGCTTATGTGCAGGTTTCTGGTCCTCGTATTAAGGTCTACGTTGGGTTCTGGGTTTATTTAGCTCTAGGGTCATTATGGCCACAGTTGGGTAATTATCGTCATGATAACGGTTACGCGTCTTAGGGAAAAGATTTGTGTTTAGATTTAGCATGAGGGCTATCGGCATTAGTCTAAAGGTTTAGGGTTGGAGTAACAGTTATGTTTAGATGAAGATTGCGCTTAGGGATATTATGCTGACAGCTTTGATAATGTGCAGGTTTCTGGGCATCATATTCGTGTCTACGTTGGTGTTATGGGTTTCTGTTAGCTTTAGGGTCATATGGCCACAGTTGGTGAAGATTGCATTTGTGGACGTTAGGGGAATGCCCGTTTTATGGCTAGGTTTTGGACCGTGTTTTAGGGTCTACGTTTGTATTAAGGGTTTCTGTTAGCTTTAGGGTCATTATGGCCACAGTTGGGTGAAGACTGCATTTGTAGACGTTAGGGGAATGCTAGCCTTACCGGTAGGTTTCTGGATGGGTTTTAGGCTCTACATTGGTTTTATCGGTCAATGCTAGCTCTAGGGTCATTATGGCCACAGTTGGGTAATTACCGTCAAGATAACGGTTAGGCTTCTTAGGGTAAGGATTTGTGTTTAGATTTAGCGTGAGGGCTATTGTCATTAGTCTAAGGGTTTAAGGTTGGAGAACAATTATGTTTAGTTTAGGATTGCGCTTGGGGACGTTATGCTGACAGCTTTGATAATGTGCAGATTTCTGAGCATCATATTCGTGTCTACTTTGGTGTTATGGGTTTATGTTAGCTTTAGGGTCATTATGGCCACAGTTGGGTGAAGACTGCATTTGTGGACTTTAGGGGAATGCTCACCTTACGGGTAGGTTTCTGGACAGGGTTTTAGGGTCTACATTGGTGTTAAGGGTCTATGTTAGCTCTAGGGTCATTATGGCCACAGTTGTAATTATCGTCAAGAAAATGGTTAGGCTTCTTAGGGTAAGGATTTGTGTTTAGATTTAGCGTGAGGGATATTGTCATTACTCTAAAGGTTTAGAGGTAAAGTAACAGTTATGATTAGTTTAAGATAGCGCTTAGGGACATTAGGCTTAGAGCTCGGCTTATGTGCAGGTTTCTGGTCCTCGTATTAAGGTCTACGTTGGGTTCTGGGTTTATTTAGCTCTAGGGTCATTATGGCCACAGTTGGGTAATTATTGTCATGATAACGGTTACGCGTCTTAGGGAAAAGATTTGTGTTTAGATTTAGCATGAGGGCTATTGGCATTAGTCTAAAGGTTTACAGTTGCAGTAACAGTTATGTTTAGATGAAGATTGCGCTTAGGGATATTATGCTGACAGCTTTGATAATGTGCAGGTTTCTGGGCATCATATTCGTGTCTACGTTGGTGTTATGGGTTTCTGTTAGCTTTAGGGTCATATGGCCACAGTGGGTGAAAATTGCATTTGTGGACGTTAGGGGAATGCCCGTTTTATGGCTAGGTTTTGGACCGTGTTTTAGGGTCTACGTTTGTATTAAGGGTTTCTGTTAGCTTTAGGGTCATTATGGCCACAGTTGGGTGAAGACTGCATTTGTAGACGTTAGGGGAATGCTTGCCTTACCGGTAGGTTTCTGGATGGGTTTTAGGCTCTACATTGGTTTTATCGGTCAATGCTAGCTCTAGGGTCATTATGGCCACAGTTGGGTAATTATCGTCAAGATAACGGTTAGGCTTCTTAGGGTAAGGATTTGTGTTTAGATTTAGCGTGAGGGCTATTGTCATTAGTCTAAGGGTTTAAGGTTGGAGAACAATTATGTTTAGTTTAGGATTGCGCTTGGGGACGTTATGCTGACATCTTTGATAATGTGCAGATTTCTGAGCATCATATTCGTGTCTACTTTGGTGTTATGGGTTTATGTTAGCTTTAGGGTCATTATGGCCACAGTTGGGTGAAGACTGCATTTGTGGACTTTAGGGGAATGCTCACCTTACCGGTAGGTTTCTGGACAGGGTTTTAGGGTCTACATTGGTGTTAAGGGTCTATGTTAGCTCTAGGGTCATTATGGCCACAGTTGTAATTATCGTCAAGAAAATGGTTAGGCTTCTTAGGGTAAGGATTTGTGTTTAGATTTAGCGTGAGGGATATTGTCATTACTCTAAAGGTTTAGAGGTAAAGTAACAGTTATGATTAGTTTAAGATAGCGCTTAGGGACATTAGGCTTAGAGCTCGGCTTATGTGCAGGTTTCTGGTCCTCGTATTAAGGTCTACGTTGGGTTCTGGGTTTATTTAGCTCTAGGGTCATTATGGCCACAGTTGGGTAATTATCGTCATGATAACGGTTACGCGTCTTAGGGAAAAGATTTGTGTTTAGATTTAGCATGAGGGCTATTGGCATTAGTCTAAAGGTTTAGGGTTGGAGTAACAGTTATGTTTAGATGAAGATTGCGCTTAGGGATATTATGCTGACAGCTTTGATAATGTGCAGGTTTCTGGGCATCATATTCGTGTCTACGTTGGTGTTATGGGTTTCTGTTAGCTTTAGGGTCATATGGCCACAGTTGGTGAAGATTGCATTTGTGGACGTTAGGGGAATGCCCGTTTTATGGCTAGGTTTTGGACCGTGTTTTAGGGTCTACGTTTGTATTAAGGGTTTCTGTTAGCTTTAGGGTCATTATGGCCACAGTTGGGTGAAGACTGCATTTGTAGACGTTAGGGGAATGCTTGCCTTACCGGTAGGTTTCTGGATGGGTTTTAGGCTCTACATTGGTTTTATCGGTCAATGATAGCTCTAGGGTCATTATGGCCACAGTTGGGTAATTACCGTCAAGATAACGGTTAGGCTTCTTAGGGTAAGGATTTGTGTTTAGATTTAGCGTGAGGTATATTGTCATTACTCTAAAGGTTTAGAGGTAAAGTAACAGTTATGATTAGTTTAAGATAGCGCTTAGGGACATTAGGCTTAGAGCTTGGCTTATGTGCAGGTTTCTGGGCCTCGTGTTAAGGTCTACGTTGGGTTCTGGGTTTATTTAGCTCTAGGGTCATAATGGCCACAGTTGGGTAATTATTGTCATGATAACGGTTACGCGTCTTAGGGAAAAGATTTGTGTTTAGATTTAGCGTGAGGGATATTGTTATTACTCTAAAGGTTTTAGATGGGAGTAACAATTATGTTTTGTTTAAGATTGGACTTGGTGACGTTATGCTGAGCTCTGTTTATGTGCAGGTTTCTGGGCATCATATTCGGGTCTACGTTGGTGTTATGGCTTTATGTTAGCTTTAGGGTCATTATGGCCACAGTTGGGTTAAGACTGCATTTGTGGACGTTAGGGGAATGCTCGCCTTACGGGTAGGTTTCTGGATGGGTTTTAGGCTCTACATTGGTTTTATCGGTCAATGCTAGCTCTAGGGTCATTATGGCCACAGTTGGGTAATTATTGTCATGATAACGGTTACGCGTCTTAGGGAAAAGATTTGTGTTTAGATTTAGCATGAGGGCTATTGGCATTAGTCTAAAGGTTTAGGGTTGGAGTAACAGTTATGTTTAGATGAAGATTGCGCTTAGGGATATTATGCTGACAGCTTTGATAATGTGCAGGTTTCTGGGCATCATATTCGTGTCTACGTTGGTGTTATGGCTTTCTGTTAGCTTTAGGGTCATATGGCCACAGTTGGTGAAGATTGCATTTGTGGACGTTAGGGGAATGCCCGTTTTATGGCTAGGTTTTGGACCGTGTTTTAGGGTCTACGTTTGTATTAAGGGTTTCTGTTAGCTTTAGGGTCATTATGGCCACAGTTGGGTGAAGACTGCATTTGTAGACGTTAGGGGAATGCTAGCCTTACCGGTAGGTTTCTGGATGGGTTTTAGGCTCTACATTGGTTTTATCGGTCAATGCTAGCTCTAGGGTCATTATGGCCACAGTTGGGTAATTACCGTCAAGATAACGGTTAGGCTTCTTAGGGTAAGGATTTGTGTTTAGATTTAGCGTGAGGGCTATTGTCATTAGTCTAAGGGTTTAAGGTTGGAGAACAATTATGTTTAGTTTAGGATTGCGCTTGGGGACGTTATGCTGACAGCTTTGATAATGTGCAGATTTCTGAGCATCATATTCGTGTCTACTTTGGTGTTATGGGTTTATGTTAGCTTTAGGGTCATTATGGCCACAGTTGGGTGAAGACTGCATTTGTGGACTTTAGGGGAATGCTCACCTTACGGGTAGGTTTCTGGACAGGGTTTTAGGGTCTACATTGGTGTTAAGGGTCTATGTTAGCTCTAGGGTCATTATGGCCACAGTTGTAATTATCGTCAAGAAAATGGTTAGGCTTCTTAGGGTAAGGATTTGTGTTTAGATTTAGCGTGAGGGATATTGTCATTACTCTAAAGGTTTAGAGGTAAAGTAACAGTTATGATTAGTTTAAGATAGCGCTTAGGGACATTAGGCTTAGAGCTCGGCTTATGTGCAGGTTTCTGGTCCTCGTATGAAGGTCTACGTTGGGTTCTGGGTTTATTTAGCTCTAGGGTCATTATGGCCACAGTTGGGTAATTATTGTCATGATAACGGTTACGCGTCTTAGGGAAAAGATTTGTGTTTAGATTTAGCATGAGGGCTATTGGCATTAGTCTAAAGGTTTAGGGTTGGAGTAACAGTTATGTTTAGATGAAGATTGCGCTTAGGGATATTATGCTGACAGCTTTGATAATGTGCAGGTTTCTGGGCATCATATTCGTGTCTACGTTGGTGTTATGGGTTTATGTTAGCTTTAGGGTCATTATGGCCACAGTTGGGTGAAGACTGCATTTGTGGACTTTAGGGGAATGCTCACCTTACCGGTAGGTTTCTGGACAGGGTTTTAGGGTCTACATTGGTGTTAAGGGTCTATGTTAGCTCTAGGGTCATTATGGCCACAGTTGTAATTATCGTCAAGAAAATGGTTAGGCTTCTTAGGGTAAGGATTTGTGTTTAGATTTAGCGTGAGGGATATTGTCATTACTCTAAAGGTTTAGAGGTAAAGTAACAGTTATGATTAGTTTAAGATAGCGCTTAGGGACATTAGGCTTAGAGCTCGGCTTATGTGCAGGTTTCTGGTCCTCGTATTAAGGTCTACGTTGGGTTCTGGGTTTATTTAGCTCTAGGGTCATTATGGCCACAGTTGGGTAATTATCGTCATGATAACGGTTACGCGTCTTAGGGAAAAGATTTGTGTTTAGATTTAGCATGAGGGCTATTGGCATTAGTCTAAAGGTTTAGGGTTGGAGTAACAGTTATGTTTAGATGAAGATTGCGCTTAGGGATATTATGCTGACAGCTTTGATAATGTGCAGGTTTCTGGGCATCATATTCGTGTCTACGTTGGTGTTATGGGTTTCTGTTAGCTTTAGGGTCATATGGCCACAGTTGGTGAAGATTGCATTTGTGGACGTTAGGGGAATGCCCGTTTTATGGCTAGGTTTTGGACCGTGTTTTAGGGTCTACGTTTGTATTAAGGGTTTCTGTTAGCTTTAGGGTCATTATGGCCACAGTTGGGTGAAGACTGCATTTGTAGACGTTAGGGGAATGCTTGCCTTACCGGTAGGTTTCTGGATGGGTTTTAGGCTCTACATTGGTTTTATCGGTCAATGATAGCTCTAGGGTCATTATGGCCACAGTTGGGTAATTACCGTCAAGATAACGGTTAGGCTTCTTAGGGTAAGGATTTGTGTTTAGATTTAGCGTGAGGTATATTGTCATTACTCTAAAGGTTTAGAGGTAAAGTAACAGTTATGATTAGTTTAAGATAGCGCTTAGGGACATTAGGCTTAGAGCTTGGCTTATGTGCAGGTTTCTGGGCCTCGTGTTAAGGTCTACGTTGGGTTCTGGGTTTATTTAGCTCTAGGGTCATAATGGCCACAGTTGGGTAATTATCGTCATGATAACGGTTACGCGTCTTAGGGAAAAGATTTGTGTTTAGATTTAGCGTGAGGGATATTGTTATTACTCTAAAGGTTTTAGATGGGAGTAACAATTATGTTTTGTTTAAGATTGGACTTGGTGACGTTATGCTGAGCTCTGTTTATGTGCAGGTTTCTGGGCATCATCTTCGGGTCTACGTTGGTGTTATGGCTTTATGTTAGCTTTAGGGTCATTATGGCCACAGTTGGGTTAAGACTGCATTTGTGGACGTTAGGGGAATGCTCGCCTTACTGGTAGGTTTCTGGATGGGTTTTAGGCTCTACATTGGTTTTATCGGTCAATGCTAGCTCTAGGGTCATTATGGCCACAGTTGGGTAATTATCGTCACGATAACGGTTAGTCTTCTTAGGGTAAGGATTTGTGTTTAGATTTAGCGTGAGGGCTATTGTCATTAGTCTAAAGGTTTAAGCTTGGAGTAACAATTATGTTTAGTTTAGGATTGCGCTTGGGGACGTTATGCTGACAGCTTTGATAATATGCAGGTTTCTGGGCATCATATTCGTGTCTACGTTTGTATTAAGGGTTTCTGTTAGCTTTAGGGTCATTATGGCCACAGTTGGGTGAAGACTGCATTTGTAGACGTTAGGGGAATGCTTGCCTTACCGGTAGGTTTCTGGATGGGTTTTAGGCTCTACATTGGTTTTATCGGTCAATGATAGCTCTAGGGTCATTATGGCCACAGTTGGGTAATTATCGTCAAGATAACGGTTAGGCTTCTTAGGGTAAGGATTTGTGTTTAGATTTAGCGTGAGGGATATTGTCATTAGTCTAAGGGTTTAAGGTTGGAGAACAATTATGTTTAGTTTAGGATTGCGCTTGGGGACGTTATGCTGACAGCTTTGATAATGTGCAGGTTTCTGGGCATCATATTCGTGTCTACTTTGGTGTTATGGGTTTATGTTAGCTTTAGGGTCATTATGGCCACAGTTGGGTGAAGACTGCCTTTGTGGACGTTAGGGGAATGCTCGCCTTACCGGTAGGTTTCTGGACAGGGTTTCAGGCTCTACATTGGTTTTATCAGTTAATGATAGCTCTAGGGTCATTATGGCCACAGTTGTAATTATCGTCAAGAAAATGGTAAGGTTCTTAGGGTAGGGATTTGTGTATAGATTTAGCGTAACGGATATTGTCATTACTCTAAAGGATGAAGGTTGGAGTAACAATTATGATTAGTTTAAGATTGCTCTTAGGGACGTTATTCTGACAGCTCGGCTTATGTGCAGGTTTCTGGGCATCATATTCGGGTCTACGTTAGTGTTCTGGGTTTATGTCAGCTTTAGGGTCATTATGGCCACAGTTGGGTGAAGATTGCATCTTTGGACTTTAGGGGAATGCTCGCCTTACGGGTAGGTTTCTGGACAGGGTTTTAGGGTCTACATTGGTGTTAAGGGTCTATGTTAGCTCTAGGGTCATTATGGCCACAGTTGTAATTATCGTCAAGAAAATGGTTAGGATTCTTAGGGTAAGGATTTGTGTTTAGATTTAGCGTGAGGGCTATTGTCAGTAGTCTAAGGGTTTAAGGTTGGAGAACAATTATGTTTAGTTTAGGATTGCGCTTGGTGACGTTATGCTGACAGCTTTGATAATGTGCAGGTTTCTGGGCATCATATTCGTGTCTACTTTGGTGTTATGGGTTTATGTTAGCTTTAGGGTCATTATGGCCACAGTTGGGTGAAGACTGCATTTGTAGACGTTAGGGGAATGCTTGCCTTACCGGTAGGTTTCTGGATGGGTTTTAGGCTCTACATTGGTTTTATCGGTCAATGATAGCTCTAGGGTCATTATGGCCACAGTTGGGTAATTATCGTCAAGATAACGGTTAGGCTTCTTAGGGTAAGGATTTGTGTTTAGATTTAGCGTGAGGGATATTGTCATTACTCTAAAGGTTTAGAGTTAAAGTAACAGTTATGATTAGTTTAAGATAGCGCTTAGGGACATTAGGCTTAGAGCTCGGCTTATGTGCAGGTTTCTGGGCCTCGTGTTAAGGTCTACGTTGGGTTCTGGGTTTATTTAGCTCTAGGGTCATAATGGCCACAGTTGGGTAATTATCGTCATGATAACGGTTAGTCTTCTTAGGGTAAGGATTTGTGTTTAGATTTAGCGTGAGGGCTATTGTCATTAGTCTAAAGGTTTAAGCTTGGAGTAACAATTATGTTTAGTTTAGGATTGCGCTTGGGGACGTTATGCTGAGCTCTGTTTATGTGCAGGTTTCTGGGCATCATATTCGGGTCTACGTTGGTGTTATGGCTTTATGTTAGCTTTAGGGTCATTATGGCCACAGTTGGGTTAAGACTGCATTTGTGGACGTTAGGGGAATGCTCGCCTTACTGGTAGGTTTCTGGATGGGTTTTAGGCTCTACATTGGTTTTATCGGTCAATGCTAGCTCTAGGGTCATTATGGCCACAGTTGGGTAATTATCGTCAAGATAACGGTTAGGCTTCTTAGGGTAAGGATTTGTGTTTAGATTTAGCGTGAGGGCTATTGTCATTAGTCTAAGGGTTTAAGGTTGGAGAACAATTATGTTTAGTTTAGGATTGCGCTTGGGGACGTTATGCTGACAGCTTTGATAATGTGCAGGTTTCTGGGCATCATATTCGTGTCTACTTTGGTGTTATGGGTTTCTGTTAGCTTTAGGGTCATTATGGCCACAGTTGGGTGAAGACTGCCTTTGTGGACGTTAGGGGAATGCTCGCCTTACCGGTAGGTTTCTGGACAGGGTTTCAGGCTCTACATTGGTTTTATCAGTTAATGATAGCTCTAGGGTCATTATGGCCACAGTTGTAATTATCGTCAAGAAAATGGTAAGGTTCTTAGGGTAGGGATTTGTGTTTAGATTTAGCGTAACGGATATTGTCATTACTCTAAAGGATGAAGGTTGGAGTAACAATTATGATTAGTTTAAGATTGCTCTTAGGGACGTTATTCTGACAGCTCGGCTTATGTGCAGGTTTCTGGGCATCATATTCGGGTCTACGTTAGTGTTCTGGGTTTATGTCAGCTTTAGGGTCATTATGGCCACAGTTGGGTGAAGATTGCATCTTTGGACTTTAGGGGAATGCTCGCCTTACGGGTAGGTTTCTGGACAGGGTTTTAGGGTCTACATTGGTGTTAAGGGTCTATGTTAGCTCTAGGGTCATTATGGCCACAGTTGTAATTATCGTCAAGAAAATGGTTAGGATTCTTAGGGTAAGGATTTGTGTTTAGATTTAGCGTGAAGGCTATTGGCATTAGACTAAAGGTTTAAGGTTGGAGTAACAATTATGATTAGTTTAGGATTGCGCTTGGGGACGTTATGCTGAGAGCTCTGTTTATATGCAGGTTTCTGGGCATCATATTCGTGTCTACGTTGGTGTTATGGCTTTATGTTAGCTTTAGGGTCATTATGGCCACAGTTGGGTGAAGACTGCATTTGTAGACGTTAGGGGAATGCTTGCCTTACCGGTAGGTTTCTGGATGGGTTTTAGGCTCTACATTGGTTTTATTGGTCAATGCTAGCTCTAGGGTCATTATGGCCACAGTTGGGTAATTATCGTCACGATAACGGTTAGGCTTCTTAGGGTAAGGATTTGTGTTTAGATTTAGCGTGAGGGATATTGTCATTACTCTAAAGGTTTAGAGTTAAAGTAACAGTTATGATTAGTTTAAGATAGCGCTTAGGGACATTAGGCTTAGAGCTCGGCTTATGTGCAGGTTTCTGGTCCTCGTATTAAGGTCTACGTTGGGTTCTGGGTTTATTTAGCTCTAGGGTCATTATGGCCACAGTTGGGTAATTATCGTCATGATAACGGTTACGCGTCTTAGGGAAAAGATTTGTGTTTAGATTTAGCATGAGGGCTATTGGCATTAGTCTAAAGGTTTAGGGTTGGAGTAACAGTTATGTTTAGATGAAGATTGCACTTAGGGATATTATGCTGACAGCTTTGATAATGTGCAGGTTTCTGGGCATCATATTCGTGTCTACGTTGGTGTTATGGCTTTCTGTTAGCTTTAGGGTCATATGGCCACAGTTGGTGAAGATTGCATTTGTGGACGTTAGGGGAATGCCCGTTTTATGGCTAGGTTTTGGACCGTGTTTTAGGGTCTACGTTTGTATTAAGGGTTTCTGTTAGCTTTAGGGTCATTATGGCCACAGTTGGGTGAAGACTGCATTTGTAGACGTTAGGGGAATGCTTGCCTTACCGGTAGGTTTATGGATGGGTTTTAGGCTCTACATTGGTTTTATCGGTCAATGATAGCTCTAGGGTCATTATGGCCACAGTTGGGTAATTACCGTCAAGATAACGGTTAGGCTTCTTAGGGTAAGGATTTGTGTTTAGATTTAGCGTGAGGTATATTGTCATTACTCTAAAGGTTTAGAGGTAAAGTAACAGTTATGATTAGTTTAAGATAGCGCTTAGGGACATTAGGCTTAGAGCTTGGCTTATGTGCAGGTTTCTGGGCCTCGTGTTAAGGTCTACGTTGGGTTCTGGGTTTATTTAGCTCTAGGGTCATAATGGCCACAGTTGGGTAATTATCGTCATGATAACGGTTACGCGTCTTAGGGAAAAGATTTGTGTTTAGATTTAGCGTGAGGGATATTGTTATTACTCTAAAGGTTTTAGATGGGAGTAACAATTATGTTTTGTTTAAGATTGGACTTGGTGACGTTATGCTGAGCTCTGTTTATGTGCAGGTTTCTGGGCATCATATTCGGGTCTACGTTGGTGTTATGGCTTTATGTTATCTTTAGGGTCATTATGGCCACAGTTGGGTTAAGACTGCATTTGTGGACGTTAGGGGAATGCTCGCCTTACTGGTAGGTTTCTGGATGGGTTTTAGGCTCTACATTGGTTTTATCGGTCAATGCTAGCTCTAGGGTCATTATGGCCACAGTTGGGTAATTATCGTCACGATAACGGTTAGTCTTCTTAGGGTAAGGATTTGTGTTTAGATTTAGCATGAGGGCTATTGTCATTAGTCTAAAGGTTTAAGCTTGGAGTAACAATTATGTTTAGTTTAGGATTGCGCTTGGGGACGTTATGCTGACAGCTTTGATAATATGCAGGTTTCTGGGCATCATATTCGTGTCTACGTTTGTATTAAGGGTTTATGTTAGCTTTAGGGTCATTATGGCCACAGTTGGGTGAAGACTGCATTTGTAGACTTTAGGGGAATGCTCGCCTTACGGGTAGGTTTCTGGACAGGGTTTTAGGGTCTACATTGGTGTTAAGGGTCTATGTTAGCTCTAGGGTCATTATGGCCACAGTTGTAATTATCGTCAAGAAAATGGTTAGGATTCTTAGGGTAAGGATTTGTGTTTAGATTTAGCGTGAAGGCTATTGGCATTAGACTAAAGGTTTAAGGTTGGAGTAACAATTATGATTAGTTTAGGATTGCGCTTGGGGACGTTATGCTGAGAGCTCTGTTTATATGCAGGTTTCTGAGCATCATATTCGTGTCTACGTTGGTGTTATGGCTTTATGTTAGCTTTAGGGTCATTATGGCCACAGTTGGGTGAAGACTGCATTTGTAGACGTTAGGGGAATGCTTGCCTTACCGGTAGGTTTCTGGATGGGTTTTAGGCTCTACATTGGTTTTATCGGTCAATGCTAGCTCTAGGGTCATTATGGCCACAGTTGGGTAATTACCATCAAGATAACGGTTAGGCTTCTTAGGGTAAGGATTTGTGTTTAGATTTAGCGTGAGGTATATTGTCATTACTCTAAAGGTTTAGAGTTAAAGTAACAGTTATGATTAGTTTAAGATAGCGCTTAGGGACATTAGGCTTAGAGCTCGGCTTATGTGCAGGTTTCTGGTCCTCGTATTAAGGTCTACGTTGGGTTCTGGGTTTATTTAGCTCTAGGGTCATTATGGCCACAGTTGGGTAATTATCGTCATGATAACGGTTACGCGTCTTAGGGAAAAGATTTGTGTTTAGATTTAGCATGAGGGCTATTGGCATTAGTCTAAAGGTTTAGGGTTGGAGTAACAGTTATGTTTAGATGAAGATTGCGCTTAGGGATATTATGCTGACAGCTTTGATAATGTGCAGGTTTCTGGGCATCATATTCGTGTCTACGTTGGTGTTATGGGTTTCTGTTAGCTTTAGGGTCATATGGCCACAGTTGGTGAAGATTGCATTTGTGGACGTTAGGGGAATGCCCGTTTTATGGCTAGGTTTTGGACCGTGTTTTAGGGTCTACGTTTGTATTAAGGGTTTCTGTTAGCTTTAGGGTCATTATGGCCACAGTTGGGTGAAGACTGCATTTGTAGACGTTAGGGGAATGCTTGCCTTACCGGTAGGTTTCTGGATGGGTTTTAGGCTCTACATTGGTTTTATCGGTCAATGCTAGCTCTAGGGTCATTATGGCCACAGTTGGGTAATTACCGTCAACATAACGGTTAGGCTTCTTAGGGTAAGGATTTGTGTTTAGATTTAGCGTGAGGGATATTGTCATTACTCTAAAGGTTTAGAGTTAAAGTAACAGTTATGATTAGTTTAAGATAGCGCTTAGGGACATTAGGCTTAGAGCTCGGCTTATGTGCAGGTTTCTGGTCCTCGTATTAAGGTCTACGTTGGGTTCTGGGTTTATTTAGCTCTAGGGTCATTATGGCCACAGTTGGGTAATTATCGTCATGATAACGGTTACGCGTCTTAGGGAAAAGATTTGTGTTTAGATTTAGCATGAGGGCTATTGGCATTAGTCTAAAGGTTTAGGGTTGGAGTAACAGTTATGTTTAGATGAAGATTGCGCTTAGGGATATTATGCTGACAGCTTTGATAATGTGCAGGTTTCTGGGCATCATATTCGTGTCTACGTTGGTGTTATGGCTTTCTGTGAGCTTTAGGGTCATATGGCCACAGTTGGTGAAGATTGCATTTGTGGACGTTAGGGGAATGCCCGTTTTATGGCTAGGTTTTGGACCGTGTTTTAGGGTCTACGTTTGTATTAAGGGTTTCTGTTAGCTTTAGGGTCATTATGGCCACAGTTGGGTGAAGACTGCATTTGTAGACGTTAGGGGAATGCTTGCCTTACCGGTAGGTTTCTGGATGGGTTTTAGGCTCTACATTGGTTTTATCGGTCATTGCTAGCTCTAGGGTCATTATGGCCACAGTTGGGTAATTACCGTCAACATAACGGTTAGGCTTCTTAGGGTAAGGATTTGTGTTTAGATTTAGCGTGAGGGATATTGTCATTACTCTAAAGGTTTAGAGTTAAAGTAACAGTTATGATTAGTTTAAGATAGCGCTTAGGGACATTAGGCTTAGAGCTCGGCTTATGTGCAGTTTTCTGGGCCTCGTATTAAGGTCTACGTTGGGTTCTGGGTTTATTTAGCTCTAGGGTCATTATGGCCACAGTTGGGTAATTATCGTCATGATAACGGTTACGCGTCTTAGGGAAAAGATTTGTGTTTAGATTTAGCATGAGGGCTATTGGCATTAGTCTAAAGGTTTAGGGTTGGAGTAACAGTTATGTTTAGATGAAGATTGCGCTTAGGGATATTATGCTGACAGCTTTGATAATGTGCAGGTTTCTGGGCATCATATTCGTGTCTACGTTGGTGTTATGGGTTTCTGTTAGCTTTAGGGTCATATGGCCACAGTTGGTGAAGATTGCATTTGTGGACGTTAGGGGAATGCCCGTTTTATGGCTAGGTTTTGGACCGTGTTTTAGGGTCTACGTTTGTATTAAGGGTTTCTGTTAGCTTTAGGGTCATTATGGCCACAGTTGGGTGAAGACTGCATTTGTAGACGTTAGGGGAATGCTTGCCTTACCGGTAGGTTTCTGGATGGGTTTTAGGCTCTACATTGGTTTTATCGGTCAATGATAGCTCTAGGGTCATTATGGCCACAGTTGGGTAATTACCGTCAAGATAACGGTTAGGCTTCTTAGGGTAAGGATTTGTGTTTAGATTTAGCGTGAGGTATATTGTCATTACTCTAAAGGTTTAGAGGTAAAGTAACAGTTATGATTAGTTTAAGATAGCGCTTAGGGACATTAGGCTTAGAGCTTGGCTTATGTGCAGGTTTCTGGGCCTCGTGTTAAGGTCTACGTTGGGTTCTGGGTTTATTTAGCTCTAGGGTCATAATGGCCACAGTTGGGTAATTATCGTCATGATAACGGTTACGCGTCTTAGGGAAAAGATTTGTGTTTAGATTTAGCGTGAGGGATATTGTTATTACTCTAAAGGTTTTAGATGGGAGTAACAATTATGTTTTGTTTAAGATTGGACTTGGTGACGTTATGCTGAGCTCTGTTTATGTGCAGGTTTCTGGGCATCATATTCGGGTCTACGTTGGTGTTATGGCTTTATGTTAGCTTTAGGGTCATTATGGCCACAGTTGGGTTAAGACTGCATTTGTGGACGTTAGGGGAATGCTCGCCTTACTGGTAGGTTTCTGGATGGGTTTTAGGCTCTACATTGGTTTTATCGGTCAATGCTAGCTCTAGGGTCATTATGGCCACAGTTGGGTAATTATCGTCACGATAACGGTTAGTCTTCTTAGGGTAAGGATTTGTGTTTAGATTTAGCGTGAGGGCTATTGTCATTAGTCTAAAGGTTTAAGCTTGGAGTAACAATTATGTTTAGTTTAGGATTGCGCTTGGGGACGTTATGCTGACAGCTTTGATAATATGCAGGTTTCTGGGCATCATATTCGTGTCTACGTTTGTATTAAGGGTTTCTGTTAGCTTTAGGGTCATTATGGCCACAGTTGGGTGAAGACTGCATTTGTAGACTTTAGGGGAATGCTCGCCTTACGGGTAGGTTTCTGGACAGGGTTTTAGGGTCTACATTGGTGTTAAGGGTCTATGTTAGCTCTAGGGTCATTATGGCCACAGTTGTAATTATCGTCAAGAAAATGGTTAGGATTCTTAGGGTAAGGATTTGTGTTTAGATTTAGCGTGAAGGCTATTGGCATTAGACTAAAGGTTTAAGGTTGGAGTAACAATTATGATTAGTTTAGGATTGCGCTTGGGGACGTTATGCTGAGAGCTCTGTTTATATGCAGGTTTCTGAGCATCATATTCGTGTCTACGTTGGTGTTATGGCTTTATGTTAGCTTTAGGGTCATTATGGCCACAGTTGGGTGAAGACTGCATTTGTAGACGTTAGGGGAATGCTTGCCTTACCGGTAGGTTTCTGGATGGGTTTTAGGCTCTACATTGGTTTTATCGGTCAATGCTAGCTCTAGGGTCATTATGGCCACAGTTGGGTAATTACCATCAAGATAACGGTTAGGCTTCTTAGGGTAAGGATTTGTGTTTAGATTTAGCGTGAGGGATATTGTCATTACTCTAAAGGTTTAGAGTTAAAGTAACAGTTATGATTAGTTTAAGATAGCGCTTAGGGACATTAGGCTTAGAGCTCGGCTTATGTGCAGGTTTCTGGTCCTCGTATTAAGGTCTACGTTGGGTTCTGGGTTTATTTAGCTCTAGGGTCATTATGGCCACAGTTGGGTAATTATCGTCATGATAACGGTTACGCGTCTTAGGGAAAAGATTTGTGTTTAGATTTAGCATGAGGGCTATTGGCATTAGTCTAAAGGTTTAGGGTTGGAGTAACAGTTATGTTTAGATGAAGATTGCGCTTAGGGATATTATGCTGACAGCTTTGATAATGTGCAGGTTTCTGGGCATCATATTCGTGTCTACGTTGGTGTTATGGGTTTCTGTTAGCTTTAGGGTCATATGGCCACAGTTGGTGAAGATTGCATTTGTGGACGTTAGGGGAATGCCCGTTTTATGGCTAGGTTTTGGACCGTGTTTTAGGGTCTACGTTTGTATTAAGGGTTTCTGTTAGCTTTAGGGTCATTATGGCCACAGTTGGGTGAAGACTGCATTTGTAGACGTTAGGGGAATGCTTGCCTTACCGGTAGGTTTCTGGATGGGTTTTAGGCTCTACATTGGTTTTATCGGTCAATGCTAGCTCTAGGGTCATTATGGCCACAGTTGGGTAATTACCGTCAACATAACGGTTAGGCTTCTTAGGGTAAGGATTTGTGTTTAGATTTAGCGTGAGGGATATTGTCATTACTCTAAAGGTTTAGAGTTAAAGTAACAGTTATGATTAGTTTAAGATAGCGCTTAGGGACATTAGGCTTAGAGCTCGGCTTATGTGCAGGTTTCTGGTCCTCGTGTTAAGGTCTACGTTGGGTTCTGGGTTTATTTAGCTCTAGGGTCATTATGGCCACAGTTGGGTAATTATCGTCATGATAACGGTTACGCGTCTTAGGGAAAAGATTTGTGTTTAGATTTAGCATGAGGGCTATTGGCATTAGTCTAAAGGTTTAGGGTTGGAGTAACAGTTATGTTTAGATGAAGATTGCGCTTAGGGATATTATGCTGACAGCTTTGATAATGTGCAGGTTTCTGGGCATCATATTCGTGTCTACGTTGGTGTTATGGCTTTCTGTTAGCTTTAGGGTCATATGGCCACAGTTGGTGAAGATTGCATTTGTGGACGTTAGGGGAATGCCCGTTTTATGGCTAGGTTTTGGACCGTGTTTTAGGGTCTACGTTTGTATTAAGGGTTTCTGTTAGCTTTAGGGTCATTATGGCCACAGTTGGGTGAAGACTGCATTTGTAGACGTTAGGGGAATGCTTGCCTTACCGGTAGGTTTCTGGATGGGTTTTAGGCTCTACATTGGTTTTATCGGTCATTGCTAGCTCTAGGGTCATTATGGCCACAGTTGGGTAATTACCGTCAAGATAACGGTTAGGCTTCTTAGGGTAAGGATTTGTGTTTAGATTTAGCGTGAGGGATATTGTCATTACTCTAAAGGTTTAGAGTTAAAGTAACAGTTATGATTAGTTTAAGATAGCGCTTAGGGACATTAGGCTTAGAGCTCGGCTTATGTGCAGTTTTCTGGGCCTCGTATTAAGGTCTACGTTGGGTTCTGGGTTTATTTAGCTCTAGGGTCATAATGGCCACAGTTGGGTAATTATCGTCATGATAACGGTTACGCGTCTTAGGGAAAAGATTTGTGTTTAGATTTAGCATGAGGGCTATTGGCATTAGTCTAAAGGTTTAGGGTTGGAGTAACAGTTATGTTTAGATGAAGATTGCGCTTAGGGATATTATGCTGACAGCTTTGATAATGTGCAGGTTTCTGGGCATCATATTCGTGTCTACGTTGGTGTTATGGGTTTCTGTTAGCTTTAGGGTCATATGGCCACAGTTGGTGAAGATTGCATTTGTGGACGTTAGGGGAATGCCCGTTTTATGGCTAGGTTTTGGACCGTGTTTTAGGGTCTACGTTTGTATTAAGGGTTTCTGTTAGCTTTAGGGTCATTATGGCCACAGTTGGGTGAAGACTGCATTTGTAGACGTTAGGGGAATGCTTGCCTTACCGGTAGGTTTCTGGATGGGTTTTAGGCTCTACATTGGTTTTATCGGTCAATGATAGCTCTAGGGTCATTATGGCCACAGTTGGGTAATTACCGTCAAGATAACGGTTAGGCTTCTTAGGGTAAGGATTTGTGTTTAGATTTAGCGTGAGGTATATTGTCATTACTCTAAAGGTTTAGAGGTAAAGTAACAGTTATGATTAGTTTAAGATAGCGCTTAGGGACATTAGGCTTAGAGCTTGGCTTATGTGCAGGTTTCTGGGCCTCGTGTTAAGGTCTACGTTGGGTTCTGGGTTTATTTAGCTCTAGGGTCATAATGGCCACAGTTGGGTAATTATCGTCATGATAACGGTTACGCGTCTTAGGGAAAAGATTTGTGTTTAGATTTAGCGTGAGGGATATTGTTATTACTCTAAAGGTTTTAGATGGGAGTAACAATTATGTTTTGTTTAAGATTGGACTTGGTGACGTTATGCTGAGCTCTGTTTATGTGCAGGTTTCTGGGCATCATATTCGGGTCTACGTTGGTGTTATGGCTTTATGTTAGCTTTAGGGTCATTATGGCCACAGTTGGGTTAAGACTGCATTTGTGGACGTTAGGGGAATGCTCGCCTTACTGGTAGGTTTCTGGATGGGTTTTAGGCTCTACATTGGTTTTATCGGTCAATGATAGCTCTAGGGTCATTATGGCCACAGTTGGGTAATTACCGTCAAGATAACGGTTAGGCTTCTTAGGGTAAGGATTTGTGTTTAGATTTAGCGTGAGGTATATTGTCATTACTCTAAAGGTTTAGAGGTAAAGTAACAGTTATGATTAGTTTAAGATAGCGCTTAGGGACATTAGGCTTAGAGCTTGGCTTATGTGCAGGTTTCTGGGCCTCGTGTTAAGGTCTACGTTGGGTTCTGGGTTTATTTAGCTCTAGGGTCATAATGGCCACAGTTGGGTAATTATCGTCATGATAACGGTTACGCGTCTTAGGGAAAAGATTTGTGTTTAGATTTAGCGTGAGGGATATTGTTATTACTCTAAAGGTTTTAGATGGGAGTAACAATTATGTTTTGTTTAAGATTGGACTTGGTGACGTTATGCTGAGCTCTGTTTATGTGCAGGTTTCTGGGCATCATATTCGGGTCTACGTTGGTGTTATGGCTTTATGTTAGCTTTAGGGTCATTATGGCCACAGTTGGGTTAAGACTGCATTTGTGGACGTTAGGGGAATGCTCGCCTTACCGGTAGGTTTCTGGATGGGTTTTAGGCTCTACATTGGTTTTATCGGTCAATGCTAGCTCTAGGGTCATTATGGCCACAGTTGGGTAATTATCGTCACGATAACGGTTAGTCTTCTTAGGGTAAGGATTTGTGTTTAGATTTAGCGTGAGGGCTATTGTCATTAGTCTAAAGGTTTAAGCTTGGAGTAACAATTATGATTAGTTTAGGATTGCGCTTGGGGACGTTATGCTGACAGCTTTGATAATATGCAGGTTTCTGGGCATCATATTCGTGTCTACGTTTGTATTAAGGGTTTCTGTTAGCTTTAGGGTCATTATGGCCACAGTTGGGTGAAGACTGCATTTGTAGACGTTAGGGGAATGCTTGCCTTACCGGTAGGTTTCTGGATGCGTTTTAGGCTCTACATTGGTTTTATCGGTCAATGCTAGCTCTAGGGTCATTATGGCCACAGTTGGGTAATTATCGTCAAGATAACTGTTAGGCTTCTTAGGGTAAGGATTTGTGTTTAGATTTAGCGTGAGGTATATTGTCATTACTCTAAAGGTTTAGAGTTAAAGTAACAGTTATGATTAGTTTAAGATAGCGCTTAGGGACATTAGGCTTAGAGCTCGGCTTATGTGCAGGTTTCTGGTCCTCGTATTAAGGTCTACGTTGGGTTCTGGGTTTATTTAGCTCTAGGGTCATTATGGCCACAGTTGGGTAATTATCGTCATGATAACGGTTACGCGTCTTAGGGAAAAGATTTGTGTTTAGATTTAGCATGAGGGCTATTGGCATTAGTCTAAAGGTTTAGGGTTGGAGTAACAGTTATGTTTAGATGAAGATTGCGCTTAGGGATATTATGCTGACAGCTTTGATAATGTGCAGGTTTCTGGGCATCATATTCGTGTCTACGTTGGTGTTATGGGTTTATGTTAGCTTTAGGGTCATATGGCCACAGTTGGTGAAGATTGCATTTGTGGACGTTAGGGGAATGCCCGTTTTATGGCTAGGTTTTGGACCGTGTTTTAGGGTCTACGTTTGTATTAAGGGTTTCTGTTAGCTTTAGGGTCATTATGGCCACAGTTGGGTGAAGACTGCATTTGTAGACGTTAGGGGAATGCTTGCCTTACCGGTAGGTTTCTGGATGGGTTTTAGGCTCTACATTGGTTTTATTGGTCATTGCTAGCTCTAGGGTCATTATGGCCACAGTTGGGTAATTACCGTCAAGATAACGGTTAGGCTTCTTAGGGTAAGGATTTGTGTTTAGATTTAGCGTGAGGGATATTGTCATTACTCTAAAGGTTTAGAGTTAAAGTAACAGTTATGATTAGTTTAAGATAGCGCTTAGGGACATTAGGCTTAGAGCTCGGCTTATGTGCAGGTTTCTGGTCCTCGTATTAAGGTCTACGTTGGGTTCTGGGTTTATTTAGCTCTAGGGTCATTATGGCCACAGTTGGGTAATTATCGTCATGATAACGGTTACGCGTCTTAGGGAAAAGATTTGTGTTTAGATTTAGCATGAGGGCTATTGGCATTAGTCTAAAGGTTTAGGGTTGGAGTAACAGTTATGTTTAGATGAAGATTGCGCTTAGGGATATTATGCTGACAGCTTTGATAATGTGCAGGTTTCTGGGCATCATATTCGTGTCTACGTTGGTGTTATGGCTTTCTGTTAGCTTTAGGGTCATATGGCCACAGTTGGTGAAGATTGCATTTGTGGACGTTAGGGGAATGCCCGTTTTATGGCTAGGTTTTGGACCGTGTTTTAGGGTCTACGTTTGTATTAAGGGTTTCTGTTAGCTTTAGGGTCATTATGGCCACAGTTGGGTGAAGACTGCATTTGTAGACGTTAGGGGAATGCTTGCCTTACCGGTAGGTTTCTGGATGGGTTTTAGGCTCTACATTGGTTTTATCGGTCAATGATAGCTCTAGGGTCATTATGGCCACAGTTGGGTAATTACCGTCAAGATAACGGTTAGGCTTCTTAGGGTAAGGATTTGTGTTTAGATTTAGCGTGAGGTATATTGTCATTACTCTAAAGGTTTAGAGGTAAAGTAACAGTTATGATTAGTTTAAGATAGCGCTTAGGGACATTAGGCTTAGAGCTTGGCTTATGTGCAGGTTTCTGGGCCTCGTGTTAAGGTCTACGTTGGGTTCTGGGTTTATTTAGCTCTAGGGTCATAATGGCCACAGTTGGGTAATTATCGTCATGATAACGGTTACGCGTCTTAGGGAAAAGATTTGTGTTTAGATTTAGCGTGAGGGATATTGTTATTACTCTAAAGGTTTTAGATGGGAGTAACAATTATGTTTTGTTTAAGATTGGACTTGGTGACGTTATGCTGAGCTCTGTTTATGTGCAGGTTTCTGGGCATCATATTCGTGTCTACTTTGGTGTTATGGCTTTATGTTAGCTTTAGGGTCATTATGGCCACAGTTGGGTGAAGACTGCATTTGTAGACGTTAGGGGAATGCTTGCCTTACCGGTAGGTTTCTGGATGGGTTTTAGGCTCTACATTGGTTTTATCGGTCAATGCTAGCTCTAGGGTCATTATGGCCACAGTTGGGTAATTACCGTCAAGATAACGGTTAGGCTTCTTAGGGTAAGGATTTGTGTTTAGATTTAGCATGAGGGCTATTGTCATTAGTCTAAGGGTTTAAGGTTGGAGAACAATTATGTTTAGTTTAGGATTGCGCTTGGGGACGTTATGCTGACAGCTTTGATAATGTGCAGGTTTCTGGGCATCATATTCGTGTCTACGTTGGTGTTATGGCTTTATGTTAGCTTTAGGGTCATTATGGCCACAGTTGGGTGAAGACTGCATTTGTAGACGTTAGGGGAATGCTTGCCTTACCGGTAGGTTTCTGGATGGGTTTTAGGCTCTACATTGGTTTTATCGGTCAATGCTAGCTCTAGGGTCATTATGGCCACAGTTGGGTAATTATCGTCAAGATAACTGTTAGGCTTCTTAGGGTAAGTATTTGTGTTTAGATTTAGCGTGAGGGATATTGTCATTACTCTAAAGGTTTAGAGTTAAAGTAACAGTTATGATTAGTTTAAGATAGCGCTTAGGGATATTAGGCTTAGAGCTCGGCTTATGTGCAGGTTTCTGGGCCTCGTATTAAGGTCTACGTTGGGTTCTGGGTTTATTTAGCTCTAGGGTCATTATGGCCACAGTTGGGTAATTATCGTCATGATAACGGTTACGCGTCTTAGGGAAAAGATTTGTGTTTAGATTTAGCATGAGGGCTATTGGCATTAGTCTAAAGGTTTAGGGTTGGAGTAACAGTTATGTTTAGATGAAGATTGCGCTTAGGGATATTATGCTGACAGCTTTGATAATGTGCAGGTTTCTGGGCATCATATTCGTGTCTACGTTGGTGTTATGGGTTTCTGTTAGCTTTAGGGTCATATGGCCACAGTTGGTGAAGATTGCATTTGTGGACGTTAGGGGAATGCCCGTTTTATGGCTAGGTTTTGGACCGTGTTTTAGGGTCTACGTTTGTATTAAGGGTTTCTGTTAGCTTTAGGGTCATTATGGCCACAGTTGGGTGAAGACTGCATTTGTAGACGTTAGGGGAATGCTTGCCTTACCGGTAGGTTTCTGGATGGGTTTTAGGCTCTACATTGGTTTTATTGGTCATTGCTAGCTCTAGGGTCATTATGGCCACAGTTGGGTAATTACCGTCAAGATAACGGTTAGGCTTCTTAGGGTAAGGATTTGTGTTTAGATTTAGCGTGAGGGATATTGTCATTACTCTAAAGGTTTAGAGTTAAAGTAACAGTTATGATTAGTTTAAGATAGCGCTTAGGGACATTAGGCTTAGAGCTCGGCTTATGTGCAGGTTTCTGGTCCTCGTATTAAGGTCTACGTTGGGTTCTGGGTTTATTTAGCTCTAGGGTCATTATGGCCACAGTTGGGTAATTATCGTCATGATAACGGTTACGCGTCTTAGGGAAAAGATTTGTGTTTAGATTTAGCATGAGGGCTATTGGCATTAGTCTAAAGGTTTAGGGTTGGAGTAACAGTTATGTTTAGATGAAGATTGCGCTTAGGGATATTATGCTGACAGCTTTGATAATGTGCAGGTTTCTGGGCATCATATTCGTGTCTACGTTGGTGTTATGGCTTTCTGTTAGCTTTAGGGTCATATGGCCACAGTTGGTGAAGATTGCATTTGTGGACGTTAGGGGAATGCCCGTTTTATGGCTAGGTTTTGGACCGTGTTTTAGGGTCTACGTTTGTATTAAGGGTTTCTGTTAGCTTTAGGGTCATTATGGCCACAGTTGGGTGAAGACTGCATTTGTAGACGTTAGGGGAATGCTTGCCTTACCGGTAGGTTTCTGGATGGGTTTTAGGCTCTACATTGGTTTTATCGGTCAATGATAGCTCTAGGGTCATTATGGCCACAGTTGGGTAATTACCGTCAAGATAACGGTTAGGCTTCTTAGGGTAAGGATTTGTGTTTAGATTTAGCGTGAGGTATATTGTCATTACTCTAAAGGTTTAGAGGTAAAGTAACAGTTATGATTAGTTTAAGATAGCGCTTAGGGACATTAGGCTTAGAGCTTGGCTTATGTGCAGGTTTCTGGGCCTCGTGTTAAGGTCTACGTTGGGTTCTGGGTTTATTTAGCTCTAGGGTCATAATGGCCACAGTTGGGTAATTATCGTCATGATAACGGTTACGCGTCTTAGGGAAAAGATTTGTGTTTAGATTTAGCGTGAGGGATATTGTTATTACTCTAAAGGTTTTAGATGGGAGTAACAATTATGTTTTGTTTAAGATTGGACTTGGTGACGTTATGCTGAGCTCTGTTTATGTGCAGGTTTCTGGGCATCATATTCGTGTCTACTTTGGTGTTATGGCTTTATGTTAGCTTTAGGGTCATTATGGCCACAGTTGGGTGAAGACTGCATTTGTAGACGTTAGGGGAATGCTTGCCTTACCGGTAGGTTTCTGGATGGGTTTTAGGCTCTACATTGGTTTTATCGGTCAATGCTAGCTCTAGGGTCATTATGGCCACAGTTGGGTAATTACCGTCAAGATAACGGTTAGGCTTCTTAGGGTAAGGATTTGTGTTTAGATTTAGCATGAGGGCTATTGTCATTAGTCTAAGGGTTTAAGGTTGGAGAACAATTATGTTTAGTTTAGGATTGCGCTTGGGGACGTTATGCTGACAGCTTTGATAATGTGCAGGTTTCTGGGCATCATATTCGTGTCTACGTTGGTGTTATGGCTTTATGTTAGCTTTAGGGTCATTATGGCCACAGTTGGGTGAAGACTGCATTTGTAGACGTTAGGGGAATGCTTGCCTTACCGGTAGGTTTCTGGATGGGTTTTAGGCTCTACATTGGTTTTATCGGTCAATGCTAGCTCTAGGGTCATTATGGCCACAGTTGGGTAATTATCGTCAAGATAACTGTTAGGCTTCTTAGGGTAAGTATTTGTGTTTAGATTTAGCGTGAGGGATATTGTCATTACTCTAAAGGTTTAGAGTTAAAGTAACAGTTATGATTAGTTTAAGATAGCGCTTAGGGATATTAGGCTTAGAGCTCGGCTTATGTGCAGGTTTCTGGGCCTCGTATTAAGGTCTACGTTGGGTTCTGGGTTTATTTAGCTCTAGGGTCATTATGGCCACAGTTGGGTAATTATCGTCATGATAACGGTTACGCGTCTTAGGGAAAAGATTTGTGTTTAGATTTAGCATGAGGGCTATTGGCATTAGTCTAAAGGTTTAGGGTTGGAGTAACAGTTATGTTTAGATGAAGATTGCGCTTAGGGATATTATGCTGACAGCTTTGATAATGTGCAGGTTTCTGGGCATCATATTCGTGTCTACGTTGGTGTTATGGGTTTCTGTTAGCTTTAGGGTCATATGGCCACAGTTGGTGAAGATTGCATTTGTGGACGTTAGGGGAATGCCCGTTTTATGGCTAGGTTTTGGACCGTGTTTTAGGGTCTACGTTTGTATTAAGGGTTTCTGTTAGCTTTAGGGTCATTATGGCCACAGTTGGGTGAAGACTGCATTTGTAGACGTTAGGGGAATGCTTGCCTTACCGGTAGGTTTCTGGATGGGTTTTAGGCTCTACATTGGTTTTATCGGTCAATGATAGCTCTAGGGTCATTATGGCCACAGTTGGGTAATTACCGTCAAGATAACGGTTAGGCTTCTTAGGGTAAGGATTTGTGTTTAGATTTAGCGTGAGGTATATTGTCATTACTCTAAAGGTTTAGAGGTAAAGTAACAGTTATGATTAGTTTAAGATAGCGCTTAGGGACATTAGGCTTAGAGCTTGGCTTATGTGCAGGTTTCTGGGCCTCGTGTTAAGGTCTACTTTGGGTTCTGGGTTTATTTAGCTCTAGGGTCATAATGGCCACAGTTGGGTAATTATCGTCATGATAACGGTTACGCGTCTTAGGGAAAAGATTTGTGTTTAGATTTAGCGTGAGGGATATTGTTATTACTCTAAAGGTTTTAGATGGGAGTAACAATTATGTTTTGTTTAAGATTGGACTTGGTGACGTTATGCTGAGCTCTGTTTATGTGCAGGTTTCTGGGCATCATATTCGGGTCTACGTTGGTGTTATGGCTTTATGTTATCTTTAGGGTCATTATGGCCACAGTTGGGTTAAGACTGCATTTGTGGACGTTAGGGGAATGCTCGCCTTACTGGTAGGTTTCTGGATGGGTTTTAGGCTCTACATTGGTTTTATCGGTCAATGCTAGCTCTAGGGTCATTATGGCCACAGTTGGGTAATTATCGTCACGATAACGGTTAGTCTTCTTAGGGTAAGGATTTGTGTTTAGATTTAGCATGAGGGCTATTGTCATTAGTCTAAAGGTTTAAGGTTGGAGTAACAATTATGTTTAGTTTAGGATTGCGCTTGGGGACGTTATGCTGACAGCTTTGATAATATGCAGGTTTCTGGGCATCATATTCGTGTCTACGTTTGTATTAAGGGTTTCTGTTAGCTTTAGGGTCATTATGGCCACAGTTGGGTGAAGACTGCATTTGTAGACGTTAGGGGAATGCTTGCCTTACCGGTAGGTTTCTGGATGGGTTTTAGGCTCTACATTGGTTTTATCGGTCAATGCTAGCTCTAGGGTCATTATGGCCACAGTTGGGTAATTATCGTCAAGATAACGGTTAGGCTTCTTAGGGTAAGGATTTGTGTTTAGATTTAGCGTGAGGGATATTGTCATTAGTCTAAGGGTTTAAGGTTGGAGAACAATTATGTTTAGTTTAGGATTGCGCTTGGGGACGTTATGCTGACAGCTTTGATAATGTGCAGGTTTCTGGGCATCATATTCGTGTCTACGTTGGTGTTATGGCTTTCTGTTAGCTTTAGGGTCATATGGCCACAGTTGGTGAAGATTGCATTTGTGGACGTTAGGGGAATGCCCGTTTTATGGCTAGGTTTTGGACCGTGTTTTAGGGTCTACGTTTGTATTAAGGGTTTCTGTTAGCTTTAGGGTCATTATGGCCACAGTTGGGTGAAGACTGCATTTGTAGACGTTAGGGGAATGCTTGCCTTACCGGTAGGTTTCTGGATGGGTTTTAGGCTCTACATTGGTTTTATCGGTCAATGATAGCTCTAGGGTCATTATGGCCACAGTTGGGTAATTACCGTCAAGATAACGGTTAGGCTTCTTAGGGTAAGGATTTGTGTTTAGATTTAGCATGAGGGCTATTGTCATTAGTCTAAGGGTTTAAGGTTGGAGAACAATTATGTTTAGTTTAGGATTGCGCTTGGGGACGTTATGCTGACAGCTTTGATAATGTGCAGGTTTCTGGGCATCATATTCGTGTCTACTTTGGTGTTATGGGTTTATGTTAGCTTTAGGGTCATTATGGCCACAGTTGGGTGAAGACTGCCTTTGTGGACGTTAGGGGAATGCTCGCCTTACCGGTAGGTTTCTGGACAGGGTTTCAGGCTCTACATTGGTTTTATCAGTTAATGATAGCTCTAGGGTCATTATGGCCACAGTTGTAATTATCGTCAAGAAAATGGTTAGGCTTCTTAGGGTAAGGATTTGTGTTTAGATTTAGCGTGAGGTATATTGTCATTACTCTAAAGGTTTAGAGGTAAAGTAACAGTTATGATTAGTTTAAGATAGCGCTTAGGGACATTAGGCTTAGAGCTCGGCTTATGTGCAGGTTTCTGGTCCTCGTATAAAGGTCTACGTTGGGTTCTGGGTTTATTTAGCTCTAGGGTCATTATGGCCACAGTTGGGTAATTATCGTCATGATAACGGTTACGCGTCTTAGGGAAAAGATTTGTGTTTAGATTTAGCATGAGGGCTATTGGCATTAGTCTAAAGGTTTAGGGTTGGAGTAACAGTTATGTTTAGATGAAGATTGCGCTTAGGGATATTATGCTGACAGCTTTGATAATGTGCAGGTTTCTGGGCATCATATTCGTGTCTACGTTGGTGTTATGGGTTTCTGTTAGCTTTAGGGTCATATGGCCACAGTTGGTGAAGATTGCATTTGTGGACGTTAGGGGAATGCCCGTTTTATGGCTAGGTTTTGGACCGTGTTTTAGGGTCTACGTTTGTATTAAGGGTTTCTGTTAGCTTTAGGGTCATTATGGCCACAGTTGGGTGAAGACTGCATTTGTAGACGTTAGGGGAATGCTTGCCTTACCGGTAGGTTTCTGGATGGGTTTTAGGCTCTACATTGGTTTTATCGGTCAATGCTAGCTCTAGGGTCATTATGGCCACAGTTGGGTAATTACCGTCAACATAACGGTTAGGCTTCTTAGGGTAAGGATTTGTGTTTAGATTTAGCGTGAGGGATATTGTCATTACTCTAAAGGTTTAGAGTTAAAGTAACAGTTATGATTAGTTTAAGATAGCGCTTAGGGACATTAGGCTTAGAGCTCGGCTTATGTGCAGGTTTCTGGTCCTCGTATTAAGGTCTACGTTGGGTTCTGGGTTTATTTAGCTCTAGGGTCATTATGGCCACAGTTGGGTAATTATCGTCATGATAACGGTTACGCGTCTTAGGGAAAAGATTTGTGTTTAGATTTAGCATGAGGGCTATTGGCATTAGTCTAAAGGTTTAGGGTTGGAGTAACAGTTATGTTTAGATGAAGATTGCGCTTAGGGATATTATGCTGACAGCTTTGATAATGTGCAGGTTTCTGGGCATCATATTCGTGTCTACGTTGGTGTTATGGGTTTCTGTTAGCTTTAGGGTCATATGGCCACAGTTGGTGAAGATTGCATTTGTGGACGTTAGGGGAATGCCCGTTTTATGGCTAGGTTTTGGACCGTGTTTTAGGGTCTATGTTTGTATTAAGGGTTTCTGTTAGCTTTAGGGTCATTATGGCCACAGTTGGGTGAAGACTGCATTTGTAGACGTTAGGGGAATGCTTGCCTTACCGGTAGGTTTCTGGATGGGTTTTAGGCTCTACATTGGTTTTATCGGTCAATGCTAGCTCTAGGGTCATTATGGCCACAGTTGGGTAATTACCGTCAAGATAACGGTTAGGCTTCTTAGGGTAAGGATTTGTGTTTAGATTTAGCGTGAGGGCTATTGTCATTAGTCTAAAGGTTTAAGCTTGGAGTAACAATTATGTTTAGTTTAGGATTGCGCTTGGGGACGTTATGCTGACAGCTTTGATAATATGCAGGTTTCTGGGCATCATATTCGTGTCTACGTTTGTATTAAGGGTTTCTGTTAGCTTTAGGGTCTTTATGGCCACAGTTGGGTGAAGACTGCATTTGTAGACGTTAGGGGAATGCTTGCCTTACCGGTAGGTTTCTGGATGGGTTTTAGGCTCTACATTGGTTTTATTGGTCAATGATAGCTCTAGGGTCATTATGGCCACAGTTGGGTAATTATCGTCAAGATAACGGTTAGGCTTCTTAGGGTAAGGATTTGTGTTTAGATTTAGCGTGAGGGCTATTGTCATTAGTCTAAGGGTTTAAGGTTGGAGAACAATTATGTTTAGTTTAGGATTGCGCTTGGGGACGTTATGCTGACAGCTTTGATAATGTGCAGGTTTCTGGGCATCATATTCGTGTCTACTTTGGTGTTATGGGTTTCTGTTAGCTTTAGGGTCATTATGGCCACAGTTGGGTGAAGACTGCCTTTGTGGACGTTAGGGGAATGCTCGCCTTACCGGTAGGTTTCTGGACAGGGTTTCAGGCTCTACATTGGTTTTATCAGTTAATGATAGCTCTAGGGTCATTATGGCCACAGTTGTAATTATCGTCAAGAAAATGGTAAGGTTCTTAGGGTAGGGATTTGTGTTTAGATTTAGCGTAACGGATATTGTCATTACTCTAAAGGATGAAGGTTGGAGTAACAATTATGATTAGTTTAAGATTGCTCTTAGGGACGTTATTCTGACAGCTCGGCTTATGTGCAGGTTTCTGGGCATCATATTCGGGTCTACGTTAGTGTTCTGGGTTTATGTCAGCTTTAGGGTCATTATGGCCACAGTTGGGTGAAGATTGCATCTTTGGACTTTAGGGGAATGCTCGCCTTACGGGTAGGTTTCTGGACAGGGTTTTAGGGTCTACATTGGTGTTAAGGGTCTATGTTAGCTCTAGGGTCATTATGGCCACAGTTGTAATTATCGTCAAGAAAATGGTTAGGATTCTTAGGGTAAGGATTTGTGTTTAGATTTAGCGTGAAGGCTATTGGCATTAGACTAAAGGTTTAAGGTTGGAGTAACAATTATGATTAGTTTAGGATTGCGCTTGGGGACGTTATGCTGAGAGCTCTGTTTATATGCAGGTTTCTGGGCATCATATTCGTGTCTACGTTGGTGTTATGGCTTTATGTTAGCTTTAGGGTCATTATGGCCACAGTTGGGTGAAGACTGCATTTGTAGACGTTAGGGGAATGCTTGCCTTACCGGTAGGTTTCTGGATGGGTTTTAGGCTCTACATTGGTTTTATTGGTCAATGCTAGCTCTAGGGTCATTATGGCCACAGTTGGGTAATTATCGTCACGATAACGGTTAGGCTTCTTAGGGTAAGGATTTGTGTTTAGATTTAGCGTGAGGGATATTGTCATTACTCTAAAGGTTTAGAGTTAAAGTAACAGTTATGATTAGTTTAAGATAGCGCTTAGGGACATTAGGCTTAGAGCTCGGCTTATGTGCAGGTTTCTGGTCCTCGTATTAAGGTCTACGTTGGGTTCTGGGTTTATTTAGCTCTAGGGTCATTATGGCCACAGTTGGGTAATTATCGTCATGATAACGGTTACGCGTCTTAGGGAAAAGATTTGTGTTTAGATTTAGCATGAGGGCTATTGGCATTAGTCTAAAGGTTTAGGGTTGGAGTAACAGTTATGTTTAGATGAAGATTGCACTTAGGGATATTATGCTGACAGCTTTGATAATGTGCAGGTTTCTGGGCATCATATTCGTGTCTACGTTGGTGTTATGGGTTTCTGTTAGCTTTAGGGTCATATGGCCACAGTTGGTGAAGATTGCATTTGTGGACGTTAGGGGAATGCCCGTTTTATGGCTAGGTTTTGGACCGTGTTTTAGGGTCTACGTTTGTATTAAGGGTTTCTGTTAGCTTTAGGGTCATTATGGCCACAGTTGGGTGAAGACTGCATTTGTAGACGTTAGGGGAATGCTTGCCTTACCGGTAGGTTTCTGGATGGGTTTTAGGCTCTACATTGGTTTTATCGGTCAATGATAGCTCTAGGGTCATTATGGCCACAGTTGGGTAATTACCGTCAAGATAACGGTTAGGCTTCTTAGGGTAAGGATTTGTGTTTAGATTTAGCGTGAGGTATATTGTCATTACTCTAAAGGTTTAGAGGTAAAGTAACAGTTATGATTAGTTTAAGATAGCGCTTAGGGACATTAGGCTTAGAGCTTGGCTTATGTGCAGGTTTCTGGGCCTCGTGTTAAGGTCTACGTTGGGTTCTGGGTTTATTTAGCTCTAGGGTCATAATGGCCACAGTTGGGTAATTATCGTCATGATAACGGTTACGCGTCTTAGGGAAAAGATTTGTGTTTAGATTTAGCGTGAGGGATATTGTTATTACTCTAAAGGTTTTAGATGGGAGTAACAATTATGTTTTGTTTAAGATTGGACTTGGTGACGTTATGCTGAGCTCTGTTTATGTGCAGGTTTCTGGGCATCATATTCGGGTCTACGTTGGTGTTATGGCTTTATGTTATCTTTAGGGTCATTATGGCCACAGTTGGGTTAAGACTGCATTTGTGGACGTTAGGGGAATGCTCGCCTTACTGGTAGGTTTCTGGATGGGTTTTAGGCTCTACATTGGTTTTATCGGTCAATGCTAGCTCTAGGGTCATTATGGCCACAGTTGGGTAATTATCGTCACGATAACGGTTAGTCTTCTTAGGGTAAGGATTTGTGTTTAGATTTAGCATGAGGGCTATTGTCATTAGTCTAAAGGTTTAAGCTTGGAGTAACAATTATGTTTAGTTTAGGATTGCGCTTGGGGACGTTATGCTGACAGCTTTGATAATATGCAGGTTTCTGGGCATCATATTCGTGTCTACGTTTGTATTAAGGGTTTATGTTAGCTTTAGGGTCATTATGGCCACAGTTGGGTGAAGACTGCATTTGTAGACTTTAGGGGAATGCTCGCCTTACGGGTAGGTTTCTGGACAGGGTTTTAGGGTCTACATTGGTGTTAAGGGTCTATGTTAGCTCTAGGGTCATTATGGCCACAGTTGTAATTATCGTCAAGAAAATGGTTAGGATTCTTAGGGTAAGGATTTGTGTTTAGATTTAGCGTGAAGGCTATTGGCATTAGACTAAAGGTTTAAGGTTGGAGTAACAATTATGATTAGTTTAGGATTGCGCTTGGGGACGTTATGCTGAGAGCTCTGTTTATATGCAGGTTTCTGAGCATCATATTCGTGTCTACGTTGGTGTTATGGCTTTATGTTAGCTTTAGGGTCATTATGGCCACAGTTGGGTGAAGACTGCATTTGTAGACGTTAGGGGAATGCTTGCCTTACCGGTAGGTTTCTGGATGGGTTTTAGGCTCTACATTGGTTTTATCGGTCAATGCTAGCTCTAGGGTCATTATGGCCACAGTTGGGTAATTACCATCAAGATAACGGTTAGGCTTCTTAGGGTAAGGATTTGTGTTTAGATTTAGCGTGAGGGATATTGTCATTACTCTAAAGGTTTAGAGTTAAAGTAACAGTTATGATTAGTTTAAGATAGCGCTTAGGGACATTAGGCTTAGAGCTCGGCTTATGTGCAGGTTTCTGGTCCTCGTATTAAGGTCTACGTTGGGTTCTGGGTTTATTTAGCTCTAGGGTCATTATGGCCACAGTTGGGTAATTATCGTCATGATAACGGTTACGCGTCTTAGGGAAAAGATTTGTGTTTAGATTTAGCATGAGGGCTATTGGCATTAGTCTAAAGGTTTAGGGTTGGAGTAACAGTTATGTTTAGATGAAGATTGCGCTTAGGGATATTATGCTGACAGCTTTGATAATGTGCAGGTTTCTGGGCATCATATTCGTGTCTACGTTGGTGTTATGGGTTTCTGTTAGCTTTAGGGTCATATGGCCACAGTTGGTGAAGATTGCATTTGTGGACGTTAGGGGAATGCCCGTTTTATGGCTAGGTTTTGGACCGTGTTTTAGGGTCTACGTTTGTATTAAGGGTTTCTGTTAGCTTTAGGGTCATTATGGCCACAGTTGGGTGAAGACTGCATTTGTAGACGTTAGGGGAATGCTTGCCTTACCGGTAGGTTTCTGGATGGGTTTTAGGCTCTACATTGGTTTTATCGGTCAATGCTAGCTCTAGGGTCATTATGGCCACAGTTGGGTAATTACCGTCAACATAACGGTTAGGCTTCTTAGGGTAAGGATTTGTGTTTAGATTTAGCGTGAGGGATATTGTCATTACTCTAAAGGTTTAGAGTTAAAGTAACAGTTATGATTAGTTTAAGATAGCGCTTAGGGACATTAGGCTTAGAGCTCGGCTTATGTGCAGGTTTCTGGTCCTCGTATTAAGGTCTACGTTGGGTTCTGGGTTTATTTAGCTCTAGGGTCATTATGGCCACAGTTGGGTAATTATCGTCATGATAACGGTTACGCGTCTTAGGGAAAAGATTTGTGTTTAGATTTAGCATGAGGGCTATTGGCATTAGTCTAAAGGTTTAGGGTTGGAGTAACAGTTATGTTTAGATGAAGATTGCGCTTAGGGATATTATGCTGACAGCTTTGATAATGTGCAGGTTTCTGGGCATCATATTCGTGTCTACGTTGGTGTTATGGCTTTCTGTTAGCTTTAGGGTCATATGGCCACAGTTGGTGAAGATTGCATTTGTGGACGTTAGGGGAATGCCCGTTTTATGGCTAGGTTTTGGACCGTGTTTTAGGGTCTACGTTTGTATTAAGGGTTTCTGTTAGCTTTAGGGTCATTATGGCCACAGTTGGGTGAAGACTGCATTTGTAGACGTTAGGGGAATGCTTGCCTTACCGGTAGGTTTCTGGATGGGTTTTAGGCTCTACATTGGTTTTATCGGTCATTGCTAGCTCTAGGGTCATTATGGCCACAGTTGGGTAATTACCGTCAAGATAACGGTTAGGCTTCTTAGGGTAAGGATTTGTGTTTAGATTTAGCGTGAGGGATATTGTCATTACTCTAAAGGTTTAGAGTTAAAGTAACAGTTATGATTAGTTTAAGATAGCGCTTAGGGACATTAGGCTTAGAGCTCGGCTTATGTGCAGTTTTCTGGGCCTCGTATTAAGGTCTACGTTGGGTTCTGGGTTTATTTAGCTCTAGGGTCATAATGGCCACAGTTGGGTAATTATCGTCATGATAACGGTTACGCGTCTTAGGGAAAAGATTTGTGTTTAGATTTAGCGTGAGGGATATTGTTATTACTCTAAAGGTTTTAGATGGGAGTAACAATTATGTTTTGTTTAAGATTGGACTTGGTGACGTTATGCTGAGCTCTGTTTATGTGCAGGTTTCTGGGCATCATATTCGGGTCTACGTTGGTGTTATGGCTTTATGTTAGCTTTAGGGTCATTATGGCCACAGTTGGGTTAAGACTGCATTTGTGGACGTTAGGGGAATGCTCGCCTTACTGGTAGGTTTCTGGATGGGTTTTAGGCTCTACATTGGTTTTATCGGTCAATGCTAGCTCTAGGGTCATTATGGCCACAGTTGGGTAATTATCGTCACGATAACGGTTAGTCTTCTTAGGGTAAGGATTTGTGTTTAGATTTAGCGTGAGGGCTATTGTCATTAGTCTAAAGGTTTAAGCTTGGAGTAACAATTATGTTTAGTTTAGGATTGCGCTTGGGGACGTTATGCTGACAGCTTTGATAATATGCAGGTTTCTGGGCATCATATTCGTGTCTACGTTTGTATTAAGGGTTTCTGTTAGCTTTAGGGTCATTATGGCCACAGTTGGGTGAAGACTGCATTTGTAGACTTTAGGGGAATGCTCGCCTTACGGGTAGGTTTCTGGACAGGGTTTTAGGGTCTACATTGGTGTTAAGGGTCTATGTTAGCTCTAGGGTCATTATGGCCACAGTTGTAATTATCGTCAAGAAAATGGTTAGGATTCTTAGGGTAAGGATTTGTGTTTAGATTTAGCGTGAAGGCTATTGGCATTAGACTAAAGGTTTAAGGTTGGAGTAACAATTATGATTAGTTTAGGATTGCGCTTGGGGACGTTATGCTGAGAGCTCTGTTTATATGCAGGTTTCTGAGCATCATATTCGTGTCTACGTTGGTGTTATGGCTTTATGTTAGCTTTAGGGTCATTATGGCCACAGTTGGGTGAAGACTGCATTTGTAGACGTTAGGGGAATGCTTGCCTTACCGGTAGGTTTCTGGATGGGTTTTAGGCTCTACATTGGTTTTATCGGTCAATGCTAGCTCTAGGGTCATTATGGCCACAGTTGGGTAATTACCATCAAGATAACGGTTAGGCTTCTTAGGGTAAGGATTTGTGTTTAGATTTAGCGTGAGGGATATTGTCATTACTCTAAAGGTTTAGAGTTAAAGTAACAGTTATGATTAGTTTAAGATAGCGCTTAGGGACATTAGGCTTAGAGCTCGGCTTATGTGCAGGTTTCTGGTCCTCGTATTAAGGTCTACGTTGGGTTCTGGGTTTATTTAGCTCTAGGGTCATTATGGCCACAGTTGGGTAATTATCGTCATGATAACGGTTACGCGTCTTAGGGAAAAGATTTGTGTTTAGATTTAGCATGAGGGCTATTGGCATTAGTCTAAAGGTTTAGGGTTGGAGTAACAGTTATGTTTAGATGAAGATTGCGCTTAGGGATATTATGCTGACAGCTTTGATAATGTGCAGGTTTCTGGGCATCATATTCGTGTCTACGTTGGTGTTATGGGTTTCTGTTAGCTTTAGGGTCATATGGCCACAGTTGGTGAAGATTGCATTTGTGGACGTTAGGGGAATGCCCGTTTTATGGCTAGGTTTTGGACCGTGTTTTAGGGTCTACGTTTGTATTAAGGGTTTCTGTTAGCTTTAGGGTCATTATGGCCACAGTTGGGTGAAGACTGCATTTGTAGACGTTAGGGGAATGCTTGCCTTACCGGTAGGTTTCTGGATGGGTTTTAGGCTCTACATTGGTTTTATCGGTCAATGCTAGCTCTAGGGTCATTATGGCCACAGTTGGGTAATTACCGTCAACATAACGGTTAGGCTTCTTAGGGTAAGGATTTGTGTTTAGATTTAGCGTGAGGGATATTGTCATTACTCTAAAGGTTTAGAGTTAAAGTAACAGTTATGATTAGTTTAAGATAGCGCTTAGGGACATTAGGCTTAGAGCTCGGCTTATGTGCAGGTTTCTGGTCCTCGTATTAAGGTCTACGTTGGGTTCTGGGTTTATTTAGCTCTAGGGTCATTATGGCCACAGTTGGGTAATTATCGTCATGATAACGGTTACGCGTCTTAGGGAAAAGATTTGTGTTTAGATTTAGCATGAGGGCTATTGGCATTAGTCTAAAGGTTTAGGGTTGGAGTAACAGTTATGTTTAGATGAAGATTGCGCTTAGGGATATTATGCTGACAGCTTTGATAATGTGCAGGTTTCTGGGCATCATATTCGTGTCTACGTTGGTGTTATGGGTTTCTGTTAGCTTTAGGGTCATATGGCCACAGTTGGTGAAGATTGCATTTGTGGACGTTAGGGGAATGCCCGTTTTATGGCTAGGTTTTGGACCGTGTTTTAGGGTCTACGTTTGTATTAAGGGTTTCTGTTAGCTTTAGGGTCATTATGGCCACAGTTGGGTGAAGACTGCATTTGTAGACGTTAGGGGAATGCTTGCCTTACCGGTAGGTTTCTGGATGGGTTTTAGGCTCTACATTGGTTTTATCGGTCATTGCTAGCTCTAGGGTCATTATGGCCACAGTTGGGTAATTACCGTCAAGATAACGGTTAGGCTTCTTAGGGTAAGGATTTGTGTTTAGATTTAGCGTGAGGGATATTGTCATTACTCTAAAGGTTTAGAGTTAAAGTAACAGTTATGATTAGTTTAAGATAGCGCTTAGGGACATTAGGCTTAGAGCTCGGCTTATGTGCAGTTTTCTGGGCCTCGTATTAAGGTCTACGTTGGGTTCTGGGTTTATTTAGCTCTAGGGTCATTATGGCCACAGTTGGGTAATTATCGTCATGATAACGGTTACGCGTCTTAGGGAAAAGATTTGTGTTTAGATTTAGCATGAGGGCTATTGGCATTAGTCTAAAGGTTTAGGGTTGGAGTAACAGTTATGTTTAGATGAAGATTGCGCTTAGGGATATTATGCTGACAGCTTTGATAATGTGCAGGTTTCTGGGCATCATATTCGTGTCTACGTTGGTGTTATGGGTTTCTGTTAGCTTTAGGGTCATATGGCCACAGTTGGTGAAGATTGCATTTGTGGACGTTAGGGGAATGCCCGTTTTATGGCTAGGTTTTGGACCGTGTTTTAGGGTCTACGTTTGTATTAAGGGTTTCTGTTAGCTTTAGGGTCATTATGGCCACAGTTGGGTGAAGACTGCATTTGTAGACGTTAGGGGAATGCTTGCCTTACCGGTAGGTTTCTGGATGGGTTTTAGGCTCTACATTGGTTTTATCGGTCAATGATAGCTCTAGGGTCATTATGGCCACAGTTGGGTAATTACCGTCAAGATAACGGTTAGGCTTCTTAGGGTAAGGATTTGTGTTTAGATTTAGCGTGAGGTATATTGTCATTACTCTAAAGGTTTAGAGGTAAAGTAACAGTTATGATTAGTTTAAGATAGCGCTTAGGGACATTAGGCTTAGAGCTTGGCTTATGTGCAGGTTTCTGGGCCTCGTGTTAAGGTCTACGTTGGGTTCTGGGTTTATTTAGCTCTAGGGTCATAATGGCCACAGTTGGGTAATTATCGTCATGATAACGGTTACGCGTCTTAGGGAAAAGATTTGTGTTTAGATTTAGCGTGAGGGATATTGTTATTACTCTAAAGGTTTTAGATGGGAGTAACAATTATGTTTTGTTTAAGATTGGACTTGGTGACGTTATGCTGAGCTCTGTTTATGTGCAGGTTTCTGGGCATCATATTCGGGTCTACGTTGGTGTTATGGCTTTATGTTAGCTTTAGGGTCATTATGGCCACAGTTGGGTTAAGACTGCATTTGTGGACGTTAGGGGAATGCTCGCCTTACTGGTAGGTTTCTGGATGGGTTTTAGGCTCTACATTGGTTTTATCGGTCAATGATAGCTCTAGGGTCATTATGGCCACAGTTGGGTAATTACCGTCAAGATAACGGTTAGGCTTCTTAGGGTAAGGATTTGTGTTTAGATTTAGCGTGAGGTATATTGTCATTACTCTAAAGGTTTAGAGGTAAAGTAACAGTTATGATTAGTTTAAGATAGCGCTTAGGGACATTAGGCTTAGAGCTTGGCTTATGTGCAGGTTTCTGGGCCTCGTGTTAAGGTCTACGTTGGGTTCTGGGTTTATTTAGCTCTAGGGTCATAATGGCCACAGTTGGGTAATTATCGTCATGATAACGGTTACGCGTCTTAGGGAAAAGATTTGTGTTTAGATTTAGCGTGAGGGATATTGTTATTACTCTAAAGGTTTTAGATGGGAGTAACAATTATGTTTTGTTTAAGATTGGACTTGGTGACGTTATGCTGAGCTCTGTTTATGTGCAGGTTTCTGGGCATCATATTCGGGTCTACGTTGGTGTTATGGCTTTATGTTAGCTTTAGGGTCATTATGGCCACAGTTGGGTTAAGACTGCATTTGTGGACGTTAGGGGAATGCTCGCCTTACCGGTAGGTTTCTGGATGGGTTTTAGGCTCTACATTGGTTTTATCGGTCAATGCTAGCTCTAGGGTCATTATGGCCACAGTTGGGTAATTATCGTCACGATAACGGTTAGTCTTCTTAGGGTAAGGATTTGTGTTTAGATTTAGCGTGAGGGCTATTGTCATTAGTCTAAAGGTTTAAGCTTGGAGTAACAATTATGATTAGTTTAGGATTGCGCTTGGGGACGTTATGCTGACAGCTTTGATAATATGCAGGTTTCTGGGCATCATATTCGTGTCTACGTTTGTATTAAGGGTTTCTGTTAGCTTTAGGGTCATTATGGCCACAGTTGGGTGAAGACTGCATTTGTAGACGTTAGGGGAATGCTTGCCTTACCGGTAGGTTTCTGGATGCGTTTTAGGCTCTACATTGGTTTTATCGGTCAATGCTAGCTCTAGGGTCATTATGGCCACAGTTGGGTAATTATCGTCAAGATAACTGTTAGGCTTCTTAGGGTAAGGATTTGTGTTTAGATTTAGCGTGAGGTATATTGTCATTACTCTAAAGGTTTAGAGTTAAAGTAACAGTTATGATTAGTTTAAGATAGCGCTTAGGGACATTAGGCTTAGAGCTCGGCTTATGTGCAGGTTTCTGGTCCTCGTATTAAGGTCTACGTTGGGTTCTGGGTTTATTTAGCTCTAGGGTCATTATGGCCACAGTTGGGTAATTATCGTCATGATAACGGTTACGCGTCTTAGGGAAAAGATTTGTGTTTAGATTTAGCATGAGGGCTATTGGCATTAGTCTAAAGGTTTAGGGTTGGAGTAACAGTTATGTTTAGATGAAGATTGCGCTTAGGGATATTATGCTGACAGCTTTGATAATGTGCAGGTTTCTGGGCATCATATTCGTGTCTACGTTGGTGTTATGGGTTTATGTTAGCTTTAGGGTCATATGGCCACAGTTGGTGAAGATTGCATTTGTGGACGTTAGGGGAATGCCCGTTTTATGGCTAGGTTTTGGACCGTGTTTTAGGGTCTACGTTTGTATTAAGGGTTTCTGTTAGCTTTAGGGTCATTATGGCCACAGTTGGGTGAAGACTGCATTTGTAGACGTTAGGGGAATGCTTGCCTTACCGGTAGGTTTCTGGATGGGTTTTAGGCTCTACATTGGTTTTATTGGTCATTGCTAGCTCTAGGGTCATTATGGCCACAGTTGGGTAATTACCGTCAAGATAACGGTTAGGCTTCTTAGGGTAAGGATTTGTGTTTAGATTTAGCGTGAGGGATATTGTCATTACTCTAAAGGTTTAGAGTTAAAGTAACAGTTATGATTAGTTTAAGATAGCGCTTAGGGACATTAGGCTTAGAGCTCGGCTTATGTGCAGGTTTCTGGTCCTCGTATTAAGGTCTACGTTGGGTTCTGGGTTTATTTAGCTCTAGGGTCATTATGGCCACAGTTGGGTAATTATCGTCATGATAACGGTTACGCGTCTTAGGGAAAAGATTTGTGTTTAGATTTAGCATGAGGGCTATTGGCATTAGTCTAAAGGTTTAGGGTTGGAGTAACAGTTATGTTTAGATGAAGATTGCGCTTAGGGATATTATGCTGACAGCTTTGATAATGTGCAGGTTTCTGGGCATCATATTCGTGTCTACGTTGGTGTTATGGCTTTCTGTTAGCTTTAGGGTCATATGGCCACAGTTGGTGAAGATTGCATTTGTGGACGTTAGGGGAATGCCCGTTTTATGGCTAGGTTTTGGACCGTGTTTTAGGGTCTACGTTTGTATTAAGGGTTTCTGTTAGCTTTAGGGTCATTATGGCCACAGTTGGGTGAAGACTGCATTTGTAGACGTTAGGGGAATGCTTGCCTTACCGGTAGGTTTCTGGATGGGTTTTAGGCTCTACATTGGTTTTATCGGTCAATGATAGCTCTAGGGTCATTATGGCCACAGTTGGGTAATTACCGTCAAGATAACGGTTAGGCTTCTTAGGGTAAGGATTTGTGTTTAGATTTAGCGTGAGGTATATTGTCATTACTCTAAAGGTTTAGAGGTAAAGTAACAGTTATGATTAGTTTAAGATAGCGCTTAGGGACATTAGGCTTAGAGCTTGGCTTATGTGCAGGTTTCTGGGCCTCGTGTTAAGGTCTACGTTGGGTTCTGGGTTTATTTAGCTCTAGGGTCATAATGGCCACAGTTGGGTAATTATCGTCATGATAACGGTTACGCGTCTTAGGGAAAAGATTTGTGTTTAGATTTAGCGTGAGGGATATTGTTATTACTCTAAAGGTTTTAGATGGGAGTAACAATTATGTTTTGTTTAAGATTGGACTTGGTGACGTTATGCTGAGCTCTGTTTATGTGCAGGTTTCTGGGCATCATATTCGTGTCTACTTTGGTGTTATGGCTTTATGTTAGCTTTAGGGTCATTATGGCCACAGTTGGGTGAAGACTGCATTTGTAGACGTTAGGGGAATGCTTGCCTTACCGGTAGGTTTCTGGATGGGTTTTAGGCTCTACATTGGTTTTATCGGTCAATGCTAGCTCTAGGGTCATTATGGCCACAGTTGGGTAATTACCGTCAAGATAACGGTTAGGCTTCTTAGGGTAAGGATTTGTGTTTAGATTTAGCGTGAGGGCTATTGTCATTAGTCTAAAGGTTTAAGCTTGGAGTAACAATTATGTTTAGTTTAGGATTGCGCTTGGGGACGTTATGCTGACAGCTTTGATAATATGCAGGTTTCTGGGCATCATATTCGTGTCTACGTTTGTATTAAGGGTTTCTGTTAGCTTTAGGGTCATTATGGCCACAGTTGGGTGAAGACTGCATTTGTAGACGTTAGGGGAATGCTTGCCTTACCGGTAGGTTTCTGGATGGGTTTTAGGCTCTACATTGGTTTTATCGGTCAATGATAGCTCTAGGGTCATTATGGCCACAGTTGGGTAATTATCGTCAAGATAACGGTTAGGCTTCTTAGGGTAAGGATTTGTGTTTAGATTTAGCGTGAGGGATATTGTCATTAGTCTAAGGGTTTAAGGTTGGAGAACAATTATGTTTAGTTTAGGATTGCGCTTGGGGACGTTATGCTGACAGCTTTGATAATGTGCAGGTTTCTGGGCATCATATTCGTGTCTACTTTGGTGTTATGGGTTTATGTTAGCTTTAGGGTCATTATGGCCACAGTTGGGTGAAGACTGCCTTTGTGGACGTTAGGGGAATGCTCGCCTTACCGGTAGGTTTCTGGACAGGGTTTCAGGCTCTACATTGGTTTTATCAGTTAATGATAGCTCTAGGGTCATTATGGCCACAGTTGTAATTATCGTCAAGAAAATGGTAAGGTTCTTAGGGTAGGGATTTGTGTTTAGATTTAGCGTAACGGATATTGTCATTACTCTAAAGGATGAAGGTTGGAGTAACAATTATGATTAGTTTAAGATTGCTCTTAGGGACGTTATTCTGACAGCTCGGCTTATGTGCAGGTTTCTGGGCATCATATTCGGGTCTACGTTAGTGTTCTGGGTTTATGTCAGCTTTAGGGTCATTATGGCCACAGTTGGGTGAAGATTGCATCTTTGGACTTTAGGGGAATGCTCGCCTTACGGGTAGGTTTCTGGACAGGGTTTTAGGGTCTACATTGGTGTTAAGGGTCTATGTTAGCTCTAGGGTCATTATGGCCACAGTTGTAATTATCGTCAAGAAAATGGTTAGGATTCTTAGGGTAAGGATTTCTGTTTAGATTTAGCGTGAAGGCTATTGGCATTAGACTAAAGGTTTAAGGTTGGAGTAACAATTATGATTAGTTTAGGATTGCGCTTGGGGACGTTATGCTGAGAGCTCTGTTTATATGCAGGTTTCTGAGCATCATATTCGTGTCTACTTTGGTGTTATGGCTTTATGTTAGCTTTAGGGTCATTATGGCCACAGTTGGGTGAAGACTGCATTTGTAGACGTTAGGGGAATGCTTGCCTTACCGGTAGGTTTCTGGATGGGTTTTAGGCTCTACATTGGTTTTATCGGTCAATGCTAGCTCTAGGGTCATTATGGCCACAGTTGGGTAATTACCGTCAAGATAACGGTTAGGCTTCTTAGGGTAAGGATTTGTGTTTAGATTTAGCGTGAGGGCTATTGTCATTAGTCTAAAGGTTTAAGCTTGGAGTAACAATTATGTTTAGTTTAGGATTGCGCTTGGGGACGTTATGCTGACAGCTTTGATAATATGCAGGTTTCTGGGCATCATATTCGTGTCTACGTTTGTATTAAGGGTTTCTGTTAGCTTTAGGGTCATTATGGCCACAGTTGGGTGAAGACTGCATTTGTAGACGTTAGGGGAATGCTTGCCTTACCGGTAGGTTTCTGGATGGGTTTTAGGCTCTACATTGGTTTTATCGGTCAATGCTAGCTCTAGGGTCATTATGGCCACAGTTGGGTAATTATCGTCACGATAACGGTTAGTCTTCTTAGGGTAAGGATTTGTGTTTAGATTTAGCGTGAGGGCTATTGTCATTAGTCTAAAGGTTTAAGCTTGGAGTAACAATTATGTTTAGTTTAGGATTGCGCTTGGGGACGTTATGCTGACAGCTTTGATAATATGCAGGTTTCTGGGCATCATATTCGTGTCTACGTTGGTATTATGGGTTTCTGTTAGCTTTAGGGTCATATGGCCACAGTTGGTGAAGATTGCATTTGTGGGCGTTAGGGGAATGCCCGTTTTATGGCTAGGTTTTGGACCGTGTTTTAGGGTCTACGTTTGAATTAAGGGTTTCTGTTAGCTTTAGGGTCATTATGGCCACAGTTTGGTGAAGACTGCATTTGTAGACGTTAGGGGAATGCTTGCCTTACCGGTAGGTTTCTGGATGGGTTTTAGGCTCTACATTGGTTTTATCGGTCAATGATAGCTCTAGGGTCATTATGGCCACAGTTGGGTAATTACCGTCAAGATAACGGTTAGTCTTCTTAGGGTAGGGATTTGTGTATAGATTTAGCGTAACGGATATTGTCATTACTCTAAAGGATGAAGGTTGGAGTAACAATTATGATTAGTTTAAGATTGCTCTTAGGGACGTTATTCTGACAGCTCGGCTTATGTGCAGGTTTCTGGGCATCATATTCGGGTCTACGTTAGTGTTCTGGGTTTATGTCAGCTTTAGGGTCATTATGGCCACAGTTGGGTGAAGATTGCATCTTTGGACTTTAGGGGAATGCTCGCCTTATGGGTAGGTTTCTGGACAGGGTTTTAGGGTCTACATTGGTGTTAAGGGTCTATGTTAGCTCTAGGGTCATTATGGCCACAGTTGTAATTATCGTCAAGAAAATGGTTAGGATTCTTAGGGTAAGGATTTGTGTTTAGATTTAGCGTGAAGGCTATTGGCATTAGACTAAAGGTTTAAGGTTGGAGTAACAATTATGATTAGTTTAGGATTGCGCTTGGGGACGTTATGCTGAGAGCTCTGTTTATATGCAGGTTTCTGAGCATCATATTCGTGTCTACGTTGGTGTTATGGCTTTATGTTAGCTTTAGGGTCATTATGGCCACAGTTGGGTGAAGACTGCATTTGTAGACGTTAGGGGAATGCTTGCCTTACCGGTAGGTTTCTGGATGGGTTTTAGGCTCTACATTGGTTTTATCGGTCAATGCTAGCTCTAGGGTCATTATGGCCACAGTTGGGTAATTACCGTCAAGATAACGGTTAGTCTTCTTAGGGTAAGGATTTGTGTTTAGATTTAGCGTGAGGGCTATTGTCATTAGTCTAAGGGTTTAAGGTTGGAGAACAATTATGTTTAGTTTAGGATTGCGCTTGGGGACGTTATGCTGACAGCTTTGATAATGTGCAGGTTTCTGGGCATCATATTCGTGTCTACTTTGGTGTTATGGGTTTATGTTAGCTTTAGGGTCATTATGGCCACAGTTGGGTGAAGACTGCCTTTGTGGACGTTAGGGGAATGCTCGTCTTACCGGTAGGTTTCTGGACAGGGTTTCAGGCTCTACATTGGTTTTATCAGTTAATGATAGCTCTAGGGTCATTATGGCCACAGTTGTAATTATCGTCAAGAAAATGGTTAAGGTTCTTAGGGTAGGGATTTGTGTTTAGATTTAGCGTAACGGATATTGTCATTACTCTAAAGGATGAAGGTTGGAGTAACAATTATGATTAGTTTAAGATTGCTCTTAGGGACGTTATTCTGACAGCTCGGCTTATGTGCAGGTTTCTGGGCATCATATTCGGGTCTACGTTAGTGTTCTGGGTTTATGTCAGCTTTAGGGTCATTATGGCCACAGTTGGGTGAAGATTGCATCTTTGGACTTTAGGGGAATGCTCGCCTTACGGGTAGGTTTCTGGACAGGGTTTTAGGGTCTACAGTGGTGTTAAGGGTCTATGTTAGCTCTAGGGTCATTATGGCCACAGTTGTAATTATCGTCAAGAAAATGGTTAGGATTCTTAGGGTAAGGATTTCTGTTTAGATTTAGCGTGAAGGCTATTGGCATTAGACTAAAGGTTTAAGGTTGGAGTAACAATTATGATTAGTTTAGGATTGCGCTTGGGGACGTTATGCTGAGAGCTCTGTTTATATGCAGGTTTCTGAGCATCATATTCGTGTCTACGTTGGTGTTATGGCTTTATGTTAGCTTTAGGGTCATTATGGCCACAGTTGGGTGAAGACTGCATTTGTAGACGTTAGGGGAATGCTTGCCTTACCGGTAGGTTTCTGGATGGGTTTTAGGCTCTACATTGGTTTTATCGGTCAATGCTAGCTCTAGGGTCATTATGGCCACAGTTGGGTAATTATCGTCAAGATAACTGTTAGGCTTCTTAGGGTAAGGATTTGTGTTTAGATTTAGCGTGAGGGATATTGTCATTACTCTAAAGGTTTAGAGGTAAAGTAACAGTTATGATTAGTTTAAGATAGCGCTTAGGGACATTAGGCTTAGAGCTCGGCTTATGTGCAGGTTTCTGGGCCTCGTATTAAGGTCTACGTTGGGTTCTGGGTTTATTTAGCTCTAGGGTCATTATGGCCACAGTTGGGTAATTATCGTCATGATAACGGTTACGCGTCTTAGGGAAAAGATTTGTGTTTAGATTTAGCGTGAGGGATATTGTTATTACTCTAAAGGTTTTAGATGGGAGTAACAATTATGTTTTGTTTAAGATTGGACTTGGTGACGTTATGCTGAGCTCTGTTTATGTGCAGGTTTCTGGGCATCATATTCGGGTCTACGTTGGTGTTATGGCTTTATGTTAGCTTTAGGGTCATTATGGCCACAGTTGGGTTAAGACTGCATTTGTGGACGTTAGGGGAATGCTCGCCTTACTGGTAGGTTTCTGGATGGGTTTTAGGCTCTACATTGGTTTTATCGGTCAATGCTAGCTCTAGGGTCATTATGGCCACAGTTGGGTAATTATCGTCACGATAACGGTTAGTCTTCTTAGGGTAAGGATTTGTGTTTAGATTTAGCGTGAGGGCTATTGTCATTAGTCTAAAGGTTTAAGCTTGGAGTAACAATTATGTTTAGTTTAGGATTGCGCTTGGGGACGTTATGCTGACAGCTTTGATAATATGCAGGTTTCTGGGCATCATATTCGTGTCTACGTTGGTATTATGGGTTTCTGTTAGCTTTAGGGTCATATGGCCACAGTTGGTGAAGATTGCATTTGTGGGCGTTAGGGGAATGCCCGTTTTATGGCTAGGTTTTGGACCGTGTTTTAGGGTCTACGTTTGTATTAAGGTTTCTGTTAGCTTTAGGGTCATTATGGCCACAGTTGGGTGAAGACTGCATTTGTAGACGTTAGGGGAATGCTTGCCTTACCGGTAGGTTTCTGGATGGGTTTTAGGCTCTACATTGGTTTTATCGGTCAATGCTAGCTCTAGGGTCATTATGGCCACAGTTGGGTAATTACCGTCAAGATAACGGTTAGTCTTCTTAGGGTAAGGATTTGTGTTTAGATTTAGCGTGAGGGCTATTGTCATTAGTCTAAGGGTTTAAGGTTGGAGAACAATTATGTTTAGTTTAGGATTGCGCTTGGGGACGTTATGCTGACAGCTTTGATAATGTGCAGGTTTCTGGGCATCATATTCGTGTCTACTTTGGTGTTATGGGTTTATGTTAGCTTTAGGGTCATTATGGCCACAGTTGGGTGAAGACTGCCTTTGTGGACGTTAGGGGAATGCTCGTCTTACCGGTAGGTTTCTGGACAGGGTTTCAGGCTCTACATTGGTTTTATCAGTTAATGATAGCTCTAGGGTCATTATGGCCACAGTTGTAATTATCATCAAGAAAATGGTTAAGGTTCTTAGGGTAGGGATTTGTGTATAGATTTAGCGTAACGGATATTGTCATTACTCTAAAGGATGAAGGTTGGAGTAACAATTATGATTAGTTTAAGATTGCTCTTAGGGACGTTATTCTGACAGCTCGGCTTATGTGCAGGTTTCTGGGCATCATATTCGGGTCTACGTTAGTGTTCTGGGTTTATGTCAGCTTTAGGGTCATTATGGCCACAGTTGGGTGAAGATTGCATCTTTGGACTTTAGGGGAATGCTCGCCTTACGGGTAGGTTTCTGGACAGGGTTTTAGGGTCTACAGTGGTGTTAAGGGTCTATGTTAGCTCTAGGGTCATTATGGCCACAGTTGTAATTATCGTCAAGAAAATGGTTAGGATTCTTAGGGTAAGGATTTGTGTTTAGATTTAGCGTGAAGGCTATTGGCATTAGACTAAAGGTTTAAGGTTGGAGTAACAATTATGATTAGTTTAGGATTGCGCTTGGGGACGTTATGCTGAGAGCTCTGTTTATATGCAGGTTTCTGAGCATCATATTCGTGTCTACGTTGGTGTTATGGCTTTATGTTAGCTTTAGGGTCATTATGGCCACAGTTGGGTGAAGACTGCATTTGTAGACGTTAGGGGAATGCTTGCCTTACCGGTAGGTTTCTGGATGGGTTTTAGGCTCTACATTGGTTTTATCGGTCAATGATAGCTCTAGGGTCATTATGGCCACAGTTGGGTAATTATCGTCACGATAACGGTTAGGCTTCTTAGGGTAAGGATTTGTGTTTAGATTTAGCGTGAGGGCTATTGTCATTAGTCTAAGGGTTTAAGGTTGGAGAACAATTATGTTTAGTTTAGGATTGCGCTTGGGGACGTTATGCTGACAGCTTTGATAATGTGCAGGTTTCTGGGCATCATATTCGTGTCTACTTTGGTGTTATGGGTTTATGTTAGCTTTAGGGTCATTATGGCCACAGTTGGGTGAAGACTGCCTTTGTGGACGTTAGGGGAATGCTCGCCTTACCGGTAGGTTTCTGGACAGGGTTTCAGGCGCTACATTGGTTTTATCAGTTAATGATAGCTCTAGGGTCATTATGGCCACAGTTGTAATTATCGTCAAGAAAATGGTTAAGGTTCTTAGGGTAGGGATTTGTGTATAGATTTAGCGTAACGGATATTGTCATTACTCTAAAGGATGAAGGTTGGAGTAACAATTATGATTAGTTTAAGATTGCTCTTAGGGACGTTATTCTGACAGCTCGGCTTATGTGCAGGTTTCTGGGCATCATATTCGGGTCTACGTTAGTGTTCTGGGTTTATGTCAGCTTTAGGGTCATTATGGCCACAGTTGGGTGAAGATTGCATCTTTGGACTTTAGGGGAATGCTCGCCTTACGGGTAGGTTTCTGGACAGGGTTTTAGGGTCTACATTGGTGTTAAGGGTCTATGTTAGCTCTAGGGTCATTATGGCCACAGTTGGGTAATTATCGTCAAGATAACTGTTAGGCTTCTTAGGGTAAGGATTTGTGTTTAGATTTAGCGTGAGGGATATTGTCATTACTCTAAAGGTTTAGAGTTAAAGTAACAGTTATGATTAGTTTAAGATAGCGCTTAGGGACATTAGGCTTAGAGCTCGGCTTATGTGCAGGTTTCTGGTCCTCGTATTAAGGTCTACGTTGGGTTCTGGGTTTATTTAGCTCTAGGGTCATTATGGCCACAGTTGGGTAATTATCGTCATGATAACGGTTACGCGTCTTAGGGAAAAGATTTGTGTTTAGATTTAGCATGAGGGCTATTGGCATTAGTCTAAAGGTTTAGGGTTGGAGTAACAGTTATGTTTAGATGAAGATTGCGCTTAGGGATATTATGCTGACAGCTTTGATAATGTGCAGGTTTCTGGGCATCATATTCGTGTCTACGTTGGTGTTATGGGTTTCTGTTAGCTTTAGGGTCATACGGCCACAGTTGGTGAAGATTGCATTTGTGGACGTTAGGGGAATGCCCGTTTTATGGCTAGGTTTTGGACCGTGTTTTAGGGTCTACGTTTGTATTAAGGGTTTCTGTTAGCTTTAGGGTCATTATGGCCACAGTTGGGTGAAGACTGCATTTGTAGACGTTAGGGGAATGCTTGCCTTACCGGTAGGTTTCTGGATGGGTTTTAGGCTCTACATTGGTTTTATCGGTCAATGATAGCTCTAGGGTCATTATGGCCACAGTTGGGTAATTATCGTCAAGATAACAGTTAGGCTTCTTAGGGTAAGGATTTGTGTTTAGATTTAGCGTGAGGTATATTGTCATTACTCTAAAGGTTTAGAGGTAAAGTAACAGTTATGATTAGTTTAAGATAGCGCTTAGGGACATTAGGCTTAGAGCTCGGCTTATGTGCAGGTTTCTGGGCCTCGTGTTAAGGTCTACGTTGGGTTCTGGGTTTATTTAGATCTAGGGTCATTATGGCCACAGTTGGGTAATTATCGTCATGATAACGGTTACGCGTCTTAGGGAAAAGATTTGTGTTTAGATTTAGCGTGAGGGATATTGTTATTACTCTAAAGGTTTTAGATGGGAGTAACAATTATGTTTTGTTTAAGATTGGACTTGGTGACGTTATGCTGAGCTCTGTTTATGTGCAGGTTTCTGGGCATCATATTCGGGTCTACGTTGGTGTTATGGCTTTATGTTAGCTTTAGGGTCATTATGGCCACAGTTGGGTTAAGACTGCATTTGTGGACGTTAGGGGAATGCTCGCCTTACTGGTAGGTTTCTGGATGGGTTTTAGGCTCTACATTGGTTTTATCGGTCAATGCTAGCTCTAGGGTCATTATGGCCACAGTTGGGTAATTATCGTCACGATAACGGTTAGTCTTCTTAGGGTAAGGATTTGTGTTTAGATTTAGCGTGAGGGCTATTGTCATTAGTCTAAAGGTTTAAGCTTGGAGTAACAATTATGTTTAGTTTAGGATTGCGCTTGGGGACGTTATGCTGACAGCTTTGATAATATGCAGGTTTCTGGGCATCATATTCGTGTCTACGTTGGTATTATGGGTTTCTGTTAGCTTTAGGGTCATATGGCCACAGTTGGTGAAGATTGCATTTGTGGGCGTTAGGGGAATGCTTGCCTTACCGGTAGGTTTCTGGATGGGTTTTAGGCTCTACATTGGTTTTATCGGTCAATGATAGCTCTAGGGTCATTATGGCCACAGTTGGGTAATTACCGTCAAGATAACGGTTAGTCTTCTTAGGGTAAGGATTTGTGTTTAGATTTAGCGTGAGGGCTATTGTCATTAGTCTAAGGGTTTAAGGTTGGAGAACAATTATGTTTAGTTTAGGATTGCGCTTGGGGACGTTATGCTGACAGCTTTGATAATGTGCAGGTTTCTGGGCATCATATTCGTGTCTACTTTGGTGTTATGGGTTTCTGTTAGCTTTAGGGTCATTATGGCCACAGTTGGGTGAAGACTGCCTTTGTGGACGTTAGGGGAATGCTCGTCTTACCGGTAGGTTTCTGGACAGGGTTTCAGGCTCTACATTGGTTTTATCAGTTAATGATAGCTCTAGGGTCATTATGGCCACAGTTGTAATTATCGTCAAGAAAATGGTTAAGGTTCTTAGGGTAGGGATTTGTGTATAGATTTAGCGTAACGGATATTGTCATTACTCTAAAGGATGAAGGTTGGAGTAACAATTATGATTAGTTTAAGATTGCTCTTAGGGACGTTATTCTGACAGCTCGGCTTATGTGCAGGTTTCTGGGCATCATATTCGGGTCTACGTTAGTGTTCTGGGTTTATGTCAGCTTTAGGGTCATTATGGCCACAGTTGGGTGAAGATTGCATCTTTGGACTTTAGGGGAATGCTCGCCTTACGGGTAGGTTTCTGGACAGGGTTTTAGGGTCTACATTGGTGTTAAGGGTCTATGTTAGCTCTAGGGTCATTATGGCCACAGTTGTAATTATCGTCAAGAAAATGGTTAGGCTTCTTAGGGTAAGGATTTGCGTTTAGATTTAGCGTGAAGGCTATTGGCATTAGACTAAAGGTTTAAGGTCGGAGTAACAATTATGATTAGTTTAGGATTGCGCTTGGGGACGTTATGCTGAGAGCTCTGTTTATATGCAGGTTTCTGAGCATCATATTCGTGTCTACGTTGGTGTTATGGCTTTATGTTAGCTTTAGGGTCATTATGGCCACAGTTGGGTGAAGACTGCATTTGTAGACGTTAGGGGAATGCTTGCCTTACCGGTAGGTTTCTGGATGGGTTTCAGGCTCTACATTGGTTTTATCGGTCAATGATAGCTCTAGGGTCATTATGGCCACAGTTGGGTAATTATCGTCACGATAACGGTTAGGCTTCTTAGGGTAAGGTTTTGTGTTTAGATTTAGCGTGAGGGCTATTGTCATTAGTCTAAGGGTTTAAGGTTGGAGAACAACTATGTTTAGTTTAGGATTGCGCTTGGGGACGTTATGCTGACAGCTTTGATAATGTGCAGGTTTCTGGGCATCATATTCGTGTCTACTTTGGTGTTATGGGTTTATGTTAGCTTTAGGGTCATTATGGCCACAGTTGGGTGAAGACTGCCTTTGTGGACGTTAGGGGAATGCTCGCCTTACCGGTAGGTTTCTGGACAGGGTTTCAGGCTCTACATTGGTTTTATCAGTTAATGATAGCTCTAGGGTCATTATGGCCACAGTTGTAATTATCGTCAAGAAAATGGTTAAGGTTCTTAGGGTAGGGATTTGTGTATAGATTTAGCGTAACGGATATTGTCATTACTCTAAAGGATGAAGGTTGGAGTAACAATTATGATTAGTTTAAGATTGCTCTTAGGGACGTTATTCTGACAGCTCGGCTTATGTGCAGGTTTCTGGGCATCATATTCGGGTCTACGTTAGTGTTCTGGGTTTATGTCAGCTTTAGGGTCATTATGGCCACAGTTGGGTGAAGATTGCATCTTTGGACTTTAGGGGAATGCTCGCCTTACGGGTAGGTTTCTGGACAGGGTTTTAGGGTCTACATTGGTGTTAAGGGTCTATGTTAGCTCTAGGGTCATTATGGCCACAGTTGGGTAATTATCGTCAAGATAACTGTTAGGCTTCTTAGGGTAAGGATTTGTGTTTAGATTTAGCGTGAGGGATATTGTCATTACTCTAAAGGTTTAGAGTTAAAGTAACAGTTATGATTAGTTTAAGATAGCGCTTAGGGACATTAGGCTTAGAGCTCGGCTTATGTGCAGGTTTCTGGTCCTCGTATTAAGGTCTACGTTGGGTTCTGGGTTTATTTAGCTCTAGGGTCATTATGGCCACAGTTGGGTAATTATCGTCATGATAACGGTTACGCGTCTTAGGGAAAAGATTTGTGTTTAGATTTAGCATGAGGGCTATTGGCATTAGTCTAAAGGTTTAGGGTTGGAGTAACAGTTATGTTTAGATGAAGATTGCGCTTAGGGATATTATGCTGACAGCTTTGATAATGTGCAGGTTTCTGGGCATCATATTCGTGTCTACGTTGGTGTTATGGGTTTCTGTTAGCTTTAGGGTCATACGGCCACAGTTGGTGAAGATTGCATTTGTGGACGTTAGGGGAATGCCCGTTTTATGGCTAGGTTTTGGACCGTGTTTTAGGGTCTACGTTTGTATTAAGGGTTTCTGTTAGCTTTAGGGTCATTATGGCCACAGTTGGGTGAAGACTGCATTTGTAGACGTTAGGGGAATGCTTGCCTTACCGGTAGGTTTCTGGATGGGTTTTAGGCTCTACATTGGTTTTATCGGTCAATGATAGCTCTAGGGTCATTATGGCCACAGTTGGGTAATTATCGTCAAGATAACGGTTAGGCTTCTTAGGGTAAGGATTTGTGTTTAGATTTAGCGTGAGGTATATTGTCATTACTCTAAAGGTTTAGAGGTAAAGTAACAGTTATGATTAGTTTAAGATAGCGCTTAGGGACATTAGGCTTAGAGCTCGGCTTATGTGCAGGTTTCTGGGCCTCGTGTTAAGGTCTACGTTGGGTTCTGGGTTTATTTAGATCTAGGGTCATTATGGCCACAGTTGGGTAATTATCGTCATGATAACGGTTACGCGTCTTAGGGAAAAGATTTGTGTTTAGATTTAGCGTGAGGGATATTGTTATTACTCTAAAGGTTTTAGATGGGAGTAACAATTATGTTTTGTTTAAGATTGGACTTGGTGACGTTATGCTGAGCTCTGTTTATGTGCAGGTTTCTGGGCATCATATTCGGGTCTACGTTGGTGTTATGGCTTTATGTTAGCTTTAGGGTCATTATGGCCACAGTTGGGTTAAGACTGCATTTGTGGACGTTAGGGGAATGCTCGCCTTACTGGTAGGTTTCTGGATGGGTTTTAGGCTCTACATTGGTTTTATCGGTCAATGCTAGCTCTAGGGTCATTATGGCCACAGTTGGGTAATTATCGTCACGATAACGGTTAGTCTTCTTAGGGTAAGGATTTGTGTTTAGATTTAGCGTGAGGGCTATTGTCATTAGTCTAAAGGTTTAAGCTTGGAGTAACAATTATGTTTAGTTTAGGATTGCGCTTGGGGACGTTATGCTGACAGCTTTGATAATATGCAGGTTTCTGGGCATCATATTCGTGTCTACGTTGGTATTATGGGTTTCTGTTAGCTTTAGGGTCATATGGCCACAGTTGGTGAAGATTGCATTTGTGGGCGTTAGGGGAATGCTTGCCTTACCGGTAGGTTTCTGGATGGGTTTTAGGCTCTACATTGGTTTTATCGGTCAATGATAGCTCTAGGGTCATTATGGCCACAGTTGGGTAATTACCGTCAAGATAACGGTTAGTCTTCTTAGGGTAAGGATTTGTGTTTAGATTTAGCGTGAGGGCTATTGTCATTAGTCTAAGGGTTTAAGGTTGGAGAACAATTATGTTTAGTTTAGGATTGCGCTTGGGGACGTTATGCTGACAGCTTTGATAATGTGCAGGTTTCTGGGCATCATATTCGTGTCTACTTTGGTGTTATGGGTTTATGTTAGCTTTAGGGTCATTATGGCCACAGTTGGGTGAAGACTGCCTTTGTGGACGTTAGGGGAATGCTCGCCTTACCGGTAGGTTTCTGGACAGGGTTTCAGGCTCTACATTGGTTTTATCAGTTAATGATAGCTCTAGGGTCATTATGGCCACAGTTGTAATTATCGTCAAGAAAATGGTTAAGGTTCTTAGGGTAGGGATTTGTGTATAGATTTAGCGTAACGGATATTGTCATTACTCTAAAGGATGAAGGTTGGAGTAACAATTATGATTAGTTTAAGATTGCTCTTAGGGACGTTATTCTGACAGCTCGGCTTATGTGCAGGTTTCTGGGCATCATATTCGGGTCTACGTTAGTGTTCTGGGTTTATGTCAGCTTTAGGGTCATTATGGCCACAGTTGGGTGAAGATTGCATCTTTGGACTTTAGGGGAATGCTCGCCTTACGGGTAGGTTTCTGGACAGGGTTTTAGGGTCTACAGTGGTGTTAAGGGTCTATGTTAGCTCTAGGGTCATTATGGCCACAGTTGTAATTATCGTCAAGAAAATGGTTAGGCTTCTTAGGGTAAGGATTTGTGTTTAGATTTAGCGTGAAGGCTATTGGCATTAGACTAAAGGTTTAAGGTTGGAGTAACAATTATGATTAGTTTAGGATTGCGCTTGGGGACGTTATGCTGAGAGCTCTGTTTATATGCAGGTTTCTGAGCATCATATTCGTGTCTACGTTGGTGTTATGGCTTTATGTTAGCTTTAGGGTCATTATGGCCACAGTTGGGTGAAGACTGCATTTGTAGACGTTAGGGGAATGCTTGCCTTACCGGTAGGTTTCTGGATGGGTTTTAGGCTCTACATTGGTTTTATCGGTCAATGATAGCTCTAGGGTCATTATGGCCACAGTTGGGTAATTATCGTCACGATAACGGTTAGGCTTCTTAGGGTAAGGATTTGTGTTTAGATTTAGCGTGAGGGCTATTGGCATTAGTCTAAGGGTTTAAGGTTGGAGAACAATTATGTTTAGTTTAGGATTGCGCTTGGGGACGTTATGCTGACAGCTTTGATAATGTGCAGGTTTCTGGGCATCATATTCGTGTCTACTTTGGTGTTATGGGTTTATGTTAGCTTTAGGGTCATTATGGCCACAGTTGGGTGAAGACTGCCTTTGTGGACGTTAGGGGAATGCTCGCCTTACCGGTAGGTTTCTGGACAGGGTTTCAGGCTCTACATTGGTTTTATCAGTTAATGATAGCTCTAGGGTCATTATGGCCACAGTTGTAATTATCGTCAAGAAAATGGTTAAGGTTCTTAGGGTAGGGATTTGTGTATAGATTTAGCGTAACGGATATTGTCATTACTCTAAAGGATGAAGGTTGGAGTAACAATTATGATTAGTTTAAGATTGCTCTTAGGGACGTTATTCTGACAGCTCGGCTTATGTGCAGGTTTCTGGGCATCATATTCGGGTCTACGTTAGTGTTCTGGGTTTATGTCAGCTTTAGGGTCATTATGGCCACAGTTGGGTGAAGATTGCATCTTTGGACTTTAGGGGAATGCTCGCCTTACGGGTAGGTTTCTGGACAGGGTTTTAGGGTCTACATTGGTGTTAAGGGTCTATGTTAGCTCTAGGGTCATTATGGCCACAGTTGGGTAATTATCGTCAAGATAACTGTTAGGCTTCTTAGGGTAAGGATTTGTGTTTAGATTTAGCGTGAGGGATATTGTCATTACTCTAAAGGTTTAGAGTTAAAGTAACAGTTATGATTAGTTTAAGATAGCGCTTAGGGACATTAGGCTTAGAGCTCGGCTTATGTGCAGGTTTCTGGTCCTCGTATTAAGGTCTACGTTGGGTTCTGGGTTTATTTAGCTCTAGGGTCATTATGGCCACAGTTGGGTAATTATCGTCATGATAACGGTTACGCGTCTTAGGGAAAAGATTTGTGTTTAGATTTAGCATGAGGGCTATTGGCATTAGTCTAAAGGTTTAGGGTTGGAGTAACAGTTATGTTTAGATGAAGATTGCGCTTAGGGATATTATGCTGACAGCTTTGATAATGTGCAGGTTTCTGGGCATCATATTCGTGTCTACGTTGGTGTTATGGGTTTCTGTTAGCTTTAGGGTCATACGGCCACAGTTGGTGAAGATTGCATTTGTGGACGTTAGGGGAATGCCCGTTTTATGGCTAGGTTTTGGACCGTGTTTTAGGGTCTACGTTTGTATTAAGGGTTTCTGTTAGCTTTAGGGTCATTATGGCCACAGTTGGGTGAAGACTGCATTTGTAGACGTTAGGGGAATGCTTGCCTTACCGGTAGGTTTCTGGATGGGTTTTAGGCTCTACATTGGTTTTATCGGTCAATGATAGCTCTAGGGTCATTATGGCCACAGTTGGGTAATTATCGTCAAGATAACGGTTAGGCTTCTTAGGGTAAGGATTTGTGTTTAGATTTAGCGTGAGGGATATTGTCATTACTCTAAAGGTTTAGAGGTAAAGTAACAGTTATGATTAGTTTAAGATAGCGCTTAGGGACATTAGGCTTAGAGCTCGGCTTATGTGCAGGTTTCTGGGCCTCGTGTTAAGGTCTACGTTGGGTTCTGGGTTTATTTAGATCTAGGGTCATTATGGCCACAGTTGGGTAATTATCGTCATGATAACGGTTACGCGTCTTAGGGAAAAGATTTGTGTTTAGATTTAGCGTGAGGGATATTGTTATTACTCTAAAGGTTTTAGATGGGAGTAACAATTATGTTTTGTTTAAGATTGGACTTGGTGACGTTATGCTGAGCTCTGTTTATGTGCAGGTTTCTGGGCATCATATTCGGGTCTACGTTGGTGTTATGGCTTTATGTTAGCTTTAGGGTCATTATGGCCACAGTTGGGTTAAGACTGCATTTGTGGACGTTAGGGGAATGCTCGCCTTACTGGTAGGTTTCTGGATGGGTTTTAGGCTCTACATTGGTTTTATCGGTCAATGCTAGCTCTAGGGTCATTATGGCCACAGTTGGGTAATTATCGTCACGATAACGGTTAGTCTTCTTAGGGTAAGGATTTGTGTTTAGATTTAGCGTGAGGGCTATTGTCATTAGTCTAAAGGTTTAAGCTTGGAGTAACAATTATGTTTAGTTTAGGATTGCGCTTGGGGACGTTATGCTGACAGCTTTGATAATATGCAGGTTTCTGGGCATCATATTCGTGTCTACGTTGGTATTATGGGTTTCTGTTAGCTTTAGGGTCATATGGCCACAGTTGGTGAAGATTGCATTTGTGGGCGTTAGGGGAATGCTTGCCTTACCGGTAGGTTTCTGGATGGGTTTTAGGCTCTACATTGGTTTTATCGGTCAATGATAGCTCTAGGGTCATTATGGCCACAGTTGGGTAATTACCGTCAAGATAACGGTTAGTCTTCTTAGGGTAAGGATTTGTGTTTAGATTTAGCGTGAGGGCTATTGTCATTAGTCTAAGGGTTTAAGGTTGGAGAACAATTATGTTTAGTTTAGGATTGCGCTTGGGGACGTTATGCTGACAGCTTTGATAATGTGCAGGTTTCTGGGCATCATATTCGTGTCTACTTTGGTGTTATGGGTTTATGTTAGCTTTAGGGTCATTATGGCCACAGTTGGGTGAAGACTGCCTTTGTGGACGTTAGGGGAATGCTCGCCTTACCGGTAGGTTTCTGGACAGGGTTTCAGGCTCTACATTGGTTTTATCAGTTAATGATAGCTCTAGGGTCATTATGGCCACAGTTGTAATTATCGTCAAGAAAATGGTTAAGGTTCTTAGGGTAGGGATTTGTGTATAGATTTAGCGTAACGGATATTGTCATTACTCTAAAGGATGAAGGTTGGAGTAACAATTATGATTAGTTTAAGATTGCTCTTAGGGACGTTATTCTGACAGCTCGGCTTATGTGCAGGTTTCTGGGCATCATATTCGGGTCTACGTTAGTGTTCTGGGTTTATGTCAGCTTTAGGGTCATTATGGCCACAGTTGGGTGAAGATTGCATCTTTGGACTTTAGGGGAATGCTCGCCTTACGGGTAGGTTTCTGGACAGGGTTTTAGGGTCTACAGTGGTGTTAAGGGTCTATGTTAGCTCTAGGGTCATTATGGCCACAGTTGTAATTATCGTCAAGAAAATGGTTAGGCTTCTTAGGGTAAGGATTTGTGTTTAGATTTAGCGTGAAGGCTATTGGCATTAGACTAAAGGTTTAAGGTTGGAGTAACAATTATGATTAGTTTAGGATTGCGCTTGGGGACGTTATGCTGAGAGCTCTGTTTATATGCAGGTTTCTGAGCATCATATTCGTGTCTACGTTGGTGTTATGGCTTTATGTTAGCTTTAGGGTCATTATGGCCACAGTTGGGTGAAGACTGCATTTGTAGACGTTAGGGGAATGCTTGCCTTACCGGTAGGTTTCTGGATGGGTTTTAGGCTCTACATTGGTTTTATCGGTCAATGATAGCTCTAGGGTCATTATGGCCACAGTTGGGTAATTATCGTCACGATAACGGTTAGGCTTCTTAGGGTAAGGATTTGTGTTTAGATTTAGCGTGAGGGCTATTGGCATTAGTCTAAGGGTTTAAGGTTGGAGAACAATTATGTTTAGTTTAGGATTGCGCTTGGGGACGTTATGCTGACAGCTTTGATAATGTGCAGGTTTCTGGGCATCATATTCGTGTCTACTTTGGTGTTATGGGTTTATGTTAGCTTTAGGGTCATTATGGCCACAGTTGGGTGAAGACTGCCTTTGTGGACGTTAGGGGAATGCTCGCCTTACCGGTAGGTTTCTGGACAGGGTTTCAGGCTCTACATTGGTTTTATCAGTTAATGATAGCTCTAGGGTCATTATGGCCACAGTTGTAATTATCGTCAAGAAAATGGTTAAGGTTCTTAGGGTAGGGATTTGTGTATAGATTTAGCGTAACGGATATTGTCATTACTCTAAAGGATGAAGGTTGGAGTAACAATTATGATTAGTTTAAGATTGCTCTTAGGGACGTTATTCTGACAGCTCGGCTTATGTGCAGGTTTCTGGGCATCATATTCGGGTCTACGTTAGTGTTCTGGGTTTATGTCAGCTTTAGGGTCATTATGGCCACAGTTGGGTGAAGATTGCATCTTTGGACTTTAGGGGAATGCTCGCCTTACGGGTAGGTTTCTGGACAGGGTTTTAGGGTCTACATTGGTGTTAAGGGTCTATGTTAGCTCTAGGGTCATTATGGCCACAGTTGGGTAATTATCGTCAAGATAACTGTTAGGCTTCTTAGGGTAAGGATTTGTGTTTAGATTTAGCGTGAGGGATATTGTCATTACTCTAAAGGTTTAGAGTTAAAGTAACAGTTATGATTAGTTTAAGATAGCGCTTAGGGACATTAGGCTTAGAGCTCGGCTTATGTGCAGGTTTCTGGTCCTCGTATTAAGGTCTACGTTGGGTTCTGGGTTTATTTAGCTCTAGGGTCATTATGGCCACAGTTGGGTAATTATCGTCATGATAACGGTTACGCGTCTTAGGGAAAAGATTTGTGTTTAGATTTAGCATGAGGGCTATTGGCATTAGTCTAAAGGTTTAGGGTTGGAGTAACAGTTATGTTTAGATGAAGATTGCGCTTAGGGATATTATGCTGACAGCTTTGATAATGTGCAGGTTTCTGGGCATCATATTCGTGTCTACGTTGGTGTTATGGGTTTCTGTTAGCTTTAGGGTCATACGGCCACAGTTGGTGAAGATTGCATTTGTGGACGTTAGGGGAATGCCCGTTTTATGGCTAGGTTTTGGACCGTGTTTTAGGGTCTACGTTTGTATTAAGGGTTTCTGTTAGCTTTAGGGTCATTATGGCCACAGTTGGGTGAAGACTGCATTTGTAGACGTTAGGGGAATGCTTGCCTTACCGGTAGGTTTCTGGATGGGTTTTAGGCTCTACATTGGTTTTATCGGTCAATGCTAGCTCTAGGGTCATTATGGCCACAGTTGGGTAATTACCGTCAAGATAACGGTTAGGCTTCTTAGGGTAAGGATTTGTGTTTAGATTTAGCGTGAGGTATATTGTCATTACTCTAAAGGTTTAGAGGTAAAGTAACAGTTATGATTAGTTTAAGATAGCGCTTAGGGACATTAGGCTTAGAGCTTGGCTTATGTGCAGGTTTCTGGGCCTCGTGTTAAGGTCTACGTTGGGTTCTGGGTTTATTTAGATCTAGGGTCATAATGGCCACAGTTGGGTAATTATCGTCATGATAACGGTTACGCGTCTTAGGGAAAAGATTTGTGTTTAGATTTAGCGTGAGGGATATTGTTATTACTCTAAAGGTTTTAGATGGGAGTAACAATTATGTTTTGTTTAAGATTGGACTTGGTGACGTTATGCTGAGCTCTGTTTATGTGCAGGTTTCTGGGCATCATATTCGGGTCTACGTTGGTGTTATGGCTTTATGTTAGCTTTAGGGTCATTATGGCCACAGTTGGGTTAAGACTGCATTTGTGGACGTTAGGGGAATGCTCGCCTTACTGGTAGGTTTCTGGATGGGTTTTAGGCTCTACATTGGTTTTATCGGTCAATGATAGCTCTAGGGTCATTATGGCCACAGTTGGGTAATTATCGTCACGATAACGGTTAGTCTTCTTAGGGTAAGGATTTGTGTTTAGATTTAGCGTGAGGGCTATTGTCATTAGTCTAAAGGTTTAAGCTTGGAGTAACAATTATGTTTAGTTTAGGATTGCGCTTGGGGACGTTATGCTGACAGCTTTGATAATATGCAGGTTTCTGGGCATCATATTCGTGTCTACGTTGGTATTATGGGTTTCTGTTAGCTTTAGGGTCATATGGCCACAGTTGGTGAAGATTGCATTTGTGGGCGTTAGGGGAATGCTTGCCTTACCGGTAGGTTTCTGGATGGGTTTTAGGCTCTACATTGGTTTTATCGGTCAATGATAGCTCTAGGGTCATTATGGCCACAGTTGGGTAATTACCGTCAAGATAACGGTTAGTCTTCTTAGGGTAAGGATTTGTGTTTAGATTTAGCGTGAGGGCTATTGTCATTAGTCTAAGGGTTTAAGGTTGGAGAACAATTATGTTTAGTTTAGGATTGCGCTTGGGGACGTTATGCTGACAGCTTTGATAATGTGCAGGTTTCTGGGCATCATATTCGTGTCTACTTTGGTGTTATGGGTTTATGTTAGCTTTAGGGTCATTATGGCCACAGTTGGGTGAAGACTGCCTTTGTGGACGTTAGGGGAATGCTCGCCTTACCGGTAGGTTTCTGGACAGGGTTTCAGGCTCTACATTGGTTTTATCAGTTAATGATAGCTCTAGGGTCATTATGGCCACAGTTGTAATTATCGTCAAGAAAATGGTTAAGGTTCTTAGGGTAGGGATTTGTGTATAGATTTAGCGTAACGGATATTGTCATTACTCTAAAGGATGAAGGTTGGAGTAACAATTATGATTAGTTTAAGATTGCTCTTAGGGACGTTATTCTGACAGCTCGGCTTATGTGCAGGTTTCTGGGCATCATATTCGGGTCTACGTTAGTGTTCTGGGTTTATGTCAGCTTTAGGGTCATTATGGCCACAGTTGGGTGAAGATTGCATCTTTGGACTTTAGGGGAATGCTCGCCTTACGGGTAGGTTTCTGGACAGGGTTTTAGGGTCTACAGTGGTGTTAAGGGTCTATGTTAGCTCTAGGGTCATTATGGCCACAGTTGTAATTATCGTCAAGAAAATGGTTAGGCTTCTTAGGGTAAGGATTTGTGTTTAGATTTAGCGTGAAGGCTATTGGCATTAGACTAAAGGTTTAAGGTTGGAGTAACAATTATGATTAGTTTAGGATTGCGCTTGGGGACGTTATGCTGAGAGCTCTGTTTATATGCAGGTTTCTGAGCATCATATTCGTGTCTACGTTGGTGTTATGGCTTTATGTTAGCTTTAGGGTCATTATGGCCACAGTTGGGTGAAGACTGCATTTGTAGACGTTAGGGGAATGCTTGCCTTACCGGTAGGTTTCTGGATGGGTTTTAGGCTCTACATTGGTTTTATCGGTCAATGATAGCTCTAGGGTCATTATGGCCACAGTTGGGTAATTATCGTCACGATAACGGTTAGGCTTCTTAGGGTAAGGATTTGTGTTTAGATTTAGCGTGAGGGCTATTGGCATTAGTCTAAGGGTTTAAGGTTGGAGAACAATTATGTTTAGTTTAGGATTGCGCTTGGGGACGTTATGCTGACAGCTTTGATAATGTGCAGGTTTCTGGGCATCATATTCGTGTCTACTTTGGTGTTATGGGTTTATGTTAGCTTTAGGGTCATTATGGCCACAGTTGGGTGAAGACTGCCTTTGTGGACGTTAGGGGAATGCTCGCCTTACCGGTAGGTTTCTGGACAGGGTTTCAGGCTCTACATTGGTTTTATCAGTTAATGATAGCTCTAGGGTCATTATGGCCACAGTTGTAATTATCGTCAAGAAAATGGTTAAGGTTCTTAGGGTAGGGATTTGTGTATAGATTTAGCGTAACGGATATTGTCATTACTCTAAAGGATGAAGGTTGGAGTAACAATTATGATTAGTTTAAGATTGCTCTTAGGGACGTTATTCTGACAGCTCGGCTTATGTGCAGGTTTCTGGGCATCATATTCGGGTCTACGTTAGTGTTCTGGGTTTATGTCAGCTTTAGGGTCATTATGGCCACAGTTGGGTGAAGATTGCATCTTTGGACTTTAGGGGAATGCTCGCCTTACGGGTAGGTTTCTGGACAGGGTTTTAGGGTCTACAGTGGTGTTAAGGGTCTATGTTAGCTCTAGGGTCATTATGGCCACAGTTGGGTAATTATCGTCAAGATAACTGTTAGGCTTCTTAGGGTAAGGATTTGTGTTTAGATTTAGCGTGAGGGATATTGTCATTACTCTAAAGGTTTAGAGTTAAAGTAACAGTTATGATTAGTTTAAGATAGCGCTTAGGGACATTAGGCTTAGAGCTCGGCTTATGTGCAGGTTTCTGGTCCTCGTATTAAGGTCTACGTTGGGTTCTGGGTTTATTTAGCTCTAGGGTCATTATGGCCACAGTTGGGTAATTATCGTCATGATAACGGTTACGCGTCTTAGGGAAAAGATTTGTGTTTAGATTTAGCATGAGGGCTATTGGCATTAGTCTAAAGGTTTAGGGTTGGAGTAACAGTTATGTTTAGATGAAGATTGCGCTTAGGGATATTATGCTGACAGCTTTGATAATGTGCAGGTTTCTGGGCATCATATTCGTGTCTACGTTGGTGTTATGGGTTTCTGTTAGCTTTAGGGTCATACGGCCACAGTTGGTGAAGATTGCATTTGTGGACGTTAGGGGAATGCCCGTTTTATGGCTAGGTTTTGGACCGTGTTTTAGGGTCTACGTTTGTATTAAGGGTTTCTGTTAGCTTTAGGGTCATTATGGCCACAGTTGGGTGAAGACTGCATTTGTAGACGTTAGGGGAATGCTTGCCTTACCGGTAGGTTTCTGGATGGGTTTTAGGCTCTACATTGGTTTTATCGGTCAATGCTAGCTCTAGGGTCATTATGGCCACAGTTGGGTAATTACCGTCAAGATAACGGTTAGGCTTCTTAGGGTAAGGATTTGTGTTTAGATTTAGCGTGAGGTATATTGTCATTACTCTAAAGGTTTAGAGGTAAAGTAACAGTTATGATTAGTTTAAGATAGCGCTTAGGGACATTAGGCTTAGAGCTTGGCTTATGTGCAGGTTTCTGGGCCTCGTGTTAAGGTCTACGTTGGGTTCTGGGTTTATTTAGATCTAGGGTCATAATGGCCACAGTTGGGTAATTATCGTCATGATAACGGTTACGCGTCTTAGGGAAAAGATTTGTGTTTAGATTTAGCGTGAGGGATATTGTTATTACTCTAAAGGTTTTAGATGGGAGTAACAATTATGTTTTGTTTAAGATTGGACTTGGTGACGTTATGCTGAGCTCTGTTTATGTGCAGGTTTCTGGGCATCATATTCGGGTCTACGTTGGTGTTATGGCTTTATGTTAGCTTTAGGGTCATTATGGCCACAGTTGGGTTAAGACTGCATTTGTGGACGTTAGGGGAATGCTCGCCTTACTGGTAGGTTTCTGGATGGGTTTTAGGCTCTACATTGGTTTTATCGGTCAATGATAGCTCTAGGGTCATTATGGCCACAGTTGGGTAATTATCGTCACGATAACGGTTAGTCTTCTTAGGGTAAGGATTTGTGTTTAGATTTAGCGTGAGGGCTATTGTCATTAGTCTAAAGGTTTAAGCTTGGAGTAACAATTATGTTTAGTTTAGGATTGCGCTTGGGGACGTTATGCTGACAGCTTTGATAATATGCAGGTTTCTGGGCATCATATTCGTGTCTACGTTGGTATTATGGGTTTCTGTTAGCTTTAGGGTCATATGGCCACAGTTGGTGAAGATTGCATTTGTGGGCGTTAGGGGAATGCTTGCCTTACCGGTAGGTTTCTGGATGGGTTTTAGGCTCTACATTGGTTTTATCGGTCAATGATAGCTCTAGGGTCATTATGGCCACAGTTGGGTAATTACCGTCAAGATAACGGTTAGTCTTCTTAGGGTAAGGATTTGTGTTTAGATTTAGCGTGAGGGCTATTGTCATTAGTCTAAGGGTTTAAGGTTGGAGAACAATTATGTTTAGTTTAGGATTGCGCTTGGGGACGTTATGCTGACAGCTTTGATAATGTGCAGGTTTCTGGGCATCATATTCGTGTCTACTTTGGTGTTATGGGTTTATGTTAGCTTTAGGGTCATTATGGCCACAGTTGGGTGAAGACTGCCTTTGTGGACGTTAGGGGAATGCTCGTCTTACCGGTAGGTTTCTGGACAGGGTTTCAGGCTCTACATTGGTTTTATCAGTTAATGATAGCTCTAGGGTCATTATGGCCACAGTTGTAATTATCGTCAAGAAAATGGTTAAGGTTCTTAGGGTAGGGATTTGTGTATAGATTTAGCGTAACGGATATTGTCATTACTCTAAAGGATGAAGGTTGGAGTAACAATTATGATTAGTTTAAGATTGCTCTTAGGGACGTTATTCTGACAGCTCGGCTTATGTGCAGGTTTCTGGGCATCATATTCGGGTCTACGTTAGTGTTCTGGGTTTATGTCAGCTTTAGGGTCATTATGGCCACAGTTGGGTGAAGATTGCATCTTTGGACTTTAGGGGAATGCTCGCCTTACGGGTAGGTTTCTGGACAGGGTTTTAGGGTCTACAGTGGTGTTAAGGGTCTATGTTAGCTCTAGGGTCATTATGGCCACAGTTGTAATTATCGTCAAGAAAATGGTTAGGCTTCTTAGGGTAAGGATTTGTGTTTAGATTTAGCGTGAAGGCTATTGGCATTAGACTAAAGGTTTAAGGTTGGAGTAACAATTATGATTAGTTTAGGATTGCGCTTGGGGACGTTATGCTGAGAGCTCTGTTTATATGCAGGTTTCTGAGCATCATATTCGTGTCTACGTTGGTGTTATGGCTTTATGTTAGCTTTAGGGTCATTATGGCCACAGTTGGGTGAAGACTGCATTTGTAGACGTTAGGGGAATGCTTGCCTTACTGGTAGGTTTCTGGATGGGTTTTAGGCTCTACATTGGTTTTATCGGTCAATGATAGCTCTAGGGTCATTATGGCCACAGTTGGGTAATTATCGTCACGATAACGGTTAGGCTTCTTAGGGTAAGGATTTGTGTTTAGATTTAGCGTGAGGGCTATTGGCATTAGTCTAAGGGTTTAAGGTTGGAGAACAATTATGTTTAGTTTAGGATTGCGCTTGGGGACGTTATGCTGACAGCTTTGATAATGTGCAGGTTTCTGGGCATCATATTCGTGTCTACTTTGGTGTTATGGGTTTATGTTAGCTTTAGGGTCATTATGGCCACAGTTGGGTGAAGACTGCCTTTGTGGACGTTAGGGGAATGCTCGCCTTACCGGTAGGTTTCTGGACAGGGTTTCAGGCTCTACATTGGTTTTATCAGTTAATGATAGCTCTAGGGTCATTATGGCCACAGTTGTAATTATCGTCAAGAAAATGGTTAAGGTTCTTAGGGTAGGGATTTGTGTATAGATTTAGCGTAACGGATATTGTCATTACTCTAAAGGATGAAGGTTGGAGTAACAATTATGATTAGTTTAAGATTGCTCTTAGGGACGTTATTCTGACAGCTCGGCTTATGTGCAGGTTTCTGGGCATCATATTCGGGTCTACGTTAGTGTTCTGGGTTTATGTCAGCTTTAGGGTCATTATGGCCACAGTTGGGTGAAGATTGCATCTTTGGACTTTAGGGGAATGCTCGCCTTACGGGTAGGTTTCTGGACAGGGTTTTAGGGTCTACATTGGTGTTAAGGGTCTATGTTAGCTCTAGGGTCATTATGGCCACAGTTGGGTAATTATCGTCAAGATAACTGTTAGGCTTCTTAGGGTAAGGATTTGTGTTTAGATTTAGCGTGAGGGATATTGTCATTACTCTAAAGGTTTAGAGTTAAAGTAACAGTTATGATTAGTTTAAGATAGCGCTTAGGGACATTAGGCTTAGAGCTCGGCTTATGTGCAGGTTTCTGGTCCTCGTATTAAGGTCTACGTTGGGTTCTGGGTTTATTTAGCTCTAGGGTCATTATGGCCACAGTTGGGTAATTATCGTCATGATAACGGTTACGCGTCTTAGGGAAAAGATTTGTGTTTAGATTTAGCATGAGGGCTATTGGCATTAGTCTAAAGGTTTAGGGTTGGAGTAACAGTTATGTTTAGATGAAGATTGCGCTTAGGGATATTATGCTGACAGCTTTGATAATGTGCAGGTTTCTGGGCATCATATTCGTGTCTACGTTGGTGTTATGGGTTTCTGTTAGCTTTAGGGTCATACGGCCACAGTTGGTGAAGATTGCATTTGTGGACGTTAGGGGAATGCCCGTTTTATGGCTAGGTTTTGGACCGTGTTTTAGGGTCTACGTTTGTATTAAGGGTTTCTGTTAGCTTTAGGGTCATTATGGCCACAGTTGGGTGAAGACTGCATTTGTAGACGTTAGGGGAATGCTTGCCTTACCGGTAGGTTTCTGGATGGGTTTTAGGCTCTACATTGGTTTTATCGGTCAATGATAGCTCTAGGGTCATTATGGCCACAGTTGGGTAATTATCGTCAAGATAACGGTTAGGCTTCTTAGGGTAAGGATTTGTGTTTAGATTTAGCGTGAGGGATATTGTCATTACTCTAAAGGTTTAGAGGTAAAGTAACAGTTATGATTAGTTTAAGATAGCGCTTAGGGACATTAGGCTTAGAGCTCGGCTTATGTGCAGGTTTCTGGGCCTCGTGTTAAGGTCTACGTTGGGTTCTGGGTTTATTTAGATCTAGGGTCATTATGGCCACAGTTGGGTAATTATCGTCATGATAACGGTTACGCGTCTTAGGGAAAAGATTTGTGTTTAGATTTAGCGTGAGGGATATTGTTATTACTCTAAAGGTTTTAGATGGGAGTAACAATTATGTTTTGTTTAAGATTGGACTTGGTGACGTTATGCTGAGCTCTGTTTATGTGCAGGTTTCTGGGCATCATATTCGGGTCTACGTTGGTGTTATGGCTTTATGTTAGCTTTAGGGTCATTATGGCCACAGTTGGGTTAAGACTGCATTTGTGGACGTTAGGGGAATGCTCGCCTTACTGGTAGGTTTCTGGATGGGTTTTAGGCTCTACATTGGTTTTATCGGTCAATGATAGCTCTAGGGTCATTATGGCCACAGTTGGGTAATTATCGTCACGATAACGGTTAGTCTTCTTAGGGTAAGGATTTGTGTTTAGATTTAGCGTGAGGGCTATTGTCATTAGTCTAAAGGTTTAAGCTTGGAGTAACAATTATGTTTAGTTTAGGATTGCGCTTGGGGACGTTATGCTGACAGCTTTGATAATATGCAGGTTTCTGGGCATCATATTCGTGTCTACGTTGGTATTATGGGTTTCTGTTAGCTTTAGGGTCATATGGCCACAGTTGGTGAAGATTGCATTTGTGGGCGTTAGGGGAATGCTTGCCTTACCGGTAGGTTTCTGGATGGGTTTTAGGCTCTACATTGGTTTTATCGGTCAATGATAGCTCTAGGGTCATTATGGCCACAGTTGGGTAATTACCGTCAAGATAACGGTTAGTCTTCTTAGGGTAAGGATTTGTGTTTAGATTTAGCGTGAGGGCTATTGTCATTAGTCTAAGGGTTTAAGGTTGGAGAACAATTATGTTTAGTTTAGGATTGCGCTTGGGGACGTTATGCTGACAGCTTTGATAATGTGCAGGTTTCTGGGCATCATATTCGTGTCTACTTTGGTGTTATGGGTTTATGTTAGCTTTAGGGTCATTATGGCCACAGTTGGGTGAAGACTGCCTTTGTGGACGTTAGGGGAATGCTCGCCTTACCGGTAGGTTTCTGGACAGGGTTTCAGGCTCTACATTGGTTTTATCAGTTAATGATAGCTCTAGGGTCATTATGGCCACAGTTGTAATTATCGTCAAGAAAATGGTTAAGGTTCTTAGGGTAGGGATTTGTGTATAGATTTAGCGTAACGGATATTGTCATTACTCTAAAGGATGAAGGTTGGAGTAACAATTATGATTAGTTTAAGATTGCTCTTAGGGACGTTATTCTGACAGCTCGGCTTATGTGCAGGTTTCTGGGCATCATATTCGGGTCTACGTTAGTGTTCTGGGTTTATGTCAGCTTTAGGGTCATTATGGCCACAGTTGGGTGAAGATTGCATCTTTGGACTTTAGGGGAATGCTCGCCTTACGGGTAGGTTTCTGGACAGGGTTTTAGGGTCTACAGTGGTGTTAAGGGTCTATGTTAGCTCTAGGGTCATTATGGCCACAGTTGGGTAATTATCGTCAAGATAACTGTTAGGCTTCTTAGGGTAAGGATTTGTGTTTAGATTTAGCGTGAGGGATATTGTCATTACTCTAAAGGTTTAGAGTTAAAGTAACAGTTATGATTAGTTTAAGATAGCGCTTAGGGACATTAGGCTTAGAGCTCGGCTTATGTGCAGGTTTCTGGTCCTCGTATTAAGGTCTACGTTGGGTTCTGGGTTTATTTAGCTCTAGGGTCATTATGGCCACAGTTGGGTAATTATCGTCATGATAACGGTTACGCGTCTTAGGGAAAAGATTTGTGTTTAGATTTAGCATGAGGGCTATTGGCATTAGTCTAAAGGTTTAGGGTTGGAGTAACAGTTATGTTTAGATGAAGATTGCGCTTAGGGATATTATGCTGACAGCTTTGATAATGTGCAGGTTTCTGGGCATCATATTCGTGTCTACGTTGGTGTTATGGGTTTCTGTTAGCTTTAGGGTCATACGGCCACAGTTGGTGAAGATTGCATTTGTGGACGTTAGGGGAATGCCCGTTTTATGGCTAGGTTTTGGACCGTGTTTTAGGGTCTACGTTTGTATTAAGGGTTTCTGTTAGCTTTAGGGTCATTATGGCCACAGTTGGGTGAAGACTGCATTTGTAGACGTTAGGGGAATGCTTGCCTTACCGGTAGGTTTCTGGATGGGTTTTAGGCTCTACATTGGTTTTATCGGTCAATGCTAGCTCTAGGGTCATTATGGCCACAGTTGGGTAATTACCGTCAAGATAACGGTTAGGCTTCTTAGGGTAAGGATTTGTGTTTAGATTTAGCGTGAGGTATATTGTCATTACTCTAAAGGTTTAGAGGTAAAGTAACAGTTATGATTAGTTTAAGATAGCGCTTAGGGACATTAGGCTTAGAGCTTGGCTTATGTGCAGGTTTCTGGGCCTCGTGTTAAGGTCTACGTTGGGTTCTGGGTTTATTTAGATCTAGGGTCATAATGGCCACAGTTGGGTAATTATCGTCATGATAACGGTTACGCGTCTTAGGGAAAAGATTTGTGTTTAGATTTAGCGTGAGGGATATTGTTATTACTCTAAAGGTTTTAGATGGGAGTAACAATTATGTTTTGTTTAAGATTGGACTTGGTGACGTTATGCTGAGCTCTGTTTATGTGCAGGTTTCTGGGCATCATATTCGGGTCTACGTTGGTGTTATGGCTTTATGTTAGCTTTAGGGTCATTATGGCCACAGTTGGGTTAAGACTGCATTTGTGGACGTTAGGGGAATGCTCGCCTTACTGGTAGGTTTCTGGATGGGTTTTAGGCTCTACATTGGTTTTATCGGTCAATGATAGCTCTAGGGTCATTATGGCCACAGTTGGGTAATTATCGTCACGATAACGGTTAGTCTTCTTAGGGTAAGGATTTGTGTTTAGATTTAGCGTGAGGGCTATTGTCATTAGTCTAAAGGTTTAAGCTTGGAGTAACAATTATGTTTAGTTTAGGATTGCGCTTGGGGACGTTATGCTGACAGCTTTGATAATATGCAGGTTTCTGGGCATCATATTCGTGTCTACGTTGGTATTATGGGTTTCTGTTAGCTTTAGGGTCATATGGCCACAGTTGGTGAAGATTGCATTTGTGGGCGTTAGGGGAATGCCCGTTTTATGGCTAGGTTTTGGACCGTGTTTTAGGGTCTACGTTTGTATTAAGGTTTCTGTTAGCTTTAGGGTCATTATGGCCACAGTTGGGTGAAGACTGCATTTGTAGACGTTAGGGGAATGCTTGCCTTACCGGTAGGTTTCTGGATGGGTTTTAGGCTCTACATTGGTTTTATCGGTCAATGATAGCTCTAGGGTCATTATGGCCACAGTTGGGTAATTACCGTCAAGATAACGGTTAGTCTTCTTAGGGTAAGGATTTGTGTTTAGATTTAGCGTGAGGGCTATTGTCATTAGTCTAAGGGTTTAAGGTTGGAGAACAATTATGTTTAGTTTAGGATTACGCTTGGGGACGTTATGCTGACAGCTTTGATAATGTGCAGGTTTCTGGGCATCATATTCGTGTCTACTTTGGTGTTATGGGTTTATGTTAGCTTTAGGGTCATTATGGCCACAGTTGGGTGAAGACTGCCTTTGTGGACGTTAGGGGAATGCTCGCCTTACCGGTAGGTTTCTGGACAGGGTTTCAGGCTCTACATTGGTTTTATCAGTTAATGATAGCTCTAGGGTCATTATGGCCACAGTTGTAATTATCGTCAAGAAAATGGTTAAGGTTCTTAGGGTAGGGATTTGTGTATAGATTTAGCGTAACGGATATTGTCATTACTCTAAAGGATGAAGGTTGGAGTAACAATTATGATTAGTTTAAGATTGCTCTTAGGGACGTTATTCTGACAGCTCGGCTTATGTGCAGGTTTCTGGGCATCATATTCGGGTCTACGTTAGTGTTCTGGGTTTATGTCAGCTTTAGGGTCATTATGGCCACAGTTGGGTGAAGATTGCATCTTTGGACTTTAGGGGAATGCTCGCCTTACGGGTAGGTTTCTGGACAGGGTTTTAGGGTCTACATTGGTGTTAAGGGTCTATGTTAGCTCTAGGGTCATTATGGCCACAGTTGGGTAATTATCGTCAAGATAACTGTTAGGCTTCTTAGGGTAAGGATTTGTGTTTAGATTTAGCGTGAGGGATATTGTCATTACTCTAAAGGTTTAGAGTTAAAGTAACAGTTATGATTAGTTTAAGATAGCGCTTAGGGACATTAGGCTTAGAGCTCGGCTTATGTGCAGGTTTCTGGTCCTCGTATTAAGGTCTACGTTGGGTTCTGGGTTTATTTAGCTCTAGGGTCATTATGGCCACAGTTGGGTAATTATCGTCATGATAACGGTTACGCGTCTTAGGGAAAAGATTTGTGTTTAGATTTAGCATGAGGGCTATTGGCATTAGTCTAAAGGTTTAGGGTTGGAGTAACAGTTATGTTTAGATGAAGATTGCGCTTAGGGATATTATGCTGACAGCTTTGATAATGTGCAGGTTTCTGGGCATCATATTCGTGTCTACGTTGGTGTTATGGGTTTCTGTTAGCTTTAGGGTCATACGGCCACAGTTGGTGAAGATTGCATTTGTGGACGTTAGGGGAATGCCCGTTTTATGGCTAGGTTTTGGACCGTGTTTTAGGGTCTACGTTTGTATTAAGGGTTTCTGTTAGCTTTAGGGTCATTATGGCCACAGTTGGGTGAAGACTGCATTTGTAGACGTTAGGGGAATGCTTGCCTTACCGGTAGGTTTCTGGATGGGTTTTAGGCTCTACATTGGTTTTATCGGTCAATGCTAGCTCTAGGGTCATTATGGCCACAGTTGGGTAATTACCGTCAAGATAACGGTTAGGCTTCTTAGGGTAAGGATTTGTGTTTAGATTTAGCGTGAGGTATATTGTCATTACTCTAAAGGTTTAGAGGTAAAGTAACAGTTATGATTAGTTTAAGATAGCGCTTAGGGACATTAGGCTTAGAGCTTGGCTTATGTGCAGGTTTCTGGGCCTCGTGTTAAGGTCTACGTTGGGTTCTGGGTTTATTTAGATCTAGGGTCATAATGGCCACAGTTGGGTAATTATCGTCATGATAACGGTTACGCGTCTTAGGGAAAAGATTTGTGTTTAGATTTAGCGTGAGGGATATTGTTATTACTCTAAAGGTTTTAGATGGGAGTAACAATTATGTTTTGTTTAAGATTGGACTTGGTGACGTTATGCTGAGCTCTGTTTATGTGCAGGTTTCTGGGCATCATATTCGGGTCTACGTTGGTGTTATGGCTTTATGTTAGCTTTAGGGTCATTATGGCCACAGTTGGGTTAAGACTGCATTTGTGGACGTTAGGGGAATGCTCGCCTTACTGGTAGGTTTCTGGATGGGTTTTAGGCTCTACATTGGTTTTATCGGTCAATGATAGCTCTAGGGTCATTATGGCCACAGTTGGGTAATTATCGTCACGATAACGGTTAGTCTTCTTAGGGTAAGGATTTGTGTTTAGATTTAGCGTGAGGGCTATTGTCATTAGTCTAAAGGTTTAAGCTTGGAGTAACAATTATGTTTAGTTTAGGATTGCGCTTGGGGACGTTATGCTGACAGCTTTGATAATATGCAGGTTTCTGGGCATCATATTCGTGTCTACGTTGGTATTATGGGTCTATGTTAGCTTTAGGGTCATATGGCCACAGTTGGTGAAGATTGCATTTGTGGGCGTTAGGGGAATGCCCGTTTTATGGCTAGGTTTTGGACCGTGTTTTAGGGTCTACGTTTGTATTAAGGTTTCTGTTAGCTTTAGGGTCATTATGGCCACAGTTGGGTGAAGACTGCATTTGTAGACGTTAGGGGAATGCTTGCCTTACCGGTAGGTTTCTGGATGGGTTTTAGGCTCTACATTGGTTTTATCGGTCAATGATAGCTCTAGGGTCATTATGGCCACAGTTGGGTAATTACCGTCAAGATAACGGTTAGTCTTCTTAGGGTAAGGATTTGTGTTTAGATTTAGCGTGAGGGCTATTGGCATTAGTCTAAGGGTTTAAGGTTGGAGAACAATTATGTTTAGTTTAGGATTACGCTTGGGGACGTTATGCTGACAGCTTTGATAATGTGCAGGTTTCTGGGCATCATATTCGTGTCTACTTTGGTGTTATGGGTTTATGTTAGCTTTAGGGTCATTATGGCCACAGTTGGGTGAAGACTGCCTTTGTGGACGTTAGGGGAATGCTCGCCTTACCGGTAGGTTTCTGGACAGGGTTTCAGGCTCTACATTGGTTTTATCAGTTAATGATAGCTCTAGGGTCATTATGGCCACAGTTGTAATTATCGTCAAGAAAATGGTTAAGGTTCTTAGGGTAGGGATTTGTGTATAGATTTAGCGTAACGGATATTGTCATTACTCTAAAGGATGAAGGTTGGAGTAACAATTATGATTAGTTTAAGATTGCTCTTAGGGACGTTATTCTGACAGCTCGGCTTATGTGCAGGTTTCTGGGCATCATATTCGGGTCTACGTTAGTGTTCTGGGTTTATGTCAGCTTTAGGGTCATTATGGCCACAGTTGGGTGAAGATTGCATCTTTGGACTTTAGGGGAATGCTCGCCTTACGGGTAGGTTTCTGGACAGGGTTTTAGGGTCTACATTGGTGTTAAGGGTCTATGTTAGCTCTAGGGTCATTATGGCCACAGTTGTAATTATCGTCAAGAAAATGGTTAGGATTCTTAGGGTAAGGATTTGTGTTTAGATTTAGCGTGAAGGCTATTGGCCTTTGACTAAAGGTTTAAGGTTGGAGTAACAATTATGATTAGTTTAGGATTGCGCTTGGGGACGTTATGCTGAGAGCTCTGTTTATATGCAGGTTTCTGAGCATCATATTCGTGTCTACGTTGGTGTTATGGCTTTATGTTAGCTTTAGGGTCATTATGGCCACAGTTGGGTGAAGACTGCATTTGTAGACGTTAGGGGAATGCTTGCCTTACCGGTAGGTTTCTGGATGGGTTTTAGGCTCTACATTGGTTTTATCGGTCAATGCTAGCTCTAGGGTCATTATGGCCACAGTTGGGTAATTACCGTCAAGATAACGGTTAGGCTTCTTAGGGTAAGGATTTGTGTTTAGATTTAGCGTGAGGGCTATTGTCATTACTCTAAAGGTTTAGAGTTAAAGTAACAGTTATGATTAGTTTAAGATAGCGCTTAGGGACATTAGGCTTAGAGCTCGGCTTATGTGCAGGTTTCTGGTCCTCGTATTAAGGTCTACGTTGGGTTCTGGGTTTATTTAGCTCTAGGGTCATTATGGCCACAGTTGGGTAATTATCGTCATGATAACGGTTACGCGTCTTAGGGAAAAGATTTGTGTTTAGATTTAGCATGAGGGCTATTGGCATTAGTCTAAAGGTTTACAGTTGCAGTAACAGTTATGTTTAGATGAAGATTGCGCTTAGGGATATTATGCTGACAGCTTTGATAATGTGCAGGTTTCTGGGCATCATATTCGTGTCTACTTTGGTGTTATGGGTTTATGTTAGCTTTAGGGTCATATGGCCACAGTTGGTGAAGATTGCATTTGTGGACGTTAGGGGAATGCCCGTTTTATGGCTAGGTTTTGGACCGTGTTTTAGGGTCTACGTTTGTATTAAGGGTTTCTGTTAGCTTTAGGGTCATTATGGCCACAGTTGGGTGAAGACTGCATTTGTAGACGTTAGGGGAATGCTTGACTTACCGGTAGGTTTCTGGATGGGTTTTAGGCTCTACATTGGTTTTATCGGTCAATGCTAGCTCTAGGGTCATTATGGCCACAGTTGGGTAATTACCGTCAAGATAACGGTTAGGCTTCTTAGGGTAAGGATTTGTGTTTAGATTTAGCGTGAGGTATATTGTCATTACTCTAAAGGTTTAGAGGTAAAGTAACAGTTATGATTAGTTTAAGATAGCGCTTAAGGACATTAGGCTTAGAGCTCGGCTTATGTGCAGGTTTCTGGGCCTCGTGTTAAGGTCTACGTTGGGTTCTGGGTTTATTTAGCTCTAGGGTCATAATGGCCACAGTTGGGTAATTATCGTCATGATAACGGTTAGTCTTCTTAGGGTAAGGATTTGTGTTTAGATTTAGCGTGAGGGCTGTTGTCATTAGTCTAAAGGTTTAAGCTTGGAGTAACAATTATGTTTAGTTTAGGATTGCGCTTGGGGACGTTATGCTGACAGCTTTGATAATGTGCAGGTTTCTGGGCATCATATTCGTGCCTACGTTGGTATTATGGGTTTCTGTTAGCTTTAGGGTCATATGGCCACAGTTGGTGAAGATTGCATTTGTGGACGTTAGGGGAATGCCCGTTTTATGGCTAGGTTTTGGACCGTGTTTTAGGGTCTACGTTTGTATTAAGGGTTTCTGTTAGCTTTAGGGTCATTATGGCCACAGTTGGGTGAAGACTGCATTTGTAGACGTTAGGGGAATGCTTGCCTTACCGGTAGGTTTCTGGATGGGTTTTAGGCTCTACATTGGTTTTATCGGTCAATGCTAGCTCTAGGGTCATTATGGCCACAGTTGGGTAATTATCGTCAAGATAACGGTTAGGCTTCTTAGGGTAAGGATTTGTGTTTAGATTTAGCGTGAGGGATATTGTCATTACTCTAAAGGTTTAGAGGTAAAGTAACAGTTATGATTAGTTTAAGATAGCGCTTAGGGACATTAGGCTTAGAGCTTGGCTTATGTGCAGGTTTCTGGGCCTCGTGTTAAGGTCTACGTTGGGTTCTGGGTTTATTTAGCTCTAGGGTCATAATGGCCACAGTTGGGTAATTACCGTCAAGATAACGGTTAGGCTTCTTAGGGTAAGGATTTGTGTTTAGATTTAGCGTGAGGGCTATTGTCATTAGTCTAAGGGTTTAAGGTTGGAGAACAGTTATGTTTAGTTTAGGATTGCGCTTGGGGACGTTATGCTGACAGCTTTGATAATGTGCAGGTTTCTGGGCATCATATTCGTGTCTACTTTGGTGTTATGGGTTTCTGTTAGCTTTAGGGTCATATGGCCACAGTTGGGTGAAGACTGCCTTTGTGGACGTTAGGGGAATGCTCGCCTTACCGGTAGGTTTCTGGACAGGGTTTCAGGCTCTACATTGGTTTTATCAGTTAATGATAGCTCTAGGGTCATTATGGCCACAGTTGTAATTATCGTCAAGAAAATGGTAAGGTTCTTAGGGTAGGGATTTCTGTTTAGATTTAGCGTAACGGATATTGTCATTACTCTAAAGGATGAAGGCTGGAGTAACAATTATGATTAGTTTAAGATTGCTCTTAGGGACGTTATTCTGACAGCTCGGCTTATGTGCAGGTTTCTGGGCATCATATTCGGGTCTACGTTAGTGTTCTGGGTTTATGTCAGCTTTAGGGTCATTATGGCCACAGTTGGGTGAAGATTGCATCTTTGGACTTTAGGGGAATGCTCGCCTTACTGGTAGGTTTCTGGACAGGGTTTTAGGGTCTACATTGGTGTTAAGGGTCTATGTTAGCTCTAGGGTCATTATGGCCACAGTTGTAATTATCGTCAAGAAAATGGTTAGGATTCTTAGGGTAAGGATTTCTGTTTAGATTTAGCGTGAAGGCTATTGGCATTAGACTAAAGGTTTAAGGTTGGAGTAACAATTATGATTAGTTTAGGATTGCGCTTGGGGACGTTATGCTGACAGCTTTGATAATATGCAGGTTTCTGGGCATCATATTCGTGTCTACGTTGGTATTATGGGTTTCTGTTAGCTTTAGGGTCATATGGCCACAGTTGGTGAAGATTGCATTTGTGGGCGTTAGGGGAATGCCCGTTTTATGGCTAGGTTTTGGACCGTGTTTTAGGGTCTACGTTTGTATTAAGGTTTCTGTTAGCTTTAGGGTCATTATGGCCACAGTTGGGTGAAGACTGCATTTGTAGACGTTAGGGGAATGCTTGCCTTACCGGTAGGTTTCTGGATGGGTTTTAGGCTCTACATTGGTTTTATCGGTCAATGATAGCTCTAGGGTCATTATGGCCACAGTTGGGTAATTACCGTCAAGATAACGGTTAGTCTTCTTAGGGTAAGGATTTGTGTTTAGATTTAGCGTGAGGGCTATTGTCATTAGTCTAAGGGTTTAAGGTTGGAGAACAATTATGTTTAGTTTAGGATTACGCTTGGGGACGTTATGCTGACAGCTTTGATAATGTGCAGGTTTCTGGGCATCATATTCGTGTCTACTTTGGTGTTATGGGTTTATGTTAGCTTTAGGGTCATTATGGCCACAGTTGGGTGAAGACTGCCTTTGTGGACGTTAGGGGAATGCTCGCCTTACCGGTAGGTTTCTGGACAGGGTTTCAGGCTCTACATTGGTTTTATCAGTTAATGATAGCTCTAGGGTCATTATGGCCACAGTTGTAATTATCGTCAAGAAAATGGTTAAGGTTCTTAGGGTAGGGATTTGTGTATAGATTTAGCGTAACGGATATTGTCATTACTCTAAAGGATGAAGGTTGGAGTAACAATTATGATTAGTTTAAGATTGCTCTTAGGGACGTTATTCTGACAGCTCGGCTTATGTGCAGGTTTCTGGGCATCATATTCGGGTCTACGTTAGTGTTCTGGGTTTATGTCAGCTTTAGGGTCATTATGGCCACAGTTGGGTGAAGATTGCATCTTTGGACTTTAGGGGAATGCTCGCCTTACGGGTAGGTTTCTGGACAGGGTTTTAGGGTCTACATTGGTGTTAAGGGTCTATGTTAGCTCTAGGGTCATTATGGCCACAGTTGGGTAATTATCGTCAAGATAACTGTTAGGCTTCTTAGGGTAAGGATTTGTGTTTAGATTTAGCGTGAGGGATATTGTCATTACTCTAAAGGTTTAGAGTTAAAGTAACAGTTATGATTAGTTTAAGATAGCGCTTAGGGACATTAGGCTTAGAGCTCGGCTTATGTGCAGGTTTCTGGTCCTCGTATTAAGGTCTACGTTGGGTTCTGGGTTTATTTAGCTCTAGGGTCATTATGGCCACAGTTGGGTAATTATCGTCATGATAACGGTTACGCGTCTTAGGGAAAAGATTTGTGTTTAGATTTAGCATGAGGGCTATTGGCATTAGTCTAAAGGTTTAGGGTTGGAGTAACAGTTATGTTTAGATGAAGATTGCGCTTAGGGATATTATGCTGACAGCTTTGATAATGTGCAGGTTTCTGGGCATCATATTCGTGTCTACGTTGGTGTTATGGGTTTCTGTTAGCTTTAGGGTCATACGGCCACAGTTGGTGAAGATTGCATTTGTGGACGTTAGGGGAATGCCCGTTTTATGGCTAGGTTTTGGACCGTGTTTTAGGGTCTACGTTTGTATTAAGGGTTTCTGTTAGCTTTAGGGTCATTATGGCCACAGTTGGGTGAAGACTGCATTTGTAGACGTTAGGGGAATGCTTGCCTTACCGGTAGGTTTCTGGATGGGTTTTAGGCTCTACATTGGTTTTATCGGTCAATGCTAGCTCTAGGGTCATTATGGCCACAGTTGGGTAATTACCGTCAAGATAACGGTTAGGCTTCTTAGGGTAAGGATTTGTGTTTAGATTTAGCGTGAGGTATATTGTCATTACTCTAAAGGTTTAGAGGTAAAGTAACAGTTATGATTAGTTTAAGATAGCGCTTAGGGACATTAGGCTTAGAGCTTGGCTTATGTGCAGGTTTCTGGGCCTCGTGTTAAGGTCTACGTTGGGTTCTGGGTTTATTTAGATCTAGGGTCATAATGGCCACAGTTGGGTAATTATCGTCATGATAACGGTTACGCGTCTTAGGGAAAAGATTTGTGTTTAGATTTAGCGTGAGGGATATTGTTATTACTCTAAAGGTTTTAGATGGGAGTAACAATTATGTTTTGTTTAAGATTGGACTTGGTGACGTTATGCTGAGCTCTGTTTATGTGCAGGTTTCTGGGCATCATATTCGGGTCTACGTTGGTGTTATGGCTTTATGTTAGCTTTAGGGTCATTATGGCCACAGTTGGGTTAAGACTGCATTTGTGGACGTTAGGGGAATGCTCGCCTTACTGGTAGGTTTCTGGATGGGTTTTAGGCTCTACATTGGTTTTATCGGTCAATGATAGCTCTAGGGTCATTATGGCCACAGTTGGGTAATTATCGTCACGATAACGGTTAGTCTTCTTAGGGTAAGGATTTGTGTTTAGATTTAGCGTGAGGGCTATTGTCATTAGTCTAAAGGTTTAAGCTTGGAGTAACAATTATGTTTAGTTTAGGATTGCGCTTGGGGACGTTATGCTGACAGCTTTGATAATATGCAGGTTTCTGGGCATCATATTCGTGTCTACGTTGGTATTATGGGTTTCTGTTAGCTTTAGGGTCATATGGCCACAGTTGGTGAAGATTGCATTTGTGGGCGTTAGGGGAATGCCCGTTTTATGGCTAGGTTTTGGACCGTGTTTTAGGGTCTACGTTTGTATTAAGGTTTCTGTTAGCTTTAGGGTCATTATGGCCACAGTTGGGTGAAGACTGCATTTGTAGACGTTAGGGGAATGCTTGCCTTACCGGTAGGTTTCTGGATGGGTTTTAGGCTCTACATTGGTTTTATCGGTCAATGATAGCTCTAGGGTCATTATGGCCACAGTTGGGTAATTACCGTCAAGATAACGGTTAGTCTTCTTAGGGTAAGGATTTGTGTTTAGATTTAGCGTGAGGGCTATTGGCATTAGTCTAAGGGTTTAAGGTTGGAGAACAATTATGTTTAGTTTAGGATTACGCTTGGGGACGTTATGCTGACAGCTTTGATAATGTGCAGGTTTCTGGGCATCATATTCGTGTCTACTTTGGTGTTATGGGTTTATGTTAGCTTTAGGGTCATTATGGCCACAGTTGGGTGAAGACTGCCTTTGTGGACGTTAGGGGAATGCTCGCCTTACCGGTAGGTTTCTGGACAGGGTTTCAGGCTCTACATTGGTTTTATCAGTTAATGATAGCTCTAGGGTCATTATGGCCACAGTTGTAATTATCGTCAAGAAAATGGTTAAGGTTCTTAGGGTAGGGATTTGTGTATAGATTTAGCGTAACGGATATTGTCATTACTCTAAAGGATGAAGGTTGGAGTAACAATTATGATTAGTTTAAGATTGCTCTTAGGGACGTTATTCTGACAGCTCGGCTTATGTGCAGGTTTCTGGGCATCATATTCGGGTCTACGTTAGTGTTCTGGGTTTATGTCAGCTTTAGGGTCATTATGGCCACAGTTGGGTGAAGATTGCATCTTTGGACTTTAGGGGAATGCTCGCCTTACGGGTAGGTTTCTGGACAGGGTTTTAGGGTCTACATTGGTGTTAAGGGTCTATGTTAGCTCTAGGGTCATTATGGCCACAGTTGTAATTATCGTCAAGAAAATGGTTAGGATTCTTAGGGTAAGGATTTGTGTTTAGATTTAGCGTGAAGGCTATTGGCCTTTGACTAAAGGTTTAAGGTTGGAGTAACAATTATGATTAGTTTAGGATTGCGCTTGGGGACGTTATGCTGAGAGCTCTGTTTATATGCAGGTTTCTGAGCATCATATTCGTGTCTACGTTGGTGTTATGGCTTTATGTTAGCTTTAGGGTCATTATGGCCACAGTTGGGTGAAGACTGCATTTGTAGACGTTAGGGGAATGCTTGCCTTACCGGTAGGTTTCTGGATGGGTTTTAGGCTCTACATTGGTTTTATCGGTCAATGCTAGCTCTAGGGTCATTATGGCCACAGTTGGGTAATTACCGTCAAGATAACGGTTAGGCTTCTTAGGGTAAGGATTTGTGTTTAGATTTAGCGTGAGGGCTATTGTCATTACTCTAAAGGTTTAGAGTTAAAGTAACAGTTATGATTAGTTTAAGATAGCGCTTAGGGACATTAGGCTTAGAGCTCGGCTTATGTGCAGGTTTCTGGTCCTCGTATTAAGGTCTACGTTGGGTTCTGGGTTTATTTAGCTCTAGGGTCATTATGGCCACAGTTGGGTAATTATCGTCATGATAACGGTTACGCGTCTTAGGGAAAAGATTTGTGTTTAGATTTAGCATGAGGGCTATTGGCATTAGTCTAAAGGTTTACAGTTGCAGTAACAGTTATGTTTAGATGAAGATTGCGCTTAGGGATATTATGCTGACAGCTTTGATAATGTGCAGGTTTCTGGGCATCATATTCGTGTCTACTTTGGTGTTATGGGTTTATGTTAGCTTTAGGGTCATATGGCCACAGTTGGTGAAGATTGCATTTGTGGACGTTAGGGGAATGCCCGTTTTATGGCTAGGTTTTGGACCGTGTTTTAGGGTCTACGTTTGTATTAAGGGTTTCTGTTAGCTTTAGGGTCATTATGGCCACAGTTGGGTGAAGACTGCATTTGTAGACGTTAGGGGAATGCTTGACTTACCGGTAGGTTTCTGGATGGGTTTTAGGCTCTACATTGGTTTTATCGGTCAATGCTAGCTCTAGGGTCATTATGGCCACAGTTGGGTAATTACCGTCAAGATAACGGTTAGGCTTCTTAGGGTAAGGATTTGTGTTTAGATTTAGCGTGAGGTATATTGTCATTACTCTAAAGGTTTAGAGGTAAAGTAACAGTTATGATTAGTTTAAGATAGCGCTTAAGGACATTAGGCTTAGAGCTCGGCTTATGTGCAGGTTTCTGGGCCTCGTGTTAAGGTCTACGTTGGGTTCTGGGTTTATTTAGCTCTAGGGTCATAATGGCCACAGTTGGGTAATTATCGTCATGATAACGGTTAGTCTTCTTAGGGTAAGGATTTGTGTTTAGATTTAGCGTGAGGGCTGTTGTCATTAGTCTAAAGGTTTAAGCTTGGAGTAACAATTATGTTTAGTTTAGGATTGCGCTTGGGGACGTTATGCTGACAGCTTTGATAATGTGCAGGTTTCTGGGCATCATATTCGTGCCTACGTTGGTATTATGGGTTTCTGTTAGCTTTAGGGTCATATGGCCACAGTTGGTGAAGATTGCATTTGTGGACGTTAGGGGAATGCCCGTTTTATGGCTAGGTTTTGGACCGTGTTTTAGGGTCTACGTTTGTATTAAGGGTTTCTGTTAGCTTTAGGGTCATTATGGCCACAGTTGGGTGAAGACTGCATTTGTAGACGTTAGGGGAATGCTTGCCTTACCGGTAGGTTTCTGGATGGGTTTTAGGCTCTACATTGGTTTTATCGGTCAATGCTAGCTCTAGGGTCATTATGGCCACAGTTGGGTAATTATCGTCAAGATAACGGTTAGGCTTCTTAGGGTAAGGATTTGTGTTTAGATTTAGCGTGAGGGATATTGTCATTACTCTAAAGGTTTAGAGGTAAAGTAACAGTTATGATTAGTTTAAGATAGCGCTTAGGGACATTAGGCTTAGAGCTTGGCTTATGTGCAGGTTTCTGGGCCTCGTGTTAAGGTCTACGTTGGGTTCTGGGTTTATTTAGCTCTAGGGTCATAATGGCCACAGTTGGGTAATTACCGTCAAGATAACGGTTAGGCTTCTTAGGGTAAGGATTTGTGTTTAGATTTAGCGTGAGGGCTATTGTCATTAGTCTAAGGGTTTAAGGTTGGAGAACAGTTATGTTTAGTTTAGGATTGCGCTTGGGGACGTTATGCTGACAGCTTTGATAATGTGCAGGTTTCTGGGCATCATATTCGTGTCTACTTTGGTGTTATGGGTTTCTGTTAGCTTTAGGGTCATATGGCCACAGTTGGGTGAAGACTGCCTTTGTGGACGTTAGGGGAATGCTCGCCTTACCGGTAGGTTTCTGGACAGGGTTTCAGGCTCTACATTGGTTTTATCAGTTAATGATAGCTCTAGGGTCATTATGGCCACAGTTGTAATTATCGTCAAGAAAATGGTAAGGTTCTTAGGGTAGGGATTTCTGTTTAGATTTAGCGTAACGGATATTGTCATTACTCTAAAGGATGAAGGCTGGAGTAACAATTATGATTAGTTTAAGATTGCTCTTAGGGACGTTATTCTGACAGCTCGGCTTATGTGCAGGTTTCTGGGCATCATATTCGGGTCTACGTTAGTGTTCTGGGTTTATGTCAGCTTTAGGGTCATTATGGCCACAGTTGGGTGAAGATTGCATCTTTGGACTTTAGGGGAATGCTCGCCTTACTGGTAGGTTTCTGGACAGGGTTTTAGGGTCTACATTGGTGTTAAGGGTCTATGTTAGCTCTAGGGTCATTATGGCCACAGTTGTAATTATCGTCAAGAAAATGGTTAGGATTCTTAGGGTAAGGATTTCTGTTTAGATTTAGCGTGAAGGCTATTGGCATTAGACTAAAGGTTTAAGGTTGGAGTAACAATTATGATTAGTTTAGGATTGCGCTTGGGGACGTTATGCTGAGAGCTCTGTTTATATGCAGGTTTCTGAGCATCATATTCGTGTCTACGTTGGTGTTATGGCTTTATGTTAGCTTTAGGGTCATTATGGCCACAGTTGGGTGAAGACTGCATTTGTAGACGTTAGGGGAATGCTTGCCTTACCGGTAGGTTTCTGGATGGGTTTTAGGCTCTACATTGGTTTTATCGGTCAATGCTAGCTCTAGGGTCATTATGGCCACAGTTGGGTAATTACCGTCAAGATAACGGTTAGGCTTCTTAGGGTAAGGATTTGTGTTTAGATTTAGCGTGAGGGATATTGTCATTAGTCTAAAGGTTTAGAGTTAAAGTAACAGTTATGATTAGTTTAAGATAGCGCTTAGGGACATTAGGCTTAGAGCTCGGCTTATGTGCAGGTTTCTGGTCCTCGTATTAAGGTCTACGTTGGGTTCTGGGTTTATTTAGCTCTAGGGTCATTATGGCCACAGTTGGGTAATTATCGTCATGATAACGGTTACGCGTCTTAGGGAAAAGATTTGTGTTTAGATTTAGCATGAGGGCTATTGGCATTAGTCTAAAGGTTTACAGTTGCAGTAACAGTTATGTTTAGATGAAGATTGCGCTTAGGGATATTATGCTGACAGCTTTGATAATGTGCAGGTTTCTGGGCATCATATTCGTGTCTACTTTGGTGTTATGGCTTTCTGTTAGCTTTAGGGTCATATGGCCACAGTTGGTGAAGATTGCATTTGTGGACGTTAGGGGAATGCCCGTTTTATGGCTAGGTTTTGGACCGTGTTTTAGGGTCTACGTTTGTATTAAGGGTTTCTGTTAGCTTTAGGGTCATTATGGCCACAGTTGGGTGAAGACTGCATTTGTAGACGTTAGGGGAATGCTTGACTTACCGGTAGGTTTCTGGATGGGTTTTAGGCTCTACATTGGTTTTATCGGTCAATGCTAGCTCTAGGGTCATTATGGCCACAGTTGGGTAATTACCGTCAAGATAACGGTTAGGCTTCTTAGGGTAAGGATTTGTGTTTAGATTTAGCGTGAGGTATATTGTCATTACTCTAAAGGTTTAGAGGTAAAGTAACAGTTATGATTAGTTTAAGATAGCGCTTAGGGACATTAGGCTTAGAGCTCGGCTTATGTGCAGGTTTCTGGGCCTCGTGTTAAGGTCTACGTTGGGTTCTGGGTTTATTTAGCTCTAGGGTCATAATGGCCACAGTTGGGTAATTATCGTCATGATAACGGTTAGTCTTCTTAGGGTAAGGATTTGTGTTTAGATTTAGCGTGAGGGCTGTTGTCATTAGTCTAAAGGTTTAAGCTTGGAGTAACAATTATGTTTAGTTTAGGATTGCGCTTGGGGACGTTATGCTGACAGCTTTGATAATGTGCAGGTTTCTGGGCATCATATTCGTGCCTACGTTGGTATTATGGGTTTCTGTTAGCTTTAGGGTCATTATGGCCACAGTTGGGTGAAGACTGCATTTGTAGACGTTAGGGGAATGCTTGCCTTACCGGTAGGTTTCTGGATGGGTTTTAGGCTCTACATTGGTTTTATCGGTCAATGCTAGCTCTAGGGTCATTATGGCCACAGTTGGGTAATTATCGTCAAGATAACGGTTAGGCTTCTTAGGGTAAGGATTTGTGTTTAGATTTAGCGTGAGGGATATTGTCATTACTCTAAAGGTTTAGAGGTAAAGTAACAGTTATGATTAGTTTAAGATAGCGCTTAGGGACATTAGGCTTAGAGCTTGGCTTATGTGCAGGTTTCTGGGCCTCGTGTTAAGGTCTACGTTGGGTTCTGGGTTTATTTAGCTCTAGGGTCATAATGGCCACAGTTGGGTAATTACCGTCAAGATAACGGTTAGGCTTCTTAGGGTAAGGATTTGTGTTTAGATTTAGCGTGAGGGCTATTGTCATTAGTCTAAGGGTTTAAGGTTGGAGAACAATTATGTTTAGGATTGCGCTTGGGGACGTTATGCTGACAGCTTTGATAATGTGCAGGTTTCTGGGCATCATATTCGTGTCTACTTTGGTGTTATGGGTTTCTGTTAGCTTTAGGGTCATTATGGCCACAGTTGGGTGAAGACTGCCTTTGTGGACGTTAGGGGAATGCTCGCCTTACCGGTAGGTTTCTGGACAGGGTTTCAGGCTCTACATTGGTTTTATCAGTTAATGATAGCTCTAGGGTCATTATGGCCACAGTTGTAATTATCGTCAAGAAAATGGTAAGGTTCTTAGGGTAGGGATTTGTGTTTAGATTTAGCGTAACGGATATTGTCATTACTCTAAAGGATGAAGGCTGGAGTAACAATTATGATTAGTTTAAGATTGCTCTTAGGGACGTTATTCTGACAGCTCGGCTTATGTGCAGGTTTCTGGGCATCATATTCGGGTCTACGTTAGTGTTCTGGGTTTATGTCAGCTTTAGGGTCATTATGGCCACAGTTGGGTGAAGATTGCATCTTTGGACTTTAGGGGAATGCTCGCCTTACGGGTAGGTTTCTGGACAGGGTTTTAGGGTCTACAGTGGTGTTAAGGGTCTATGTTAGCTCTAGGGTCATTATGGCCACAGTTGTAATTATCGTCAAGAAAATGGTTAGGCTTCTTAGGGTAAGGATTTGTGTTTAGATTTAGCGTGAAGGCTATTGGCATTAGACTAAAGGTTTAAGGTTGGAGTAACAATTATGATTAGTTTAGGATTGCGCTTGGGGACGTTATGCTGAGAGCTCTGTTTATATGCAGGTTTCTGAGCATCATATTCGTGTCTACGTTGGTGTTATGGCTTTATGTTAGCTTTAGGGTCATTATGGCCACAGTTGGGTGAAGACTGCATTTGTAGACGTTAGGGGAATGCTTGCCTTACCGGTAGGTTTCTGGATGGGTTTTAGGCTCTACATTGGTTTTATCGGTCAATGATAGCTCTAGGGTCATTATGGCCACAGTTGGGTAAATACCGTCAAGATAACGGTTAGGCTTCTTAGGGTAAGGATTTGTGTTTAGATTTAGCGTGAGGGCTATTGTCATTAGTCTAAAGGTTTAGAGGTAAAGTAACAGTTATGATTAGTTTAAGATAGCGCTTAGGGACATTAGGCTTAGAGCTCGGCTTATGTGCAGGTTTCTGGTCCTCGTATTAAGGTCTACGTTGGGTTCTGGGTTTATTTAGCTCTAGGGTCATTATGGCCACAGTTGGGTAATTATCGTCATGATAACGGTTACGCGTCTTAGGGAAAAGATTTGTGTTTAGATTTAGCATGAGGGCTATTGGCATTAGTCTAAAGGTTTAGGGTTGGAGTAACAGTTATGTTTAGATGAAGATTGCGCTTAGGGATATTATGCTGACAGCTTTGATAATGTGCAGGTTTCTGGGCATCATATTCGTGTCTACGTTGGTGTTATGGGTTTCTGTTAGCTTTAGGGTCATACGGCCACAGTTGGTGAAGATTGCATTTGTGGACGTTAGGGGAATGCCCGTTTTATGGCTAGGTTTTGGACCGTGTTTTAGGGTCTACGTTTGTATTAAGGGTTTCTGTTAGCTTTAGGGTCATTATGGCCACAGTTGGGTGAAGACTGCATTTGTAGACGTTAGGGGAATGCTTGACTTACCGGTAGGTTTCTGGATGGGTTTTAGGCTCCACATTGGTTTTATCGGTCAATGATAGCTCTAGGGTCATTATGGCCACAGTTGGGTAATTACCGTCAAGATAACGGTTAGGCTTCTTAGGGTAAGGATTTGTGTTTAGATTTAGCGTGAGGTATATTGTCATTACTCTAAAGGTTTAGAGGTAAAGTAACAGTTATGATTAGTTTAAGATAGCGCTTAGGGACATTAGGCTTAGAGCTCGGCTTATGTGTAGGTTTCTGGGCCTCTTGTTAAGGTCTACGTTGGGTTCTGGGTTTATTTAGCTCTAGGGTCATAATGGCCACAGTTGGGTAATTATCGTCATGATAACGGTTAGTCTTCTTAGGGTAAGGATTTGTGTTTAGATTTAGCGTGAGGGCTGTTGTCATTAGTCTAAAGGTTTAAGCTTGGAGTAACAATTATGTTTAGTTTAGGATTGCGCTTGGGGACGTTATGCTGACAGCTTTGATAATGTGCAGGTTTCTGGGCATCATATTCGTGCCTACGTTGGTATTATGGGTTTCTGTTAGCTTTAGGGTCATATGGCCACAGTTGGTGAAGATTGCATTTGTGGGCGTTAGGGGAATGCCCGTTTTATGGCTTGGTTTTGGACCGTGTTTTAGGGTCTACGTTTGTATTAAGGGTTTCTGTTAGCTTTAGGGTCATTATGGCCACAGTTGGGTGAAGACTGCCTTTGTGGACGTTAGGGGAATGCTCGCCTTACCGGTAGGTTTCTGGACAGGGTTTCAGGCTCTACATTGGTTTTATCAGTTAATGATAGCTCTAGGGTCATTATGGCCACAGTTGTAATTATCGTCAAGAAAATGGTAAGGTTCTTAGGGTAGGGATTTGTGTTTAGATTTAGCGTAACGGATATTGTCATTACTCTAAAGGATGAAGGTTGGAGTAACAATTATGATTAGTTTAAGATTGCTCTTAGGGACGTTATTCTGACAGCTCGGCTTATGTGCAGGTTTCTGGGCATCATATTCGGGTCTACGTTAGTGTTCTGGGTTTATGTCAGCTTTAGGGTCATTATGGCCACAGTTGGGTGAAGATTGCATCTTTGGACTTTAGGGGAATGCTCGCCTTACGGGTAGGTTTCTGGACAGGGTTTTTGGGTCTACATTGGTGTTAAGGGTCTATGTTAGCTCTAGGGTCATTATGGCCACAGTTGTAATTATCGTCAAGAAAATGGTTAGGCTTCTTAGGGTAAGGATTTGTGTTTAGATTTAGCGTGAAGGCTATTGGCATTAGACTAAAGGTTTAAGGTTGGAGTAACAATTATGATTAGTTTAGGATTGCGCTTGGGGACGTTATGCTGAGAGCTCTGTTTATATGCAGGTTTCTGAGCATCATATTCGTGTCTACGTTGGTGTTATGGCTTTATGTTAGCTTTAGGGTCATTATGGCCACAGTTGGGTGAAGACTGCATTTGTAGACGTTAGGGGAATGCTTGCCTTACCGGTAGGTTTCTGGATGGGTTTTAGGCTCTACATTGGTTTTATCGGTCAATGCTAGCTCTAGGGTCATAATGGCCACAGTTGGGTAATTACCGTCAAGATAACGGTTAGGCTTCTTAGGGTAAGGATTTGTGTTTAGATTTAGCGTGAGGGCTATTGTCATTAGTCTAAGGGTTTAAGGTTGGAGAACAATTATGTTTAGTTTAGGATTGCGCTTGGGGACGTTATGCTGACAGCTTTGATAATGTGCAGGTTTCTGGGCATCATATTCGTGTCTACTTTGGTGTTATGGGTTTCTGTTAGCTTTAGGGTCATTATGGCCACAGTTGGGTGAAGACTGCCTTTGTGGACGTTAGGGGAATGCTCGCCTTACCGGTAGGTTTCTGGACAGGGTTTCAGGCTCTACATTGGTTTTATCAGTTAATGATAGCTCTAGGGTCATTATGGCCACAGTTGTAATTATCGTCAAGAAAATGGTAAGGTTCTTAGGGTAGGGATTTGTGTTTAGATTTAGCGTAACGGATATTGTCATTACTCTAAAGGATGAAGGCTGGAGTAACAATTATGATTAGTTTAAGATTGCTCTTAGGGACGTTATTCTGACAGCTCGGCTTATGTGCAGGTTTCTGGGCATCATATTCGGGTCTACGTTAGTGTTCTGGGTTTATGTCAGCTTTAGGGTCATTATGGCCACAGTTGGGTGAAGATTGCATCTTTGGACTTTAGGGGAATGCTCGCCTTACGGGTAGGTTTCTGGACAGGGTTTTAGGGTCTACAGTGGTGTTAAGGGTCTATGTTAGCTCTAGGGTCATTATGGCCACAGCTGTAATTATCGTCAAGAAAATGGTTAGGATTCTTAGGGTAAGGATTTCTGTTTAGATTTAGCGTGAAGGCTATTGGCATTAGACTAAAGGTTTAAGGTTGGAGTAACAATTATGATTAGTTTAGGATTGCGCTTGGGGACGTTATGCTGAGAGCTCTGTTTATATTCAGGTTTCTGAGCATCATATTCGTGTCTACGTTGGTGTTATGGCTTTATGTTAGCTTTAGGGTCATTATGGCCACAGTTGGGTGAAGACTGCATTTGTAGACGTTAGGGGAATGCTTGCCTTACCGGTAGGTTTCTGGATGGGTTTTAGGCTCTACATTGGTTTTATCGGTCAATGATAGCTCTAGGGTCATTATGGCCACAGTTGGGTAATTACCGTCAAGATAACGGTTAGGCTTCTTAGGGTAAGGATTTGTGTTTAGATTTAGCGTGAGGGCTATTGTCATTAGTCTAAGGGTTTAAGGTTGGAGAACAATTATGTTTAGTTTAGGATTGCGCTTGGGGACGTTATGCTGACAGCTTTGATAATGTGCAGGTTTCTGGGCATCATATTCGTGTCTACTTTGGTGTTATGGGTTTATGTTAGCTTTAGGGTCATATGGCCACAGTTGGTGAAGATTGCATTTGTGGACGTTAGGGGAATGCCCGTTTTATGGCTAGGTTTTGGACCGTGTTTTAGGGTCTACGTTTGTATTAAGGGTTTCTGTTAGCTTTAGGGTCATTATGGCCACAGTTGGGTGAAGACTGCATTTGTAGACGTTAGGGGAATGCTTGCCTTACCGGTAGGTTTCTGGATGGGTTTTAGGCTCTACATTGGTTTTATCGGTCAATGCTAGCTCTAGGGTCATTATGGCCACAGTTGGGTAATTATCGTCAAGATAACGGTTAGGCTTCTTAGGGTAAGGATTTGTGTTTAGATTTAGCGTGAGGGATATTGTCATTACTCTAAAGGTTTAGAGTTAAAGTAACAGTTATGATTAGTTTAAGATAGCGCTTAGGGACATTAGGCTTAGAGCTTGGCTTATGTGCAGGTTTCTGGGCCTCGTGTTAAGGTCTACGTTGGGTTCTGGGTTTATTTAGCTCTAGGGTCATAATGGCCACAGTTGGGTAATTACCGTCAAGATAACGGTTAGGCTTCTTAGGGTAAGGATTTGTGTTTAGATTTAGCGTGAGGGCTATTGTCATTAGTCTAAGGGTTTAAGGTTGGATTACAATTATGTTTAGTTTAGGATTGCGCTTGGGGACGTTATGCTGACAGCTTTGATAATGTGCAGGTTTCTGGGCATCATATTCGTGTCTACTTTGGTGTTATGGGTTTCTGTTAGCTTTAGGGTCATTATGGCCACAGTTGGGTGAAGACTGCCTTTGTGGACGTTAGGGGAATGCTCGCCTTACCGGTAGGTTTCTGGACAGGGTTTCAGGCTCTACATTGGTTTTATCAGTTAATGATAGCTCTAGGGTCATTATGGCCACAGTTGTAATTATCGTCAAGAAAATGGTAAGGTTCTTAGGGTAGGGATTTGTGTTTAGATTTAGCGTAACGGATATTGTCATTACTCTAAAGGATGAAGGTTGGAGTAACAATTATGATTAGTTTAAGATTGCTCTTAGGGACGTTATTCTGACAGCTCGGCTTATGTGCAGGTTTCTGGGCATCATATTCGGGTCTACGTTAGTGTTCTGGGTTTATGTCAGCTTTAGGGTCATTATGGCCACAGTTGGGTGAAGATTGCATCTTTGGACTTTAGGGGAATGCTCGCCTTACGGGTAGGTTTCTGGACAGGGTTTTAGGGTCTACATTGGTGTTAAGGGTCTATGTTAGCTCTAGGGTCATTATGGCCACAGTTGTAATTATCGTCAAGAAAATGGTTAGGATTCTTAGGGTAAGGATTTGTGTTTAGATTTAGCGTGAAGGCTATTGGCATTAGACTAAAGGTTTAAGGTTGGAGTAACAATTATGATTAGTTTAGGATTGCGCTTGGGGACGTTATGCTGAGAGCTCTGTTTATATGCAGGTTTCTGAGCATCATATTCGTGTCTACGTTGGTGTTATGGCTTTATGTTAGCTTTAGGGTCATTATGGCCACAGTTGGGTGAAGACTGCATTTGTAGACGTTAGGGGAATGCTTGCCTTACCGGTAGGTTTCTGGATGGGTTTTAGGCTCTACATTGGTTTTATCGGTCAATGCTAGCTCTAGGGTCATAATGGCCACAGTTGGGTAATTACCGTCAAGATAACGGTTAGGCTTCTTAGGGTAAGGATTTGTGTTTAGATTTAGCGTGAGGGCTATTGTCATTAGTCTAAGGGTTTAAGGTTGGAGAACAATTATGTTTAGTTTAGGATTGCGCTTGGGGACGTTATGCTGACAGCTTTGATAATGTGCAGGTTTCTGGGCATCATATTCGTGTCTACTTTGGTGTTATGGGTTTCTGTTAGCTTTAGGGTCATTATGGCCACAGTTGGGTGAAGACTGCCTTTGTGGACGTTAGGGGAATGCTCGCCTTACCGGTAGGTTTCTGGACAGGGTTTCAGGCTCTACATTGGTTTTATCAGTTAATGATAGCTCTAGGGTCATTATGGCCACAGTTGTAATTATCGTCAAGAAAATGGTAAGGTTCTTAGGGTAGGGATTTGTGTTTAGATTTAGCGTAACGGATATTGTCATTACTCTAAAGGATGAAGGTTGGAGTAACAATTATGATTAGTTTAAGATTGCTCTTAGGGACGTTATTCTGACAGCTCGGCTTATGTGCAGGTTTCTGGGCATCATATTCGGGTCTACGTTAGTGTTCTGGGTTTATGTCAGCTTTAGGATCATTATGGCCACAGTTGGGTGAAGATTGCATCTTTGGACTTTAGGGGAATGCTCGCCTTACGGGTAGGTTTCTGGACAGGGTTTTAGGGTCTACATTGGTGTTAAGGGTCTATGTTAGCTCTAGGGTCATTATGGCCACAGTTGTAATTATCGTCAAGAAAATGGTTAGGATTCTTAGGGTAAGGATTTGTGTTTAGATTTAGCGTGAAGGCTATTGGCATTAGACTAAAGATTTAAGGTTGGAGTAACAATTATGATTAGTTTAGGATTGCGCTTGGGGACGTTATGCTGAGAGCTCTGTTTATATGCAGGTTTCTGAGCATCATATTCGTGTCTACGTTGGTGTTATGGCTTTATGTTAGCTTTAGGGTCATTATGGCCACAGTTGGGTGAAGACTGCATTTGTAGACGTTAGGGGAATGCTTGCCTTACCGGTAGGTTTCTGGATGGGTTTTAGGCTCTACATAGGTTTTATCGGTCAATGATAGCTCTAGGGTCATTATGGCCACAGTTGGGTAATTACCGTCAAGATAACGGTTAGGCTTCTTAGGGTAAGGATTTGTGTTTAGATTTAGCGTGAGGGCTATTGTCATTAGTCTAAGGGTTTAAGGTTGGAGAACAATTATGTTTAGTTTAGGATTGCGCTTGGGGACGTTATGCTGACAGCTTTGATAATGTGCAGGTTTCTGGGCATCATATTCGTGTCTACTTTGGTGTTATGGGTTTATGTTAGCTTTAGGGTCATATGGCCACAGTTGGTGAAGATTGCATTTGTGGACGTTAGGGGAATGCCCGTTTTATGGCTAGGTTTTGGACCGTGTTTTAGGGTCTACGTTTGTATTAAGGGTTTCTGTTAGCTTTAGGGTCATTATGGCCACAGTTGGGTGAAGACTGCATTTGTAGACGTTAGGGGAATGCTTGCCTTACCGGTAGGTTTCTGGATGGGTTTTAGGCTCTACATTGGTTTTATCGGTCAATGCTAGCTCTAGGGTCATTATGGCCACAGTTGGGTAATTATCGTCAAGATAACGGTTAGGCTTCTTAGGGTAAGGATTTGTGTTTAGATTTAGCGTGAGGGATATTGTCATTACTCTAAAGGTTTAGAGGTAAAGTAACAGTTATGATTAGTTTAAGATAGCGCTTAGGGACATTAGGCTTAGAGCTTGGCTTATGTGCAGGTTTCTGGGCCTCGTGTTAAGGTCTACGTTGGGTTCTGGGTTTATTTAGCTCTAGGGTCATAATGGCCACAGTTGGGTAATTACCGTCAAGATAACGGTTAGGCTTCTTAGGGTAAGGATTTGTGTTTAGATTTAGCGTGAGGGCTATTGTCATTAGTCTAAGGGTTTAAGGTTGGAGAACAATTATGTTTAGTTTAGGATTGCGCTTGGGGACGTTATGCTGACAGCTTTGATAATGTGCAGGTTTCTGGGCATCATATTCGTGTCTACTTTGGTGTTATGGGTTTCTGTTAGCTTTAGGGTCATTATGGCCACAGTTGGGTGAAGACTGCCTTTGTGGACGTTAGGGGAATGCTCGCCTTACCGGTAGGTTTCTGGACAGGGTTTCAGGCTCTACATTGGTTTTATCAGTTAATGATAGCTCTAGGGTCATTATGGCCACAGTTGTAATTATCGTCAAGAAAATGGTAAGGTTCTTAGGGTAGGGATTTGTGTTTAGATTTAGCGTAACGGATATTGTCATTACTCTAAAGGATGAAGGTTGGAGTAACAATTATGATTAGTTTAAGATTGCTCTTAGGGACGTTATTCTGACAGCTCGGCTTATGTGCAGGTTTCTGGGCATCATATTCGGGTCTACGTTAGTGTTCTGGGTTTATGTCAGCTTTAGGGTCATTATGGCCACAGTTGGGTGAAGATTGCATCTTTGGACTTTAGGGGAATGCTCGCCTTACGGGTAGGTTTCTGGACAGGGTTTTAGGGTCTACATTGGTGTTAAGGCTCTATGTTAGCTCTAGGGTCATTATGGCCACAGTTGTAATTATCGTCAAGAAAATGGTTAGGATTCTTAGGGTAAGGATTTGTGTTTAGATTTAGCGTGAAGGCTATTGGCATTAGACTAAAGGTTTAAGGTTGGAGTAACAATTATGATTAGTTTAGGATTGCGCTTGGGGACGTTATGCTGAGAGCTCTGTTTATATGCAGGTTTCTGAGCATCATATTCGTGTCTACGTTGGTGTTATGGCTTTATGTTAGCTTTAGGGTCATTATGGCCACAGTTGGGTGAAGACTGCATTTGTAGACGTTAGGGGAATGCTTGCCTTACCGGTAGGTTTCTGGATGGGTTTCAGGCTCTACATTGGTTTTATCGGTCAATGCTAGCTCTAGGGTCATTATGGCCACAGTTGGGTAATTACCGTCAAGATAACGGTTAGGCTTCTTAGGGTAAGGATTTGTGTTTAGATTTAGCGTGAGGGCTATTGTCATTAGTCTAAGGGTTTAAGGTTGGAGAACAATTATGTTTAGTTTAGGATTGCGCTTGGGGACGTTATGCTGACAGCTTTGATAATGTGCAGGTTTCTGGGCATCATATTCGTGTCTACTTTGGTGTTATGGGTTTCTGTTAGCTTTAGGGTCATTATGGCCACAGTTGGGTGAAGACTGCCTTTGTGGACGTTAGGGGAATGCTCGCCTTACGGGTAGGTTTCTGGACAGGGTTTCAGGCTCTACATTGGTTTTATCAGTTAATGATAGCTCTAGGGTCATTATGGCCACAGTTGTAATTATCGTCAAGAAAATGGTAAGGTTCTTAGGGTAGGGATTTGTGTTTAGATTTAGCGTAACGGATATTGTCATTACTCTAAAGGATGAAGGTTGGAGTAACAATTATGATTAGTTTAAGATTGCTCTTAGGGACGTTATTCTGACAGCTCGGCTTATGTGCAGGTTTCTGGGCATCATATTCGGGTCTACGTTAGTGTTCTGGGTTTATGTCAGCTTTAGGATCATTATGGCCACAGTTGGGTGAAGATTGCATCTTTGGACTTTAGGGGAATGCTCGCCTTACGGGTAGGTTTCTGGACAGGGTTTTAGGGTCTACATTGGTGTTAAGGGTCTATGTTAGCTCTAGGGTCATTATGGCCACAGTTGTAATTATCGTCAAGAAAATGGTTAGGATTCTTAGGGTAAGGATTTGTGTTTAGATTTAGCGTGAAGGCTATTGGCATTAGACTAAAGATTTAAGGTTGGAGTAACAATTATGATTAGTTTAGGATTGCGCTTGGGGACGTTATGCTGAGAGCTCTGTTTATATGCAGGTTTCTGAGCATCATATTCGTGTCTACGTTGGTGTTATGGCTTTATGTTAGCTTTAGGGTCATTATGGCCACAGTTGGGTGAAGACTGCATTTGTAGACGTTAGGGGAATGCTTGCCTTACCGGTAGGTTTCTGGATGGGTTTTAGGCTCTACATTGGTTTTATCGGTCAATGATAGCTCTAGGGTCATTATGGCCACAGTTGGGTAATTACCGTCAAGATAACGGTTAGGCTTCTTAGGGTAAGGATTTGTGTTTAGATTTAGCGTGAGGGCTATTGTCATTAGTCTAAGGGTTTAAGGTTGGAGAACAATTATGTTTAGTTTAGGATTGCGCTTGGGGACGTTATGCTGACAGCTTTGATAATGTGCAGGTTTCTGGGCATCATATTCGTGTCTACTTTGGTGTTATGGGTTTATGTTAGCTTTAGGGTCATATGGCCACAGTTGGTGAAGATTGCATTTGTGGACGTTAGGGGAATGCCCGTTTTATGGCTAGGTTTTGGACCGTGTTTTAGGGTCTACGTTTGTATTAAGGGTTTCTGTTAGCTTTAGGGTCATTATGGCCACAGTTGGGTGAAGACTGCATTTGTAGACGTTAGGGGAATGCTTGCCTTACCGGTAGGTTTCTGGATGGGTTTTAGGCTCTACATTGGTTTTATCGGTCAATGCTAGCTCTAGGGTCATTATGGCCACAGTTGGGTAATTATCGTCAAGATAACGGTTAGGCTTCTTAGGGTAAGGATTTGTGTTTAGATTTAGCGTGAGGGATATTGTCATTACTCTAAAGGTTTAGAGGTAAAGTAACAGTTATGATTAGTTTAAGATAGCGCTTAGGGACATTAGGCTTAGAGCTTGGCTTATGTGCAGGTTTCTGGGCCTCGTGTTAAGGTCTACGTTGGGTTCTGGGTTTATTTAGCTCTAGGGTCATAATGGCCACAGTTGGGTAATTACCGTCAAGATAACGGTTAGGCTTCTTAGGGTAAGGATTTGTGTTTAGATTTAGCGTGAGGGCTATTGTCATTAGTCTAAGGGTTTAAGGTTGGAGAACAATTATGTTTAGTTTAGGATTGCGCTTGGGGACGTTATGCTGACAGCTTTGATAATGTGCAGGTTTCTGGGCATCATATTCGTGTCTACTTTGGTGTTATGGGTTTCTGTTAGCTTTAGGGTCATTATGGCCACAGTTGGGTGAAGACTGCCTTTGTGGACGTTAGGGGAATGCTCGCCTTACCGGTAGGTTTCTGGACAGGGTTTCAGGCTCTACATTGGTTTTATCAGTTAATGATAGCTCTAGGGTCATTATGGCCACAGTTGTAATTATCGTCAAGAAAATGGTAAGGTTCTTAGGGTAGGGATTTGTGTTTAGATTTAGCGTAACGGATATTGTCATTACTCTAAAGGATGAAGGTTGGAGTAACAATTATGATTAGTTTAAGATTGCTCTTAGGGACGTTATTCTGACAGCTCGGCTTATGTGCAGGTTTCTGGGCATCATATTCGGGTCTACGTTAGTGTTCTGGGTTTATGTCAGCTTTAGGGTCATTATGGCCACAGTTGGGTGAAGATTGCATCTTTGGACTTTAGGGGAATGCTCGCCTTACGGGTAGGTTTCTGGACAGGGTTTTAGGGTCTACATTGGTGTTAAGGCTCTATGTTAGCTCTAGGGTCATTATGGCCACAGTTGTAATTATCGTCAAGAAAATGGTTAGGATTCTTAGGGTAAGGATTTGTGTTTAGATTTAGCGTGAAGGCTATTGGCATTAGACTAAAGGTTTAAGGTTGGAGTAACAATTATGATTAGTTTAGGATTGCGCTTGGGGACGTTATGCTGAGAGCTCTGTTTATATTCAGGTTTCTGAGCATCATATTCGTGTCTACGTTGGTGTTATGGCTTTATGTTAGCTTTAGGGTCATTATGGCCACAGTTGGGTGAAGACTGCATTTGTAGACGTTAGGGGAATGCTTGCCTTACCGGTAGGTTTCTGGATGGGTTTTAGGCTCTACATTGGTTTTATCGGTCAATGCTAGCTCTAGGGTCATTATGGCCACAGTTGGGTAATTACCGTCAAGATAACGGTTAGGCTTCTTAGGGTAAGGATTTGTGTTTAGATTTAGCGTGAGGGCTATTGTCATTAGTCTAAGGGTTTAAGGTTGGAGAACAATTATGTTTAGTTTAGGATTGCGCTTGGGGACGTTATGCTGACAGCTTTGATAATGTGCAGGTTTCTGGGCATCATATTCGTGTCTACTTTGGTGTTATGGGTTTATGTTAGCTTTAGGGTCATTATGGCCACAGTTGGGTGAAGATTGCATTTTTGGACTTTAGGGGAATGCTCGCCTTACGGGTAGGTTTCTGGACAGGGTTTTAGGGTCTACAGTGGTGTTAAGGGTCTATGTTAGCTCTAGGGTCATTATGGCCACAGTTGTAATTATCGTCAAGAAAATGGTTAGGATTCTTAGGGTAAGGATTTCTGTTTAGATTTAGCGTGAAGGCTATTGGCATTAGACTAAAGGTTTAAGGTTGGAGTAACAATTATGATTAGTTTAGGATTGCGCTTGGGGACGTTATGCTGAGAGCTCTGTTTATATGCAGGTTTCTGAGCATCATATTCGTGTCTACGTTGGTGTTATGGCTTTATGTTAGCTTTAGGGTCATTATGGCCACAGTTGGGTGAAGACTGCATTTGTAGACGTTAGGGGAATGCTTGCCTTACCGGTAGGTTTCTGGATGGGTTGTAGGCTCTACATTGGTTTTATCGGTCAATGATAGCTCTAGGGTCATTATGGCCACAGTTGGGTAATTACCGTCAAGATAACGGTTAGGCTTCTTAGGGTAAGGATTTGTGTTTAGATTTAGCGTGAGGGCTATTGGCATTAGTCTAAGGGTTTAAGGTTGGAGAACAATTATGTTTAGTTTAGGATTGCGCTTGGGGACGTTATGCTGACAGCTCGGCTTATGTGCAGGTTTCTGGGCATCATATTCGTGTCTACTTTGGTGTTATGGGTTTATGTTAGCTTTAGGGTCATTATGGCCACAGTTGTGTGAAGACTGCATTTGTGGACTTTAGGGGAATGCTCGCCTTACGGGTAGGTTTCTGGACAGGGTTTTAGGGTCTACAGTGGTGTTAAGGGTCTATGTTAGCTCTAGGGTCATTATGGCCACAGTTGTAATTATCGTCAAGAAAATGGTTAGGATTCTTAGGGTAAGGATTTGTGTTTAGATTTAGCGTGAAGGCTATTGGCATTAGACTAAAGGTTTAAGGTTGGAGTAACAATTATGATTAGTTTAGGATTGCACTTGGGGACGTTATGCTGAGAGCTCTGTTTATATGCAGGTTTCTGAGCATCATATTCGTGTCTACGTTGGTGTTATGGCTTTATGTTAGCTTTAGGGTCATTATGGCCACAGTTGGGTGAAGACTGCATTTGTAGACGTTAGGGGAATGCTTGCCTTACCGGTAGGTTTCTGGATGGGTTTTAGGCTCTACATTGGTTTTATCGGTCAATGATAGCTCTAGGGTCATTATGGCCACAGTTGGGTAATTACCGTCAAGATAACGGTTAGGCTTCTTAGGGTAAGGATTTGTGTTTAGATTTAGCGTGAGGGCTATTGTCATTAGTCTAAGGGTTTAAGGTTGGAGAACAATTATGTTTAGTTTAGGATTGCGCTTGGGGACGTTATGCTGACAGCTTTGATAATGTGCAGGTTTCTGGGCATCATATTCGTGTCTACTTTGGTGTTATGGGTTTATGTTAGCTTTAGGGTCATATGGCCACAGTTGGTGAAGATTGCATTTGTGGGCGTTAGGGGAATGCCCGTTTTATGGCTAGGTTTTGGACCGTGTTTTAGGGTCTACGTTTGTATTAAGGGTTTCTGTTAGCTTTAGGGTCATTATGGCCACAGTTGGGTGAAGACTGCATTTGTAGACGTTAGGGGAATGCTTGCCTTACCGGTAGGTTTCTGGATGGGTTTTAGGCTCTACATTGGTTTTATCGGTCAATGCTAGCTCTAGGGTCATTATGGCCACAGTTGGGTAATTATCGTCAAGATAACGGTTAGGCTTCTTAGGGTAAGGATTTGTGTTTAGATTTAGCGTGAGGGATATTGTCATTACTCTAAAGGTTTAGAGGTAAAGTAACAGTTATGATTAGTTTAAGATAGCGCTTAGGGACATTAGGCTTAGAGCTTGGCTTATGTGCAGGTTTCTGGGCCTCGTGTTAAGGTCTACGTTGGGTTCTGGGTTTATTTAGCTCTAGGGTCATAATGGCCACAGTTGGGTAATTACCGTCAAGATAACGGTTAGGCTTCTTAGGGTAAGGATTTGTGTTTAGATTTAGCGTGAGGGCTATTGTCATTAGTCTAAGGGTTTAAGGTTGGAGAACAATTATGTTTAGTTTAGGATTGCGCTTGGGGACGTTATGCTGACAGCTTTGATAATGTGCAGGTTTCTGGGCATCATATTCGTGTCTACTTTGGTGTTATGGGTTTCTGTTAGCTTTAGGGTCATTATGGCCACAGTTGGGTGAAGACTGCCTTTGTGGACGTTAGGGGAATGCTCGCCTTACCGGTAGGTTTCTGGACAGGGTTTCAGGCTCTACATTGGTTTTATCAGTTAATGATAGCTCTAGGGTCATTATGGCCACAGTTGTAATTATCGTCAAGAAAATGGTAAGGTTCTTAGGGTAGGGATTTGTGTTTAGATTTAGCGTAACGGATATTGTCATTACTCTAAAGGATGAAGGTTGGAGTAACAATTATGATTAGTTTAAGATTGCTCTTAGGGACGTTATTCTGACAGCTCGGCTTATGTGCAGGTTTCTGGGCATCATATTCGGGTCTACGTTAGTGTTCTGGGTTTATGTCAGCTTTAGGGTCATTATGGCCACAGTTGGGTGAAGATTGCATCTTTGGACTTTAGGGGAATGCTCGCCTTACGGGTAGGTTTCTGGACAGGGTTTTAGGGTCTATATTGGTGTTAAGGGTCTATTTTAGCTCTAGGGTCATTATGGCCACAGTTGTAATTATCGTCAAGAAAATGGTTAGGATTCTTAGGGTAAGGATTTGTGTTTAGATTTAGCGTGAAGGCTATTGGCATTAGACTAAAGGTTTAAGGTTGGAGTAACAATTATGATTAGTTTAGGATTGCGCTTGGGGACGTTATGCTGAGAGCTCTGTTTATATTCAGGTTTCTGAGCATCATATTCGTGTCTACGTTGGTGTTATGGCTTTATGTTAGCTTTAGGGTCATTATGGCCACAGTTGGGTGAAGACTGCATTTGTAGACGTTAGGGGAATGCTTGCCTTACCGGTAGGTTTCTGGATGGGTTTTAGGCTCTACATTGGTTTTATCGGTCAATGCTAGCTCTAGGGTCATTATGGCCACAGTTGGGTAATTACCGTCAAGATAACGGTTAGGCTTCTTAGGGTAAGGATTTGTGTTTAGATTTAGCGTGAGGGCTATTGTCATTAGTCTAAGGGTTTAAGGTTGGAGAACAATTATGTTTAGTTTAGGATTGCGCTTGGGGACGTTATGCTGACAGCTTTGATAATGTGCAGGTTTCTGGGCATCATATTCGTGTCTACTTTGGTGTTATGGGTTTCTGTTAGCTTTAGGGTCATTATGGCCACAGTTGGGTGAAGACTGCATTTGTGGACTTTAGGGGAATGCTCGCCTTACGGGTAGGTTTCTGGACAGGGTTTTAGGGTCTACAGTGGTGTTAAGGGTCTATGTTAGCTCTAGGGTCATTATGGCCACAGTTGTAATTATCGTCAAGAAAATGGTTAGGATTCTTAGGGTAAGGATTTGTGTTTAGATTTAGCGTGAAGGCTATTGGCATTAGACTAAAGGTTTAAGGTTGGAGTAACAATTATGATTAGTTTAGGATTGCGCTTGGGGACGTTATGCTGAGAGCTCTGTTTATATGCAGGTTTCTGAGCATCATATTCGTGTCTACGTTGGTGTTATGGCTTTATGTTAGCTTTAGGGTCATTATGGCCACAGTTGGGTGAAGACTGCATTTGTAGACGTTAGGGGAATGCTTGCCTTACCGGTAGGTTTCTGGATGGGTTTTAGGCTCTACATTGGTTTTATCGGTCAATGCTAGCTCTAGGGTCATTATGGCCACAGTTGGGTAATTACCGTCAAGATAACGGTTAGGCTTCTTAGGGTAAGGATTTGTGTTTAGATTTAGCGTGAGGGATATTGTCATTACTCTAAAGGTTTAGAGGTAAAGTAACAGTTATGATTAGTTTAAGATAGCGCTTAGGGACATTAGGCTTAGAGCTTGGCTTATGTGCAGGTTTCTGGGCCTCGTGTTAAGGTCTACGTTGGGTTCTGGGTTTATTTAGCTCTAGGGTCATAATGGCCACAGTTGGGTAATTACCGTCAAGATAACGGTTAGGCTTCTTAGGGTAAGGATTTGTGTTTAGATTTAGCGTGAGGGCTATTGTCATTAGTCTAAGGGTTTAAGGTTGGAGAACAATTATGTTTAGTTTAGGATTGCGCTTGGGGACGTTATGCTGACAGCTTTGATAATGTGCAGGTTTCTGGGCATCATATTCGTGTCTACTTTGGTGTTATGGGTTTATGTTAGCTTTAGGGTCATTATGGCCACAGTTGTGTGAAGACTGCATTTGTGGACTTTAGGGGAATGCTCGCCTTACGGGTAGGTTTCTGGACAGGGTTTTAGGGTCTACAGTGGTGTTAAGGGTCTATGTTAGCTCTAGGGTCATTATGGCCACAGTTGTAATTATCGTCAAGAAAATGGTTAGGATTCTTAGGGTAAGGATTTGTGTTTAGATTTAGCGTGAAGGCTATTGGCATTAGACTAAAGGTTTAAGGTTGGAGTAACAATTATGATTAGTTTAGGATTGCACTTGGGGACGTTATGCTGAGAGCTCTGTTTATATGCAGGTTTCTGAGCATCATATTCGTGTCTACGTTGGTGTTATGGCTTTATGTTAGCTTTAGGGTCATTATGGCCACAGTTGTGTGAAGACTGCATTTGTAGACGTTAGGGGAATGCTTGCCTTACCGGTAGGTTTCTGGATGGGTTTTAGGCTCTACATTGGTTTTATCGGTCAATGATAGCTCTAGGGTCATTATGGCCACAGTTGGGTAATTACCGTCAAGATAACGGTTAGGCTTCTTAGGGTAAGGATTTGTGTTTAGATTTAGCGTGAGGGCTATTGTCATTAGTCTAAGGGTTTAAGGTTGGAGAACAATTATGTTTAGTTTAGGATTGCGCTTGGGGACGTTATGCTGACAGCTTTGATAATGTGCAGGTTTCTGGGCATCATATTCGTGTCTACTTTGGTGTTATGGGTTTCTGTTAGCTTTAGGGTCATTATGGCCACAGTTGGGTGAAGACTGCCTTTGTGGACGTTAGGGGAATGCTCACCTTACCGGTAGGTTTCTGGACAGGGTTTCAGGCTCTACATTGGTTTTATCAGTTAATGATAGCTCTAGGGACATTATGGCCACAGTTGTAATTATCGTCAAGAAAATGGTAAGGTTCTTAGGGTAGGGATTTGTGTTTAGATTTAGCGTAACGGATATTGTCATTACTCTAAAGGATGAAGGTTGGAGTAACAATTATGATTAGTTTAAGATTGCTCTTAGGGACGTTATTCTGACAGCTCGGCTTATGTGCAGGTTTCTGGGCATCATATTCGGGTCTACGTTAGTGTTCTGGGTTTATGTCAGCTTTAGGATCATTATGGCCACAGTTGGGTGAAGATTGCATCTTTGGACTTTAGGGGAATGCTCGCCTTACGGGTAGGTTTCTGGACAGGGTTTTAGGGTCTACATTGGTGTTAAGGGTCTATGTTAGCTCTAGGGTCATTATGGCCACAGTTGTAATTATCGTCAAGAAAATGGTTAGGATTCTTAGGGTAAGGATTTGTGTTTAGATTTAGCGTGAAGGCTATTGGCATTAGACTAAAGATTTAAGGTTGGAGTAACAATTATGATTAGTTTAGGATTGCGCTTGGGGACGTTATGCTGAGAGCTCTGTTTATATGCAGGTTTCTGAGCATCATATTCGTGTCTACGTTGGTGTTATGGCTTTATGTTAGCTTTAGGGTCATTATGGCCACAGTTGGGTGAAGACTGCATTTGTAGACGTTAGGGGAATGCTTGCCTTACCGGTAGGTTTCTGGATGGGTTTTAGGCTCTACATTGGTTTTATCGGTCAATGATAGCTCTAGGGTCATTATGGCCACAGTTGGGTAATTACCGTCAAGATAACGGTTAGGCTTCTTAGGGTAAGGATTTGTGTTTAGATTTAGCGTGAGGGCTATTGTCATTAGTCTAAGGGTTTAAGGTTGGAGAACAATTATGTTTAGTTTAGGATTGCGCTTGGGGACGTTATGCTGACAGCTTTGATAATGTGCAGGTTTCTGGGCATCATATTCGTGTCTACTTTGGTGTTATGGGTTTATGTTAGCTTTAGGGTCATATGGCCACAGTTGGTGAAGATTGCATTTGTGGACGTTAGGGGAATGCCCGTTTTATGGCTAGGTTTTGGACCGTGTTTTAGGGTCTACGTTTGTATTAAGGGTTTCTGTTAGCTTTAGGGTCATTATGGCCACAGTTGGGTGAAGACTGCATTTGTAGACGTTAGGGGAATGCTTGCCTTACCGGTAGGTTTCTGGATGGGTTTTAGGCTCTACATTGGTTTTATCGGTCAATGCTAGCTCTAGGGTCATTATGGCCACAGTTGGGTAATTATCGTCAAGATAACGGTTAGGCTTCTTAGGGTAAGGATTTGTGTTTAGATTTAGCGTGAGGGATATTGTCATTACTCTAAAGGTTTAGAGGTAAAGTAACAGTTATGATTAGTTTAAGATAGCGCTTAGGGACATTAGGCTTAGAGCTTGGCTTATGTGCAGGTTTCTGGGCCTCGTGTTAAGGTCTACGTTGGGTTCTGGGTTTATTTAGCTCTAGGGTCATAATGGCCACAGTTGGGTAATTACCGTCAAGATAACGGTTAGGCTTCTTAGGGTAAGGATTTGTGTTTAGATTTAGCGTGAGGGCTATTGTCATTAGTCTAAGGGTTTAAGGTTGGAGAACAATTATGTTTAGTTTAGGATTGCGCTTGGGGACGTTATGCTGACAGCTTTGATAATGTGCAGGTTTCTGGGCATCATATTCGTGTCTACTTTGGTGTTATGGGTTTCTGTTAGCTTTAGGGTCATTATGGCCACAGTTGGGTGAAGACTGCCTTTGTGGACGTTAGGGGAATGCTCGCCTTACCGGTAGGTTTCTGGACAGGGTTTCAGGCTCTACATTGGTTTTATCAGTTAATGATAGCTCTAGGGTCATTATGGCCACAGTTGTAATTATCGTCAAGAAAATGGTAAGGTTCTTAGGGTAGGGATTTGTGTTTAGATTTAGCGTAACGGATATTGTCATTACTCTAAAGGATGAAGGTTGGAGTAACAATTATGATTAGTTTAAGATTGCTCTTAGGGACGTTATTCTGACAGCTCGGCTTATGTGCAGGTTTCTGGGCATCATATTCGGGTCTACGTTAGTGTTCTGGGTTTATGTCAGCTTTAGGGTCATTATGGCCACAGTTGGGTGAAGATTGCATCTTTGGACTTTAGGGGAATGCTCGCCTTACGGGTAGGTTTCTGGACAGGGTTTTAGGGTCTACATTGGTGTTAAGGCTCTATGTTAGCTCTAGGGTCATTATGGCCACAGTTGTAATTATCGTCAAGAAAATGGTTAGGATTCTTAGGGTAAGGATTTGTGTTTAGATTTAGCGTGAAGGCTATTGGCATTAGACTAAAGGTTTAAGGTTGGAGTAACAATTATGATTAGTTTAGGATTGCGCTTGGGGACGTTATGCTGAGAGCTCTGTTTATATGCAGGTTTCTGAGCATCATATTCGTGTCTACGTTGGTGTTATGGCTTTATGTTAGCTTTAGGGTCATTATGGCCACAGTTGGGTGAAGACTGCATTTGTAGACGTTAGGGGAATGCTTGCCTTACCGGTAGGTTTCTGGATGGGTTTCAGGCTCTACATTGGTTTTATCGGTCAATGCTAGCTCTAGGGTCATTATGGCCACAGTTGGGTAATTACCGTCAAGATAACGGTTAGGCTTCTTAGGGTAAGGATTTGTGTTTAGATTTAGCGTGAGGGATATTGTCATTACTCTAAAGGTTTAGAGGTAAAGTAACAGTTATGATTAGTTTAAGATAGCGATTAGGGACATTAGGCTTAGAGCTCGGCTTATGTGCAGGTTTATGGGCCTCGTGTTAAGGTCTACGTTGGGTTCTGGGTTTATTTAGCTCTAGGGTCATAATGGCCACAGTTGGGTAATTACCGTCAAGATAACGGTTAGGCTTCTTAGGGTAAGGATTTGTGTTTAGATTTAGCGTGAGGGCTATTGTCATTAGTCTAAGGGTTTAAGGTTGGAGAACAATTATGTTTAGTTTAGGATTGCGCTTGGGGACGTTATGCTGACAGCTTTGATAATGTGCAGGTTTCTGGGCATCATATTCGTGTCTACTTTGGTGTTATGGGTTTCTGTTAGCTTTAGGGTCATTATGGCCACAGTTGGGTGAAGACTGCCTTTGTGGACGTTAGGGGAATGCTCACCTTACCGGTAGGTTTCTGGACAGGGTTTCAGGCTCTACATTGGTTTTATCAGTTAATGATAGCTCTAGGGACATTATGGCCACAGTTGTAATTATCGTCAAGAAAATGGTAAGGTTCTTAGGGTAGGGATTTGTGTTTAGATTTAGCGTAACGGATATTGTCATTACTCTAAAGGATGAAGGTTGGAGTAACAATTATGATTAGTTTAAGATTGCTCTTAGGGACGTTATTCTGACAGCTCGGCTTATGTGCAGGTTTCTGGGCATCATATTCGGGTCTACGTTAGTGTTCTGGGTTTATGTCAGCTTTAGGATCATTATGGCCACAGTTGGGTGAAGATTGCATCTTTGGACTTTAGGGGAATGCTCGCCTTACGGGTAGGTTTCTGGACAGGGTTTTAGGGTCTACATTGGTGTTAAGGGTCTATGTTAGCTCTAGGGTCATTATGGCCACAGTTGTAATTATCGTCAAGAAAATGGTTAGGATTCTTAGGGTAAGGATTTGTGTTTAGATTTAGCGTGAAGGCTATTGGCATTAGACTAAAGGTTTAAGGTTGGAGTAACAATTATGATTAGTTTAGGATTGCGCTTGGGGACGTTATGCTGAGAGCTCTGTTTATATTCAGGTTTCTGAGCATCATATTCGTGTCTACGTTGGTGTTATGGCTTTATGTTAGCTTTAGGGTCATTATGGCCACAGTTGGGTGAAGACTGCATTTGTAGACGTTAGGGGAATGCTTGCCTTACCGGTAGGTTTCTGGATGGGTTTTAGGCTCTACATTGGTTTTATCGGTCAATGCTAGCTCTAGGGTCATTATGGCCACAGTTGGGTAATTACCGTCAAGATAACGGTTAGGCTTCTTAGGGTAAGGATTTGTGTTTAGATTTAGCGTGAGGGCTATTGTCATTAGTCTAAGGGTTTAAGGTTGGAGAACAATTATGTTTAGTTTAGGATTGCGCTTGGGGACGTTATGCTGACAGCTTTGATAATGTGCAGGTTTCTGGGCATCATATTCGTGTCTACTTTGGTGTTATGGGTTTATGTTAGCTTTAGGGTCATTATGGCCACAGTTGGGTGAAGATTGCATTTTTGGACTTTAGGGGAATGCTCGCCTTACGGGTAGGTTTCTGGACAGGGTTTTAGGGTCTACAGTGGTGTTAAGGGTCTATGTTAGCTCTAGGGTCATTATGGCCACAGTTGTAATTATCGTCAAGAAAATGGTTAGGATTCTTAGGGTAAGGATTTCTGTTTAGATTTAGCGTGAAGGCTATTGGCATTAGACTAAAGGTTTAAGGTTGGAGTAACAATTATGATTAGTTTAGGATTGCGCTTGGGGACGTTATGCTGAGAGCTCTGTTTATATGCAGGTTTCTGAGCATCATATTCGTGTCTACGTTGGTGTTATGGCTTTATGTTAGCTTTAGGGTCATTATGGCCACAGTTGGGTGAAGACTGCATTTGTAGACGTTAGGGGAATGCTTGCCTTACCGGTAGGTTTCTGGATGGGTTGTAGGCTCTACATTGGTTTTATCGGTCAATGATAGCTCTAGGGTCATTATGGCCACAGTTGGGTAATTACCGTCAAGATAACGGTTAGGCTTCTTAGGGTAAGGATTTGTGTTTAGATTTAGCGTGAGGGCTATTGGCATTAGTCTAAGGGTTTAAGGTTGGAGAACAATTATGTTTAGTTTAGGATTGCGCTTGGGGACGTTATGCTGACAGCTCGGCTTATGTGCAGGTTTCTGGGCATCATATTCGTGTCTACTTTGGTGTTATGGGTTTATGTTAGCTTTAGGGTCATTATGGCCACAGTTGTGTGAAGACTGCATTTGTGGACTTTAGGGGAATGCTCGCCTTACGGGTAGGTTTCTGGACAGGGTTTTAGGGTCTACAGTGGTGTTAAGGGTCTATGTTAGCTCTAGGGTCATTATGGCCACAGTTGTAATTATCGTCAAGAAAATGGTTAGGATTCTTAGGGTAAGGATTTGTGTTTAGATTTAGCGTGAAGGCTATTGGCATTAGACTAAAGGTTTAAGGTTGGAGTAACAATTATGATTAGTTTAGGATTGCACTTGGGGACGTTATGCTGAGAGCTCTGTTTATATGCAGGTTTCTGAGCATCATATTCGTGTCTACGTTGGTGTTATGGCTTTATGTTAGCTTTAGGGTCATTATGGCCACAGTTGGGTGAAGACTGCATTTGTAGACGTTAGGGGAATGCTTGCCTTACCGGTAGGTTTCTGGATGGGTTTTAGGCTCTACATTGGTTTTATCGGTCAATGATAGCTCTAGGGTCATTATGGCCACAGTTGGGTAATTACCGTCAAGATAACGGTTAGGCTTCTTAGGGTAAGGATTTGTGTTTAGATTTAGCGTGAGGGCTATTGTCATTAGTCTAAGGGTTTAAGGTTGGAGAACAATTATGTTTAGTTTAGGATTGCGCTTGGGGACGTTATGCTGACAGCTTTGATAATGTGCAGGTTTCTGGGCATCATATTCGTGTCTACTTTGGTGTTATGGGTTTATGTTAGCTTTAGGGTCATATGGCCACAGTTGGTGAAGATTGCATTTGTGGGCGTTAGGGGAATGCCCGTTTTATGGCTAGGTTTTGGACCGTGTTTTAGGGTCTACGTTTGTATTAAGGGTTTCTGTTAGCTTTAGGGTCATTATGGCCACAGTTGGGTGAAGACTGCATTTGTAGACGTTAGGGGAATGCTTGCCTTACCGGTAGGTTTCTGGATGGGTTTTAGGCTCTACATTGGTTTTATCGGTCAATGCTAGCTCTAGGGTCATTATGGCCACAGTTGGGTAATTACCGTCAAGATAACGGTTAGGCTTCTTAGGGTAAGGATTTGTGTTTAGATTTAGCGTGAGGGATATTGTCATTACTCTAAAGGTTTAGAGGTAAATAACAGTTATGATTAGTTTAAGATAGCGCTTAGGGACATTAGGCTTAGAGCTTGGCTTATGTGCAGGTTTCTGGGCCTCGTGTTAAGGTCTACGTTGGGTTCTGGGTTTATTTAGCTCTAGGGTCATAATGGCCACAGTTGGGTAATTACCGTCAAGATAACGGTTAGGCTTCTTAGGGTAAGGATTTGTGTTTAGATTTAGCGTGAGGGCTATTGTCATTAGTCTAAGGGTTTAAGGTTGGAGAACAATTATGTTTAGTTTAGGATTGCGCTTGGGGACGTTATGCTGACAGCTTTGATAATGTGCAGGTTTCTGGGCATCATATTCGTGTCTACTTTGGTGTTATGGGTTTCTGTTAGCTTTAGGGTCATTATGGCCACAGTTGGGTGAAGACTGCCTTTGTGGACGTTAGGGGAATGCTCGCCTTACCGGTAGGTTTCTGGACAGGGTTTCAGGCTCTACATTGGTTTTATCAGTTAATGATAGCTCTAGGGTCATTATGGCCACAGTTGTAATTATCGTCAAGAAAATGGTAAGGTTCTTAGGGTAGGGATTTGTGTTTAGATTTAGCGTAACGGATATTGTCATTACTCTAAAGGATGAAGGTTGGAGTAACAATTATGATTAGTTTAAGATTGCTCTTAGGGACGTTATTCTGACAGCTCGGCTTATGTGCAGGTTTCTGGGCATCATATTCGGGTCTACGTTAGTGTTCTGGGTTTATGTCAGCTTTAGGGTCATTATGGCCACAGTTGGGTGAAGATTGCATCTTTGGACTTTAGGGGAATGCTCGCCTTACGGGTAGGTTTCTGGACAGGGTTTTAGGGTCTATATTGGTGTTAAGGGTCTATTTTAGCTCTAGGGTCATTATGGCCACAGTTGTAATTATCGTCAAGAAAATGGTTAGGATTCTTAGGGTAAGGATTTGTGTTTAGATTTAGCGTGAAGGCTATTGGCATTAGACTAAAGGTTTAAGGTTGGAGTAACAATTATGATTAGTTTAGGATTGCGCTTGGGGACGTTATGCTGAGAGCTCTGTTTATATTCAGGTTTCTGAGCATCATATTCGTGTCTACGTTGGTGTTATGGCTTTATGTTAGCTTTAGGGTCATTATGGCCACAGTTGGGTGAAGACTGCATTTGTAGACGTTAGGGGAATGCTTGCCTTACCGGTAGGTTTCTGGATGGGTTTTAGGCTCTACATTGGTTTTATCGGTCAATGCTAGCTCTAGGGTCATTATGGCCACAGTTGGGTAATTACCGTCAAGATAACGGTTAGGCTTCTTAGGGTAAGGATTTGTGTTTAGATTTAGCGTGAGGGCTATTGTCATTAGTCTAAGGGTTTAAGGTTGGAGAACAATTATGTTTAGTTTAGGATTGCGCTTGGGGACGTTATGCTGACAGCTTTGATAATGTGCAGGTTTCTGGGCATCATATTCGTGTCTACTTTGGTGTTATGGGTTTATGTTAGCTTTAGGGTCATTATGGCCACAGTTGGGTGAAGATTGCATTTTTGGACTTTAGGGGAATGCTCGCCTTACGGGTAGGTTTCTGGACAGGGTTTTAGGGTCTACAGTGGTGTTAAGGGTCTATGTTAGCTCTAGGGTCATTATGGCCACAGTTGTAATTATCGTCAAGAAAATGGTTAGGATTCTTAGGGTAAGGATTTCTGTTTAGATTTAGCGTGAAGGCTATTGGCATTAGACTAAAGGTTTAAGGTTGGAGTAACAATTATGATTAGTTTAGGATTGCGCTTGGGGACGTTATGCTGAGAGCTCTGTTTATATGCAGGTTTCTGAGCATCATATTCGTGTCTACGTTGGTGTTATGGCTTTATGTTAGCTTTAGGGTCATTATGGCCACAGTTGGGTGAAGACTGCATTTGTAGACGTTAGGGGAATGCTTGCCTTACCGGTAGGTTTCTGGATGGGTTGTAGGCTCTACATTGGTTTTATCGGTCAATGATAGCTCTAGGGTCATTATGGCCACAGTTGGGTAATTACCGTCAAGATAACGGTTAGGCTTCTTAGGGTAAGGATTTGTGTTTAGATTTAGCGTGAGGGCTATTGGCATTAGTCTAAGGGTTTAAGGTTGGAGAACAATTATGTTTAGTTTAGGATTGCGCTTGGGGACGTTATGCTGACAGCTCGGCTTATGTGCAGGTTTCTGGGCATCATATTCGTGTCTACTTTGGTGTTATGGGTTTATGTTAGCTTTAGGGTCATTATGGCCACAGTTGTGTGAAGACTGCATTTGTGGACTTTAGGGGAATGCTCGCCTTACGGGTAGGTTTCTGGACAGGGTTTTAGGGTCTACAGTGGTGTTAAGGGTCTATGTTAGCTCTAGGGTCATTATGGCCACAGTTGTAATTATCGTCAAGAAAATGGTTAGGATTCTTAGGGTAAGGATTTGTGTTTAGATTTAGCGTGAAGGCTATTGGCATTAGACTAAAGGTTTAAGGTTGGAGTAACAATTATGATTAGTTTAGGATTGCACTTGGGGACGTTATGCTGAGAGCTCTGTTTATATGCAGGTTTCTGAGCATCATATTCGTGTCTACGTTGGTGTTATGGCTTTATGTTAGCTTTAGGGTCATTATGGCCACAGTTGGGTGAAGACTGCATTTGTAGACGTTAGGGGAATGCTTGCCTTACCGGTAGGTTTCTGGATGGGTTTTAGGCTCTACATTGGTTTTATCGGTCAATGATAGCTCTAGGGTCATTATGGCCACAGTTGGGTAATTACCGTCAAGATAACGGTTAGGCTTCTTAGGGTAAGGATTTGTGTTTAGATTTAGCGTGAGGGCTATTGTCATTAGTCTAAGGGTTTAAGGTTGGAGAACAATTATGTTTAGTTTAGGATTGCGCTTGGGGACGTTATGCTGACAGCTTTGATAATGTGCAGGTTTCTGGGCATCATATTCGTGTCTACTTTGGTGTTATGGGTTTATGTTAGCTTTAGGGTCATATGGCCACAGTTGGTGAAGATTGCATTTGTGGGCGTTAGGGGAATGCCCGTTTTATGGCTAGGTTTTGGACCGTGTTTTAGGGTCTACGTTTGTATTAAGGGTTTCTGTTAGCTTTAGGGTCATTATGGCCACAGTTGGGTGAAGACTGCATTTGTAGACGTTAGGGGAATGCTTGCCTTACCGGTAGGTTTCTGGATGGGTTTTAGGCTCTACATTGGTTTTATCGGTCAATGCTAGCTCTAGGGTCATTATGGCCACAGTTGGGTAATTACCGTCAAGATAACGGTTAGGCTTCTTAGGGTAAGGATTTGTGTTTAGATTTAGCGTGAGGGATATTGTCATTACTCTAAAGGTTTAGAGGTAAATAACAGTTATGATTAGTTTAAGATAGCGCTTAGGGACATTAGGCTTAGAGCTTGGCTTATGTGCAGGTTTCTGGGCCTCGTGTTAAGGTCTACGTTGGGTTCTGGGTTTATTTAGCTCTAGGGTCATAATGGCCACAGTTGGGTAATTACCGTCAAGATAACGGTTAGGCTTCTTAGGGTAAGGATTTGTGTTTAGATTTAGCGTGAGGGCTATTGTCATTAGTCTAAGGGTTTAAGGTTGGAGAACAATTATGTTTAGTTTAGGATTGCGCTTGGGGACGTTATGCTGACAGCTTTGATAATGTGCAGGTTTCTGGGCATCATATTCGTGTCTACTTTGGTGTTATGGGTTTCTGTTAGCTTTAGGGTCATTATGGCCACAGTTGGGTGAAGACTGCCTTTGTGGACGTTAGGGGAATGCTCGCCTTACCGGTAGGTTTCTGGACAGGGTTTCAGGCTCTACATTGGTTTTATCAGTTAATGATAGCTCTAGGGTCATTATGGCCACAGTTGTAATTATCGTCAAGAAAATGGTAAGGTTCTTAGGGTAGGGATTTGTGTTTAGATTTAGCGTAACGGATATTGTCATTACTCTAAAGGATGAAGGTTGGAGTAACAATTATGATTAGTTTAAGATTGCTCTTAGGGACGTTATTCTGACAGCTCGGCTTATGTGCAGGTTTCTGGGCATCATATTCGGGTCTACGTTAGTGTTCTGGGTTTATGTCAGCTTTAGGGTCATTATGGCCACAGTTGGGTGAAGATTGCATCTTTGGACTTTAGGGGAATGCTCGCCTTACGGGTAGGTTTCTGGACAGGGTTTTAGGGTCTATATTGGTGTTAAGGGTCTATTTTAGCTCTAGGGTCATTATGGCCACAGTTGTAATTATCGTCAAGAAAATGGTTAGGATTCTTAGGGTAAGGATTTGTGTTTAGATTTAGCGTGAAGGCTATTGGCATTAGACTAAAGGTTTAAGGTTGGAGTAACAATTATGATTAGTTTAGGATTGCGCTTGGGGACGTTATGCTGAGAGCTCTGTTTATATTCAGGTTTCTGAGCATCATATTCGTGTCTACGTTGGTGTTATGGCTTTATGTTAGCTTTAGGGTCATTATGGCCACAGTTGGGTGAAGACTGCATTTGTAGACGTTAGGGGAATGCTTGCCTTACCGGTAGGTTTCTGGATGGGTTTTAGGCTCTACATTGGTTTTATCGGTCAATGCTAGCTCTAGGGTCATTATGGCCACAGTTGGGTAATTACCGTCAAGATAACGGTTAGGCTTCTTAGGGTAAGGATTTGTGTTTAGATTTAGCGTGAGGGCTATTGTCATTAGTCTAAGGGTTTAAGGTTGGAGAACAATTATGTTTAGTTTAGGATTGCGCTTGGGGACGTTATGCTGACAGCTTTGATAATGTGCAGGTTTCTGGGCATCATATTCGTGTCTACTTTGGTGTTATGGGTTTCTGTTAGCTTTAGGGTCATTATGGCCACAGTTGGGTGAAGACTGCATTTGTGGACTTTAGGGGAATGCTCGCCTTACGGGTAGGTTTCTGGACAGGGTTTTAGGGTCTACAGTGGTGTTAAGGGTCTATGTTAGCTCTAGGGTCATTATGGCCACAGTTGTAATTATCGTCAAGAAAATGGTTAGGATTCTTAGGGTAAGGATTTGTGTTTAGATTTAGCGTGAAGGCTATTGGCATTAGACTAAAGGTTTAAGGTAGGAGTAACAATTATGATTAGTTTAGGATTGCGCTTGGGGACGTTATGCTGAGAGCTCTGTTTATATGCAGGTTTCTGAGCATCATATTCGTGTCTACGTTGGTGTTATGGCTTTATGTTAGCTTTAGGGTCATTATGGCCACAGTTGGGTGAAGACTGCATTTGTAGACGTTAGGGGAATGCTTGCCTTACCGGTAGGTTTCTGGATGGGTTTTAGGCTCTACATTGGTTTTATCGGTCAATGCTAGCTCTAGGGTCATTATGGCCACAGTTGGGTAATTACCGTCAAGATAACGGTTAGGCTTCTTAGGGTAAGGATTTGTGTTTAGATTTAGCGTGAGGGATATTGTCATTACTCTAAAGGTTTAGAGGTAAAGTAACAGTTATGATTAGTTTAAGATAGCGCTTAGGGACATTAGGCTTAGAGCTTGGCTTATGTGCAGGTTTCTGGGCCTCGTGTTAAGGTCTACGTTGGGTTCTGGGTTTATTTAGCTCTAGGGTCATAATGGCCACAGTTGGGTAATTACCGTCAAGATAACGGTTAGGCTTCTTAGGGTAAGGATTTGTGTTTAGATTTAGCGTGAGGGCTATTGTCATTAGTCTAAGGGTTTAAGGTTGGAGAACAATTATGTTTAGTTTAGGATTGCGCTTGGGGACGTTATGCTGACAGCTTTGATAATGTGCAGGTTTCTGGGCATCATATTCGTGTCTACTTTGGTGTTATGGGTTTATGTTAGCTTTAGGGTCATTATGGCCACAGTTGTGTGAAGACTGCATTTGTGGACTTTAGGGGAATGCTCGCCTTACGGGTAGGTTTCTGGACAGGGTTTTAGGGTCTACAGTGGTGTTAAGGGTCTATGTTAGCTCTAGGGTCATTATGGCCACAGTTGTAATTATCGTCAAGAAAATGGTTAGGATTCTTAGGGTAAGGATTTGTGTTTAGATTTAGCGTGAAGGCTATTGGCATTAGACTAAAGGTTTAAGGTTGGAGTAACAATTATGATTAGTTTAGGATTGCACTTGGGGACGTTATGCTGAGAGCTCTGTTTATATGCAGGTTTCTGAGCATCATATTCGTGTCTACGTTGGTGTTATGGCTTTATGTTAGCTTTAGGGTCATTATGGCCACAGTTGTGTGAAGACTGCATTTGTAGACGTTAGGGGAATGCTTGCCTTACCGGTAGGTTTCTGGATGGGTTTTAGGCTCTACATTGGTTTTATCGGTCAATGATAGCTCTAGGGTCATTATGGCCACAGTTGGGTAATTACCGTCAAGATAACGGTTAGGCTTCTTAGGGTAAGGATTTGTGTTTAGATTTAGCGTGAGGGCTATTGTCATTAGTCTAAGGGTTTAAGGTTGGAGAACAATTATGTTTAGTTTAGGATTGCGCTTGGGGACGTTATGCTGACAGCTTTGATAATGTGCAGGTTTCTGGGCATCATATTCGTGTCTACTTTGGTGTTATGGGTTTCTGTTAGCTTTAGGGTCATTATGGCCACAGTTGGGTGAAGACTGCCTTTGTGGACGTTAGGGGAATGCTCACCTTACCGGTAGGTTTCTGGACAGGGTTTCAGGCTCTACATTGGTTTTATCAGTTAATGATAGCTCTAGGGACATTATGGCCACAGTTGTAATTATCGTCAAGAAAATGGTAAGGTTCTTAGGGTAGGGATTTGTGTTTAGATTTAGCGTAACGGATATTGTCATTACTCTAAAGGATGAAGGTTGGAGTAACAATTATGATTAGTTTAAGATTGCTCTTAGGGACGTTATTCTGACAGCTCGGCTTATGTGCAGGTTTCTGGGCATCATATTCGGGTCTACGTTAGTGTTCTGGGTTTATGTCAGCTTTAGGATCATTATGGCCACAGTTGGGTGAAGATTGCATCTTTGGACTTTAGGGGAATGCTCGCCTTACGGGTAGGTTTCTGGACAGGGTTTTTGGGTCTACATTGGTGTTAAGGGTCTATGTTAGCTCTAGGGTCATTATGGCCACAGTTGTAATTATCGTCAAGAAAATGGTTAGGATTCTTAGGGTAAGGATTTGTGTTTAGATTTAGCGTGAAGGCTATTGGCATTAGACTAAAGATTTAAGGTTGGAGTAACAATTATGATTAGTTTAGGATTGCGCTTGGGGACGTTATGCTGAGAGCTCTGTTTATATGCAGGTTTCTGAGCATCATATTCGTGTCTACGTTGGTGTTATGGCTTTATGTTAGCTTTAGGGTCATTATGGCCACAGTTGGGTGAAGACTGCATTTGTAGACGTTAGGGGAATGCTTGCCTTACCGGTAGGTTTCTGGATGGGTTTTAGGCTCTACATTGGTTTTATCGGTCAATGATAGCTCTAGGGTCATTATGGCCACAGTTGGGTAATTACCGTCAAGATAACGGTTAGGCTTCTTAGGGTAAGGATTTGTGTTTAGATTTAGCGTGAGGGCTATTGTCATTAGTCTAAGGGTTTAAGGTTGGAGAACAATTATGTTTAGTTTAGGATTGCGCTTGGGGACGTTATGCTGACAGCTTTGATAATGTGCAGGTTTCTGGGCATCATATTCGTGTCTACTTTGGTGTTATGGGTTTATGTTAGCTTTAGGGTCATATGGCCACAGTTGGTGAAGATTGCATTTGTGGACGTTAGGGGAATGCCCGTTTTATGGCTAGGTTTTGGACCGTGTTTTAGGGTCTACGTTTGTATTAAGGGTTTCTGTTAGCTTTAGGGTCATTATGGCCACAGTTGGGTGAAGACTGCATTTGTAGACGTTAGGGGAATACTTGCCTTACCGGTAGGTTTCTGGATGGGTTTTAGGCTCTACATTGGTTTTATCGGTCAATGCTAGCTCTAGGGTCATTATGGCCACAGTTGGGTAATTATCGTCAAGATAACGGTTAGGCTTCTTAGGGTAAGGATTTGTGTTTAGATTTAGCGTGAGGGATATTGTCATTACTCTAAAGGTTTAGAGGTAAAGTAACAGTTATGATTAGTTTAAGATAGCGCTTAGGGACATTAGGCTTAGAGCTTGGCTTATGTGCAGGTTTCTGGGCCTCGTGTTAAGGTCTACGTTGGGTTCTGGGTTTATTTAGCTCTAGGGTCATAATGGCCACAGTTGGGTAATTACCGTCAAGATAACGGTTAGGCTTCTTAGGGTAAGGATTTGTGTTTAGATTTAGCGTGAGGGCTATTGTCATTAGTCTAAGGGTTTAAGGTTGGAGAACAATTATGTTTAGTTTAGGATTGCGCTTGGGGACGTTATGCTGACAGCTTTGATAATGTGCAGGTTTCTGGGCATCATATTCGTGTCTACTTTGGTGTTATGGGTTTCTGTTAGCTTTAGGGTCATTATGGCCACAGTTGGGTGAAGACTGCCTTTGTGGACGTTAGGGGAATGCTCGCCTTACCGGTAGGTTTCTGGACAGGGTTTCAGGCTCTACATTGGTTTTATCAGTTAATGATAGCTCTAGGGTCATTATGGCCACAGTTGTAATTATCGTCAAGAAAATGGTAAGGTTCTTAGGGTAGGGATTTGTGTTTAGATTTAGCGTAACGGATATTGTCATTACTCTAAAGGATGAAGGTTGGAGTAACAATTATGATTAGTTTAAGATTGCTCTTAGGGACGTTATTCTGACAGCTCGGCTTATGTGCAGGTTTCTGGGCATCATATTCGGGTCTACGTTAGTGTTCTGGGTTTATGTCAGCTTTAGGGTCATTATGGCCACAGTTGGGTGAAGATTGCATCTTTGGACTTTAGGGGAATGCTCGCCTTACGGGTAGGTTTCTGGACAGGGTTTTAGGGTCTACATTGGTGTTAAGGCTCTATGTTAGCTCTAGGGTCATTATGGCCACAGTTGTAATTATCGTCAAGAAAATGGTTAGGATTCTTAGGGTAAGGATTTGTGTTTAGATTTAGCGTGAAGGCTATTGGCATTAGACTAAAGGTTTAAGGTTGGAGTAACAATTATGATTAGTTTAGGATTGCGCTTGGGGACGTTATGCTGAGAGCTCTGTTTATATGCAGGTTTCTGAGCATCATATTCGTGTCTACGTTGGTGTTATGGCTTTATGTTAGCTTTAGGGTCATTATGGCCACAGTTGGGTGAAGACTGCATTTGTAGACGTTAGGGGAATGCTTGCCTTACCGGTAGGTTTCTGGATGGGTTTCAGGCTCTACATTGGTTTTATCGGTCAATGCTAGCTCTAGGGTCATTATGGCCACAGTTGGGTAATTACCGTCAAGATAACGGTTAGGCTTCTTAGGGTAAGGATTTGTGTTTAGATTTAGCGTGAGGGATATTGTCATTACTCTAAAGGTTTAGAGGTAAAGTAACAGTTATGATTAGTTTAAGATAGCGCTTAGGGACATTAGGCTTAGAGCTCGGCTTATGTGCAGGTTTCTGGGCCTCGTGTTAAGGTCTACGTTGGGTTCTGGGTTTATTTAGCTCTAGGGTCATAATGGCCACAGTTGGGTAATTACCGTCAAGATAACGGTTAGGCTTCTTAGGGTAAGGATTTGTGTTTAGATTTAGCGTGAGGGCTATTGTCATTAGTCTAAGGGTTTAAGGTTGGAGAACAATTATGTTTAGTTTAGGATTGCGCTTGGGGACGTTATGCTGACAGCTTTGATAATGTGCAGGTTTCTGGGCATCATATTCGTGTCTACTTTGGTGTTATGGGTTTCTGTTAGCTTTAGGGTCATTATGGCCACAGTTGGGTGAAGACTGCCTTTGTGGACGTTAGGGGAATGCTCACCTTACCGGTAGGTTTCTGGACAGGGTTTCAGGCTCTACATTGGTTTTATCAGTTAATGATAGCTCTAGGGACATTATGGCCACAGTTGTAATTATCGTCAAGAAAATGGTAAGGTTCTTAGGGTAGGGATTTGTGTTTAGATTTAGCGTAACGGATATTGTCATTACTCTAAAGGATGAAGGTTGGAGTAACAATTATGATTAGTTTAAGATTGCTCTTAGGGACGTTATTCTGACAGCTCGGCTTATGTGCAGGTTTCTGGGCATCATATTCGGGTCTACGTTAGTGTTCTGGGTTTATGTCAGCTTTAGGATCATTATGGCCACAGTTGGGTGAAGATTGCATCTTTGGACTTTAGGGGAATGCTCGCCTTACGGGTAGGTTTCTGGACAGGGTTTTAGGGTCTACATTGGTGTTAAGGGTCTATGTTAGCTCTAGGGTCATTATGGCCACAGTTGTAATTATCGTCAAGAAAATGGTTAGGATTCTTAGGGTAAGGATTTGTGTTTAGATTTAGCGTGAAGGCTATTGGCATTAGACTAAAGGTTTAAGGTTGGAGTAACAATTATGATTAGTTTAGGATTGCGCTTGGGGACGTTATGCTGAGAGCTCTGTTTATATTCAGGTTTCTGAGCATCATATTCGTGTCTACGTTGGTGTTATGGCTTTATGTTAGCTTTAGGGTCATTATGGCCACAGTTGGGTGAAGACTGCATTTGTAGACGTTAGGGGAATGCTTGCCTTACCGGTAGGTTTCTGGATGGGTTTTAGGCTCTACATTGGTTTTATCGGTCAATGCTAGCTCTAGGGTCATTATGGCCACAGTTGGGTAATTACCGTCAAGATAACGGTTAGGCTTCTTAGGGTAAGGATTTGTGTTTAGATTTAGCGTGAGGGCTATTGTCATTAGTCTAAGGGTTTAAGGTTGGAGAACAATTATGTTTAGTTTAGGATTGCGCTTGGGGACGTTATGCTGACAGCTTTGATAATGTGCAGGTTTCTGGGCATCATATTCGTGTCTACTTTGGTGTTATGGGTTTATGTTAGCTTTAGGGTCATTATGGCCACAGTTGGGTGAAGATTGCATTTTTGGACTTTAGGGGAATGCTCGCCTTACGGGTAGGTTTCTGGACAGGGTTTTAGGGTCTACAGTGGTGTTAAGGGTCTATGTTAGCTCTAGGGTCATTATGGCCACAGTTGTAATTATCGTCAAGAAAATGGTTAGGATTCTTAGGGTAAGGATTTCTGTTTAGATTTAGCGTGAAGGCTATTGGCATTAGACTAAAGGTTTAAGGTTGGAGTAACAATTATGATTAGTTTAGGATTGCGCTTGGGGACGTTATGCTGAGAGCTCTGTTTATATGCAGGTTTCTGAGCATCATATTCGTGTCTACGTTGGTGTTATGGCTTTATGTTAGCTTTAGGGTCATTATGGCCACAGTTGGGTGAAGACTGCATTTGTAGACGTTAGGGGAATGCTTGCCTTACCGGTAGGTTTCTGGATGGGTTGTAGGCTCTACATTGGTTTTATCGGTCAATGATAGCTCTAGGGTCATTATGGCCACAGTTGGGTAATTACCGTCAAGATAACGGTTAGGCTTCTTAGGGTAAGGATTTGTGTTTAGATTTAGCGTGAGGGCTATTGGCATTAGTCTAAGGGTTTAAGGTTGGAGAACAATTATGTTTAGTTTAGGATTGCGCTTGGGGACGTTATGCTGACAGCTCGGCTTATGTGCAGGTTTCTGGGCATCATATTCGTGTCTACTTTGGTGTTATGGGTTTATGTTAGCTTTAGGGTCATTATGGCCACAGTTGTGTGAAGACTGCATTTGTGGACTTTAGGGGAATGCTCGCCTTACGGGTAGGTTTCTGGACAGGGTTTTAGGGTCTACAGTGGTGTTAAGGGTCTATGTTAGCTCTAGGGTCATTATGGCCACAGTTGTAATTATCGTCAAGAAAATGGTTAGGATTCTTAGGGTAAGGATTTCTGTTTAGATTTAGCGTGAAGGCTATTGGCATTAGACTAAAGGTTTAAGGTTGGAGTAACAATTATGATTAGTTTAGGATTGCACTTGGGGACGTTATGCTGAGAGCTCTGTTTATATGCAGGTTTCTGAGCATCATATTCGTGTCTACGTTGGTGTTATGGCTTTATGTTAGCTTTAGGGTCATTATGGCCACAGTTGGGTGAAGACTGCATTTGTAGACGTTAGGGGAATGCTTGCCTTACCGGTAGGTTTCTGGATGGGTTTTAGGCTCTACATTGGTTTTATCGGTCAATGATAGCTCTAGGGTCATTATGGCCACAGTTGGGTAATTACCGTCAAGATAACGGTTAGGCTTCTTAGGGTAAGGATTTGTGTTTAGATTTAGCGTGAGGGCTATTGTCATTAGTCTAAGGGTTTAAGGTTGGAGAACAATTATGTTTAGTTTAGGATTGCGCTTGGGGACGTTATGCTGACAGCTTTGATAATGTGCAGGTTTCTGGGCATCATATTCGTGTCTACTTTGGTGTTATGGGTTTATGTTAGCTTTAGGGTCATATGGCCACAGTTGGTGAAGATTGCATTTGTGGGCGTTAGGGGAATGCCCGTTTTATGGCTAGGTTTTGGACCGTGTTTTAGGGTCTACGTTTGTATTAAGGGTTTCTGTTAGCTTTAGGGTCATTATGGCCACAGTTGGGTGAAGACTGCATTTGTAGACGTTAGGGGAATGCTTGCCTTACCGGTAGGTTTCTGGATGGGTTTTAGGCTCTACATTGGTTTTATCGGTCAATGCTAGCTCTAGGGTCATTATGGCCACAGTTGGGTAATTATCGTCAAGATAACGGTTAGGCTTCTTAGGGTAAGGATTTGTGTTTAGATTTAGCGTGAGGGATATTGTCATTACTCTAAAGGTTTAGAGGTAAAGTAACAGTTATGATTAGTTTAAGATAGCGCTTAGGGACATTAGGCTTAGAGCTTGGCTTATGTGCAGGTTTCTGGGCCTCGTGTTAAGGTCTACGTTGGGTTCTGGGTTTATTTAGCTCTAGGGTCATAATGGCCACAGTTGGGTAATTACCGTCAAGATAACGGTTAGGCTTCTTAGGGTAAGGATTTGTGTTTAGATTTAGCGTGAGGGCTATTGTCATTAGTCTAAGGGTTTAAGGTTGGAGAACAATTATGTTTAGTTTAGGATTGCGCTTGGGGACGTTATGCTGACAGCTTTGATAATGTGCAGGTTTCTGGGCATCATATTCGTGTCTACTTTGGTGTTATGGGTTTCTGTTAGCTTTAGGGTCATTATGGCCACAGTTGGGTGAAGACTGCCTTTGTGGACGTTAGGGGAATGCTCGCCTTACCGGTAGGTTTCTGGACAGGGTTTCAGGCTCTACATTGGTTTTATCAGTTAATGATAGCTCTAGGGTCATTATGGCCACAGTTGTAATTATCGTCAAGAAAATGGTAAGGTTCTTAGGGTAGGGATTTGTGTTTAGATTTAGCGTAACGGATATTGTCATTACTCTAAAGGATGAAGGTTGGAGTAACAATTATGATTAGTTTAAGATTGCTCTTAGGGACGTTATTCTGACAGCTCGGCTTATGTGCAGGTTTCTGGGCATCATATTCGGGTCTACGTTAGTGTTCTGGGTTTATGTCAGCTTTAGGGTCATTATGGCCACAGTTGGGTGAAGATTGCATCTTTGGACTTTAGGGGAATGCTCGCCTTACGGGTAGGTTTCTGGACAGGGTTTTAGGGTCTATATTGGTGTTAAGGGTCTATTTTAGCTCTAGGGTCATTATGGCCACAGTTGTAATTATCGTCAAGAAAATGGTTAGGATTCTTAGGGTAAGGATTTGTGTTTAGATTTAGCGTGAAGGCTATTGGCATTAGACTAAAGGTTTAAGGTTGGAGTAACAATTATGATTAGTTTAGGATTGCGCTTGGGGACGTTATGCTGAGAGCTCTGTTTATATTCAGGTTTCTGAGCATCATATTCGTGTCTACGTTGGTGTTATGGCTTTATGTTAGCTTTAGGGTCATTATGGCCACAGTTGTGTGAAGACTGCATTTGTAGACGTTAGGGGAATGCTTGCCTTACCGGTAGGTTTCTGGATGGGTTTTAGGCTCTACATTGGTTTTATCGGTCAATGCTAGCTCTAGGGTCATTATGGCCACAGTTGGGTAATTACCGTCAAGATAACGGTTAGGCTTCTTAGGGTAAGGATTTGTGTTTAGATTTAGCGTGAGGGCTATTGTCATTAGTCTAAGGGTTTAAGGTTGGAGAACAATTATGTTTAGTTTAGGATTGCGCTTGGGGACGTTATGCTGACAGCTTTGATAATGTGCAGGTTTCTGGGCATCATATTCGTGTCTACTTTGGTGTTATGGGTTTCTGTTAGCTTTAGGGTCATTATGGCCACAGTTGTGTGAAGACTGCATTTGTGGACTTTAGGGGAATGCTCGCCTTACGGGTAGGTTTCTGGACAGGGTTTTAGGGTCTACAGTGGTGTTAAGGGTCTATGTTAGCTCTAGGGTCATTATGGCCACAGTTGTAATTATCGTCAAGAAAATGGTTAGGATTCTTAGGGTAAGGATTTGTGTTTAGATTTAGCGTGAAGGCTATTGGCATTAGACTAAAGGTTTAAGGTTGGAGTAACAATTATGATTAGTTTAGGATTGCGCTTGGGGACGTTATGCTGAGAGCTCTGTTTATATGCAGGTTTCTGAGCATCATATTCGTGTCTACGTTGGTGTTATGGCTTTATGTTAGCTTTAGGGTCATTATGGCCACAGTTGGGTGAAGACTGCATTTGTAGACGTTAGGGGAATGCTTGCCTTACCGGTAGGTTTCTGGATGGGTTTTAGGCTCTACATTGGTTTTATCGGTCAATGCTAGCTCTAGGGTCATTATGGCCACAGTTGGGTAATTACCGTCAAGATAACGGTTAGGCTTCTTAGGGTAAGGATTTGTGTTTAGATTTAGCGTGAGGGATATTGTCATTACTCTAAAGGTTTAGAGGTAAAGTAACAGTTATGATTAGTTTAAGATAGCGCTTAGGGACATTAGGCTTAGAGCTTGGCTTATGTGCAGGTTTCTGGGCCTCGTGTTAAGGTCTACGTTGGGTTCTGGGTTTATTTAGCTCTAGGGTCATAATGGCCACAGTTGGGTAATTACCGTCAAGATAACGGTTAGGCTTCTTAGGGTAAGGATTTGTGTTTAGATTTAGCGTGAGGGCTATTGTCATTAGTCTAAGGGTTTAAGGTTGGAGAACAATTATGTTTAGTTTAGGATTGCGCTTGGGGACGTTATGCTGACAGCTTTGATAATGTGCAGGTTTCTGGGCATCATATTCGTGTCTACTTTGGTGTTATGGGTTTATGTTAGCTTTAGGGTCATTATGGCCACAGTTGTGTGAAGACTGCATTTGTGGACTTTAGGGGAATGCTCGCCTTACGGGTAGGTTTCTGGACAGGGTTTTAGGGTCTACAGTGGTGTTAAGGGTCTATGTTAGCTCTAGGGTCATTATGGCCACAGTTGTAATTATCGTCAAGAAAATGGTTAGGATTCTTAGGGTAAGGATTTGTGTTTAGATTTAGCGTGAAGGCTATTGGCATTAGACTAAAGGTTTAAGGTTGGAGTAACAATTATGATTAGTTTAGGATTGCACTTGGGGACGTTATGCTGAGAGCTCTGTTTATATGCAGGTTTCTGAGCATCATATTCGTGTCTACGTTGGTGTTATGGCTTTATGTTAGCTTTAGGGTCATTATGGCCACAGTTGTGTGAAGACTGCATTTGTAGACGTTAGGGGAATGCTTGCCTTACCGGTAGGTTTCTGGATGGGTTTTAGGCTCTACATTGGTTTTATCGGTCAATGCTAGCTCTAGGGTCATTATGGCCACAGTTGGGTAATTACCGTCAAGATAACGGTTAGGCTTCTTAGGGTAAGGATTTGTGTTTAGATTTAGCGTGAGGGCTATTGTCATTAGTCTAAGGGTTTAAGGTTGGAGAACAATTATGTTTAGTTTAGGATTGCGCTTGGGGACGTTATGCTGACAGCTTTGATAATGTGCAGGTTTCTGGGCATCATATTCGTGTCTACTTTGGTGTTATGGGTTTATGTTAGCTTTAGGGTCATATGGCCACAGTTGGTGAAGATTGCATTTGTGGACGTTAGGGGAATGCCCGTTTTATGGCTAGGTTTTGGACCGTGTTTTAGGGTCTACGTTTGTATTAAGGGTTTCTGTTAGCTTTAGGGTCATTATGGCCACAGTTGGGTGAAGACTGCATTTGTAGACGTTAGGGGAATGCTTGCCTTACCGGTAGGTTTCTGGATGGGTTTTAGGCTCTACATTGGTTTTATCGGTCAATGCTAGCTCTAGGGTCATTATGGCCACAGTTGGGTAATTATCGTCAAGATAACGGTTAGGCTTCTTAGGGTAAGGATTTGTGTTTAGATTTAGCGTGAGGGATATTGTCATTACTCTAAAGGTTTAGAGGTAAAGTAACAGTTATGATTAGTTTAAGATAGCGCTTAGGGACATTAGGCTTAGAGCTTGGCTTATGTGCAGGTTTCTGGGCCTCGTGTTAAGGTCTACGTTGGGTTCTGGGTTTATTTAGCTCTAGGGTCATAATGGCCACAGTTGGGTAATTACCGTCAAGATAACGGTTAGGCTTCTTAGGGTAAGGATTTGTGTTTAGATTTAGCGTGAGGGCTATTGTCATTAGTCTAAGGGTTTAAGGTTGGAGAACAATTATGTTTAGTTTAGGATTGCGCTTGGGGACGTTATGCTGACAGCTTTGATAATGTGCAGGTTTCTGGGCATCATATTCGTGTCTACTTTGGTGTTATGGGTTTCTGTTAGCTTTAGGGTCATTATGGCCACAGTTGGGTGAAGACTGCCTTTGTGGACGTTAGGGGAATGCTCGCCTTACCGGTAGGTTTCTGGACAGGGTTTCAGGCTCTACATTGGTTTTATCAGTTAATGATAGCTCTAGGGTCATTATGGCCACAGTTGTAATTATCGTCAAGAAAATGGTAAGGTTCTTAGGGTAGGGATTTGTGTTTAGATTTAGCGTAACGGATATTGTCATTACTCTAAAGGATGAAGGTTGGAGTAACAATTATGATTAGTTTAAGATTGCTCTTAGGGACGTTATTCTGACAGCTCGGCTTATGTGCAGGTTTCTGGGCATCATATTCGGGTCTACGTTAGTGTTCTGGGTTTATGTCAGCTTTAGGGTCATTATGGCCACAGTTGGGTGAAGATTGCATCTTTGGACTTTAGGGGAATGCTCGCCTTACGGGTAGGTTTCTGGACAGGGTTTTAGGGTCTACATTGGTGTTAAGGCTCTATGTTAGCTCTAGGGTCATTATGGCCACAGTTGTAATTATCGTCAAGAAAATGGTTAGGATTCTTAGGGTAAGGATTTGTGTTTAGATTTAGCGTGAAGGCTATTGGCATTAGACTAAAGGTTTAAGGTTGGAGTAACAATTATGATTAGTTTAGGATTGCGCTTGGGGACGTTATGCTGAGAGCTCTGTTTATATGCAGGTTTCTGAGCATCATATTCGTGTCTACGTTGGTGTTATGGCTTTATGTTAGCTTTAGGGTCATTATGGCCACAGTTGGGTGAAGACTGCATTTGTAGACGTTAGGGGAATGCTTGCCTTACCGGTAGGTTTCTGGATGGGTTTCAGGCTCTACATTGGTTTTATCGGTCAATGCTAGCTCTAGGGTCATTATGGCCACAGTTGGGTAATTACCGTCAAGATAACGGTTAGGCTTCTTAGGGTAAGGATTTGTGTTTAGATTTAGCGTGAGGGATATTGTCATTACTCTAAAGGTTTAGAGGTAAAGTAACAGTTATGATTAGTTTAAGATAGCGCTTAGGGACATTAGGCTTAGAGCTCGGCTTATGTGCAGGTTTCTGGGCCTCGTGTTAAGGTCTACGTTGGGTTCTGGGTTTATTTAGCTCTAGGGTCATAATGGCCACAGTTGGGTAATTACCGTCAAGATAACGGTTAGGCTTCTTAGGGTAAGGATTTGTGTTTAGATTTAGCGTGAGGGCTATTGTCATTAGTCTAAGGGTTTAAGGTTGGAGAACAATTATGTTTAGTTTAGGATTGCGCTTGGGGACGTTATGCTGACAGCTTTGATAATGTGCAGGTTTCTGGGCATCATATTCGTGTCTACTTTGGTGTTATGGGTTTCTGTTAGCTTTAGGGTCATTATGGCCACAGTTGGGTGAAGACTGCCTTTGTGGACGTTAGGGGAATGCTCACCTTACCGGTAGGTTTCTGGACAGGGTTTCAGGCTCTACATTGGTTTTATCAGTTAATGATAGCTCTAGGGACATTATGGCCACAGTTGTAATTATCGTCAAGAAAATGGTAAGGTTCTTAGGGTAGGGATTTGTGTTTAGATTTAGCGTAACGGATATTGTCATTACTCTAAAGGATGAAGGTTGGAGTAACAATTATGATTAGTTTAAGATTGCTCTTAGGGACGTTATTCTGACAGCTCGGCTTATGTGCAGGTTTCTGGGCATCATATTCGGGTCTACGTTAGTGTTCTGGGTTTATGTCAGCTTTAGGATCATTATGGCCACAGTTGGGTGAAGATTGCATCTTTGGACTTTAGGGGAATGCTCGCCTTACGGGTAGGTTTCTGGACAGGGTTTTAGGGTCTACATTGGTGTTAAGGGTCTATGTTAGCTCTAGGGTCATTATGGCCACAGTTGTAATTATCGTCAAGAAAATGGTTAGGATTCTTAGGGTAAGGATTTGTGTTTAGATTTAGCGTGAAGGCTATTGGCATTAGACTAAAGGTTTAAGGTTGGAGTAACAATTATGATTAGTTTAGGATTGCGCTTGGGGACGTTATGCTGAGAGCTCTGTTTATATTCAGGTTTCTGAGCATCATATTCGTGTCTACGTTGGTGTTATGGCTTTATGTTAGCTTTAGGGTCATTATGGCCACAGTTGGGTGAAGACTGCATTTGTAGACGTTAGGGGAATGCTTGCCTTACCGGTAGGTTTCTGGATGGGTTTTAGGCTCTACATTGGTTTTATCGGTCAATGCTAGCTCTAGGGTCATTATGGCCACAGTTGGGTAATTACCGTCAAGATAACGGTTAGGCTTCTTAGGGTAAGGATTTGTGTTTAGATTTAGCGTGAGGGCTATTGTCATTAGTCTAAGGGTTTAAGGTTGGAGAACAATTATGTTTAGTTTAGGATTGCGCTTGGGGACGTTATGCTGACAGCTTTGATAATGTGCAGGTTTCTGGGCATCATATTCGTGTCTACTTTGGTGTTATGGGTTTATGTTAGCTTTAGGGTCATTATGGCCACAGTTGGGTGAAGATTGCATTTTTGGACTTTAGGGGAATGCTCGCCTTACGGGTAGGTTTCTGGACAGGGTTTTAGGGTCTACAGTGGTGTTAAGGGTCTATGTTAGCTCTAGGGTCATTATGGCCACAGTTGTAATTATCGTCAAGAAAATGGTTAGGATTCTTAGGGTAAGGATTTCTGTTTAGATTTAGCGTGAAGGCTATTGGCATTAGACTAAAGGTTTAAGGTTGGAGTAACAATTATGATTAGTTTAGGATTGCGCTTGGGGACGTTATGCTGAGAGCTCTGTTTATATGCAGGTTTCTGAGCATCATATTCGTGTCTACGTTGGTGTTATGGCTTTATGTTAGCTTTAGGGTCATTATGGCCACAGTTGGGTGAAGACTGCATTTGTAGACGTTAGGGGAATGCTTGCCTTACCGGTAGGTTTCTGGATGGGTTGTAGGCTCTACATTGGTTTTATCGGTCAATGATAGCTCTAGGGTCATTATGGCCACAGTTGGGTAATTACCGTCAAGATAACGGTTAGGCTTCTTAGGGTAAGGATTTGTGTTTAGATTTAGCGTGAGGGCTATTGGCATTAGTCTAAGGGTTTAAGGTTGGAGAACAATTATGTTTAGTTTAGGATTGCGCTTGGGGACGTTATGCTGACAGCTCGGCTTATGTGCAGGTTTCTGGGCATCATATTCGTGTCTACTTTGGTGTTATGGGTTTATGTTAGCTTTAGGGTCATTATGGCCACAGTTGTGTGAAGACTGCATTTGTGGACTTTAGGGGAATGCTCGCCTTACGGGTAGGTTTCTGGACAGGGTTTTAGGGTCTACAGTGGTGTTAAGGGTCTATGTTAGCTCTAGGGTCATTATGGCCACAGTTGTAATTATCGTCAAGAAAATGGTTAGGATTCTTAGGGTAAGGATTTCTGTTTAGATTTAGCGTGAAGGCTATTGGCATTAGACTAAAGGTTTAAGGTTGGAGTAACAATTATGATTAGTTTAGGATTGCACTTGGGGACGTTATGCTGAGAGCTCTGTTTATATGCAGGTTTCTGAGCATCATATTCGTGTCTACGTTGGTGTTATGGCTTTATGTTAGCTTTAGGGTCATTATGGCCACAGTTGGGTGAAGACTGCATTTGTAGACGTTAGGGGAATGCTTGCCTTACCGGTAGGTTTCTGGATGGGTTTTAGGCTCTACATTGGTTTTATCGGTCAATGATAGCTCTAGGGTCATTATGGCCACAGTTGGGTAATTACCGTCAAGATAACGGTTAGGCTTCTTAGGGTAAGGATTTGTGTTTAGATTTAGCGTGAGGGCTATTGTCATTAGTCTAAGGGTTTAAGGTTGGAGAACAATTATGTTTAGTTTAGGATTGCGCTTGGGGACGTTATGCTGACAGCTTTGATAATGTGCAGGTTTCTGGGCATCATATTCGTGTCTACTTTGGTGTTATGGGTTTATGTTAGCTTTAGGGTCATATGGCCACAGTTGGTGAAGATTGCATTTGTGGGCGTTAGGGGAATGCCCGTTTTATGGCTAGGTTTTGGACCGTGTTTTAGGGTCTACGTTTGTATTAAGGGTTTCTGTTAGCTTTAGGGTCATTATGGCCACAGTTGGGTGAAGACTGCATTTGTAGACGTTAGGGGAATGCTTGCCTTACCGGTAGGTTTCTGGATGGGTTTTAGGCTCTACATTGGTTTTATCGGTCAATGCTAGCTCTAGGGTCATTATGGCCACAGTTGGGTAATTATCGTCAAGATAACGGTTAGGCTTCTTAGGGTAAGGATTTGTGTTTAGATTTAGCGTGAGGGATATTGTCATTACTCTAAAGGTTTAGAGGTAAAGTAACAGTTATGATTAGTTTAAGATAGCGCTTAGGGACATTAGGCTTAGAGCTTGGCTTATGTGCAGGTTTCTGGGCCTCGTGTTAAGGTCTACGTTGGGTTCTGGGTTTATTTAGCTCTAGGGTCATAATGGCCACAGTTGGGTAATTACCGTCAAGATAACGGTTAGGCTTCTTAGGGTAAGGATTTGTGTTTAGATTTAGCGTGAGGGCTATTGTCATTAGTCTAAGGGTTTAAGGTTGGAGAACAATTATGTTTAGTTTAGGATTGCGCTTGGGGACGTTATGCTGACAGCTTTGATAATGTGCAGGTTTCTGGGCATCATATTCGTGTCTACTTTGGTGTTATGGGTTTCTGTTAGCTTTAGGGTCATTATGGCCACAGTTGGGTGAAGACTGCCTTTGTGGACGTTAGGGGAATGCTCGCCTTACCGGTAGGTTTCTGGACAGGGTTTCAGGCTCTACATTGGTTTTATCAGTTAATGATAGCTCTAGGGTCATTATGGCCACAGTTGTAATTATCGTCAAGAAAATGGTAAGGTTCTTAGGGTAGGGATTTGTGTTTAGATTTAGCGTAACGGATATTGTCATTACTCTAAAGGATGAAGGTTGGAGTAACAATTATGATTAGTTTAAGATTGCTCTTAGGGACGTTATTCTGACAGCTCGGCTTATGTGCAGGTTTCTGGGCATCATATTCGGGTCTACGTTAGTGTTCTGGGTTTATGTCAGCTTTAGGGTCATTATGGCCACAGTTGGGTGAAGATTGCATCTTTGGACTTTAGGGGAATGCTCGCCTTACGGGTAGGTTTCTGGACAGGGTTTTAGGGTCTATATTGGTGTTAAGGGTCTATTTTAGCTCTAGGGTCATTATGGCCACAGTTGTAATTATCGTCAAGAAAATGGTTAGGATTCTTAGGGTAAGGATTTGTGTTTAGATTTAGCGTGAAGGCTATTGGCATTAGACTAAAGGTTTAAGGTTGGAGTAACAATTATGATTAGTTTAGGATTGCGCTTGGGGACGTTATGCTGAGAGCTCTGTTTATATTCAGGTTTCTGAGCATCATATTCGTGTCTACGTTGGTGTTATGGCTTTATGTTAGCTTTAGGGTCATTATGGCCACAGTTGTGTGAAGACTGCATTTGTAGACGTTAGGGGAATGCTTGCCTTACCGGTAGGTTTCTGGATGGGTTTTAGGCTCTACATTGGTTTTATCGGTCAATGCTAGCTCTAGGGTCATTATGGCCACAGTTGGGTAATTACCGTCAAGATAACGGTTAGGCTTCTTAGGGTAAGGATTTGTGTTTAGATTTAGCGTGAGGGCTATTGTCATTAGTCTAAGGGTTTAAGGTTGGAGAACAATTATGTTTAGTTTAGGATTGCGCTTGGGGACGTTATGCTGACAGCTTTGATAATGTGCAGGTTTCTGGGCATCATATTCGTGTCTACTTTGGTGTTATGGGTTTCTGTTAGCTTTAGGGTCATTATGGCCACAGTTGTGTGAAGACTGCATTTGTGGACTTTAGGGGAATGCTCGCCTTACGGGTAGGTTTCTGGACAGGGTTTTAGGGTCTACAGTGGTGTTAAGGGTCTATGTTAGCTCTAGGGTCATTATGGCCACAGTTGTAATTATCGTCAAGAAAATGGTTAGGATTCTTAGGGTAAGGATTTGTGTTTAGATTTAGCGTGAAGGCTATTGGCATTAGACTAAAGGTTTAAGGTTGGAGTAACAATTATGATTAGTTTAGGATTGCGCTTGGGGACGTTATGCTGAGAGCTCTGTTTATATGCAGGTTTCTGAGCATCATATTCGTGTCTACGTTGGTGTTATGGCTTTATGTTAGCTTTAGGGTCATTATGGCCACAGTTGGGTGAAGACTGCATTTGTAGACGTTAGGGGAATGCTTGCCTTACCGGTAGGTTTCTGGATGGGTTTTAGGCTCTACATTGGTTTTATCGGTCAATGCTAGCTCTAGGGTCATTATGGCCACAGTTGGGTAATTATCGTCAAGATAACGGTTAGGCTTCTTAGGGTAAGGATTTGTGTTTAGATTTAGCGTGAGGGATATTGTCATTACTCTAAAGGTTTAGAGGTAAAGTAACAGTTATGATTAGTTTAAGATAGCGCTTAGGGACATTAGGCTTAGAGCTTGGCTTATGTGCAGGTTTCTGGGCCTCGTGTTAAGGTCTACGTTGGGTTCTGGGTTTATTTAGCTCTAGGGTCATAATGGCCACAGTTGGGTAATTACCGTCAAGATAACGGTTAGGCTTCTTAGGGTAAGGATTTGTGTTTAGATTTAGCGTGAGGGCTATTGTCATTAGTCTAAGGGTTTAAGGTTGGAGAACAATTATGTTTAGTTTAGGATTGCGCTTGGGGACGTTATGCTGACAGCTTTGATAATGTGCAGGTTTCTGGGCATCATATTCGTGTCTACTTTGGTGTTATGGGTTTATGTTAGCTTTAGGGTCATTATGGCCACAGTTGTGTGAAGACTGCATTTGTGGACTTTAGGGGAATGCTCGCCTTACGGGTAGGTTTCTGGACAGGGTTTTAGGGTCTACAGTGGTGTTAAGGGTCTATGTTAGCTCTAGGGTCATTATGGCCACAGTTGTAATTATCGTCAAGAAAATGGTTAGGATTCTTAGGGTAAGGATTTGTGTTTAGATTTAGCGTGAAGGCTATTGGCATTAGACTAAAGGTTTAAGGTTGGAGTAACAATTATGATTAGTTTAGGATTGCACTTGGGGACGTTATGCTGAGAGCTCTGTTTATATGCAGGTTTCTGAGCATCATATTCGTGTCTACGTTGGTGTTATGGCTTTATGTTAGCTTTAGGGTCATTATGGCCACAGTTGTGTGAAGACTGCATTTGTAGACGTTAGGGGAATGCTTGCCTTACCGGTAGGTTTCTGGATGGGTTTTAGGCTCTACATTGGTTTTATCGGTCAATGCTAGCTCTAGGGTCATTATGGCCACAGTTGGGTAATTACCGTCAAGATAACGGTTAGGCTTCTTAGGGTAAGGATTTGTGTTTAGATTTAGCGTGAGGGCTATTGTCATTAGTCTAAGGGTTTAAGGTTGGAGAACAATTATGTTTAGTTTAGGATTGCGCTTGGGGACGTTATGCTGACAGCTTTGATAATGTGCAGGTTTCTGGGCATCATATTCGTGTCTACTTTGGTGTTATGGGTTTATGTTAGCTTTAGGGTCATATGGCCACAGTTGGTGAAGATTGCATTTGTGGACGTTAGGGGAATGCCCGTTTTATGGCTATGTTTTGGACCGTGTTTTAGGGTCTACGTTTGTATTAAGGGTTTCTGTTAGCTTTAGGGTCATTATGGCCACAGTTGGGTGAAGACTGCATTTGTAGACGTTAGGGGAATGCTTGCCTTACCGGTAGGTTTCTGGATGGGTTTTAGGCTCTACATTGGTTTTATCGGTCAATGCTAGCTCTAGGGTCATTATGGCCACAGTTGGGTAATTATCGTCAAGATAACGGTTAGGCTTCTTAGGGTAAGGATTTGTGTTTAGATTTAGCGTGAGGGATATTGTCATTACTCTAAAGGTTTAGAGGTAAAGTAACAGTTATGATTAGTTTAAGATAGCGCTTAGGGACATTAGGCTTAGAGCTTGGCTTATGTGCAGGTTTCTGGGCCTCGTGTTAAGGTCTACGTTGGGTTCTGGGTTTATTTAGCTCTAGGGTCATAATGGCCACAGTTGGGTAATTACCGTCAAGATAACGGTTAGGCTTCTTAGGGTAAGGATTTGTGTTTAGATTTAGCGTGAGGGCTATTGTCATTAGTCTAAGGGTTTAAGGTTGGAGAACAATTATGTTTAGTTTAGGATTGCGCTTGGGGACGTTATGCTGACAGCTTTGATAATGTGCAGGTTTCTGGGCATCATATTCGTGTCTACTTTGGTGTTATGGGTTTCTGTTAGCTTTAGGGTCATTATGGCCACAGTTGGGTGAAGACTGCCTTTGTGGACGTTAGGGGAATGCTCGCCTTACCGGTAGGTTTCTGGACAGGGTTTCAGGCTCTACATTGGTTTTATCAGTTAATGATAGCTCTAGGGTCATTATGGCCACAGTTGTAATTATCGTCAAGAAAATGGTAAGGTTCTTAGGGTAGGGATTTGTGTTTAGATTTAGCGTAACGGATATTGTCATTACTCTAAAGGATGAAGGTTGGAGTAACAATTATGATTAGTTTAAGATTGCTCTTAGGGACGTTATTCTGACAGCTCGGCTTATGTGCAGGTTTCTGGGCATCATATTCGGGTCTACGTTAGTGTTCTGGGTTTATGTCAGCTTTAGGGTCATTATGGCCACAGTTGGGTGAAGATTGCATCTTTGGACTTTAGGGGAATGCTCGCCTTACGGGTAGGTTTCTGGACAGGGTTTTAGGGTCTATATTGGTGTTAAGGGTCTATTTTAGCTCTAGGGTCATTATGGCCACAGTTGTAATTATCGTCAAGAAAATGGTTAGGATTCTTAGGGTAAGGATTTGTGTTTAGATTTAGCGTGAAGGCTATTGGCATTAGACTAAAGGTTTAAGGTTGGAGTAACAATTATGATTAGTTTAGGATTGCGCTTGGGGACGTTATGCTGAGAGCTCTGTTTATATTCAGGTTTCTGAGCATCATATTCGTGTCTACGTTGGTGTTATGGCTTTATGTTAGCTTTAGGGTCATTATGGCCACAGTTGGGTGAAGACTGCATTTGTAGACGTTAGGGGAATGCTTGCCTTACCGGTAGGTTTCTGGATGGGTTTTAGGCTCTACATTGGTTTTATCGGTCAATGCTAGCTCTAGGGTCATTATGGCCACAGTTGGGTAATTACCGTCAAGATAACGGTTAGGCTTCTTAGGGTAAGGATTTGTGTTTAGATTTAGCGTGAGGGCTATTGTCATTAGTCTAAGGGTTTAAGGTTGGAGAACAATTATGTTTAGTTTAGGATTGCGCTTGGGGACGTTATGCTGACAGCTTTGATAATGTGCAGGTTTCTGGGCATCATATTCGTGTCTACTTTGGTGTTATGGGTTTATGTTAGCTTTAGGGTCATTATGGCCACAGTTGTGTGAAGACTGCATTTGTGGACTTTAGGGGAATGCTCGCCTTACGGGTAGGTTTCTGGACAGGGTTTTAGGGTCTACAGTGGTGTTAAGGGTCTATGTTAGCTCTAGGGTCATTATGGCCACAGTTGTAATTATCGTCAAGAAAATGGTTAGGATTCTTAGGGTAAGGATTTGTGTTTAGATTTAGCGTGAAGGCTATTGGCATTAGACTAAAGGTTTAAGGTTGGAGTAACAATTATGATTAGTTTAGGATTGCGCTTGGGGACGTTATGCTGAGAGCTCTGTTTATATGCAGGTTTCTGAGCATCATATTCGTGTCTACGTTGGTGTTATGGCTTTATGTTAGCTTTAGGGTCATTATGGCCACAGTTGGGTGAAGACTGCATTTGTAGACGTTAGGGGAATGCTTGCCTTACCGGTAGGTTTCTGGATGGGTTTTAGGCTCTACATTGGTTTTATCGGTCAATGCTAGCTCTAGGGTCATTATGGCCACAGTTGGGTAATTACCGTCAAGATAACGGTTAGGCTTCTTAGGGTAAGGATTTGTGTTTAGATTTAGCGTGAGGGCTATTGTCATTAGTCTAAGGGTTTAAGGTTGGAGAACAATTATGTTTAGTTTAGGATTGCGCTTGGGGACGTTATGCTGACAGCTTTGATAATGTGCAGGTTTCTGGGCATCATATTCGTGTCTACTTTGGTGTTATGGGTTTCTGTTAGCTTTAGGGTCATTATGGCCACAGTTGGGTGAAGACTGCATTTGTGGACTTTAGGGGAATGCTCGCCTTACGGGTAGGTTTCTGGACAGGGTTTTAGGGTCTACAGTGGTGTTAAGGGTCTATGTTAGCTCTAGGGTCATTATGGCCACAGTTGTAATTATCGTCAAGAAAATGGTTAGGATTCTTAGGGTAAGGATTTGTGTTTAGATTTAGCGTGAAGGCTATTGGCATTAGACTAAAGGTTTAAGGTTGGAGTAACAATTATGATTAGTTTAGGATTGCGCTTGGGGACGTTATGCTGAGAGCTCTGTTTATATGCAGGTTTCTGAGCATCATATTCGTGTCTACGTTGGTGTTATGGCTTTATGTTAGCTTTAGGGTCATTATGGCCACAGTTGGGTGAAGACTGCATTTGTAGACGTTAGGGGAATGCTTGCCTTACCGGTAGGTTTCTGGATGGGTTTTAGGCTCTACATTGGTTTTATCGGTCAATGCTAGCTCTAGGGTCATTATGGCCACAGTTGGGTAATTACCGTCAAGATAACGGTTAGGCTTCTTAGGGTAAGGATTTGTGTTTAGATTTAGCGTGAGGGATATTGTCATTACTCTAAAGGTTTAGAGGTAAAGTAACAGTTATGATTAGTTTAAGATAGCGCTTAGGGACATTAGGCTTAGAGCTTGGCTTATGTGCAGGTTTCTGGGCCTCGTGTTAAGGTCTACGTTGGGTTCTGGGTTTATTTAGCTCTAGGGTCATAATGGCCACAGTTGGGTAATTACCGTCAAGATAACGGTTAGGCTTCTTAGGGTAAGGATTTGTGTTTAGATTTAGCGTGAGGGCTATTGTCATTAGTCTAAGGGTTTAAGGTTGGAGAACAATTATGTTTAGTTTAGGATTGCGCTTGGGGACGTTATGCTGACAGCTTTGATAATGTGCAGGTTTCTGGGCATCATATTCGTGTCTACTTTGGTGTTATGGGTTTATGTTAGCTTTAGGGTCATTATGGCCACAGTTGTGTGAAGACTGCATTTGTGGACTTTAGGGGAATGCTCGCCTTACGGGTAGGTTTCTGGACAGGGTTTTAGGGTCTACAGTGGTATTAAGGGTCTATGTTAGCTCTAGGGTCATTATGGCCACAGTTGTAATTATCGTCAAGAAAATGGTTAGGATTCTTAGGGTAAGGATTTGTGTTTAGATTTAGCGTGAAGGCTATTGGCATTAGACTAAAGGTTTAAGGTTGGAGTAACAATTATGATTAGTTTAGGATTGCACTTGGGGACGTTATGCTGAGAGCTCTGTTTATATGCAGGTTTCTGAGCATCATATTCGTGTCTACGTTGGTGTTATGGCTTTATGTTAGCTTTAGGGTCATTATGGCCACAGTTGGGTGAAGACTGCATTTGTAGACGTTAGGGGAATGCTTGCCTTACCGGTAGGTTTCTGGATGGGTTTTAGGCTCTACATTGGTTTTATCGGTCAATGCTAGCTCTAGGGTCATTATGGCCACAGTTGGGTAATTACCGTCAAGATAACGGTTAGGCTTCTTAGGGTAAGGATTTGTGTTTAGATTTAGCGTGAGGGCTATTGTCATTAGTCTAAGGGTTTAAGGTTGGAGAACAATTATGTTTAGTTTAGGATTGCGCTTGGGGACGTTATGCTGACAGCTTTGATAATGTGCAGGTTTCTGGGCATCATATTCGTGTCTACTTTGGTGTTATGGGTTTATGTTAGCTTTAGGGTCATATGGCCACAGTTGGTGAAGATTGCATTTGTGGACGTTAGGGGAATGCCCGTTTTATGGCTAGGTTTTGGACCGTGTTTTAGGGTCTACGTTTGTATTAAGGGTTTCTGTTAGCTTTAGGGTCATTATGGCCACAGTTGGGTGAAGACTGCATTTGTAGACGTTAGGGGAATGCTTGCCTTACCGGTAGGTTTCTGGATGGGTTTTAGGCTCTACATTGGTTTTATCGGTCAATGCTAGCTCTAGGGTCATTATGGCCACAGTTGGGTAATTATCGTCAAGATAACGGTTAGGCTTCTTAGGGTAAGGATTTGTGTTTAGATTTAGCGTGAGGGATATTGTCATTACTCTAAAGGTTTAGAGGTAAAGTAACAGTTATGATTAGTTTAAGATAGCGCTTAGGGACATTAGGCTTAGAGCTTGGCTTATGTGCAGGTTTCTGGGCCTCGTGTTAAGGTCTACGTTGGGTTCTGGGTTTATTTAGCTCTAGGGTCATAATGGCCACAGTTGGGTAATTACCGTCAAGATAACGGTTAGGCTTCTTAGGGTAAGGATTTGTGTTTAGATTTAGCGTGAGGGCTATTGTCATTAGTCTAAGGGTTTAAGGTTGGAGAACAATTATGTTTAGTTTAGGATTGCGCTTGGGGACGTTATGCTGACAGCTTTGATAATGTGCAGGTTTCTGGGCATCATATTCGTGTCTACTTTGGTGTTATGGGTTTCTGTTAGCTTTAGGGTCATTATGGCCACAGTTGGGTGAAGACTGCCTTTGTGGACGTTAGGGGAATGCTCGCCTTACCGGTAGGTTTCTGGACAGGGTTTCAGGCTCTACATTGGTTTTATCAGTTAATGATAGCTCTAGGGTCATTATGGCCACAGTTGTAATTATCGTCAAGAAAATGGTAAGGTTCTTAGGGTAGGGATTTGTGTTTAGATTTAGCGTAACGGATATTGTCATTACTCTAAAGGATGAAGGTTGGAGTAAAAATTATGATTAGTTTAAGATTGCTCTTAGGGACGTTATTCTGACAGCTCGGCTTATGTGCAGGTTTCTGGGCATCATATTCGGGTCTACGTTAGTGTTCTGGGTTTATGTCAGCTTTAGGGTCATTATGGCCACAGTTGGGTGAAGATTGCATCTTTGGACTTTAGGGGAATGCTCGCCTTACGGGTAGGTTTCTGGACAGGGTTTTAGGGTCTATATTGGTGTTAAGGGTCTATGTTAGCTCTAGGGTCATTATGGCCACAGTTGTAATTATCGTCAAGAAAATGGTTAGGATTCTTAGGGTAAGGATTTGTGTTTAGATTTAGCGTGAAGGCTATTGGCATTAGACTAAAGGTTTAAGGTTGGAGTAACAATTATGATTAGTTTAGGATTGCGCTTGGGGACGTTATGCTGAGAGCTCTGTTTATATTCAGGTTTCTGAGCATCATATTCGTGTCTACGTTGGTGTTATGGCTTTATGTTAGCTTTAGGGTCATTATGGCCACAGTTGGGTGAAGACTGCATTTGTAGACGTTAGGGGAATGCTTGCCTTACCGGTAGGTTTCTGGATGGGTTTTAGGCTCTACATTGGTTTTATCGGTCAATGCTAGCTCTAGGGTCATTATGGCCACAGTTGGGTAATTACCGTCAAGATAACGGTTAGGCTTCTTAGGGTAAGGATTTGTGTTTAGATTTAGCGTGAGGGCTATTGTCATTAGTCTAAGGGTTTAAGGTTGGAGAACAATTATGTTTAGTTTAGGATTGCGCTTGGGGACGTTATGCTGACAGCTTTGATAATGTGCAGGTTTCTGGGCATCATATTCGTGTCTACTTTGGTGTTATGGGTTTCTGTTAGCTTTAGGGTCATTATGGCCACAGTTGTGTGAAGACTGCATTTGTGGACTTTAGGGGAATGCTCGCCTTACGGGTAGGTTTCTGGACAGGGTTTTAGGGTCTACAGTGGTGTTAAGGGTCTATGTTAGCTCTAGGGTCATTATGGCCACAGTTGTAATTATCGTCAAGAAAATGGTTAGGATTCTTAGGGTAAGGATTTCTGTTTAGATTTAGCGTGAAGGCTATTGGCATTAGACTAAAGGTTTAAGGTTGGAGTAACAATTATGATTAGTTTAGGATTGCGCTTGGGGACGTTATGCTGAGAGCTCTGTTTATATGCAGGTTTCTGAGCATCATATTCGTGTCTACGTTGGTGTTATGGCTTTATGTTAGCTTTAGGGTCATTATGGCCACAGTTGGGTGAAGACTGCATTTGTAGACGTTAGGGGAATGCTTGCCTTACCGGTAGGTTTCTGGATGGGTTTTAGGCTCTACATTGGTTTTATCGGTCAATGCTAGCTCTAGGGTCATTATGGCCACAGTTGGGTAATTATCGTCAAGATAACGGTTAGGCTTCTTAGGGTAAGGATTTGTGTTTAGATTTAGCGTGAGGGATATTGTCATTACTCTAAAGGTTTAGAGGTAAAGTAACAGTTATGATTAGTTTAAGATAGCGCTTAGGGACATTAGGCTTAGAGCTTGGCTTATGTGCAGGTTTCTGGGCCTCGTGTTAAGGTCTACGTTGGGTTCTGGGTTTATTTAGCTCTAGGGTCATAATGGCCACAGTTGGGTAATTACCGTCAAGATAACGGTTAGGCTTCTTAGGGTAAGGATTTGTGTTTAGATTTAGCGTGAGGGCTATTGTCATTAGTCTAAGGGTTTAAGGTTGGAGAACAATTATGTTTAGTTTAGGATTGCGCTTGGGGACGTTATGCTGACAGCTTTGATAATGTGCAGGTTTCTGGGCATCATATTCGTGTCTACTTTGGTGTTATGGGTTTATGTTAGCTTTAGGGTCATTATGGCCACAGTTGTGTGAAGACTGCATTTGTGGACTTTAGGGGAATGCTCGCCTTACGGGTAGGTTTCTGGACAGGGTTTTAGGGTCTATATTGGTGTTAAGGGTCTATGTTAGCTCTAGGGTCATTATGGCCACAGTTGTAATTATCGTCAAGAAAATGGTTAGGATTCTTAGGGTAAGGATTTGTGTTTAGATTTAGCGTGAAGGCTATTGGCATTAGACTAAAGGTTTAAGGTTGGAGTAACAATTATGATTAGTTTAGGATTGCGCTTGGGGACGTTATGCTGAGAGCTCTGTTTATATGCAGGTTTCTGAGCATCATATTCGTGTCTACTTTGGTGTTATGGGTTTATGTTAGCTTTAGGGTCATATGGCCACAGTTGGGTGAAGATTGCATCTTTGGACTTTAGGGGAATGCTCGCCTTACGGGTAGGTTTCTGGACAGGGTTTTAGGGTCTACATTGGTGTTAAGGGTCTATGTTAGCTCTAGGGTTATTATGGCCACAGTTGTAATTATCGTCAAGAAAATGGTTAGGATTCTTAGGGTAAGGATTTGTGTTTAGATTTAGCGTGAAGGCTATTGGCATTAGACTAAAGATTTAAGGTTGGAGTAACAATTATGATTAGTTTAGGATTGCGCTTGGGGACGTTATGCTGAGAGCTCTGTTTATATTCAGGTTTCTGAGCATCATATTCGTGTCTACGTTGGTGTTATGGCTTTATGTTAGCTTTAGGGTCATTATGGCCACAGTTGGGTGAAGACTGCATTTGTAGACGTTAGGGGAATGCTTGCCTTACCGGTAGGTTTCTGGATGGGTTTTAGGCTCTACATTGGTTTTATCGGTCAATGCTAGCTCTAGGGTCATTATGGCCACAGTTGGGTAATTACCGTCAAGATAACGGTTAGGCTTCTTAGGGTAAGGATTTGTGTTTAGATTTAGCGTGAGGGCTATTGGCATTAGTCTAAGGGTTTAAGGTTGGAGAACAATTATGTTTAGTTTAGGATTGCGCTTGGGGACGTTATGCTGACAGCTTTGATAATGTGCAGGTTTCTGGGCATCATATTCGTGTCTACTTTGGTGTTATGGGTTTATGTTAGCTTTAGGGTCATTATGGCCACAGTTGGGTGAAGATTGCATTTTTGGACTTTAGGGGAATGCTCGCCTTACGGGTAGGTTTCTGGACAGGGTTTTAGGGTCTACAGTGGTGTTAAGGGTCTATGTTAGCTCTAGGGTCATTATGGCCACAGTTGTAATTATCGTCAAGAAAATGGTTAGGATTCTTAGGGTAAGGATTTCTGTTTAGATTTAGCGTGAAGGCTATTGGCATTAGACTAAAGGTTTAAGGTTGGAGTAACAATTATGATTAGTTTAGGATTGCGCTTGGGGACGTTATGCTGAGAGCTCTGTTTATATGCAGGTTTCTGAGCATCATATTCGTGTCTACGTTGGTGTTATGGCTTTATGTTAGCTTTAGGGTCATTATGGCCACAGTTGGGTGAAGACTGCATTTGTAGACGTTAGGGGAATGCTTGCCTTACCGGTAGGTTTCTGGATGGGTTTTAGGCTCTACATTGGTTTTATCGGTCAATGCTAGCTCTAGGGTCATTATGGCCACAGTTGGGTAATTACCGTCAAGATAACGGTTAGGCTTCTTAGGGTAAGGATTTGTGTTTAGATTTAGCGTGAGGGCTATTGTCATTAGTCTAAGGGTTTAAGGTTGGAGAACAATTATGTTTAGTTTAGGATTGCGCTTGGGGACGTTATGCTGACAGCTTTGATAATGTGCAGGTTTCTGGGCATCATATTCGTGTCTACTTTGGTGTTATGGGTTTATGTTAGCTTTAGGGTCATTATGGCCACAGTTGTGTGAAGACTGCATTTGTGGACTTTAGGGGAATGCTCGCCTTACGGGTAGGTTTCTGGACAGGGTTTTAGGGTCTATATTGGTGTTAAGGGTCTATGTTAGCTCTAGGGTCATTATGGCCACAGTTGTAATTATCGTCAAGAAAATGGTTAGGATTCTTAGGGTAAGGATTTGTGTTTAGATTTAGCGTGAATGCTATTGGCATTAGACTAAAGGTTTAAGGTTGGAGTAACAATTATGATTAGTTTAGGATTGCGCTTGGGGACGTTATGCTGAGAGCTCTGTTTATATGCAGGTTTCTGAGCATCATATTCGTGTCTACTTTGGTGTTATGGGTTTATGTTAGCTTTAGGGTCATATGGCCACAGTTGGTGAAGATTGCATTTGTGGACGTTAGGGGAATGCCCGTTTTATGGCTAGGTTTTGGACCGTGTTTTAGGGTCTACGTTTGTATTAAGGGTTTCTGTTAGCTTTAGGGTCATTATGGCCACAGTTGGGTGAAGACTGCATTTGTAGACGTTAGGGGAATGCTTGCCTTACCGGTAGGTTTCTGGATGGGTTTTAGGCTCTACATTGGTTTTATCGGTCAATGCTAGCTCTAGGGTCATTATGGCCACAGTTGGGTAATTATCGTCAAGATAACGGTTAGGCTTCTTAGGGTAAGGATTTGTGTTTAGATTTAGCGTGAGGGATATTGTCATTACTCTAAAGGTTTAGAGGTAAAGTAACAGTTATGATTAGTTTAAGATAGCGCTTAGGGACATTAGGCTTAGAGCTTGGCTTATGTGCAGGTTTCTGGGCCTCGTGTTAAGGTCTACGTTGGGTTCTGGGTTTATTTAGCTCTAGGGTCATAATGGCCACAGTTGGGTAATTACCGTCAAGATAACGGTTAGGCTTCTTAGGGTAAGGATTTGTGTTTAGATTTAGCGTGAGGGCTATTGTCATTAGTCTAAGGGTTTAAGGTTGGAGAACAATTATGTTTAGTTTAGGATTGCACTTGGGGACGTTATGCTGAGAGCTCTGTTTATATGCAGGTTTCTGAGCATCATATTCGTGTCTACTTTGGTGTTATGGGTTTCTGTTAGCTTTAGGGTCATTATGGCCACAGTTGGGTGAAGACTGCCTTTGTGGACGTTAGGGGAATGCTCGCCTTACCGGTAGGTTTCTGGACAGGGTTTCAGGCTCTACATTGGTTTTATCAGTTAATGATAGCTCTAGGGTCATTATGGCCACAGTTGTAATTATCGTCAAGAAAATGGTAAGGTTCTTAGGGTAGGGATTTGTGTTTAGATTTAGCGTAACGGATATTGTCATTACTCTAAAGGATGAAGGTTGGAGTAACAATTATGATTAGTTTAAGATTGCTCTTAGGGACGTTATTCTGACAGCTCGGCTTATGTGCAGGTTTCTGGGCATCATATTCGGGTCTACGTTAGTGTTCTGGGTTTATGTCAGCTTTAGGGTCATTATGGCCACAGTTGGGTGAAGATTGCATCTTTGGACTTTAGGGGAATGCTCGCCTTACGGGTAGGTTTCTGGACAGGGTTTTAGGGTCTACATTGGTGTTAAGGGTCTATGTTAGCTCTAGGGTCATTATGGCCACAGTTGTAATTATCGTCAAGAAAATGGTTAGGATTCTTAGGGTAAGGATTTGTGTTTAGATTTAGCGTGAAGGCTATTGGCATTAGACTAAAGATTTAAGGTTGGAGTAACAATTATGATTAGTTTAGGATTGCGCTTGGGGACGTTATGCTGAGAGCTCTGTTTATATTCAGGTTTCTGAGCATCATATTCGTGTCTACGTTGGTGTTATGGCTTTATGTTAGCTTTAGGGTCATTATGGCCACAGTTGGGTGAAGACTGCATTTGTAGACGTTAGGGGAATGCTTGCCTTACCGGTAGGTTTCTGGATGGGTTTTAGGCTCTACATTGGTTTTATCGGTCAATGCTAGCTCTAGGGTCATTATGGCCACAGTTGGGTAATTACCGTCAAGATAACGGTTAGGCTTCTTAGGGTAAGGATTTGTGTTTAGATTTAGCGTGAGGGCTATTGGCATTAGTCTAAGGGTTTAAGGTTGGAGAACAATTATGTTTAGTTTAGGATTGCGCTTGGGGACGTTATGCTGACAGCTTTGATAATGTGCAGGTTTCTGGGCATCATATTCGTGTCTACTTTGGTGTTATGGGTTTATGTTAGCTTTAGGGTCATTATGGCCACAGTTGGGTGAAGATTGCATTTTTGGACTTTAGGGGAATGCTCGCCTTACGGGTAGGTTTCTGGACAGGGTTTTAGGGTCTACAGTGGTGTTAAGGGTCTATGTTAGCTCTAGGGTCATTATGGCCACAGTTGTAATTATCGTCAAGAAAATGGTTAGGATTCTTAGGGTAAGGATTTGTGTTTAGATTTAGCGTGAAGGCTATTGGCATTAGACTAAAGGTTTAAGGTTGGAGTAACAATTATGATTAGTTTAGGATTGCGCTTGGGGACGTTATGCTGAGAGCTCTGTTTATATGCAGGTTTCTGAGCATCATATTCGTGTCTACGTTGGTGTTATGGCTTTATGTTAGCTTTAGGGTCATTATGGCCACAGTTGGGTGAAGACTGCATTTGTAGACGTTAGGGGAATGCTTGCCTTACCGGTAGGTTTCTGGATGGGTTTTAGGCTCTACATTGGTTTTATCGGTCAATGCTAGCTCTAGGGTCATTATGGCCACAGTTGGGTAATTACCGTCAAGATAACGGTTAGGCTTCTTAGGGTAAGGATTTGTGTTTAGATTTAGCGTGAGGGCTATTGTCATTAGTCTAAGGGTTTAAGGTTGGAGAACAATTATGTTTAGTTTAGGATTGCGCTTGGGGACGTTATGCTGACAGCTTTGATAATGTGCAGGTTTCTGGGCATCATATTCGTGTCTACTTTGGTGTTATGGGTTTATGTTAGCTTTAGGGTCATTATGGCCACAGTTGGGTGAAGATTGCATTTTTGGACTTTAGGGGAATGCTCGCCTTACGGGTAGGTTTCTGGACAGGGTTTTAGGGTCTACAGTGGTGTTAAGGGTCTATGTTAGCTCTAGGGTCATTATGGCCACAGTTGTAATTATCGTCAAGAAAATGGTTAGGATTCTTAGGGTAAGGATTTGTGTTTAGATTTAGCGTGAAGGCTATTGGCATTAGACTAAAGGTTTAAGGTTGGAGTAACAATTATGATTAGTTTAGGATTGCGCTTGGGGACGTTATGCTGAGAGCTCTGTTTATATGCAGGTTTCTGAGCATCATATTCGTGTCTACGTTGGTGTTATGGCTTTATGTTAGCTTTAGGGTCATTATGGCCACAGTTGGGTGAAGACTGCATTTGTAGACGTTAGGGGAATGCTTGCCTTACCGGTAGGTTTCTGGATGGGTTTTAGGCTCTACATTGGTTTTATCGGTCAATGCTAGCTCTAGGGTCATTATGGCCACAGTTGGGTAATTACCGTCAAGATAACGGTTAGGCTTCTTAGGGTAAGGATTTGTGTTTAGATTTAGCGTGAGGGCTATTGTCATTAGTCTAAGGGTTTAAGGTTGGAGAACAATTATGTTTAGTTTAGGATTGCGCTTGGGGACGTTATGCTGACAGCTTTGATAATGTGCAGGTTTCTGGGCATCATATTCGTGTCTACTTTGGTGTTATGGGTTTATGTTAGCTTTAGGGTCATTATGGCCACAGTTGGGTGAAGATTGCATTTTTGGACTTTAGGGGAATGCTCGCCTTACGGGTAGGTTTCTGGACAGGGTTTTAGGGTCTACAGTGGTGTTAAGGGTCTATGTTAGCTCTAGGGTCATTATGGCCACAGTTGTAATTATCGTCAAGAAAATGGTTAGGATTCTTAGGGTAAGGATTTCTGTTTAGATTTAGCGTGAAGGCTATTGGCATTAGACTAAAGGTTTAAGGTTGGAGTAACAATTATGATTAGTTTAGGATTGCGCTTGGGGACGTTATGCTGAGAGCTCTGTTTATATGCAGGTTTCTGAGCATCATATTCGTGTCTACGTTGGTGTTATGGCTTTATGTTAGCTTTAGGGTCATTATGGCCACAGTTGGGTGAAGACTGCATTTGTAGACGTTAGGGGAATGCTTGCCTTACCGGTAGGTTTCTGGATGGGTTTTAGGCTCTACATTGGTTTTATCGGTCAATGCTAGCTCTAGGGTCATTATGGCCACAGTTGGGTAATTACCGTCAAGATAACGGTTAGGCTTCTTAGGGTAAGGATTTGTGTTTAGATTTAGCGTGAGGGCTATTGGCATTAGTCTAAGGGTTTAAGGTTGGAGAACAATTATGTTTAGTTTAGGATTGCGCTTGGGGACGTTATGCTGACAGCTTTGATAATGTGCAGGTTTCTGGGCATCATATTCGTGTCTACTTTGGTGTTATGGGTTTATGTTAGCTTTAGGGTCATTATGACCACAGTTGGGTGAAGACTGCATTTGTGGACTTTAGGGGGAATGCTCGCCTTACGGGTAGGTTTCTGGACAGGGTTTTAGGGTCTACAGTGGTGTTAAGGGTCTATGTTAGCTCTAGGGTCATTATGGCCACAGTTGTAATTATCGTCAAGAAAATGGTTAGGATTCTTAGGGTAAGGATTTGTGTTTAGATTTAGCGTGAAGGCTATTGGCATTAGACTAAAGGTTTAAGGTTGGAGTAACAATTATGATTAGTTTAGGATTGCGCTTGGGGACGTTATGCTGAGAGCTCTGTTTATATGCAGGTTTCTGAGCATCATATTCGTGTCTACGTTGGTGTTATGGCTTTATGTTAGCTTTAGGGTCATTATGGCCACAGTTGGGTGAAGACTGCATTTGTAGACGTTAGGGGAATGCTTGCCTTACCGGTAGGTTTCTGGATGGGTTTTAGGCTCTACATTGGTTTTATCGGTCAATGATAGCTCTAGGGTCATTATGGCCACAGTTGGGTAATTATCGTCAAGATAACGGTTAGGCTTCTTAGGGTAAGGATTTGTGTTTAGATTTAGCGTGAGGGATATTGTCATTACTCTAAAGGTTTAGAGGTAAAGTAACAGTTATGATTAGTTTAAGATAGCGCTTAGGGACATTAGGCTTAGAGCTTGGCTTATGTGCAGGTTTCTGGGCCTCGTGTTAAGGTCTACGTTGGGTTCTGGGTTTATTTAGCTCTAGGGTCATAATGGCCACAGTTGGGTAATTACCGTCAAGATAACGGTTAGGCTTCTTAGGGTAAGGATTTGTGTTTAGATTTAGCGTGAGGGCTATTGTCATTAGTCTAAGGGTTTAAGGTTGGAGAACAATTATGTTTAGTTTAGGATTGCGCTTGGGGACGTTATGCTGACAGCTTTGATAATGTGCAGGTTTCTGGGCATCATATTCGTGTCTACTTTGGTGTTATGGGTTTATGTTAGCTTTAGGGTCATTATGGCCACAGTTGTGTGAAGACTGCATTTGTGGACTTTAGGGGAATGCTCGCCTTACGGGTAGGTTTCTGGACAGGGTTTTAGGGTCTATATTGGTGTTAAGGGTCTATGTTAGCTCTAGGGTCATTATGGCCACAGTTGTAATTATCGTCAAGAAAATGGTTAGGATTCTTAGGGTAAGGATTTGTGTTTAGATTTAGCGTGAAGGCTATTGGCATTAGACTAAAGGTTTAAGGTTGGAGTAACAATTATGATTAGTTTAGGATTGCGCTTGGGGACGTTATGCTGAGAGCTCTGTTTATATGCAGGTTTCTGAGCATCATATTCGTGTCTACTTTGGTGTTATGGGTTTATGTTAGCTTTAGGGTCATATGGCCACAGTTGGTGAAGATTGCATTTGTGGACGTTAGGGGAATGCCCGTTTTATGGCTAGGTTTTGGACCGTGTTTTAGGGTCTACGTTTGTATTAAGGGTTTCTGTTAGCTTTAGGGTCATTATGGCCACAGTTGGGTGAAGACTGCATTTGTAGACGTTAGGGGAATGCTTGCCTTACCGGTAGGTTTCTGGATGGGTTTTAGGCTCTACATTGGTTTTATCGGTCAATGCTAGCTCTAGGGTCATTATGGCCACAGTTGGGTAATTATCGTCAAGATAACGGTTAGGCTTCTTAGGGTAAGGATTTGTGTTTAGATTTAGCGTGAGGGCTATTGTCATTAGTCTAAAGGTTTAGAGGTAAAGTAACAGTTATGATTAGTTTAAGATAGCGCTTAGGGACATTAGGCTTAGAGCTTGGCTTATGTGCAGGTTTCTGGGCCTCGTGTTAAGGTCTACGTTGGGTTCTGGGTTTATTTAGCTCTAGGGTCATAATGGCCACAGTTGGGTAATTACCGTCAAGATAACGGTTAGGCTTCTTAGGGTAAGGATTTGTGTTTAGATTTAGCGTGAGGGCTATTGTCATTAGTCTAAGGGTTTAAGGTTGGAGAACAATTATGTTTAGTTTAGGATTGCGCTTGGGGACGTTATGCTGACAGCTTTGATAATGTGCAGGTTTCTGGGCATCATATTCGTGTCTACTTTGGTGTTATGGGTTTCTGTTAGCTTTAGGGTCATTATGGCCACAGTTGGGTGAAGACTGCCTTTGTGGACGTTAGGGGAATGCTCGCCTTACCGGTAGGTTTCTGGACAGGGTTTCAGGCTCTACATTGGTTTTATCAGTTAATGATAGCTCTAGGGTCATTATGGCCACAGTTGTAATTATCGTCAAGAAAATGGTAAGGTTCTTAGGGTAGGGATTTGTGTTTAGATTTAGCGTAACGGATATTGTCATTACTCTAAAGGATGAAGGTTGGAGTAACAATTATGATTAGTTTAAGATTGCTCTTAGGGACGTTATTCTGACAGCTCGGCTTATGTGCAGGTTTCTGGGCATCATATTCGGGTCTACGTTAGTGTTCTGGGTTTATGTCAGCTTTAGGGTCATTATGGCCACAGTTGGGTGAAGATTGCATCTTTGGACTTTAGGGGAATGCTCGCCTTACGGGTAGGTTTCTGGACAGGGTTTTAGGGTCTACAGTGGTGTTAAGGGTCTATGTTAGCTCTAGGGTTATTATGGCCACAGTTGTAATTATCGTCAAGAAAATGGTTAGGATTCTTAGGGTAAGGATTTGTGTTTAGATTTAGCGTGAAGGCTATTGGCATTAGACTAAAGATTTAAGGTTGGAGTAACAATTATGATTAGTTTAGGATTGCGCTTGGGGACGTTATGCTGAGAGCTCTGTTTATATTCAGGTTTCTGAGCATCATATTCGTGTCTACGTTGGTGTTATGGCTTTATGTTAGCTTTAGGGTCATTATGGCCACAGTTGGGTGAAGACTGCATTTGTAGACGTTAGGGGAATGCTTGCCTTACCGGTAGGTTTCTGGATGGGTTTTAGGCTCTACATTGGTTTTATCGGTCAATGCTAGCTCTAGGGTCATTATGGCCACAGTTGGGTAATTACCGTCAAGATAACGGTTAGGCTTCTTAGGGTAAGGATTTGTGTTTAGATTTAGCGTGAGGGCTATTGGCATTAGTCTAAGGGTTTAAGGTTGGAGAACAATTATGTTTAGTTTAGGATTGCGCTTGGGGACGTTATGCTGACAGCTTTGATAATGTGCAGGTTTCTGGGCATCATATTCGTGTCTACTTTGGTGTTATGGGTTTATGTTAGCTTTAGGGTCATTATGGCCACAGTTGGGTGAAGATTGCATTTTTGGACTTTAGGGGAATGCTCGCCTTACGGGTAGGTTTCTGGACAGGGTTTTAGGGTCTACAGTGGTGTTAAGGGTCTATGTTAGCTCTAGGGTCATTATGGCCACAGTTGTAATTATCGTCAAGAAAATGGTTAGGATTCTTAGGGTAAGGATTTGTGTTTAGATTTAGCGTGAAGGCTATTGGCATTAGACTAAAGGTTTAAGGTTGGAGTAACAATTATGATTAGTTTAGGATTGCGCTTGGGGACGTTATGCTGAGAGCTCTGTTTATATGCAGGTTTCTGAGCATCATATTCGTGTCTACGTTGGTGTTATGGCTTTATGTTAGCTTTAGGGTCATTATGGCCACAGTTGGGTGAAGACTGCATTTGTAGACGTTAGGGGAATGCTTGCCTTACCGGTAGGTTTCTGGATGGGTTTTAGGCTCTACATTGGTTTTATCGGTCAATGCTAGCTCTAGGGTCATTATGGCCACAGTTGGGTAATTACCGTCAAGATAACGGTTAGGCTTCTTAGGGTAAGGATTTGTGTTTAGATTTAGCGTGAGGGCTATTGTCATTAGTCTAAGGGTTTAAGGTTGGAGAACAATTATGTTTAGTTTAGGATTGCGCTTGGGGACGTTATGCTGACAGCTTTGATAATGTGCAGGTTTCTGGGCATCATATTCGTGTCTACTTTGGTGTTATGGGTTTATGTTAGCTTTAGGGTCATTATGGCCACAGTTGGGTGAAGATTGCATTTTTGGACTTTAGGGGAATGCTCGCCTTACGGGTAGGTTTCTGGACAGGGTTTTAGGGTCTACAGTGGTGTTAAGGGTCTATGTTAGCTCTAGGGTCATTATGGCCACAGTTGTAATTATCGTCAAGAAAATGGTTAGGATTCTTAGGGTAAGGATTTGTGTTTAGATTTAGCGTGAAGGCTATTGGCATTAGACTAAAGGTTTAAGGTTGGAGTAACAATTATGATTAGTTTAGGATTGCGCTTGGGGACGTTATGCTGAGAGCTCTGTTTATATGCAGGTTTCTGAGCATCATATTCGTGTCTACGTTGGTGTTATGGCTTTATGTTAGCTTTAGGGTCATTATGGCCACAGTTGGGTGAAGACTGCATTTGTAGACGTTAGGGGAATGCTTGCCTTACCGGTAGGTTTCTGGATGGGTTTTAGGCTCTACATTGGTTTTATCGGTCAATGCTAGCTCTAGGGTCATTATGGCCACAGTTGGGTAATTACCGTCAAGATAACGGTTAGGCTTCTTAGGGTAAGGATTTGTGTTTAGATTTAGCGTGAGGGCTATTGTCATTAGTCTAAGGGTTTAAGGTTGGAGAACAATTATGTTTAGTTTAGGATTGCGCTTGGGGACGTTATGCTGACAGCTTTGATAATGTGCAGGTTTCTGGGCATCATATTCGTGTCTACTTTGGTGTTATGGGTTTATGTTAGCTTTAGGGTCATTATGGCCACAGTTGGGTGAAGATTGCATTTTTGGACTTTAGGGGAATGCTCGCCTTACGGGTAGGTTTCTGGACAGGGTTTTAGGGTCTACAGTGGTGTTAAGGGTCTATGTTAGCTCTAGGGTCATTATGGCCACAGTTGTAATTATCGTCAAGAAAATGGTTAGGATTCTTAGGGTAAGGATTTCTGTTTAGATTTAGCGTGAAGGCTATTGGCATTAGACTAAAGGTTTAAGGTTGGAGTAACAATTATGATTAGTTTAGGATTGCACTTGGGGACGTTATGCTGAGAGCTCTGTTTATATGCAGGTTTCTGAGCATCATATTCGTGTCTACGTTGGTGTTATGGCTTTATGTTAGCTTTAGGGTCATTATGGCCACAGTTGGGTGAAGACTGCATTTGTAGACGTTAGGGGAATGCTTGCCTTACCGGTAGGTTTCTGGATGGGTTTTAGGCTCTACATTGGTTTTATCGGTCAATGATAGCTCTAGGGTCATTATGGCCACAGTTGGGTAATTACCGTCAAGATAACGGTTAGGCTTCTTAGGGTAAGGATTTGTGTTTAGATTTAGCGTGAGGGCTATTGGCATTAGTCTAAGGGTTTAAGGTTGGAGAACAATTATGTTTAGTTTAGGATTGCGCTTGGGGACGTTATGCTGACAGCTTTGATAATGTGCAGGTTTCTGGGCATCATATTCGTGTCTACTTTGGTGTTATGGGTTTATGTTAGCTTTAGGGTCATTATGACCACAGTTGGGTGAAGACTGCATTTGTGGACTTTAGGGGGAATGCTCGCCTTACGGGTAGGTTTCTGGACAGGGTTTTAGGGTCTACAGTGGTGTTAAGGGTCTATGTTAGCTCTAGGGTCATTATGGCCACAGTTGTAATTATCGTCAAGAAAATGGTTAGGATTCTTAGGGTAAGGATTTGTGTTTAGATTTAGCGTGAAGGCTATTGGCATTAGACTAAAGGTTTAAGGTTGGAGTAACAATTATGATTAGTTTAGGATTGCGCTTGGGGACGTTATGCTGAGAGCTCTGTTTATATGCAGGTTTCTGAGCATCATATTCGTGTCTACGTTGGTGTTATGGCTTTATGTTAGCTTTAGGGTCATTATGGCCACAGTTGGGTGAAGACTGCATTTGTAGACGTTAGGGGAATGCTTGCCTTACCGGTAGGTTTCTGGATGGGTTTTAGGATCTACATTGGTTTTATCGGTCAATGATAGCTCTAGGGTCATTATGGCCACAGTTGGGTAATTATCGTCAAGATAACGGTTAGGCTTCTTAGGGTAAGGATTTGTGTTTAGATTTAGCGTGAGGGATATTGTCATTACTCTAAAGGTTTAGAGGTAAAGTAACAGTTATGATTAGTTTAAGATAGCGCTTAGGGACATTAGGCTTAGAGCTTGGCTTATGTGCAGGTTTCTGGGCCTCGTGTTAAGGTCTACGTTGGGTTCTGGGTTTATTTAGCTCTAGGGTCATAATGGCCACAGTTGGGTAATTACCGTCAAGATAACGGTTAGGCTTCTTAGGGTAAGGATTTGTGTTTAGATTTAGCGTGAGGGCTATTGTCATTAGTCTAAGGGTTTAAGGTTGGAGAACAATTATGTTTAGTTTAGGATTGCGCTTGGGGACGTTATGCTGACAGCTTTGATAATGTGCAGGTTTCTGGGCATCATATTCGTGTCTACTTTGGTGTTATGGGTTTATGTTAGCTTTAGGGTCATTATGGCCACAGTTGGGTGAAGACTGCATTTGTGGACTTTAGGGGAATGCTCGCCTTACGGGTAGGTTTCTGGACAGGGTTTTAGGGTCTATATTGGTGTTAAGGGTCTATGTTAGCTCTAGGGTCATTATGGCCACAGTTGTAATTATCGTCAAGAAAATGGTTAGGATTCTTAGGGTAAGGATTTGTGTTTAGATTTAGCGTGAAGGCTATTGGCATTAGACTAAAGGTTTAAGGTTGGAGTAACAATTATGATTAGTTTAGGATTGCGCTTGGGGACGTTATGCTGAGAGCTCTGTTTATATGCAGGTTTCTGAGCATCATATTCGTGTCTACTTTGGTGTTATGGGTTTATGTTAGCTTTAGGGTCATATGGCCACAGTTGGTGAAGATTGCATTTGTGGACGTTAGGGGAATGCCCGTTTTATGGCTAGGTTTTGGACCGTGTTTTAGGGTCTACGTTTGTATTAAGGGTTTCTGTTAGCTTTAGGGTCATTATGGCCACAGTTGGGTGAAGACTGCATTTGTAGACGTTAGGGGAATGCTTGCCTTACCGGTAGGTTTCTGGATGGGTTTTAGGCTCTACATTGGTTTTATCGGTCAATGCTAGCTCTAGGGTCATTATGGCCACAGTTGGGTAATTATCGTCAAGATAACGGTTAGGATTCTTAGGGTAAGGATTTGTGTTTAGATTTAGCGTGAGGGATATTGTCATTACTCTAAAGGTTTAGAGGTAAAGTAACAGTTATGATTAGTTTAAGATAGCGCTTAGGGACATTAGGCTTAGAGCTTGGCTTATGTGCAGGTTTCTGGGCCTCGTGTTAAGGTCTACGTTGGGTTCTGGGTTTATTTAGCTCTAGGGTCATAATGGCCACAGTTGGGTAATTACCGTCAAGATAACGGTTAGGCTTCTTAGGGTAAGGATTTGTGTTTAGATTTAGCGTGAGGGCTATTGTCATTAGTCTAAGGGTTTAAGGTTGGAGAACAATTATGTTTAGTTTAGGATTGCGCTTGGGGACGTTATGCTGACAGCTTTGATAATGTGCAGGTTTCTGGGCATCATATTCGTGTCTACTTTGGTGTTATGGGTTTCTGTTAGCTTTAGGGTCATTATGGCCACAGTTGGGTGAAGACTGCCTTTGTGGACGTTAGGGGAATGCTCGCCTTACCGGTAGGTTTCTGGACAGGGTTTCAGGCTCTACATTGGTTTTATCAGTTAATGATAGCTCTAGGGTCATTATGGCCACAGTTGTAATTATCGTCAAGAAAATGGTAAGGTTCTTAGGGTAGGGATTTGTGTTTAGATTTAGCGTAACGGATATTGTCATTACTCTAAAGGATGAAGGTTGGAGTAACAATTATGATTAGTTTAAGATTGCTCTTAGGGACGTTATTCTGACAGCTCGGCTTATGTGCAGGTTTCTGGGCATCATATTCGGGTCTACGTTAGTGTTCTGGGTTTATGTCAGCTTTAGGGTCATTATGGCCACAGTTGGGTGAAGATTGCATCTTTGGACTTTAGGGGAATGCTCGCCTTACGGGTAGGTTTCTGGACAGGGTTTTAGGGTCTACAGTGGTGTTAAGGGTCTATGTTAGCTCTAGGGTTATTATGGCCACAGTTGTAATTATCGTCAAGAAAATGGTTAGGATTCTTAGGGTAAGGATTTGTGTTTAGATTTAGCGTGAAGGCTATTGGCATTAGACTAAAGATTTAAGGTTGGAGTAACAATTATGATTAGTTTAGGATTGCGCTTGGGGACGTTATGCTGAGAGCTCTGTTTATATGCAGGTTTCTGAGCATCATATTCGTGTCTACGTTGGTGTTATGGCTTTATGTTAGCTTTAGGGTCATTATGGCCACAGTTGGGTGAAGACTGCATTTGTAGACGTTAGGGGAATGCTTGCCTTACCGGTAGGTTTCTGGATGGGTTTTAGGCTCTACATTGGTTTTATCGGTCAATGCTAGCTCTAGGGTCATTATGGCCACAGTTGGGTAATTACCGTCAAGATAACGGTTAGGCTTCTTAGGGTAAGGATTTGTGTTTAGATTTAGCGTGAGGGCTATTGTCATTAGTCTAAGGGTTTAAGGTTGGAGAACAATTATGTTTAGTTTAGGATTGCGCTTGGGGACGTTATGCTGACAGCTTTGATAATGTGCAGGTTTCTGGGCATCATATTCGTGTCTACTTTGGTGTTATGGGTTTATGTTAGCTTTAGGGTCATTATGGCCACAGTTGGGTGAAGATTGCATTTTTGGACTTTAGGGGAATGCTCGCCTTACGGGTAGGTTTCTGGACAGGGTTTTAGGGTCTACAGTGGTGTTAAGGGTCTATGTTAGCTCTAGGGTCATTATGGCCACAGTTGTAATTATCGTCAAGAAAATGGTTAGGATTCTTAGGGTAAGGATTTCTGTTTAGATTTAGCGTGAAGGCTATTGGCATTAGACTAAAGGTTTAAGGTTGGAGTAACAATTATGATTAGTTTAGGATTGCGCTTGGGGACGTTATGCTGAGAGCTCTGTTTATATGCAGGTTTCTGAGCATCATATTCGTGTCTACGTTGGTGTTATGGCTTTATGTTAGCTTTAGGGTCATTATGGCCACAGTTGGGTGAAGACTGCATTTGTAGACGTTAGGGGAATGCTTGCCTTACCGGTAGGTTTCTGGATGGGTTTTAGGCTCTACATTGGTTTTATCGGTCAATGCTAGCTCTAGGGTCATTATGGCCACAGTTGGGTAATTACCGTCAAGATAACGGTTAGGCTTCTTAGGGTAAGGATTTGTGTTTAGATTTAGCGTGAGGGCTATTGGCATTAGTCTAAGGGTTTAAGGTTGGAGAACAATTATGTTTAGTTTAGGATTGCGCTTGGGGACGTTATGCTGACAGCTTTGATAATGTGCAGGTTTCTGGGCATCATATTCGTGTCTACTTTGGTGTTATGGGTTTATGTTAGCTTTAGGGTCATTATGGCCACAGTTGGGTGAAGATTGCATTTTTGGACTTTAGGGGAATGCTCGCCTTACGGGTAGGTTTCTGGACAGGGTTTTAGGGTCTACAGTGGTGTTAAGGGTCTATGTTAGCTCTAGGGTCATTATGGCCACAGTTGTAATTATCGTCAAGAAAATGGTTAGGATTCTTAGGGTAAGGATTTGTGTTTAGATTTAGCGTGAAGGCTATTGGCATTAGACTAAAGGTTTAAGGTTGGAGTAACAATTATGATTAGTTTAGGATTGCGCTTGGGGACGTTATGCTGAGAGCTCTGTTTATATGCAGGTTTCTGAGCATCATATTCGTGTCTACGTTGGTGTTATGGCTTTATGTTAGCTTTAGGGTCATTATGGCCACAGTTGGGTGAAGACTGCATTTGTAGACGTTAGGGGAATGCTTGCCTTACCGGTAGGTTTCTGGATGGGTTTTAGGCTCTACATTGGTTTTATCGGTCAATGCTAGCTCTAGGGTCATTATGGCCACAGTTGGGTAATTACCGTCAAGATAACGGTTAGGCTTCTTAGGGTAAGGATTTGTGTTTAGATTTAGCGTGAGGGCTATTGGCATTAGTCTAAGGGTTTAAGGTTGGAGAACAATTATGTTTAGTTTAGGATTGCGCTTGGGGACGTTATGCTGACAGCTTTGATAATGTGCAGGTTTCTGGGCATCATATTCGTGTCTACTTTGGTGTTATGGGTTTATGTTAGCTTTAGGGTCATTATGACCACAGTTGGGTGAAGACTGCATTTGTGGACTTTAGGGGAATGCTCGCCTTACCGGTAGGTTTCTGGACAGGGTTTTAGGGTCTACAGTGGTGTTAAGGGTCTATGTTAGCTCTAGGGTCATTATGGCCACAGTTGTAATTATCGTCAAGAAAATGGTTAGGATTCTTAGGGTAAGGATTTGTGTTTAGATTTAGCGTGAAGGCTATTGGCATTAGACTAAAGGTTTAAGGTTGGAGTAACAATTATGATTAGTTTAGGATTGCGCTTGGGGACGTTATGCTGAGAGCTCTGTTTATATGCAGGTTTCTGAGCATCATATTCGTGTCTACGTTGGTGTTATGGCTTTATGTTAGCTTTAGGGTCATTATGGCCACAGTTGGGTGAAGACTGCATTTGTAGACGTTAGGGGAATGCCTGCCTTACCGGTAGGTTTCTGGATGGGTTTTAGGCTCTACATTGGTTTTATCGGTCAATGATAGCTCTAGGGTCATAATGGCCACAGTTGGGTAATTACCGTCAAGATAACGGTTAGGCTTCTTAGGGTAAGGATTTGTGTTTAGATTTAGCGTGAGGGCTATTGTCATTAGTCTAAGGGTTTAAGGTTGGAGAACAATTATGTTTAGTTTAGGATTGCGCTTGGGGACGTTATGCTGACAGCTTTGATAATGTGCAGGTTTCTGGGCATCATATTCGTGTCTACTTTGGTGTTATGGGTTTATGTTAGCTTTAGGGTCATATGGCCACAGTTGGTGAAGATTGCATTTGTGGACGTTAGGGGAATGCCCGTTTTATGGCTAGGTTTTGGACCGTGTTTTAGGGTCTACGTTTGTATTAAGGGTTTCTGTTAGCTTTAGGGTCATTATGGCCACAGTTGGGTGAAGACTGCATTTGTAGACGTTAGGGGAATGCTTGCCTTACCGGTAGGTTTCTGGATGGGTTTTAGGCTCTACATTGGTTTTATCGGTCAATGCTAGCTCTAGGGTCATTATGGCCACAGTTGGGTAATTATCGTCAAGATAACGGTTAGGCTTCTTAGGGTAAGGATTTGTGTTTAGATTTAGCGTGAGGGATATTGTCATTACTCTAAAGGTTTAGAGGTAAAGTAACAGTTATGATTAGTTTAAGATAGCGCTTAGGGACATTAGGCTTAGAGCTTGGCTTATGTGCAGGTTTCTGGGCCTCGTGTTAAGGTCTACGTTGGGTTCTGGGTTTATTTAGCTCTAGGGTCATAATGGCCACAGTTGGGTAATTACCGTCAAGATAACGGTTAGGCTTCTTAGGGTAAGGATTTGTGTTTAGATTTAGCGTGAGGGCTATTGTCATTAGTCTAAGGGTTTAAGGTTGGAGAACAATTATGTTTAGTTTAGGATTGCGCTTGGGGACGTTATGCTGACAGCTTTGATAATGTGCAGGTTTCTGGGCATCATATTCGTGTCTACTTTGGTGTTATGGGTTTCTGTTAGCTTTAGGGTCATTATGGCCACAGTTGGGTGAAGACTGCCTTTGTGGACGTTAGGGGAATGCTCGCCTTACCGGTAGGTTTCTGGACAGGGTTTCAGGCTCTACATTGGTTTTATCAGTTAATGATAGCTCTAGGGTCATTATGGCCACAGTTGTAATTATCGTCAAGAAAATGGTTAAGGTTCTTAGGGTAGGGATTTGTGTATAGATTTAGCGTAACGGATATTGTCATTACTCTAAAGGATGAAGGTTGGAGTAACAATTATGATTAGTTTAAGATTGCTCTTAGGGACGTTATTCTGACAGCTCGGCTTATGTGCAGGTTTCTGGGCATCATATTCGGGTCTACGTTAGTGTTCTGGGTTTATGTCAGCTTTAGGGTCATTATGGCCACAGTTGGGTGAAGATTGCATCTTTGGACTTTAGGGGAATGCTCGCCTTACGGGTAGGTTTCTGGACAGGGTTTTAGGGTCTACATTGGTGTTAAGGGTCTATGTTAGCTCTAGGGTCATTATGGCCACAGTTGTAATTATCGTCAAGAAAATGGTTAGGATTCTTAGGGTAAGGATTTGTGTTTAGATTTAGCGTGAAGGCTATTGGCATTAGACTAAAGGTTTAAGGTTGGAGTAACAATTATGATTAGTTTAGGATTGCGCTTGGGGACGTTATGCTGAGAGCTCTGTTTATATGCAGGTTTCTGAGCATCATATTCGTGTCTACGTTGGTGTTATGGCTTTATGTTAGCTTTAGGGTCATTATGGCCACAGTTGGGTGAAGACTGCATTTGTAGACGTCAGGGGAATGCTTGCCTTACCGGTAGGTTTCTGGATGGGTTTTAGGCTCTACATTGGTTTTATCGGTCAATGCTAGCTCTAGGGTCATTATGGCCACAGTTGGGTAATTACCGTCAAGATAACGGTTAGGCTTCTTAGGGTAAGGATTTGTGTTTAGATTTAGCGTGAGGGCTATTGTCATTAGTCTAAGGGTTTAAGGTTGGAGAACAATTATGTTTAGTTTAGGATTGCGCTTGGGGACGTTATGCTGACAGCTTTGATAATGTGCAGGTTTCTGGGCATCATATTCGTGTCTACTTTGGTGTTATGGGTTTATGTTAGCTTTAGGGTCATTATGGGCACAGTTGGGTGAAGACTGCATTTGTGGACTTTAGGGGAATGCTCGCCTTACGGGTAGGTTTCTGGACAGGGTTTTAGGGTCTACAGTGGTGTTAAGGGTCTATGTTAGCTCTAGGGTCATTATGGCCACAGTTGTAATTATCGTCAAGAAAATGGTTAGGATTCTTAGGGTAAGGATTTGTGTTTAGATTTAGCGTGAAGGCTATTGGCATTAGACTAAAGGTTTAAGGTTGGAGTAACAATTATGATTAGTTTAGGATTGCGCTTGGGGACGTTATGCTGAGAGCTCTGTTTATATGCAGGTTTCTGAGCATCATATTCGTGTCTACGTTGGTGTTATGGCTTTATGTTAGCTTTAGGGTCATTATGGCCACAGTTGGGTGAAGACTGCATTTGTAGACGTTAGGGGAATGCTTGCCTTACCGGTAGGTTTCTGGATGGGTTTTAGGCTCTACATTGGTTTTATCGGTCAATGCTAGCTCTAGGGTCATTATGGCCACAGTTGGGTAATTATCGTCAAGATAACGGTTAGGCTTCTTAGGGTAAGGATTTGTGTTTAGATTTAGCGTGAGGGATATTGTCATTACTCTAAAGGTTTAGAGTTAAAGTAACAGTTATGATTAGTTTAAGATAGCGCTTAGGGACATTAGTCTTAGAGCTCGGCTTATGTGCAGGTTTCTGGGCCTCGTATTAAGGTCTACGTTGGGTTCTGGGTTTATTTAGCTCTAGGGTCATTATGGCCACAGTTGGGTAATTATTGTCATGATAACGGTTACGCGTCTTAGGGAAAAGATTTGTGTTTAGATTTAGCATGAGGGCTATTGGCATTAGTCTAAAGGTTTAGGGTTGGAGTAACAGTTATGTTTAGATGAAGATTGCGCTTAGGGATATTATGCTGACAGCTTTGATAATGTGCAGGTTTCTGGGCATCATATTCGTGTCTACGTTGGTGTTATGGGTTTCTGTTAGCTTTAGGGTCATATGGCCACAGTTGGTGAAGATTGCATTTGTGGACGTTAGGGGAATGCCCGTTTTATGGCTAGGTTTTGGACCGTGTTTTAGGGTCTACGTTTGTATTAAGGGTTTCTGTTAGCTTTAGGGTCATTATGGCCACAGTTGGGTGAAGACTGCATTTGTAGACGTTAGGGGAATGCTTGCCTTACCGGTAGGTTTCTGGATGGGTTTTAGGCTCTACATTGGTTTTATCGGTCAATGCTAGCTCTAGGGTCATTATGGCCACAGTTGGGTAATTATCGTCATGATAACGGTTACGCGTCTTAGGGAAAAGATTTGTGTTTAGATTTAGCATGAGGGCTATTGGCATTAGTCTAAAGGTTTAGGTTTGGAGTAACAGTTATGTTTAGATGAAGATTGCGCTTAGGGATATTATGCTGACAGCTTTGATAATGTGCAGGTTTCTGGGCATCATATTCGTGTCTACTTTGGTGTTATGGGTTTCTGTTAGCTTTAGGGTCATTATGGCCACAGTTGGGTGAAGACTGCCTTTGTGGACGTTAGGGGAATGCTCGCCTTACCGGTAGGTTTCTGGACAGGGTTTCAGGCTCTACATTGGTTTTATCAGTTAATGATAGCTCTAGGGTCATTATGGCCACAGTTGTAATTATCGTCAAGAAAATGGTTAAGGTTCTTAGGGTAGGGATTTGTGTATAGATTTAGCGTAACGGATATTGTCATTACTCTAAAGGATGAAGGTTGGAGTAACAATTATGATTAGTTTAAGATTGCTCTTAGGGACGTTATTCTGACAGCTCGGCTTATGTGCAGGTTTCTGGGCATCATATTCGGGTCTACGTTAGTGTTCTGGGTTTATGTCAGCTTTAGGGTCATTATGGCCACAGTTGGGTGAAGATTGCATCTTTGGACTTTAGGGGAATGCTCGCCTTACGGGTAGGTTTCTGGACAGGGTTTTAGGGTCTACATTGGTGTTAAGGGTCTATGTTAGCTCTAGGGTCATTATGGCCACAGTTGTAATTATCGTCAAGAAAATGGTTAGGATTCTTAGGGTAAGGATTTGTGTTTAGATTTAGCGTGAAGGCTATTGGCATTAGACTAAAGGTTTAAGGTTGGAGTAACAATTATGATTAGTTTAGGATTGCGCTTGGGGACGTTATGCTGAGAGCTCTGTTTATATGCAGGTTTCTGAGCATCATATTCGTGTCTACGTTGGTGTTATGGCTTTATGTTAGCTTTAGGGTCATTATGGCCACAGTTGGGTGAAGACTGCATTTGTAGACGTCAGGGGAATGCTTGCCTTACCGGTAGGTTTCTGGATGGGTTTTAGGCTCTACATTGGTTTTATCGGTCAATGATAGCTCTAGGGTCATTATGGCCACAGTTGGGTAATTACCGTCAAGATAACGGTTAGGCTTCTTAGGGTAAGGATTTGTGTTTAGATTTAGCGTGAGGGCTATTGTCATTAGTCTAAGGGTTTAAGGTTGGAGAACAATTATGTTTAGTTTAGGATTGCGCTTGGGGACGTTATGCTGACAGCTTTGATAATGTGCAGGTTTCTGGGCATCATATTCGTGTCTACTTTGGTGTTATGGGTTTATGTTAGCTTTAGGGTCATTATGGGCACAGTTGGGTGAAGACTGCATTTGTGGACTTTAGGGGAATGCTCGCCTTACGGGTAGGTTTCTGGACAGGGTTTTAGGGTCTACAGTGGTGTTAAGGGTCTATGTTAGCTCTAGGGTCATTATGGCCACAGTTGTAATTATCGTCAAGAAAATGGTTAGGATTCTTAGGGTAAGGATTTGTGTTTAGATTTAGCGTGAAGGCTATTGGCATTAGACTAAAGGTTTAAGGTTGGAGTAACAATTATGATTAGTTTAGGATTGCGCTTGGGGACGTTATGCTGAGAGCTCTGTTTATATGCAGGTTTCTGAGCATCATATTCGTGTCTACGTTGGTGTTATGGCTTTATGTTAGCTTTAGGGTCATTATGGCCACAGTTGGGTGAAGACTGCATTTGTAGACGTTAGGGGAATGCTTGCCTTACCGGTAGGTTTCTGGATGGGTTTTAGGCTCTACATTGGTTTTATCGGTCAATGCTAGCTCTAGGGTCATTATGGCCACAGTTGGGTAATTATCGTCAAGATAACGGTTAGGCTTCTTAGGGTAAGGATTTGTGTTTAGATTTAGCGTGAGGGATATTGTCATTACTCTAAAGGTTTAGAGTTAAAGTAACAATTATGATTAGTTTAAGATAGCGCTTAGGGACATTAGTCTTAGAGCTCGGCTTATGTGCAGGTTTCTGGGCCTCGTATTAAGGTCTACGTTGGGTTCTGGGTTTATTTAGCTCTAGGGTCATTATGGCCACAGTTGGGTAATTATTGTCATGATAACGGTTACGCGTCTTAGGGAAAAGATTTGTGTTTAGATTTAGCATGAGGGCTATTGGCATTAGTCTAAAGGTTTAGGGTTGGAGTAACAGTTATGTTTAGATGAAGATTGCGCTTAGGGATATTATGCTGACAGCTTTGATAATGTGCAGGTTTCTGGGCATCATATTCGTGTCTACGTTGGTGTTATGGGTTTCTGTTAGCTTTAGGGTCATATGGCCACAGTTGGTGAAGATTGCATTTGTGGACGTTAGGGGAATGCCCGTTTTATGGCTAGGTTTTGGACCGTGTTTTAGGGTCTACGTTTGTATTAAGGGTTTCTGTTAGCTTTAGGGTCATTATGGCCACAGTTGGGTGAAGACTGCATTTGTAGACGTTAGGGGAATGCTTGCCTTACCGGTAGGTTTCTGGATGGGTTTTAGGCTCTACATTGGTTTTATCGGTCAATGCTAGCTCTAGGGTCATTATGGCCACAGTTGGGTAATTATCGTCATGATAACGGTTACGCGTCTTAGGGAAAAGATTTGTGTTTAGATTTAGCATGAGGGCTATTGGCATTAGTCTAAAGGTTTAGGTTTGGAGTAACAGTTATGTTTAGATGAAGATTGCGCTTAGGGATATTATGCTGACAGCTTTGATAATGTGCAGGTTTCTGGGCATCATATTCGGGTCTACGTTGGTGTTATGGGTTTCTGTTAGCTTTAGGGTCATATGGCCACAGTTGGTGAAGATTGCATTTGTGGACGTTAGGGGAATGCCCGTTTTATGGCTAGGTTTTGGACCGTGTTTTAGGGTCTACGTTTGTATTAAGGGTTTCTGTTAGCTTTAGGGTCATTATGGCCACAGTTGGGTGAAGACTGCATTTGTGGACGTTAGGGGAATGCTCGGCTTACCGGTAAGTTTCTGGATGGTTTTTAGGCTCTACATTGGTTTTATCGGTCAATGATAGCTCTAGGGTCATTATGGCCACAGTTGGGTAATTATCGTCAAGATAACTGTTAGGCTTCTTAGGGTAAGGATTTGTGTTTAGATTTAGCGTGAGGGATATTGTCATTACTCTAAAGGTTTAGAGGTAAAGTAACAGTTATGATTAGTTTAAGATAGCGCTTAGGGACATTAGGCTTAGAGCTTGGCTTATGTGCAGGTTTCTGGGCCTCGTGTTAAGGTCTACGTTGGGTTCTGGGTTTATTTAGATCTAGGGTCATAATGGCCACAGTTGTGTAATTATTGTCATGATAACGGTTACGCGTCTTAGGGAAAAGATTTGTGTTTAGATTTAGCGTGAGGGATATTGTTATTACTCTAAAGGTTTTAGATGGGAGTAACAATTATGTTTTGTTTAAGATTGGACTTGGTGACGTTATGCTGAGCTCTGTTTATGTGCAGGTTTCTGGGCATCATATTCGGGTCTACGTTGGTATTATGGGTTTCTGTTAGCTTTAGGGTCATATGGCCACAGTTGGGTTAAGACTGCATTTGTGGTCTTAGGGGAATGCCCGTTTTATGGCCAGATTTTGGTCCGGGTTTTAGGGTCTACGTTGGTCTTATGGGTTTATGTCAGCTTTAGGGTCATTATGGCCACAGTTGGGTGAAGATTGCATTTTTGGAGGTTACGGGAATGCTCTCCTTACGGGTAGATTTCTGGACAGGGTTTTAGGGTCTACATTGGTGTTAAGGGTCTATGTTAGCTCTAGGATCATTATGGCCACAGTTGTAATTATCGTCAAGAAAATGGTTAGGGTTCTTAAGGTAAGGATTTGTGTTTAGATTTAGCGTGAGGGATATTGTCATTACTCTAAAGGTTTTAGATTGGAGTAACAATTATGTTTTGTTTAAGATTGGACTTGGTGACGTTATGCTGAGCTCTGTTTATGTGCAGGTTTCTGGGCATCATATTCGGGTCTACGTTGGTGTTATGGCTTTATGTTAGCTTTAGGGTCATTATGGCCACAGTTGGGTTAAGACTGCATTGGTGGACGTTAGGGGAATGCTCGCCTTACTGGTAGGTTTCTGGATGGTTTTTAGGCTCTACATTGGTTTTATCGGTCAATGCTAGCTCTAGGGTCATTATGGCCACAGTTGTAGTAATTATTTCAAGATAACGGTTAGGGTTCTTAAGGTAAGGGTTTGTGTTTAGATTTAGCGTGAGGGATATTGTCATTACTCTAAAGGTTTAGTGTAGGAATAACAATTATGATTAGTTTAGGATTGCGCTTGGGGACGTTATGCTGAGAGCTCTGTTTATGTGCAGGTTTCTGATGATCGTATTCGGGTTTACTTTGGTGTTATGGCTTTATGTTAGCTTTAGGGTCATTATGGCCACAGTTGGGTGAAGATTGCATCTTTGGACGTTAGGGGAATGCTCGCCTTACGGGTAGGTTTCTGGACAGGGTTTTAAGGTCTACATTGGTGTTAAGGGTCTATGTTACCTCTAGGGTCATTATGGCCGCAGTTGTAGTAATTATCGTCAAGAAAGTGGTTAGGGTTCTCTAGGGTAGGGATTTGTGTTTAGATTTAGCGTGAGGGATATTGTCATTACTCTAAAGGTTTAAGGTTGTAGTAACAATTATGATTAGTTTAAGATTGCGCTTAGGGACATTAGGCTTAGAGCTCGGCTTATGTGCAGGTTTCTGGGCCTCGTATTAAGGTCTACGTTGGTGTTATGGGTTTATTTAGCTCTAGGGTCATTATGGCCACAGTTGGGTAATTATCGTCATGATAACGGTTACGCGTCTTAGGGTAAGGATTTGTGTTTAGATTTAGCGTGAGGGCTATTGGCATTAGTCTAAAGGTTTAGGGTTGGAGTAACAGTTATGTTTAGATGAAGATTGCGCTTAGGGATATTATGCTGACAGCTCGGCTTTGATGCAGGTTTCTGGGCCTCGTATTAAGGTCTACGTTCGTGTTATGGGTTTATTTAGCTTTAGGGTCATTATGGCCACAGTTGGGTAAATATCGTCACGATAACGGTTAGGCTTCTTAGGGTAGGGATTTGTGTTTAGATTTAGCGTTAGGGTTATTGTCATTAGTCTAAAGTTTTAGGGTTGGAGTAACAGTTACCTTTAATCTAATATTGTGGTAATGGAGGATAGGCTGAAGGCTCAGCTTATGGGCATGCTTATGTGCAGGGTATTAGGGTCTACGTTGGTGTTTTGGGTGTAGGTTAGCTTTATAGTTCGTAGGGTCATGGTTACTGATGGTGTTATGGCTGTTATGTAAGGATTGTGGCTATTCTACCTGTACGTTACAGGTTCAAGATCAGGGTGGCTAGTGGCATGACTTGTAGTGTCAAATAAGTGAGCGTAATACCTCTTTTGGCAGTTCATAAACTTGAACAAGCTCTGTTTTACCGTCTTTTAAACCGGAGACTGTTTCATTAATTAAGGTTGTTATTATAATAGTTTGGTGTCATTTTCGTGTTTTGGTGCTAGGATCATGTTTAGGACCTACGGTTATGGTTTGAGATGATCTGTTCTTCAAGCAACATCTAGCTAGCATATTAAAATTTCATTAGAACAGTCTTTTCTGTAAGCATTATACGAATTTGAAAAGGAAGGAATATGAACGACCAGACTGATTAGCTCTTTAAAAAGAGCACCGTGAATACAGTGATATCTTTATTAAAACCGAATTATGCGGAGTGACACTTAAGTGTCTGAAGACAAGGGTACCAGAAGAAGTTTTTTAAGGTACTCCGTGTTTATATTTTCTACATTAGGAAACACAGCTGTAATGAGACAGCACAGCTACTTAACAGGTCTTCATTTTTTCTTTGCTCAAAACATAGAGAGAAACGGCAGATTTATCTTTGAGCTATTACATTGCTGCTAAAAGAGGCTGTGTTTGCATATTTTTTCGTAAAGGTTTTCTTTTTACAGTAACTTTTGCTTAAAAACACTGGCATTAGACGATGTAATTATTAACGTCTCTAAATATCGGACAAGTCTCATCATTTAGAATCGCCAAAAAAATGTTGTACAAATACTTTAACAGAAAAGACCTGTGAGCGAATATCTGAAAGCTTTAATGAGAATGTTGCCTAAAAGACCTGATAGTTAACGTCTCAATTGAACGTGTATGATTTTTATGCTGAATATGCTACCACAAATGCCCCTGCTATACTGCTTCCAAAAAGCAGTGCCTACCCTGTACCTCAGGGGGATTTAATTTTGGGTGAAAACAGCCAATGAACTGAATAATATGCTGTTAATTGCTATATGATGTATGTCATCACTACTATGGTTGCATCAATGAAATGTTATCATGGTGGGAATCTCCCAAATAATAATAGCAAATGAACTTTCAATGGAACCGAGCAAAGTGCAGCAGTGAGAGAACAAGAACTACCAGTGCAGTGGTGATGGAACAAGGACTGACATGCAACAATCTGACCCCACACACCACCTCTCTGAAGGACCCTTACAAGAGATGAAATCCAAAGTCATGGACTAAATGAACTCAATGGACATTTCACAGTCATTTTACAGGAGTGGTCCATAGACTAGAGGAATGATAAACAAAAAATCTGTATAGAGAGATATATTGTTAAAGGATGAGAAGATGGATAGGGATTATTGAATTTGTACTGAATAGTATGGGACCTGAGCATGATGTCAATGATATGGAATAAGGGTTGGATATTGTCATGGTTTCAGCTGGGATAGAGTTAATTTTCTTCACTCTAGCTGGTATAGTGCTGTGCTTTGAAATTAGCATGGAAAAAAACCTGTTGAGATAACACACAGATGTTTAGGCTGTTGCTGGGTAGCGCTTATACTAGTCAAGGACATGTCTAGCCTCCCATGCTCTGCTGGGTGTACAAGAAGCTGGGAGGGGAGGAGGCACAGCTAAGTGAGCTGATTCAAACTGACCAAAGGGATATTCCATATCATGTAACGTCATGCCCAGTATGCTACCTGGGAGGGGCTGGCCGAGGGAGGGAGGGAGCAATCGCGGGTCGGGGAAGGGCAGCATCGGTTGGCGGGTGGTGAGCGGTTGTATCATTCGTGTTTCTGCGTTTTTTTCCCTGTTTTCCCTTTCCCTTCCTTTTCCCTTTTATTATATTAACATTACTGTCATTATTATCATAATCATTTATCATCATCATTCTATTGTAGTTATTAAACTGTGCTTATCTCAACCCACAAGTTCTTTTGCTCGTCCGATTCTCTTCCCCATCCCACAGGGGTGGGAGGGGTGAGCGAGCGGCTGCGTGGTGTTCAGTTGCCAGCTGAGGCTGAACCACGACAGTAACCATTACCCTAACCCTAAAGCGTAACTGTAACCATAACCCTCTTCGTTTCTAGGGGCAGGCATTTTGTTCCTCGGGTGCCCCATTGGTTGCTATGGCAGCTATCTTGGTAGCTAAGACGGCCATCTTGATTGCTAAGGCAGGCGTATTGGTTGCTAGGGTGGCCACCGTCATTGCTAGGGCAGCCGTCTTCGTTGCTAAGGTTGCCATCTTGGTTGCTATGGCAGCCTTCTTGGTTGCTAGGGCGGACATCTTCGTTGCTAAGGTCGCCATCTTGGCTGCTAGGGCAGCCATCTTCGTTGCTAAGGTCGCCATCTTGGTTACTATGGGAACCATCTGGTTGCTATAGCAACTATCTTGGTTGTTAGGGCGGCCATCTTGGTTGCTAGGGCGGCCATCTCCGTTGTTAGAGGCGCCATCTTGGTTGCTAGGGCGGCCATCTTGGTTGCTATGGCAACTAACTTGCTTGCTTGGGCGGTAATCTTGGTTGCAATAGCAGACATTTTGGTTGCTAGGGCGGCCATGTTGGTTGCTACGGGCAGTCATTTTGGTTGCTATGGCAGCCATCTTGGTTGCTAGTTCAGCCTTTTGGTTGCTAGGGTAAACATCTTGTTTGCTATGGAAGAAAACTTCGTTGCTACTTCTGCTATAACTGTTGCTTTGGCAGGAATCTAGTGTTGTTAGCGTGGCTATCCTGGTTGCTAGGGCGCCACCTTTGCTGCTAAGGTGGCCACCTTGGTTGCTAGGGAGGCCATCTCGGTTGCTAGGGTAGCCAGCTTGGTTGCTATGGCAGCCACCTTCGTTGCTAAGGTCGCCATCTTGGTTGCTATGGGAACCATCTGGTTGATATAGCAACTATCTTGGTTGCTAGGGCGGCCATCTTCGTTGCTAGGGTGGACATCTTGGTTGCTATGGCAGCCGTTTTGGTTGGTATGGCAGCCATTCTTGTTACTAGGGTGCCATGTTGATTACTATGGCATTCATTTGGGTTTCTAGGATGGCCATAATTATTGCTGTGGCAGCAATATTGGTTGCTAGGGTGCCATAATCGTTGCTATGTCAGGTATTATGGTTGCTAGGGTGCCCATCTTTGTTGCTATGGCAGACATTTTGGTTGCTACGGTCACGATCTTGGTTGCTATGGGAACCATCTAGTTGCTCTGGCAAACATCTTGGATGCTAGGGCGGCCATCTTGGTTGCTATGGCAGCCATGTTCGTTGCTAGGGCCCCATCTTGGTTGCTGTGGCAGCCTTCTTGGTTGATAGTGTGGCCATCGTGGTGTCGTGGTTTAGCAGCAGCTCAGCCCCACACAGTCGCTCGCTCACTCCCCACCGGTAGATGGGGGAGAGAATCAGAAGGGTAACGCTCATGGGTTGGGATAAGAACAGTTTAATAATTAAAATTTAAAGAAACAACAGTAGAAATGCAATGTAAAGGAGAACAACGAGAGGCACAAAGCCCAGGGGGAGGGGGGAAGGGAGGGGAGAGGGGGAACGAACCGCCGAAACAAACCACCTGCGCCGCAGCCGCTCGCCTCCCGCCAACCCGACGCCGTGCCGCCTCGCACTGCCACTGCCCCCCCTCAATATATTGGTCATGGTGTCACATGGTATGGAATGAACCTGCCAGTGGCCAGTCGGGGTCAGCCGTCCCCACCATGGCCCTGCCCCTCCCAGCCCCCCCGCCACGCGGCAGAGCGTGGGAAGCTGGAAAGGTAGCCGACCCCCACAGTGAGGAGAATTAACCCCTTCTCAGCCAAAACCAGCACATTCTCCACCCCTTATTCCATACCATTTACACCATGCCCAGTCCCATATGATGCAATACAACTGTACCAACCACCACCCCTCCCCTTCCCATCCTTTAACATAATACACAGACATCATTCCCTTAGTTCATGGACCTTCCCTGTAAAATGTCCATTAAAATGTTCATTGAGTTCATCCAGTCCATGACTCTGGGCTCCATCTGTTGTATCAGTCTTTCCGGGTGGGAGAGATGGTGTGTGGTGTTGGGTTGCTGCATACCGAGTCAGTCATCGTTCCATCACTGCTGCACAGCTTGTTTCATAGTTGATCTTCCATGGGTTGGGAGGCTCGTACTCTGATATCATTGATACAACACAGAGGTGACACACAGTATTATATAGCAGTTCACATTGTGCCATTCAGTTCATTGACTGTTTTCACCCAAAATCAAATCCCCTTGAGGCACACATCGGATTTCTCCATCCTCCCGCTTCACCCACCAAGTGCACCCAGGTCCTCGAGCAAAAGCAATCCCACAAATGGGTTTGCCTTTGCCGGAGGCAGAAAGAACCCAGACTGTTTTGCCCAGCATACTTTTTGTGTGCACTACAGGGACTCTGTCCCCTTCCACAGTACGTAGGATTTCTGACTGGGCAGGGCCAGTTTGGTTGGTAGATCCCCTTGTGTTGACTAACCACGTGGCTTTTGCTAAATGTGTATCCCAGTGCTTGAATGTTCCACCCCCCATTGCTCTCAGTGTAGTTTTTAACAGTCCATTGTACCGTTCAATTTTCCCAGAGGCTGGTGCGTGATAGGGGATGTGATACACCTGCTCAATGCCATGCTCTTTGGCCCAGGTGTCTATGAGGCTATTTCGGAAATGAGTCCCGTTGTCTGACTCAGTTCTCTCTGGGGTGCCATGTCGCCGCAGCACTTGTTTCTCAAGACCCAGGATAGTGTTCTGGGCAGTGGCGTGGGGGACAGGATATGTTTCCAGCCAGCCGGTGGTTGTTTCTACCATTGTAAGCACATGGCGCTTGCCTTGGCAGGTCTGTGGGACTGTGATATAGTCAATTTACCAAGCCTCCCCATATTTATATTTCAGCCATCGTCCCCCATACCACAGAGGCTTTACCCGCTTCGCTTGCTTGACTGCAGCGCATGTGTCACATTCGTGGATAACCTGTGCAATAATATCCATGGTCAAGTCCACCCCTCGATCACGAGCCCACCTGTATGTTGCATCTCTCCCTTGATGGCCTGAGGTGTCATGGGCCCACCGAGCTAGAAATAGTTCACCCTTATGCTGCCAGTCCAGATCCACCTCAGCCACTTCAATCTTGGCAGCCTGATCTACCTGCTGGTTGTTTCGATGTTCTTCAGTGGCCCGACTCTTGGGGACGTGAGCATCCACATGACGTACCTTTACAACCAGGTTCTCTACCCGGGCAGCAATATCTTGCCACAATGTGGCAGCCCAGATGGGTTTGCCTCTGCGCTGCCAGTTGCTTTGCTTCCATTGCTGCAGCCAGCCCCACAAGGCATTTGCCACCATCCAGGAGTCAGTATAGAGCTAGAGCACTGGCCACTTTTCCCGTTCAGCGATGTCTAAGGCCAGCTGGATGGCCTTTACCTCTGCAAACTGGCTCGATTCACCTTCTCCTTCAGCAGTTTCTGCTACTTGTTGTGTAGGACTCCATACAGCAACCTTCCATCTCCGGTGCTTTCCCACAAGGCGACAGGACCCATCAGTGAACAGGGCATACTGCTTTTCATCTTCTGGCAGTTTGTTATAGAGTGGGGCTTCTTCAGCACGTGTCACCGCCTTCTCTGGTGATGTTCCAAAGTGTTTGCCTTCTGGCCAGTCCATAATCACTTCCAAGATTCCTTGGCGACTGGGGTTTCTTACTCGAGCCCGCTGGGTAATCAGTGCAACCCACTTACTCCACGTAGCATCAGTTGCATGGTGTGTAGAGGGGACGTTTCCTTTGAACATCCAGCCCAGCACTGGCAGTCGGGGTGCCAGGAGCAGCTGTGCTCTGGTACTGAAGTAGCAACCACTTCTGAAGCAGCTCGAACCCCTTCATATTCTGCCAATATCTCTTTTTCAGTTGGAGTATAGCGGGCTTCGGACCCTCTGTATCCCCGACTCCAAAACCCTAGGGGTCAACCTCAGGTCTCCCCTGGTGCTTTCTGCCAGAAGCTCCAAGTAGGGCCATTCTCCCCGGCTGCAGTGCACATTTTTTACATCCTGTCCTGCCCAGACTGGCCCAAGAGCTACTTCATGGACTATTTCTCATTTAATCTGTTCAAAGGCTTGTCGTTGCTCAGGGCCCCATTTGAAATAATTCTTCTTCTGGGTCACTTGATAGAGAGGGCTTATGATCAGACTGTAATTTGGAATATGCATTCTCCAAAAACCCACAACGCCCAAGAAAGCTTGTGTTTCCTTTTTGCTAGTTGGTGGAGACATGGCTGCTATTTTGTTGATCACATCCATTGGAATATGACAACGACCATCTTGCCACTTGATTCCTAAGAACTGGATTTCTCGTGCAGGTCCCTTCACCTTACTTTGTTTTATGGCAAAACCAGCTTTCAGAAGGATTTGGACTATTTTCTTTCCTTGCTCAAAAACTTCTTCTTCTGTATTGCCCCACACAATGATGTCATCAATGTATTGAAGGTGTTCTGGCGCTTCTCCCTGTTCCAGTACAGTCTGAATCAGTCCATGGCAAATGGTAGGACTGTGTTTCCACCCCTGGGGCAGTCGATTCCAGGTATACTGGATGCCCCTCCATGTGAAAGCAAACTGTGGCCTGCACTCTGCTGCCAGAGGGAATGAGAAGAATGCATTAGCAATATCAATTGTGGCATACCACTTGGCCACCTTTGACTCCAGTTCGTATTGAAGTTCTAGCATGTCTGGCACAGCAGCACTCAACGGTGGAGTGACTTCATTCAGGCCACGATAGTCTACTGTTAGTCTCCACTCTCCATTAGACTTCCGGACTGGCCATATGGGACTGTTAAAGGGTGAGTGGGTCTTACTGATGACTCCTTGGCTCCTCAGTTGGTGAATGAGTTTATGGATGGGGATCAGAGAGTCTCTGTTGGTGCGATATTGCCGCCAGTGCACTGTTGTGGTGGCGATTGGCACCTGTTGTTCTTTGACCTTCAGCAACCCCACCACAGAAGGGTCCTTCGAGAGACCGGGCAAAGTAGACAGCTGTTCAGTTTCCTCCGTCTCCAAGGCAGCTACACCAAAAGCCCACTTGTAACCTTTTGGGTCCTTGAAATACCCTTTCCTGAGGTAGTCTATTCCAAGGATGCGCGGAGCCTCTGGGCCAGTAACAATGGGGTGCGTCTGCCACTCATTGCCAGTTAGGCTCACTTCGGCCTCCAACACAGTTAGCTCTTGGGATCCCCCTGTCACTCTAAGAATACTGATGGGTTCTGCCCCTATATAGTTTGATGGCATTAAGGTGCACTGTGCGCCGGTGTCCACTAAAGCTTTATACTCCTGTGGGTCGGACGTGCCAGGCCATCGGATCCACACAGTCCAGTAAGCCCGGTTATCCCTTTCCTCCACCCGGCTGGAGGCAGGGCCCCTCTAGTCCTGATCATGGCAGTCACAACTCACTTCCTGCAAATGTGAATCAGGAGTCCCTCTATTACACTTAGAAATAAAATCTGCACTTCTACTCCTCTGTCTGGGGACTTGTTCACTGGAAATTGGAGCAGTAGCTTTCCTGGAAGAGCCTCCCTGAGTGACTGTTCTTCCTTGCAGTTCATGCACTCGTGCCTGTAGGGTCGAGGTAGGCTTTCCATCCCACCTCCTCATGTCCTTTCTGTGGTCACGCAGGTAGAACCATAGGGTGGCCTGTGGTGTGTATCCTCTTCTTTGAGCCAAAGGACGCTTATTCCTAACAGCTGAGACACTACTCTGTCGAGGTGGGGAGTAGGACAGATCTTCTTTGAGTTGCTGGACCTCTTGGGATAGTTTCTCCACAGCAGAGACAAGCGAGGAAGAGATATTTGTGTCGTAATCCCGGAGTCTATCAACTCTGCCACCGTTGGTGTCTCGTCATCTTTCCAGGACATCACTGCCAATGAGTTTGCATGCGAAGATGGTGCGCTCCGAACAAACTTCCGCCACATGGGTCGTGTGCACTCGGCTTCATCTGGATCTTTGGATGACCGTTGATCGTCCAGGTCACCATAAATCACTTCAAGCACTGCTAATTCCCTTAGATACTGGATGCCTTTCTCCATAGTTGTCCATTTTCCTGGGCGATATGTAACATCTTCTTTAAAGGGATACCTTTCCTACACTCCAGACAGGAGTTGCCTCCAGAGGCTGAGGGCTTGTGTTTTTTTTTCCAATTGCTTTGTCAACGCCCCCTTCCCCAGAAAGGGATCCCAATTGTTTGGCTTCTTTTCCCTCTAGTTCCAGGCTACTGGCCCCATTATCCCAGCATCGGAGCAGCCAGGTGACAATGTGCTCACCTGAGCGAAGGCTATAATCTTTTCACATATCTCGCAACTCGCTTAAGGACAGGGATCGGGTGGTCTCTATTTCATTTATTACTTTTCCCTCCTCTCCCCGCGATGGCCCTCGTTCTTCATCATCCCGTTCTAAACGAGTTGATGTCCGCTTCCAATATTTCATCTTGTGTATGGGGGCAACTGATACTGGTACGGGTTTATTTTCTGAGCTAGCTCCGGTACTTGTCGTGGGGGTTTGAGTGGCTGCAGTGCCTGTTGTCAGGGCTGGATTGTCTACAGTGCCAGTCACTTTGCATTTCAATCCAGAGACATTCTCTTCCCCCTGGGGGCACTGAATACTGTTGAGCAGGGCTCGGTATGCATGGGCCAGACCCTAGCATGTTGCAGTTATCTGTGTCTCTCTGGAGTTCCCAGTGTAACAACATACTTTCTCCAAATATTCTACTAGTTTTTTAGGATTCTGCACTTGTTCAGGGGTGAAACTCCAAAACACTGGGGGTGCCCACTGCCCTAGGTATTTGCCCATGCTGTCCCACATGCTCTGCCACTCATAACTATCAAGCCTCGGGGCAGATTTCTGGGTGATATTCTTAAGTTGCTTAGTCAAAACCAAAAAACATGCCCAAAAACTAACAATAAGTGCACCTTAACCACCCAAGGATGTTCAAGATACAAAAACGTTGTTGTAACAAAGGCACAGACATCATAGAACAAAGTTGCAAAGGTATTATTCTGTATTTCCTCCATATAAAATCTCTCCAAGGAGGAGGTATAATTGCTAATTGCCTCAATGTTATAATTAATTTAGCCTTCAACGGAATTTCAATCAAAGTTTACAATTTATTGAATAGAGACAAGCAAGCAGCGCTGGATGCACGGGGGATCCTTCCACCTAACGTGCATACCGTCATACAAAAATACAGGGTTTATATTCAGTTACTTAATTAATAACAATTAGTAAAAACACGCCTAAGTTTACACTCATTGGTCAGTGATAAGCATCCCACTTGCCGTTGGTCAGCCGTAGTTAAATTAGTCACGCTTGCCATGTATGCCCGCATGCTCTTTACGGGTGTGGGGGACAAGTCTTTTTGGTCACTTCCCTTTTGCAGCAGGGTGCCTCCACTGTTAGTCCCTGAAGGTCAACTGAATTGTATCTTTTTTAGGAGGACGCCCTCCCGACTGGCCCAAGCACCATCTCAGGCACCAGCCCCCCCAGTTATCTGATCAATTTTGGGTCACGCTTTTGTCTTCACCATCAACCCAAATCGCCAATCAACATTCCAACCATTAAGACAGTTAACAAGTCAATTGAACGGCCCTCGGTTACACAAGCACAAACAGAACGGTCAAATGCTAGAAGGTCACACTTCACCGTGTGACTCTAGCATTGTTCCATATTGACACGAATCAGATGAACACATTTTACACTCAACAAGGTGGTATCCGAAGTACAGTAACGGTTTCAGCAGAAACCCCAAATACCAGATAAAGCTGAAAACGAGTGTTTGTATAACAAATCTTGTAGGCAAAACATTACTAATCACAGCAGAACACAGCAGACTCAACAAACCAACACCGATTTTTAACACCAACTGTAAAAAGGACAACATGGTGCTGTGACCAGCAGCTGTTGTTATCTCCAACCCTTGAGCCCCACGTTGGGCGCCAAAAAGACTGTTGTGGTTTAGCGGCAGCTCAGCCCCACACAGTCGCTCGCTCACTCCCCACCGGTAGATGGGGGAGAGAATCAGAAGGGTAACGCTCATGGGTTGGGATAAGAACAGTTTAATAATTAAAATTTAAAGAAACAACAGTAGAAATGCAATGTAAAGGAGAACAACGAGAGGCACAAAGCCCAGGGGGAGGGGGGAAGGGAGGGGAGAGGGGGAACGAACCGCCGAAACAAACCACCCGCGCCGCAGCCGCTCACCACCCGCCGACCCGACGCCGTGCCGCCTCGCGCTGCCACTGCCCCCCCCCCCAATATATTGGTCATGGTGTCACATGGTATGGAATGAACCTGCCATTGGCCAGTCGGGGTCTGCCGCCCCCACCATGGCCCTGCCCCTCCCGGCCCTGCCCCTCCCAGCCCCCCCGCCACGCGGCAGAGCGCGGGAAGCTGGAAAGGTAGCCGACCCCCACAGTGAGGAGAATTAACCCCTTCTCAGCCAAAACCAGCACACGTGGTTATATGACAGCCATCTTTGTTGCTAAAGGTTGCCATCTTGATTGCTATGGCAACTCTCACAGTTGCATGAGTGGCCATCTTGGTTGCTATGGCAGCCATATGGGTTGTTAGGGTGGCCATCTTGGTTGCTAGGTCAGCCACCTTCGTTGCTAAGGTCGCCATCTTGGTAGCTATGGGAACCATCTGGTTGCTATAGCAACAATCTTGGTTGCTAGGGCGGCCGTCTTTGTTGTTATGGCAGCCATTTTGGTTGTTATGGCAACCATCTTGGTTGCTAGGGAGGCCATCTTGGTTGCTAGGGCGACCATCTTGGTTGCTATGGCAGCCACCTTCATGCTAAGGTCGCCATCTTGCTAGGTATGGGAACCATCTGTTTGCTATGGCAACTATCTTGGTTGCTTGCGGCCATCTTTGTTGTTATGGCAGCCATTTTGGTTGTTATGGCAAGCATCTTGGTTGCTAGGGCAGCCATCTTGGTTGCTAGGGCGACCATCTTGGTTGCTAGGGCAGCCATCTTGGTTGCTATGGGAACCAGCTGTTTGGTATAGCAACTCTCTTGGTTGGTTGGGCGGCCGTCTTGGTTGTTAATGCATATATTTTAGTAGCTATGGCAGCCATTTTGGTTGCTATGGCAACCATCTTGGTTGCTAAGGTGGTCATCTTCGTTGCTATAGCAGCCATTATTTTTGCTATGGCAACCATCTTAATTGCTAGGGTGGCCATCTTGGTTGCCAGGTTGGCAATATTGGTTAATAGTTAATATAGCAGCCATTTTGGTTGTTAAGGTGGACATCTTGGTTGCTATGCAAGCCATCACGTTTGCTAGGGTTGCACTCTTGCTTGCTATGGTAACCATCTTGGTTGCTGCGGCGGCCTTCTTCGTTGCTTGTGTGGCCATCTTGGTTGCTATGGCAGCTGTATTGGTTGCTAGGGTGGCCATCTTCGTTGCCTTGGTCACCATCTTGTTTGCTAGGGTGCCCATCTTGGTTGCTATGGGAACCATCTTGGTTGCTATGGCAGCCATGTTGGTTGCTAGGGTGCCATCTTGGTTGCTATGGCAGCCATCTTCGTTGCTAGGGTCGCCGTCTTGGTTGCTAGGGTGCCCATCTTGGTTCTATTGTCGCCATCTTTGTTGCTATGGGAACCATCTGGTTGCTATAGCAGCTATTTGGTTTCTAGGATGACCATATTGGTTACTATTGCAGCAATCTTGGTTGCTAGGGCAATCATTTTGCCTGCTATGGCAACCAGCTTGTTTAATGGGGTGACATGTTGATTACTATGGCAGCGATTATAGCTGTTAGGGTGTCCATTTTGATTGGTACGGCAGCAATCTTGGTGGTTATGGTGCCATATTGGTTGCTATAGCAGCCATGTTGTTTGCTAGGGTCGCCATCTTGGTTGCTAGGGGAACCATCTGGTTGCTATAGCAACTATCTTGGTTGCTAGTGTGGCCATCTTGGTTGCTATGGCAGCCATTTTGGTTGCTAGGGTGCCATATTGGTTGCTATCGTAGCCATCTTGGTTGTTAGAGTGGCCACCCTGGTAGCTAGGGCAGCCATCTTCGTTGATAGGGTGGTCATCTTGGTTGTTAGGGCGGCCATCTTGGTTGCTAGGTTGCCAATATTGGTTAATAGAGAAGCCATTTTTTTTGCTAGGGTGGACATCTTGGCTGCCATGGCAGCCATCTTGGTTGCTACAGCAAATATCTTGGTTGCTATGGCAGCCATTTTGGTTGCTAGTGTGCCCATCTTGGGCAACTATCTTCGTTACTAGGGTCGCCAACTTGGTTGCTAGGGCAACCATCTTTGTTGCTAGGGTGGACATTTTAGTAGCTATGGGAACCAGCTGGTTGCTAGGGCGCACATCTTGGTTGCTATGGCAGCCATCTTGGTTGTTATGGCAACCATCTTGGTTGCTAGGGTCGCCATCTTGGTTGTTATGGCAACTATCTTGGTTGCTGAGGTCACCATCTCAGTTGCTATGGCAGCCATCTTGGTTGCTAGGGTCGCCATCTCGGTTGCTATGGCAGCCATCGTGGTTGCTAGGTTGGCAATATTGGTCAATATAACAGCCAGTTTAGTTGCTAGGGTGGACATCTTGGATACTATGGCAACCATCTTGGTTGCTATGGCAGCCATGTGCGTTGCTATGACGGCCGTCGTCGTGGCTATGGCAGCAATTTTGGTTGCTAGTGTGGCCATCTTCGTTGCTATGTGTCGTGGTTCAGCCTCAGCTGGCAACTGAACACCACGCAGCCGCCTGCTCACCCCCCCACCCCTGTGGGATGGGGAAGAGAATCGGACGAGCAAAAGAACTTGTGGGTTGAGATAAGCACAGTTTAATAACTACAATAGAATGATGATGATAAATGATTATGATAATAATGACAGTAATGTTAATATAATAAAAGGGAAAAGGAAGGAAAGGGAAAACAAGGAAAAAAAATGCAGAAACATGAACGATACAACCGCTCACCACCCGCCGACCGACGCTGCCCTTCCCCGACCCGCGATTGCTCCCTCCCTCCCTCGGCCAGCCCCTCCCAGGTAGCATACTGGGCATGACATTACATGATATGGAATATCCCTTTGGTCAGTTTGAATCAGCTCACTTAGCTGTGCCCCCTCCCCTCCTGGCTTCTTGTGCACCCAGCAGAGCATGGGAGGCTAGACATGTCCTTGACTAGTATAAGCGCTACCCAGCAACAGCCCAAACATCTGTGTGTTATCTCAACAGGTTTTTTTCCATGCTAATTTCAAAGCACAGCACTATACCAGCTAGAGTGAAGAAAATTAACTCTATCCCAGCTGAAACCATGATACTATGGCAGCAATCTTGGTTGCGAGGGTGTCATATTGGTTGTTATGGCCGCCATCTTGGTTGCCAGGGCAGCCATGGTGGTTGCTACGGCGGCCATCTTGGTTGCTATGGTGCCATCTTTTTGCTAGTGTGCCCATCTTGGTTGCTGTGGCAAACATCTTTGTTGCTAGCATCGCCATCTGAATTGGAAGTGTGGCCATAATTGTTGCTAGGGTGGACATCTTGGTTGCTATGGGAACCATCTTTTGCTATGGCAACCATCTTTGTTGCTATGGCAACCATATTGGTTGCTAGGGCGGCCATCTTGGTTGATATGGCAGCCATCTTGGTTGCTAGGTTGGCAATATTGGTTAATATAGCAGCCATTTTGCTTGCTATAGTAACCATCTTGGATGCTGTGGCAGCCTTCATGGTTGCTATGGCAACCATCTTGGTTGCTATGGCAGCCATGTTCGTTGCTAGGGGCCCCATCTTGGTTGCTAGGGCTGCCAACTTGGTTGCTAATGCAGGTGTGTTGGTTGCTAGGGCAGCAATCTTGGTTGCTAGGGCAGCCATTTTGGTTACTTGTTTGGCCAACTTGGTTGCTATGGCAACCATCTTGGTTGCTAGAGTGACAACCTTGGTAGCTAGGGCAGTCATCTTGGGTTCTAGATTGGCAATATTGGTTAATATAGCTGCCATTTTGGTTGCTAGGGTGGCCATCTTGCTTGCTATGGCAGCCATCTCGTTGTCTAGGGTTGCCATCTTGGTTGCTATGGCAAACATCTTGGTTGCTGTCGCAGCCATCTTGGTTGCTGGTGTGGCCATCTTGGTTGCTATAGCAGCCATCTTTGTTGCTGAGGTTGCCAACTTGGTTGCTATGGCAACCCTCTCGCTTGCATGGGTGGTTATCTTGCTTGATATGGGAACCATCTTCGTTGTTATGGTGGACCTCTTGGTTGCTAGGGCAGCCATCTTGGTTTCTATGGCAACCATCTTCGTTGATAGGGTGGACAACTTGGTTGCTATGGCATCTAATTTGGTGGCTATGGCAACCTTCTTGGTTGCTAGGGCTGCTATCTTGGTTGCTATGGCAACCACCTTGGTTACTAGGGTGCCATATTGGTTGCTATGGCAGCCATCTGGGTTGCTAGGTTGGCCATCTTGGTTGCTATGGCAGCCATCTTGGTAGCTATGGCAGTCATCTCCGGTGCTAGGGCGGCAATCTTGGTTGCTACGCTGCCATATTGGTTCCTATGGAAGCCACCTCGTTTAATGGGGTGACATGTTGATTACTATGGAAGCCATTATAGTTTGCTAGGGTGTCCATTTTGGTTCGTATGGCAGCAATCTTGGTTGCTACACTGCCATATTGGTTGCTATGTCAGCCATGTTGGTTACTAGGGCGACCATCTTTGTTGCTATGGCAGCCATCTTGGTTGCTAGGGCAGCCATTTCGATTGCTAGCGTGCCATATTGGTTGCTATGGCAGGCATTATGGTTACTAGGGTGCCCATCTTGCTTGGTACGGCAGCAATCTTGGTTGCTAGGGTGTCATATTGGTTGTTATGGCCGCCATCTTGGTTGCTAGGGCAGCCATGGTGGCTGCTACGGCCGCCATCTTGGTTGCTAGCTTGTCCATCTTGGTTGCTATGGCAGCCATCTTGTTTGCTAGAGTGACCACCTTGGTAGCTAGGGCAGCCATCTTCGTTGCTAGGGTCGTCATCTTGGTTGTCAGGGTGGCGATCTTGGTTGCTAGGTTGCCAATATTTGTTAATAGAGCAGCCATTATTTTTGCAAGGGTGGACATCTTGGTTGCTATGGCAGCCATCTTGGTTGCTCGGGTAAACATCTTGGTTCCTATGGAAGCAAACTTTGTTGCCATGTCGGCCATATTGGTTGCTTTGGCAGGAATCTAGAGTTGTTAGCCTGGACATCCTGGTTGCTAGGGCGCCGCCTTTGCTGCTAAGGTGGCCACCTTGGTTGCTAGGGCAGCCATCTTGGTTGCTAGGGTGGCCATCATAGTTGGTAGGGTGCCCATTCTGGTTACTATGGCAGCAAATTTGGTTGCTACGGTGCCATAGTGGTTGCTATGGCAGGCGTATTGGTTCCAAGGGCTGCTATTTTGATTGCTAAGGCAGTAGTTTTGGTTGCTAGGGCGGCCATCTTGGTTGCTATGGCAGCCATCTTCGTTGGTAGGGTCGCCATCTTGGTTGCTAGGGCAGCCATCTTCGTTGCTAAGGACGCCATCTTGGTTGCTATGGGAACCATCTGGTTGTTATAGCAACTATCTTGGTTGCTAGGGTGGCCATCATGGTTGTTATGGCAGCCATTTTGGTTGCTAGGGTGCCATAGTGGTTGCTATGGAAGCCATCTTGTTTGCTATTGCTACCATCTTGTTTGCTAGAGTAACAAACTTGGGAACTAAAGCAGCCATCTTGGTTGCTAGGTCAGCTGACTTGGTTGCTAGGGTAAACATCTCGTTTGCTCTGGAAGCAAACTTTGTTGCTACAGCCGCCATATTGGTTGCTTTGGCAGGAATCTAGCGTTGTTAGCGTTGACATCCCTGTGTCTAGGGTGCTAACTTTGTTGCTAAGGTGGCCACCTTTTTTGCTAGGGCGGCCATCTTGGTTGCTAGGGGCAGTCATTTTGGTTGGTATGGCAACCACCTTGGTTACTAGGATGCCATGTTGATTACTATTGCAGCCATTTTGTTTGCTAGGGTGGCCTTATTGGTTGCTATGCAGCAATCTTGGTTGCTGGGGTGCCATCTTTGTTGCTAAGGTGGCCACCTTCGTTGCTAGGGCAGCCATGTTGGTTGCTAGGGTAAACATCTTGTTTGCTATGGAAGCAAACTTCTTTGCTACAGCCGCCATATTGGTTGCTTTGGCTGGAATCTCGCATTGTTATTGTGGCCATCCTGGTTGCTTGGGCACCAACTTTGTTGGTATGTCAAACATCTTGGCTGCTAGAGGTGGCCACCTTGGTTGTTATGGGATGTGATTGTTTGCTATGGCAGCCATCTTAGTTGCTAGGTTGGAAATATTGGTTCATATAGCAGCCATTTTGTTTGCTAGGTTGGAAATATTGGTTAATATAGCAGCCATTTTGGTTGCTAGGGGCAGCCATCTGGATTGCTATGGCAGCCATCTTAGTTGCTATGGAAGCCATCTTTGTTGCTACGGTGGCCACCTTCGTTGCTAGGGCGGCTATCATAGTTGTTGGGGCAGTCGTTTTGGTTGCTATGGCAGCCATCTTGGTTACTAGGGTGCCATGTTGATTACTATGGCAGCCATTTTGGTTGCTAGGTTGGCCATCTTGGTTGCTAGTGCGGCATTTTAGTTGCTAAGGCAGGTGTATTGGTTGCTATAGAAGCCATATTAGTTGATAGAGTGGCCATCTTGGTTGCTATGCTAAACATCTTGGTTGCTATGGGAGGAAACTACTTTGCTACGGCCACATATTTGTTGCTTTGGCAGGATTCTTGCATTATTATTGTGGCCATCATGGAGCTAGGGGGCCATCTTGCTTGATAAGGTGACCACTTTGGTTGCTAGGGTGGCCACCTTGCTTGCTATACAACCATCTTGGTTTCTAGGGTGGCCCTTTTGGTTGCTATGGCTGCCATCATTGCTGGTAAGGTAGCCACCTTGGTTGCTAGGGTGGCCATCTTCGTTGCTAGGGTCGCCATCTTGGTTGCTATGGCAACCATCTTAGTTGCTAGGGCGGCGTATTGGTGGCTATGGAAACCATTTTAGTTGTTAAGACAGCTATCTTTGTTGCTAGGGTCGGCAACATGGTTGCTAAGGCAGCCATCTTGGCTCCTAGGTAGAAAATATTGGTTAATATAGCAGCCATTTTGGTTGCTAGGGTGGATATGTTGGTTGCTATGGCAGCCATATTGGTTGCTATGTTAGACGTCTTGGTATCTACGGCATCCATCTTCGTTGCCAGGGCAGCATCTTGGTTGCTATGGCAGCCATCTTTGTTGCTAAAGTGGCCACCGTCGTTGATAGGGTGGCCATCTTGGTTGCTAGGGGCAGTCATTTTGGTTGCTATGGCAACCACCTTGGTTACTAGGGTGCCATGTTGATTACTATGGCAGCCATCTTGGTTGCTATGGCAGCCACTTTGGTTGCGAGTGTGGCCATCTTGGTTGCTATGCAACTATCTTGGTTGCTAAGGTGGCCACCTTGGTTGCTAGGGCAGCCATCTTCGTTGCTAGGGTCGCCATTTTGGTTGCCATGGCAATTAGCTTGGTAGCTAGGGTGGTGTAATGATTGCTATGGCGACCATTTTGGTTGTTAGGGCGGCCATGTTGGTTGCTGGAGGCAGTCGTTTTAATTATTATGGCTCCATCTTGGCTGCTAGGGCGGCCATGTTTGTTGCTAGGGGCAATCACTTTGGTTGCTATGGCAGCCATCTCAGTTGCTAAGTTGCCATCTTGGTTGCTATGGCAGCAATCTTGGTTGCTAGGGTGCCATATAGGTTGCTATGGCAGCCATCTTGGTTGCTAGGGGCAGTCATTTTGGTTCCTATGGCAGCAATCTTGGTTGCTAGGGTGCCATATTGGTTGCTAGGGCGGACATCTTGGTTGCTAGGGCGGACATCTTGGTTTCTAGGGGCAGACATTTTGGTTGGTGTGCCAGCCATCTTAGTGTCTAGGGGCAGCCATCTTGGTTGCTAGGTCAGCAAACTTTGATGCTAGTGTCAACATCTTGGTTGCTCTGGAAGGAATGTTCATTGCTACAGATGCCATATATGTTGCTTTGGCAGAAATTTAGCATTGTTATTGTGGCCATCCTGGTTGATAGGGTGCCACCTTTGTTGCTAAGGTGGCCACCTTGGTAGCTAGGGCAGCCATATTTGTTGCTAGGGTCGCCATCTTGGTTGCTAGGGCAGATATATTGGTTGCTAGGTCAGCCATATTGGTTGACAGAGTGGCCATCTCGGTTGCTATGGTAAACATCTTGGTTGCTTTTGAAAGAAACTTCGTTGCTATGGCCAAATATTGATTGCTTTGTCAGGAATCTAGCATTGTTTTTGTGGCCATCATGGTTGCTAGGGGGCCACCTTGTTGCTAAGGTGGACACCTTGGTTGCTAGGCAGGCCATTTCGGTTGCTAGGGCGGCCATCTTGGTTGCTATGGCAAGCGTATTGGTTGCTAGGTCAGCAGATATGGTTATAACACCGACATATTGGTTACTAGGGCGGCCATCTTGGTTGCTATTTGGCCATCATGGTTGCTATGGCAGCCATTTTGGTTGCTAGTGTGGCCAACTTGGTGGCTATGCAACTATCTTGGTTGCTAGGGTGGCCCTTTCAGTTGCTATGGCAGCCATCTTTGCTGCTAAGGTGGCCGCCTTGGTAGCTAAGGTAGCTATCTTGGTTGCTAGAGTCGCCATATTGGTTGGTGGGGTGGCCATCTTGGCTGCTATGGCAGCCATCTTGGTTGCTATGGAAGCCATCTTTGTGTCTAAAGTGGCCAATTTTGTTGCTAGGGCAGCCAGCTTGGTTGCTAGGGATAGGCATTTTGGTTGCTATGGCAACCAACTTGTTTACTAGGGTGTCATGTTGATTACCATGGCAGCCATTTTTAGTTGCTATGGCAGCAATCTTGGTTGCTAGGGTGCCATATAGGTTGCTATGGCAAACATCTTGGTTGCAAGGGCTGCCATCTTGGATGCTATGGCAGGCATTTTGGTTGCTATTTCAGACATCTTGGTTGCTATGGTGGCCATGTTGGTTGCTATGGCACCCATGTATGTTGCTAGGGTGGCAATGTTGGTTACTAGGGGCAGTTATTTTGGTTGCTATGGCAGGCATCTTTGTTGATAGAATGGCCATCTTGGTTGCTATGGCAGCTATTTTGGTTTCTAGTGTGGCCATCTTCGTTGCTATGCAACTATCTTGGTTCCTAGGGTGGCTATCTTGCTTGCTATGGCAGACATCTTGGTTGCTAGGGGGCCATCTTGGTTGCTATGGCAGCAATCTTAGTTGTTAGGGGCGCCATCTTGGTTGCTAGGGTGCCATATTGGTTGCTATGTCAGCCATTTTGGTTGCTATGGCAGCCATCTTGGTTCCTAGGGCGGTCATGTTGGTTTCTAGGGGCAGTCATTTTGGTTGCTATGGCAGCCCTCTTGGTTTCTAGGGGCAGCCATCTTGGTTGCTAGGTCAGCAGACCTGGATTCTAGGGTGAACATCTTGGCTGCTATGTAAGGAAACTTCATTGCCACGGTCACATATTGATCGGTTTGGCAGGAATCTAGCATTGTTAGTGTGGCCATTATGATTGCTAGGGCACCACCTTTGTTGCTAAGGTGGGCACCTTGGTTGCTAGGGAGGCCATCTCGGTTGTTAGGGCGGCCATCTTGTTTGCCATGGCAAGCGAATTAATTGCTAGGTCAGCAGATTTGGTTGCTAAGGTAGGCATCTTGGTTGCTAGTGTGGCCATCTTGGTTGCTATGGCAGCCATTTTGGTTACTATGGCAAATATCTTGGTTGCTACAGCGGACATCTTTGCTGCTATGTTGCCCACCTTGGTTGCTGGGGCAGTCATCTTCGTTGCTAGAGTCACCATTTTGTTTGCTATGGCCACCGTCTTGGTTGCTAAGGCGGCGTACTGGTTGCTGTGACAACCATTTCGGTTGTTAGGGCGGCAATGTTTTTTGCTACGGGCAATCATTTTGGTTGCTATAGCAGCCATCTTGGCTGCTAGGTAGGCAATATTGGTTAATATAGCAGCCATGTTGGTTGTTAGGGGCAGCCATCTTGGTTGATAAGGTAGACATCAGGGTTCCTAAGGCAGCCATCTTGGTTGCAGGGCAGCCATTTTGAGTGTATGGCATCCATCTTGGTTGCTAGGGGCAACCATCTTTGTTTCTAGGGGCAGCCATCTTGGTTGCTACGTCAGCAACCATCTTGGTTGCTAGAGCGGCCATCTTGGTTGCTAGGGCAGCCATTTTGATAGCTAGTGTGGCCATCTTGGTTGCTGTGGCAACCATCTTGTTTGCTATGGTGGACATCTTGCTTGCTAGTGTGGGCATACTGGTTGCTATAGCAGCCATCTTTGTTGGTACGTTGGCAATATTGGTTAATATAGCAGCCATTTTGGTTGCTAGGGTGGACATCTTTGTTTCTATGGCACCCATCCTGGTTGGTATGGCACCCATCTTTGCTGCTAAGGTGGCCACCTTTGTTGCTAGGTCGGACATCTTCGTTGCTAGGATCTCCATCTTGGTTGCCATAGCAACCATCTTTGTGGCTAGAACGGCTACCATGGTTGCTATGGCAGCCATTTTGGTTGCTAGGGTCGCCATCTTGGTTGCTATGTCAACCACCATGGCTACTAGGGTGCCATGTTGATTACTATGGCAGCCATTTTGGTTGCTATTGTGGCCATTATAGTTGTTATGCAGTCATCTTTGTTGCTATGGGAACCATCATGGTTACTCTGGTGGACATCTAGGTAGCTAGGGCAGCCATCTTTGTTGCTGAGGGTGCCATCTTGTTTGCGAGGGCGGCCATTTTGGTTGCTAGGGTGGACATCCTGGTTGCTATGGCTGCCATCTTGGTTTCTATAGCAGCCATCTTTGTTACTAAGGTGCCCAACTTGTTGCTAGGGCATTCATCTTCGTTGCTACGGTTTCCATCTTGGTTGCTTTAGCAACCATCTTGGTTGCTAGGATGGCCATATTGGTTACTAAGGCAGCCATCTTTGCTGTTAAGGTGGCCACCTTGCTTGCTAGGCCGGCCATCCTCGTTGCTAGGGTCGCCATCTTGGTTGCTACAGCAGCCATTTTGATTGCTAGTGTGGCCATCTTGGTTGCTATGGCAACCATCTTGTTTGCTACGGTGGAAATCTTGGTTGCTAGTGTGGCCATTTTGGTTGCTATAGCAGCCATCTTTGTTGGTAGGTTGGCAATATTGGTTAATATAGCAGCCATTTTGTTTGCTAAGGTGGACATCTTTGTCTCAATGGTAGCCATCTTGGTCGCTATGGCAGCCATCTTTGTTGCTAAGGTGGCCACCTTCGTTGCTAGGGCGGCTATCTTCGTTGCTAGGGTCTCCACCTTGGTTGCTATGGCAACCATTTTGGTTGCTATGGGAACCATCTTGGTTGCTCTGGTGGACATCTTGGTTGCTTTGGCAGCCATCTTTGCTGCTAAGGTGGCCATCTTGGTAGCTAGGGCAGCCATCTTCGTTGCTAAGTGCACCATCTTGGTTGCTTGGGCAGCCATCTTGGTTGCTAGGGTGGCCACCTTGGTTGCTACGGTGTAGGTATTGGTTAATACAGCAGCCATTTTGGTTACTAGTGTGGCCATCTTGGTTGCTATGGCAGCCATCTTTGTTGCAAAGGTGCCCACCTTCGTTTCTAGGTGGCCATCTTGGTTCCTATGGCAGCCATTTTGGTTGCTACTGTAGCCATCTTGGTTGCTTTGGGAGCCATCTTTGTTGCTATTGGAAACATCTTGGTTGCTATGGAAGCCATCGTCGTTGCTAAGGTCGCCGTCTGTTTGCTATGGGAGCCATTTCGGTTGCTAGTGTGGCCATTTTCGTTGCTATAGCAGCTATCTTTGTTGCTAGGTTGGCAATATTGGTTAATATAGCAGCCATTTTGGTTGCTAGGCCGGACATCTTTGTTTCTATGGCACCCATCTTGTTTGCTATGGCAGCCATCTTTGTTGCTAAAGTGGCCACCTTCATTGCTAGGGTGGCCATCTTTGTTGCTAAGGTTGACACCTTGGTTGCTATAGTAACCATATTGGTTGCTAGGGCGGCCATCTTGGTTGCTACGGTAGCCATTTTGGTTGCTAGTGTGGCCATCTTGGTTGCTATGGCAACCATCTTCTTTGCTAGGGTGGACATCTTGGTTGCTATGGCAGCCATCTTTGCTGCTAAGGTGGCCACCTTGGTTGCTAGGGCGGCCATCTTCGTTGCTAGGGTCGCCATCTTGGTTTGTATAGCAACTATGTTGGTTGCAATGGCAACCATCTTGGTTGCAATGGCAACCATCTTGGTTGCTGGGGTTCCCGTCTTGGTTGCTATGGCAACCACCTTGGTTTCTAGGGTGCCATGTTGATTATTATGGCAGCCATTTTGGTTGATAGAGTGGCCATTTTGGTTGCTGTATTAGCAATCTTGGTTCCTAGGGTGCTACATTGCTTGCTACGGCAGTCATTTTGGTTGTTATGGCAGTCATTTTGGTTGCTATGGCAGCCATCTTGGTTTCTAGGGGCAGCCATCTTTGTTTCTAGGGGCAGCCATCTTGGTTGCTAGGTCAGCCGACTTGGTTGCTAGCGTAAATATCTTGGTTGCTATGGAAGCAACTTCGTTGCTGCAGCCGACATACTGGTTGCTTTGGCAGGGATCTGGGTTATTAGTGTGGCCATCCTGGTTACTAGGTCGTCACCGTTATTGCTAAGGTGGCCATCTTGGTTGCTAGGGCAGCAATTTAGGTTGCTATGGAACGCATGTTTCTTACTATTGGAACCATCTTGGTTGCTAGGGCAGCCGTCTTCGTTACTAAGGTCGCCAGCTTGGTTGCTATGGGAACCATCTTGGTTGTTATGGCAGCCATTTTGGTTACTAGGGCGGCCATCTTGGTTGCTAGATTTGCAATATTGGATAATATAGCAGCCATTTTGGTTGTTAGGGTGGACATCTTGGTTTCTATGGCAACCATCTGGGTTGCTAGGGTGGCCACTTTGGTTTCTATGGCAGCCATTTTTCCTGCTAAGGTGGCCACCTTGGTTGCTACGGCGGCCATCTTGTTTGCTAGGGGCAGTCTTTGTGGTTGCTGTGGCAACCATCTAGGTTGCTGAGGCACTCGAATTGGTTGCTACGGTAAACAACTTGGTTGCTGTGGAAGCAAAATTCGTTGTTACAGCCGACATACTGGTTGCTTTGGCAGGAATCTAGCGTTGTTAATGTGGCCATCCTGGTTGCTAGGGCACCACATTTATGGCTAGGGCGGCCTTCTCGGTTGCTAGGGCGGTCTTCTTGGTTGCTAAGTTCGCCATTTTGGTTGCTATGGCAGCCATCTTGGTTGTTATGGTGGCCATCTTGGTTGCTATGGCAGCAATCTTGGTTGCTAGAATTGCCATCCTGGCTGGATGTCTTGGTTGTCTTGTTGTCTTGGTTGCTCTTGATTCCGTCTTGGTTCCTTGGGCGGCAATCCCGGCTGCCAGGGTGCCATTTTGGCTGCTAGCATAGCCATCTTTGTTACTATGGTGGTCAGCCTGGGTTCAAGGGCAGTCATACTGATTATTAGGGCGGCCACGTTGTTTTCCTAGGAGACAATTTTTTTACTATGTCGGTCATCTTGGTTGCTAGGGCGCCATTTTGTTTTCTAGGGCAGCCATCTTGTTTGTTACAGTGGTCATCTTGCTTGTTAGGGTTGATATCTTGGTTGCTAAAGTGTCCATTTTGGTTGCTGTGGCAGCCATCTTGGTTGCTAGGGTTGCCACCTTGGTTGCTATGGCAGCCATTTTGGTTGCTAGGGTAGTCATCTTAGTGCTAGGCAGCCATTTATTTTACTAGGGTGCCCATATTTGTTGCTAAGACAGCTATATTGGTTGTTTTCTAGAGCAGCCATTTTGGTAATATATCGGCCATCTTTGTTGCTATGGCAGCCAGTTTGATTTAAAGTTCTGCCATTTATGGTAATACAGCGTTTGTCTTGGTTGATAGGGCAGCCATTTTTGTTGCTATGGTGGCTGTGCTAGTTAATAGGTCATATTTGTTGCTATGATAGCCATCCTGGTAATGTTGGTTGCTAAGCTCCATTGTGGTTGCTAGAGAAGCCATCTTTCTTGCAAGAGCAGCCATTTTGGTTTTTATGGCGTCCATCTTGTTTGTTAGGGTGGCCATCTTAGTTTTGAATCTAGCCAAGTTGGTAGATTGGTTGTTTGCTAGGGGGCCAATTTTGGTTAGTACAGCAGCCATGTTGGTTGTTCAGTTAATATGGCTGCAAATAGCCGCCCTAGAATCCCAAAATGCTTCCCTAGCAACCGAGTTTGTGATCCTAGCAACCAAGATGGCAGCTATAGCAACTAAAGATAGCTGCCATAGCAATCAACCTAGCTGCCATTGCAACAACGCTGGGCACCTTAGCAAAGAATACTGTGGTCATAGCAAAGAAGATGGGTACACCAATAATGAAAATGGAGACCTGGAAAGCATGATGGCCTCCCTACCAACCACGATGGCCACGCTAAAAATGAAGCTGGCCACCCTATTGACAAAAATGCTTGCCATATGAAACAAAATCCTGCTCTAGCAGCTATGATGTCTACCAAAGAAAAAAAAAATGGTGCCCTAGGAACTCAGATGGCCACCATAGCAAAGAAATTGCACCATAAGAACCAAGATGCTGCCATAGCAACCAAAAAGTCACCCTAGCAACCAAGATTGCCGACATTGCAACCATGATGGCTGCCATAGCAACCGAGATGGCCACACGACTAACCAAAATGGCATCCCAGCAACCAAGATGGTCACCCTACCAACCACGATGTCTAACATAGCAACAAAATGGCCACCCTAGCACCGTAAATGACAGCCATAGCAACATGGATGGTTGCCCTGGCAACCAAGATGGAAAACCTAGCAAAAGATATGTCTGCCATAGCAACCAAAATTGCCATTCTAGCAACCAAGTTGGCTGCCCTAGCAAAAAGAACAGGATGTCTGCCCTAGCAACCTTAGTGACCTAGTAGCCACTCTATAAAGCAACATATCTGCCATAACTACCTACATGGCCATGTAGTACCCAATATGGCAGACATAGCAACCGACACTGATGCCATAACAACTAAATTGCCACCTTAGCAACCAGGATGGCCACCTTGGTGCCCAAGATGGCTGCTATAGGAAGCAACATGGCAACACTATTAATCAAAATGGCTGCTTGAGTAATGAAAATGACCGCCTAACAACCAAGACAGATGTGTAGCAACCATAATGGTGTCCTAGCAGAAAAAATCGACATCCTAGGAATGAAAATAGCTGCCGTAGGAACTAAGATGGCCACCATACCCACAAGATGGGCACCATAACAATAAAAATGGCCACCCTACCAACAATGGTGGCCACCCTAGTAACTAAAATAATCACGATAGCAACCAAAAAGGCTACCCTAGCAAACAAAATGGCTGCCAGAGCAACTAGGATGGCAGATTTTGCAAGCAAAATGGCCACCCAGCAACTAAAATGGCTGCCATAGTCACCAATATGAACGCCCTATTAATAAAGTTGGTCACCCTATCAACCAATATAGCTGCTGCAGCAAACAAGATGGCCACCCTAAGAACCAAGATGGCTCCCCTAGCAACCAAAATGGCTGCCATAGAAACCAAAATGGCACCCTAGCAATCAAGATGGCCTCCCTAGGAACCAAGATGGATACCCTAGCAAAGAAAGTTTCTGCCATAGCAACCTAGATAGCAACCAAGATGGCTGTCATAGCATCCAAGATTGTCGCCCTAACAACCAAGATATTGTGAGAAACTGAACTAAGGTATTGTTTATTAAGACTTATGTTAAGCTCAATGTAAAGCATGCGAAGAATACCTCCCAGGCGTGCTTATGCAAGATAACCATCAGATGTCCAAACTTATCGACAGAGATAAGACAAGCAACCCCATATCACCAGGAAGCAGGAAACGACCCCCTAACAACAACTGAAGCATGCGAAAAGTACCTCCACTATCTCATTGAACATGGAAGTAAAGATGTATAAAGAGAGACTGTTTGAACTGCTCAGTACGGCAGTTGGCGGAGCGCAGACTCCCCTGCCGTCCAGCGCTGTATTTGCTCATATTCTACTTGCTACAATTAATAAAATTCTAATTGGATTATGATCCATTGTGGTCTCAATTTATGACAATTTGGTGCCGTGACTCGGATAAGGAACGGTGAGCTTCTGTCCTCCGGGGAGGCGCCCCGCGGCAATCCGCGGCCCCGCGACCGACAGCTTACCTCAACCTTACCGACGAACCTAAATTCTAGAATGATGAGCAAAGGAGAAACCGGTAAAATCCCATAAAAATTCTGTGCACGGGAGTCCGGACGAAGACGCAGGGCGCGTAAGTATATGGCGAATTTGTTCGCGGGTTTACCATTCGGGCGGGATTGGGTTTCCTGGAATATAACGAGTGAGAGGTTCGCTATATTGAACCAGGCGAGTACGGACCCTTAAGTACTGCGTTTCCCATCTCCCGCGAGGGACTGGGCCAGGAACAAGGGGAACGAGTGAGTGCACGCTTGTGGATATTCCAGAAGATGGGGGCGAAGGGCAGCAAGCCTTCGACTCCCATGGGAAAGGTACCCACTGTACCTAAGAATACCCCTCTGGCATATATCCTAGACAATTGGAGATATTTCCCTGGAACCCTAGGGAAAGATAAACAGAAAATGATAAAATATTGTACTAGGATATGGGGAGGGAAGAAGATTTCTAAAGATGTCGTTTGGCCAGTCTATGGGTCAGAAGAGGATTGGGTCAGACAACAATTAAACCTCTGGGTTAACAATAAAAAAACCCCTTAACCCAGAAGAGAGTCAGTATGCGGAAGTGTGGCTAGAAAGACCGAGAGCTAGACTTTATCCACTGAATGAAGTAAAAACTGAACAAAAGAAAAAGAAGGAAGAGTTAGACGAAACCCTTCTAACCCCCCCTCCTTATATTTCTCCTCCTGCTCCCGCAGCCCCTTCAGAGGTCCCCAGAGTGCCCACTCCCCCACCAGAATCGGAACAAGGGTCTCCCCCTCCTCCTAGACGCGTAACTAGGAGTCAAAAAGGGGCAGCTCAGATGTATCCTTTAAGGGAAATGCCCATGGGGGGACCCCAACCTGTGATTGGATATATTTTTGTGCCCCTAAGTTCGGCTGACCTACGAGATTTTAAAAGAACCGAGATGGGAAACCTAATTGAAGACCCACTCGGAGTGGCAGAAAGATTAGATCAATTTTTGGGACCAAACCTTTATACTTGAGATGAGATGCAATCTATCCTTGGTCAATTATTTACTACCGAGGAAAGAGATATGATTAGACGAGCAGGAATGAGACTGTGGAATGCTCAGCATGCCCAGGGACCCCAAGCAGATATTAAATGGCCACTCCAAAGACCTAATTGGGATAATCAGGATCCGGTGCATAGAACTCATATGCAGGACCTGAGAACTATAGTAATTCAAGGGATTAGAGAAGCAGTACCCCGTGGCCAGAATATCAATAAAGCATTTAATGAAATACAAAAGAAAGATGAGAGCCCTACTGAGTGGCTGGAACGACTGAGGAAAGCCCTTCAGCTGTATTCTGGGGTAAATCCAGACGACCCTTTAGGGCAAGCGCTCCTCAAAACTCAGTTTGTGGCAAAATCATGGGAAGATATCAGAAAGAAGATTGAAAAGTTAGAGGACTGGCAGAATAGAGGGTTGGATGAATTATTGAGGGAAGCTCAGAAAGTCTACGTAAAGCGGGAAGGAGAGAGCAGCAAGCGACAAGTAAAAATGATGGTAGCAGCAGTCAGAGAGGATCGCAAAGGGCGGACTGGTGAACACAGATCTGCTGGAACGAAACAAGGGAACGTGGAAGTAAAGAAGGAACAGAGATGTTGTTTTTACTGTGGAAAGAAGGGACATATAAAGACGAATTGCAGAGAAAGGATCAGGGATGAGGAAATATTAAAAACGGAATAGGAGAGTCAGGGGCTCTATATCTTAGGGGACCGGAGTCATCATGAGCCCTTGATAAAATTAAAAATAGGTCCCCATAAACAAGAGTTCACCTTTTTAGTAGACACTGGGGCTGAGAAATCGACTATTAGGCAAATACCTGAGGGATGTAAAGTTTCCCCTGAAAAAGTACAAGTAATTGGGGCAAAAGGAGAATTTAAGACAATAGAATCGGGCCCCCTGAGTGCCAGCTGGTCGGCTCAAGCCTGTGAGCTGTACGCATTGTGGAAAGCCTTAGTGTCACTGAAGGGAAAGGATGGAACTATATATACAGACTCACGCTATGCGTTCGGAGTAGTACATACCTTTGGGAAAATATGGGAGGAGAGAGGATTTGTTAACTCACAGGGAAAAGAACTGATACACCCAGAATTAATTCGGCGAGTTCTGGGGGCATTGAAAATACCAAATAAAATAGCAGTTGTACATATAAAGGGACACCAGCGAGGCACGAGTTATCAAGTTAGAGGAAATAATGCAGCTGATACAGAAGCAAAACGAGTAGCAGGCAATTATAGTACGATTTTGACTATGCAACAAGTACCTGTTAGTAATAATTTGAGTTTTGAGTCTGCAGAAAAGGAAAAACTAGAACAAATGGGAGCTAAGGAACAAGATGAAACAGCTGTCCGGACTGCTGAGCGTGGATGGACTCATGCTAGTCGCATTAAAGGCCCAGTGACGAGACCCCACTGGAAAGTAATCAGTACTCCAGGTGACACCAAGATAACTCTGAAAAGATAACGTAATGATAAGAACTTTAGTTGATTATTTTGCCGCATTACCTTTTGGTATAAAGTGTATATTGCTGTTTATATTTGCTATAATTATCTTTTTTTAATCTATTATATATGGAAGCGTACAAAGTGTGTTGAAGGAAATTGCTAAACTTATGTAGTAACACAATATTGAATATAGAGGAAAAGCTAATAAGCACTTTAGATATACAAATTAGATGCAATCATTTGAACTGCGATTGTTATCCATTTGCTCGTTGCAAGTGTAAGGTATGCCAGGATAAATGGTGGACACACTGTGAATATGGATACCCTCCGATAGGAGTTTGCACACAGTGTTGGAAAACCCAAAGAACTCTCACTGAGTGGAAATTAAAAACAATTAGAGTCGGAACAAGAAATTATTCGAGGATCCCATGAATGGTGGAAAGTTTTGCCAAAGGAATAAACCCTTAGTATTATTGTTACCATTCCAATGAATCAATCCCCTTTGTGGTTGAAATTTTGGCTACAAAGTGCAGAAGGGAAGTACTAGCTGTGTCTTGCTTAGTCCCATTAGTTAAAGCTGCAAAGTGGGAGGCCTATATAAACAGGCAGAAAGCCTGAAACAGCTGTTCTCCTGAAGATTTCCCTTGCTGCCAAGAAGATGGTACACCCCGTGGCTCCAAGCAACCGAGTCGACGGGCGAGGCAGAGGAGGAACAAACTGTGGAGAAAAGAACCAGAACAATGAGACGCAAAAGCAGCTATGGTCGAACTTCCCCAAGACTGGTAAAAGTGTACTTAAATTGGAAAAATTGACAGACACCCTTTTTCCTGGTATATCGTTAGTTTTATTATCGATAATAGCCCAAACTCCGGAAAAGGTTAGATCAACGTAAAAAAGATTGTGAAGCGGGCAAGTTATGGTATGAAAGCTGGTTTAATGTTTCACCTTGGCTAACCACTTTGTTGTCTGCTTTAGCAGGACCGCTTATTATGTTGATTCTGGGACTTATATTTGGACCTTGTATATTACGCTGTATTTTACATTTTATTAAAGAACGGTTTGACCCAGCTAAATTGCTTATTTTGACTACAAGGTCTGAAGCAAAATATAAGAGTGTATCTATTAATGAAGATGACGATTGTTGTGAATGCATTATGCCACATAAGAACTATTATTGTAATTGTGAGATATTACCTTGTGAGTGTTATGATAAATGTCGGAATTGTGGAAGAAGATTTGCCTGCAGTGCCGAAAATGAAAGTAGTGTCTAATAAACAATAATAGGATAAAAAGAAAAAGGGGGGATTGTGAGAAACTGAACTAAGGTATTGTTTATTAAGACTTATGTTAAGCTCAATGTAAAGCATGCGAAGAATACCTCCCAGGCGTGCTTATGCAAGATAACCATCAGATGTCCAAACTTATCGACAGAGATAAGACAAGCAACCCCATATCACCAGGAAGCAGGAAACGACCCCCTAACAACAACTGAAGCATGCGAAAAGTACCTCCACTATCTCATTGAACATGGAAGTAAAGATGTATAAAGAGAGACTGTTTGAACTGCTCAGTACGGCAGTTGGCGGAGTGCAGACTCCCCTGCCGTCCAGCGCTGTATTTGCTCATATTCTACTTGCTACAATTAATAAAATTCTAATTGGATTATGATCCATTGTGGTCTCAATTTATGACAATATCCACGCTAGCAACCAACATGGACACTCTACGAAACGAATTTGCTGCCCTAGCAACAGAAATGGCCTTTCTATCAAGCAAGATGGCTGCCCTAGCAATAAAATGGCGTCCTAGCAACCAAGACGGCCACCCTAGCAACCATGAGGATGCCCAATTTACTAAAACGGCAGCCCTAGCAACCAAAATTGCTGCCATATTAAGTAACCAAGACGCCTGCCCTAGAAAAGAAGTTGGCCGCTATAGCAACCAAAATGATCACCATTGCAACCAAGATGGCTGCCCTAGCAAGCAAATTGGCCACCCTTGCAACTAACATTGTTGTCAAAAAGAGCAGGATGTCTGCACCAACAACCAACATGGCTGCCTTAGTAACCAAGATAGCCACCCTATAATCCAACATGGCTGCCATAACCAACATGGCCACCTTAGTAACCAAGATGTCTGGTGTAGCAACAGACATGGCAACCAATGGTCACCCAAGCAATCCAGATGGCTGCCCTTGAAACCAAGATGGCTGTCCCAGAAACCAAGATAGCTGCCGTATTTACCAAGATTAATGCCCTAGCAAACAAGATGGCCGCCGTAGCAACCAACATTGCTGCCATAGCAACGGTGATGGCCACCTTAGCATCAGAAATGACAGCCATATCAACCAAGATGGTTGCCTTAAAAACCAAGTTGGTGGCTTTAGCAATCACGCAGGCTGTTCTAGCTACCAAGGTGGCCTCCCTAGCAAGGAAGATGGTACCCTAGCAACCAAGATGGCTGCCCTAGCAACCAAGATACCTGACCTATCAGCCAAAATGTCCACACTAGGAACAAGATGGTCACCCTAACAACCAAGTTGCCTACCCTAGCAACCAAGATTGCCACCCTAGCTACCAAAATGGCCACCTTAGCAACAAACATGACCACCCTAGCAACAAGAAGGCCATCATAACAATCAAAATGGCCACCCTTGGAACCATGATGGCTACCGAAGCAAAGAAAATGGCCACACTGGCAAGTAAACTGCACACCATAGCAACCAACAAGGCTACCGTAGCAAACAAAATGGCTTCCAGAGTAACCAAGATGGCCGGCATTGCAACCAAGATGGCCACCCTAGTAACCAAGTTGGTGGCTCTTTCAACTAAGATGTCTGCCCTAGCAACCAAAATGGCTTCCTAGCCCTGTAGGGAACTCCCCAGCTGCATCTCTGATCTAAGGCACAGGAGTCAGCTGGGGCATCCCAGAGATGAATCCTGGATAACTCGGGAATACTCCAGCTGACTCCCACAACTACGGCGCCACATTCAGCCAGGGCATTCCTGAGGCCTCAGTGATACCTGGCCAACTCTCTGAAGTAATGTGCTGGACTCAGCTGTGATATCCCCAAGACCTTGGGAATGCCCTGGCCGACTCCCTAAACTAAGGCGACAGAGAGCCACAATGCCTGGGGGATGACCTAGACAACTCCCTGAAGTAAGGCACCCTACTCAGCTGTGCCATCCCCGAGGCCTCTGCAATGCCCTGGCTGGCTCTCCAAAATAAGGTGCAGGAGTCGGTTGGGGCATTCCAGAGGCCTTGTTGATGACTCACCATACTCCCCAACTTAAGGAGCCGGAGTAAGCTTGTGCATTACCAAGGGTAGGGGATGTCCCAGCCAAATCCTTGACCTAAGGTGTCAGAGTTGGCCAGCTGCTTACCAAGGAGTCAGGAATGCCCAATCAACTCCCTGAACTAAGGCACCGGAGTCAGCTGGGGCTTCCCCAAGGCCTCTGGATTGCCCTGGATGTCTCCTCAAACTAAGGCAATGAAATTAGCCACGGCATTCCCAATGCCTAGGGGATGCCTTGGCTTGACGGAAAACCAGCGGGAGACAGGCACCATCCGATGATGATCATCAAGTCTCGTTTATTGGCAATTAGCAAATATCTTTTATACCGTTTGTAAATTAGCTCATACCTATTTGCAAAAGCACAGCTCATCCTTGGCTGGGAGGTAGATGCCAACTCCTCCCATGCTTATCTCTTGTGTTCAGCCTTGCAATTAGCAGTTACTTGTTTCTCACACTCCTTTACCGGTCAACAGCAGCTGGGCTCACACTCCCTTGTAAAACACCAGCTGGCCTCACATTCCTCTGTCGACCAACAGCTGGGCCCAAGGTTGCTCTAACTCTGAGCCTGCTTTTCTACTTCAATGCCCTCTTTCTGCTAGCCATTCCCGGGCTAGGCTCTCCCACATTTCCCCCTTTTTCTTTTGTTCCTTGAGAAAGGAACACGGCACTCATACTTCTTTCCATCATTTGTTGCATACATTGCGATATACAAGGGACATACATTAATACAATAATAAACAGTATAAATATTATTAATCCCATCTGCAAAATACTCTTGATCCAATTGCCAATGCCCCATCCATTAAATAAGCTGTTAAACCAATGCCATGGATCATCCTGTCTTACAGAGTCTACATCTAGTAATAAGTCAGATAATGCCTTTGATGTGGCATTTGTTTGCTTAGCTAGCCAACACCCTAGCTTGTTTAATGTCGTGAGGCTTTGAGCAACACCAACTCCAGGAGCCAAGAAGGAAACAGCTATGATCTTTGTAGGATTCCAAAATTCAGCTGTAGAGTCACAGTTATCCTCAAACTTATGAGTGCTCCTTTCGCTTCTCATCTTTCTATGATGTTGATAAATCATTGAAGTGTTAGGGGTAAGAAACGTTAGGCGACCTATAGAGCAAGGCCCTCCCTTTATATGTGACGGGATGCCAGGCCAAGCCCGATCTCCACAAATTAAAAACAAACCTGCAGGTAGCGCAATAGGCATATTGTTAGAGCGTGATATATTTACAGAGGTATAGTTACACCAAGCAGTAGCATTAAGAGAGCCCGCAAGGGCAAGCTCTTGTGGTTCTGGGCCTACGGGGAGTACATCATCCCAGATATCATACTCAACAAACACCGAAGGGGCGTCACGCCACTTAAAGGGAAGCTTCCGAGTTATATTATGCTGCTGCCGCAGCTCCGCTACGGACTGAGTAAAAGTCATAAAGGTTGCATTACTTAAAGGCACCCCAATAAGACATGTGATAAATGGGGAGTCGGGCGTTGCTAGGCTGGCACAAAAGCTAGTTGTATTCAATGATCTAGCTAGCGTGACCCAGATATTTTCTCGTGGGTCAAAAACGTTAGGCACAAAGGCAGTGCTACATACACTTAAAAGGGCTAATACCCATAATTTCTGTTCAGCAGAGCTCATTATCAGTCCGCCTTGTATTCTCGGTCGAAACCAGACCAAACCTCGGGCGCTATGCACCCTCTGGGACCTTTGTTCCTCCTGGACCGTGGTTATTCACTGGTGAGTGCTGCACAGCGCTCCTCTGGGTTCCTTCCGCTGATCCCAACCGTTCAGGTGCCGCTTCAGCTGGTGCCGCGGTGGGCAACTGTTCTGCGTCGCGCTGTGTGGGGGAGGTGGCAGGTCTGGCACATCTAGCTGGAATCCATTGCGGCCCCGTAGGGGTAGAAACACAGAGATACCCCCTCCCCCAATATAAAACCTCCACAGGCCCTGACCATACACCCGTATGCGGGTCTTTGTATTTGACCCAAACTCGGGGTAGCTCCCGTTCGTCTTTTTTCTGTCTATAGTGAACGATGACAGCAGGCACTCCCTCAGAGCCAAATACACACAAATAGTTTAACACAAACAGTGCTTTTACCAGCCGCTCTTGCGGGTCTTTTATATCTGCATACTTTTGAACATAGGTTTTCAGCAACCCATTAGCTCGTTCCACTACTGCTTGACCCGTTGGGTTGTGAGGGATACCTGCAATGTGTTGTACTGACGCACCCACGCAGGAGGGTTATCGTGTTCTGCAAATATACATAAGTGATTTAATACAAACAAAACTTTTGCACAAACAAAACTTTTGCCATTCCAACACCCTTATCTTCTCCCCCTTTTTCTTTTTGCACTGAGTAAGTGCACCCAAAATGTGAGTAGAACCATGGAGTATGGGGAGATCGATGGGGAGATCGGGGTCCAGGCGGTCTACTGCTCTCTGGATGATCTCGGAGCTAAGACGTTGTATCATAGTGTGTTGTTCAGCAGTCGGTCGGACCGGCGCGGCAGGGTCAGTGCCCTTTAACATTGGGTGAAAAACTGAGAGTCGCTGATGCGCCACCCAAGGTATTTCCATACCGGTGAACGTTGAACCTTCTCTGCTGCTATTACTAGGTCGTGTAGCTGGAGCTGTTGCTGTAAATATAATTCTTGCTGTGCTGAGAAAGGTTGTACTTGCGCAAACAAGATGTCATCCATGTAATGGTAAATTATAGTGTCCGGCCATTGCTGCCTCACTTCTTTCAATGCAGCATCTACGAAGAGTTGACACAGAGTAGGGCTATTCTGCATGCCTTGTGGCAATACTGTCCATTCGAAGCGTAAGTCAGGACCCTCTCTGTTGATTGCCGGTAATGTAAATGCAAACCGCTGGGTATCCTGAGGATGCAGCTTTGTAGTAAAAAAGCAGTCCTTTAAGTCGATAATTAGTAAATGCCAGTCAGTTGGTAGCATGGCTGGATTTGGAAGGCTAGGCTGTAAAGCTCCCATCGCTTGCATTTGCTGATTTACTGCCCGTAGATCATGTAACAGCTTGAGATGTCCTTGATCTAATTGTTGTTTTATTAATATACAGGCTTGTTGTAGACTTTCCCGTTTGAGCGGTCACTGCCCGACCCATACTGGCTCTGCTGTGAGCCATGTCAGTGGGATTGGGAAAGTCCATGTGGCAGTGACCCTCTTTGGTTACTGTTGAGAGTTTTTGGCTGGACCCAATGGGGCGAGAGCGGCACAAACTTGTTGCTGAACGTGTACCATTCCCTGCCCAACTTCCCTCAATGCTTCAACTAACATAGCTCGGGGGCCGGGAGGTACCCGACTCATGCGTTCAAGCATCACCTCAATGCCTGCGTCTAGGGGAAGTGTAATTAAAATGCTTTTAGCAGCATGGTTGGAGTTTTCCATAACACATTGACGCAGCAATGGGCCCTTCATAAAAATTTTCCAATCAAGAGGATTATGGTGTGCTAATAAATTTTGATTGTTAGCAGGGTCCGGTTGATAGATGACAGGGAAAGCCTGAGCTAACAAATCGGCGGTCTCTAGGTCCCCGTTCTGTAATGCCTCTAACCCGATTTTCCGCCAGTCAACCTGGCTACGCACAGCAGGCACAGAACGGTGACTAGACGTGCTCGGCTTATTTTCCTCCACCGGAGAGACTACATCACATAAATTTTCAATATCTTCACCTCCCTTTCCCAAGCTTATTCCTCCTCCGCTAGTTTCTACAGATGTAGATTTATCAGGGGCGGGAGGGGGGGGAATAAGGGGTTTTCGAGGTACGACAACTGGGATCCCCGAGAAGGGAGGAGAGAGATTGTCTAAGCCAATTCCAATCTTTCCAGCATTGGGGTCACAGCTGTCTAGCCGATCAGAGGCGGCTGTTGCTAATCTTTTTTCAGTTTTATATTTTTTCATACAGTTAATCACTTCCCGCCAAGGTTTCATTAACTTTTCCGCTGTCTTATCGTCATCTATCACCAAATCCCACAAACAATCATCATAGGCTCTCCCTTGTTTTATTCCCATATAAAAGGGGATCCCTCCTGTATCCTTAACCTTAGTCATAGCTGCTCGAGCAACTCTCATCACTTCTCTACACTTCTCTGGTCCCAATAAAACCTGTGCCTCCGTTCTAAAGAACGCTCCCAGTCCTAACAGTTCATCCATGGTAACGCCTTGAAGGGGGTCTCCCGGTGCCCTCTGGGTTGCAGCTGACGCCTGTGCCTCAGCTTGCCAGTGAGCCTCCCACAGCAATCTTTGGTGTGGCGAAAAAATCAACTCGGCGAGCCCTTTAATATCGGCAGGCAACAAGACATGTGCAGTGAACAGATAGTCCAGCATTTGTCTTACAGGCTCACTCGATACTCCGAACTGACTAACAGTGAACCGTAATTGGGACAATAATTTCCAGTCTAACGCAGTAATCTCCGCCTGCAGTCCTCCCCCGGGATTCGGTCTATAAATTACCGGAAAAGCGAGAGTACCACCGGCTTCAACTAGTTCAGGATCACCCTTTTCTGCCCCCTCCCGTGCTAATGCCGCCCATGCCCCTCGCCGCTCCCGTGCAATGGCTTCTGCTAAGTCAGATTCCGCTCCAGGCATCGGCTCATGGCCTAGGCCAGGAGCCGGTACCGTTGCGGGCTGGTTATTCGCAGTAGCGGGAGTTGCGGGTGACGAGGGCAAGTTTGAGGGGTCTGCCGGCCCAGGGGGCAGGTAGACAGTTGAAACCGCAGGCGGGCCCAGGGAGCTAAGTCCCCAGCCTGAGCCGTAGCTCCGATTTCGCTCTTGAGCTGAGACAGCTTGCTGCACAGCTCGCTTTTCTGCTTGTATGTGCAATAACTCGTTATGTACTACCTTCCATAGCTTACTCATTTTCTTGGCAGTTTTATCATCCTCTAACACCGCCTCCCACAAACTGTCCCTCACCTTTCTCCACTCTGCCAGTTCATGCACCGTATGTGGGTTTACAAAGTGTCCCTTCTCGCATCCCCAGCTTATCAACAACGGTAGTTCTTTACGTAAATCTATACCCTTAATGTTACGCCTCTCTAAAAGAGATGTAAAGAAATCATATGCTGCTTGCCTCTCCATTGTGCTCGTCGGCGCCGTTGCAGCTCCCAAGGTCTCGGCAGCACGTATCGGCTGAGCCCACCTATGTGGTCGCCCAGGGCACGCAGACTGAGCCCACCTATGTGGTCGCCCAGGGTACGCAGACCAGCTGCGCTGTCTGTTTTGCCGTCCCTCTGCTTGCAGGACCCGAACCCTACGCTGGACCGTCCGTGGTATCACGTCGGGGTCACCATTTGACGGAAAACCAGCGGGAGACAGGCACCATCCGATGATGATCATCAAGTCTCGTTTATTGGCAATTAGCAAATATCTTTTATACCGTTTGTAAATTAGCTCATACCTATTTGCAAAAGCACAGCTCATCCTTGGCTGGGAGGTAGATGCCAACTCCTCCCATGCTTATCTCTTGTGTTCAGCCTTGCAATTAGCAGTTACTTGTTTCTCACACTCCTTTACCGGTCAACAGCAGCTGGGCTCACACTCCCTTGTAAAACACCAGCTGGCCTCACATTCCTCTGTCGACCAACAGCTGGGCCCAAGGTTGCTCTAACTCTGAGCCTGCTTTTCTACTTCAATGCCCTCTTTCTGCTAGCCATTCCCGGGCTAGGCTCTCCCACATTGGCTGACTCCCTGAACTAAGGCACAGGCATCGCTGCGGCATGCCCTAGGCCTCAGGGATGCCCCTGCCAACTCCTGTGCCTTAGTTGAGGGATGGGCCGAGGCATCACTGAGGACTCCATAATGCTCCACCAACTCCGGCTCCTTAGTTCAGGGAGCTAGACAGGGCATTCCCAGGAAATGGGGGATGCCCCTGCTGACTCCCACGCCTTAGTTCAGGGATTCAGCCAGGGCACCCCCAAGGTTTCTTGGATTTCCTGGATGACTCGCCGTGCCTTAGTTCGGGGAGTTGGTGGGGGCATCCCATAGGCATCGGGGTGCCCCAGCAGACTCCGGTGCTTTAGTTCAGGGAGTTGGCTGTGGTATCCCTGAGGCCTCAGGGATTCCCTTGCTGACTCCCGCACCTTAGTTCAGGAGTCGGACGGGGCATTCCCAGGTCCTTGGGGATGCCACGGCTGAGTCCAACACCTCAGTTCGGGGACTTGGCTGGGGCACCCCTAAGGCCTCAGGATGCCCCAGCTGACTCCAGCACCTTAAGTAGGAGAGTTGGATGGGGCATCCCGCAGGCATTGAGGATGGCCCGGCCAACACATGGGTGTTAGTTCAGGGAGTCCACTGGAGCATCCCCTTTGCCTTGGACATGTCCCCGCTGACTAGGGCATCTTCATTCAGGGAATCGGCTAGGGCATTCCCGAGGCCTCAGTAATGCCCCTGACGACTCCTGTGCCTTTGTTTGGGGATTCGGCTGGGGCATCCCCAAGTAGTCGATAATGCCCCGTCGACACTGGCACCTTAGTTCGGGGACTCGGCCGGGGCATCCTCTAGGCTTCTTGGATGCCCCAGCCACCTAGTCATGGTTTTAGCTGGGATAGAGTTAGTTAATTTTCTTCACTGCAGCTGGCATAGTGCTATGCTTTCGACTTAGTATGAAAACAATGTTGATAACACACCAATGTTTCAGTTGTTGCTAGATAGTGCTTATACTAGTCAAGGACTCTTCTAGCTTCCCATGCTCTGCACAAGAAGCCGGGAGGGGAAGGGGCACAGCTAAGAGAGCAGATTCAAACTGGCCAAAGGGATCATGTATTGTCATGCCCAGTATGTTAACTGGGAGGAGCTGGTGAGGGGAGGCAGGCAGCAGTCACAGCTTGGGGACCAGCAGCATCGGTCAGCGGGTTGTGAGCAGTTTTATAATTTGTGTTTTGGCTTTTTTCCCTTTTTCCCTTTTTATTATATTACCATTGTAGTTATTAGTCTCATAACCAATATTATTATCGTTTGTGCTGGTTTTGGCTGAGAAGGGGTTAATTCTCACCATGGGGGGTCAGCTACCTTTCCAGCTTCCCGCGCTGTGCCACATGGCGGGGGGCTGGGAGGGGCAGGGCCATGGTGGGGGAGGCTGACCCCGACTGGTCAATGGCATGTTCATTCCATACCATGTGACACCATGACCAGTATATTAAGGGGGATAGTTTGCGGCTCGGGAGTGGCGTGGCGTTGGGTAGGCTGGCAGTGAGCGGTTGCATCGTGTGCATCGTGTGCAAAACCCCTCCCCCCCCCCCCGGGGTTTTGCGCCTCTCGTTCTTCTCCTTTACATTGCATTTCTGTTGTTGTTTCTTTTAATTTTAATTATTAAACTGTTCTTATCCCAACCCATCAGCGTTACCCTTCTGATTCTCTCCCCCATCTACCAGTCAGGGAGTGAGCGAAAGAGTGTGTGGGGCTGAGCTGCTGGCTAAACCACGACATCATTATTTTATTTTAATTATTAAACTGTTCTTATCTCAATCCACAAGTTATTTTTTGTGCTTTTGCTCTTCTGATACTCTCCCCCATCCCACAGAGGTGAGGGAGTGAGCGAGCGGCTGCATGGTGCTCAGTTGCCAGCTGGTGCTGAACCATAACAGTCAGGCAACACCACTGGTGACGTGCTGGGGGTGGCACACACTCCCCCTGGCCCTTAGTGACAGGTCCACACTCCCCCTGGCCCTTAGTGACAGGCCCCACCACCTGGCATTGGGCCAGGAGGTCATTGCCATGCCCAACTGACTCCCTGTCTTAGCAACAGGCCCCTGGCACAGGCACATGATGATTGGTACTGTGCACCCCCTTAACAAGTGGCCCCACACCCTGACAATGGCCCGTGGGAGCAGTGGCAGACACCACTGGCCACAACCCCATAAGAGAGAAGCCCTGTTCCCTGATGATGACTTCGGGGGGCAGTGCTGGTTACGCTTAGCATCCCCCTGGTGATGACCAGTGGAGGGCAGTGATGGCACTCCAGTGGTGACAGCCATGGTGGAGCTGTGCTGGCACTACCCACCATAGTGACAGGCTCCATCCCCTGCTGTTGACCCACGGAAGGCAGTGCCATACACCACTAGCCCCCTCTTTAGTGACAGTTCTCACCCCCTGGCTATAGACTGTGGGGCCGTTGACAAACACCCCTGGACGCACACCCCTTGGCAATAAGTCCTGCCCCCTGATGATGGCCTCTGGGGGCGGTGACTGACCCCCCTGGCAACACACTGCTACGTGAACATACTTCCACCCCATGGCAATAGCCTTTAGGAGTGGTGACAGAAACCCCTAGCCACACCCCGCTAATCAGCAGGCCCCACCTGGGCAAAGACTGGGGGGGCGGTGCCAGCTCCCTTTGGCCCCACCTCCCTATTGACAGGCCCCATCCCCTGGTGATGACACAGAGGGACTGTGACAGCTACACTTAGCCCCACCCTGAATTGACAGGCCCTGCCCCTGGCGATGACCCATGGAGGGCAGTACCAGTGCTGCCCCTTAGCGACAGGCTTCACCCCTAGCGACATGCCAGGGGCAGCACACACTCCCCTGGCCCCACACCCCTTAGCGACAGGTCCCGCCCCATGGAACCAGCCCGTGATGGTTGGTACCATGCATTCCCTTAGCGAGAGTCCCCATGCCCTGACGATGGCCTGTGGGAGCAGTGGCAGACACCACTAGCCACACCCCCTAAGCAACAGGCCCTGCCCCCTGGCAATGACCTGTGGGGGGTGGTGCCATACCCCACTCACACTCTCCTTAGCGAGAGACCCAGCTCCCAGGTGACAGCCCCATAGGGATGTTGCCGGCACCACCCACCCTAGCAACAGGCTCTACCCCCTAATGGTGACCCATGGAAGGCAGTGTCATACCCTACTATACCCCACTAGCCCTCCCCTTAGAGATAGTCCTCACCCCCTGGCCATGGCTGGTGGGGACATTGCCAGACCCCCCTGGCCACACCCCCATTAGTCCCTGCCCCATGAGAATGGACCTGGATGCCAATGCCAGGCACTCCTGGCCACACCCCCCTAAGCAATAGGCCCCACCCTGGCAATAACCAGGGGGGCGGTGCAGGTGACCCTTGTCCCCACCTCTATATCGACAGACCCCATGCTGTCGACTGCCCTGGGAGAGAAATGCCAGAGCACCCCCCTTTAGCGATAGGACTCGTCCCTTGGTGACTTCACTAGGTGGGCGCTGCCGACACCCCCCACCTTAGTCACAGGCCCCGCTCCCTGCTGACTACCCATGGAGGACTGTACTTGCACTGTCCCTATAGCGACAGACCCCAGCCCCTCGCAACAGCCCAGGTGGGCAGTGCTGGCTTCCCCCTGTTAGCAACAGGCACTGACCCACCATGTCAGGCCCGAAAGGGCAGTATTGGTGGTCCCTCTGAGTGACAGGCCCCACACTCTGGCAAAGGCCCAGGGGGACATTGTCAGTACCCTCTGACCACACACTGCCTTAGTGACAGCCCCAGAACAGCAGTGCTGGTGCCCCTCCTTATCGAGGGGCACCGCCCCCTACACAGCCCCAGGGGGGTGGTGTCATCACCCCCTCCTTATCAACAGGCCCTGTACCCTGGTGAAGGGCCAGGGAGGTGCAGGATCCCTCTGGCTTCACCTCTTCACAACAGGCCCCACCCTGTGATGATGGCCCATGGCAGCAGTGCAGGACCCCCTTGCCACACACCCCTTAGCAACAGGTCCCATCACCTGGTGACAGGCCAGGGGGTGGTGCCAGGCTCCCCTGGGCCGCCATATTACTGACAGCCCCGGATCCCAGCAACGACCTGGGGGGGGTGGTGTTGTGCCCCACTGATGCCCTCCTTAGTGACAGGCCCCACACCCTGTTCTATAGGAGCTAAACAATCATGTTTCAATTGTCCTTTTATTGTACAGATTTCAGAAAAACTGCAGGATTGACTAGGTTAGTAATTTTTAGTATCACATCATCCTGTTCTATCAATATTACTTGATACTTTATCAACCTGCTGGGAGAAAGCCAATTACCCACCCTTTGTTCCAAAAACATTCTCACCATATGTGCTACATATACCTCTATCATTTGTCCCCAGGTTTTTTTGGGGACTTCTTTCAGGGCTTCCTGTATTAGCGTTACCGTAGCAGCAACTGCTCAAAGACAAATAGGCATTCTTTACTTACTGTGTCCAGTTGTTTGGAAAAGTATCCCACTGGTCTTTTCCAGCTTCCCATCCGTTGAGTCAGTACTCCTACTCCCAAATTCTGTCTCTCATGAATAAACAAATGGAAATCATTAGTCAAATCCAGAAGTCCCAAAGCAGGAGCTGTCATCAGAGCCTGTTTCAAATCTTTAAAGGCCCTTCACTGATCCAGGCCCCACTTAAAGGGAGGTGACCCCTTTTGGGCCGTTACAGTGGTTTAGCTGTTAGACCGTAGTTCGTGATTCATAGCCTACACCACCCAGCCATTCCCAAGAAGGCCCTTAGTTCATGACTGTTTTTTGGCTCTGGGATACTTCAAATTACTTCTTTACGATCTGTTCCCAACTGTCATTGTCCTATTGAATATTTTGAAACCCAAGTATGTTACAATTTTACTTGCTATTTGAGCCTTGTTTCTGGATACTTTATACCCATTAAGTCCAAGAAAGTTTAAAAGGTTTATTGTTACCTTTATGCAGGTTTCTCTCTTCTCAGTGGCAATTAATGTGTCATCCACATATTGCAGCAGTAAATAGCCTGACAACTCTGAATCATTTTGTTTCCACATCTCAAGTTCTTTTGCCAGCTAATTACCAGAGGCTGTTGGACTATTCTTAAATCCTTGGGGTAGTCTTGTCCATGTTAATTGTGTTTTCTGTCCTGTTTGTGGATTCTCCCACTCAAAGGCAAACAATTTTTGACTTTGCTTTTCCAGAGGTATGCAAAAGAAAGCATCTTTTAAATCAAGCACTGTAACACTGATGGCTTTCCCTCAAGGTTATTAAAAGGGTATATGGATTTGCAGCTGCAGGATTAATGTCTTTTACTATCTGATTTATTGCTTTTAAATCCTGAACTAACCTGTGCTCACCTGAAGGCTTCTTAACTGGTAAGACTAGAGTATTATATTCAGATTTGCACTCTTCAAGAACTCTGATTTCCAAAAATTTGTCAACCAATTTCTCAACTCCTTGTCTAACTTCAGATTTTATTGAATATTATTTTATTCTTAGTGGTTTTGCATGCTCTTTTAATTCAATTTATAGAGCTGGGCTACCTTCGATCTTCCTGGCATTTCTGTGTTCCAGACCATAGGTGTCACAGACTCATCTAATTCTTGACGTATTCCTTGTACTTTTACTTTTTCTTGCACCATTAATATTTCCGCTGTCTTTGATTCAGGCATCTTCAAAAGAATATCCCTTTCCTCAAAAACTATTTGTGCATTTCATTTGGATAATAAATCCCATCCCATTAAGGGTATTGGACATTCTAGCATATACAAAAATTCATATGTAATAATCTTATTTCCAAATTTCAAATCTAGGGGTCAAAAGAATGGCCTAATTTCTTGTTTCCTGGTCGCTCCAATTATGTTAGCAGTTTTATTTCCCACTCTTCTTTCACAGGTATTTAAAACTGAATATGTTGCCCCGGTACCTACTAAAAATTCAACTTCAGAATCTCTCAGCCTAATTGTAACCAGAGGCTCAGCGGGGTTCCCCTCTGGTCCCTGTCACTCATCTAAGGTCATCATTCTCACAGCTTCCTGCTGGTTTGTTTTTAATTTGGGGCAATCCTTTTTCCAATGCCCTCCTTCCTTGCGATATGCACACTGATTTATTCCCAGTGGCATACTGAATGCTCTTTCTCTGAAATATCTAAAACCTCCTCTTCCTTTACCTTGTCCTCTTCCTTTTCCCTGCACAAAATTTCCCGTTCAAACAGTCAGTAACCTGTTTTCTCTGACATATTCTTTCTTTTCCTTTTTCTGTTCTTCTTCCCTTTCCCAATTACTATAGACTTTCCATGCCACTTCAAGCATCTTATTTAGGTTCCTCGAATCTTCCCCTTCTAATTTTTGATGTTTTCCCCTAATATCTGGTGCTGACTGTCCCACAAAGGTCAAGGCTAGCTGTTGCTGTTTTGCTTCCATTTCCAATTTCATATTGGTGTACTTTCAGGCTGTTTCTTTTATTCTTTCTAGGAATACTGAGGGGGATTCATTTTTATCCTACCTCACTTCATATGGTTTTGACCACTTCATAGCTTTTGGCATTGCATGTTTGACTCCGTACAATACCCATCTTTGATAACAAGTCAGTTTCTGCCTGTGATCTACAACATTCAGATCCCACTGGGTATCCCCTGAAGGGAAATTCTGTTCTATAGTCCCTGTAGGTATACCACTTGCACCTGCTTCCTCTGCCTGTGCTTTTGCCACTTTTAACACCACCTGTTTCTCAGTGCTACCTAACAAGTTATCCAATACTGCTTGCAAATCATTACAGGTGGGATCCTGAGTCCTAATAATTGTTTCCAGAACACTAGCTACTCTCTCTGGATCTTCCCTGTACATTCCTGCTGCCTGTTTCCATGCAGTTAAAATCGAACTTTCACATATACCAGCCCATGTTGTCCTACTCCTCATCGCAAAGGAGCTAACAATTTTAAAGGAGCTAAAAATTGTTCCTGCTGTCTGCTTCTCCACAATACTGATGTATCAGATGGGCCCTCCGTATCCTCTTCCATTCTACTACTGAAACTGGCCAGGAATTCCTCCCACGCCAAATGTGCCAAGACTAAAAGCTATTGGTCCGGGGTTGTGCCGGCTACCCAAGCCCCGCCTTAGAGAGAGGCCCTTCCCCCAGCAATGACCCTGGGAGAGCGCTACTGTACCCTACAACCACTCCTTAGTGACTGTCCCTGTCCCCTGTGCAAGGTGGGGGGCTGTCAGGACCCCCAGGCTCTACCCACCCCAGCGAAAGACCCCGCTCCCAATGACAACCCAGGGGAGCAGTGCCAACCCCTCCCTTTATCAACAGGCCCCACCCCCTGGTGATGTCCCAGGGGGCCATTGGCTCACTCTGGCCGGACACCCTTGTCCCCATCCCCCTAAGCAACAGGCCTTGCTTCCGGGTGATGACTGGGGGGGCGGTGGTGCCAGCTCTTCCCCCTAGCAAAAGGCCCCGTCCCCTGGTGAGGCCCAGGGGGATGCCAGCTCACTCTGGCCACCCACTTGTGGCTATGCCCTGGACCCTGGCAAATGGCCAGGGATATGTGCCAGGCCCCAGTGAACACCCCCAAGCAAAGGCACTGCCCCTGGTGACGGCCCTAGGGGGGGACAGTGCCAGTTCCTCCCATTAGTACAGGCCCCATCCCCTGGCAAAGGCCTGGGGGGACGCCGCTACACTCTGGCCACACCTCCTTAGCAACGGGCCCCGATCCATGCTTCCAAAACTGAAAACATCCAGGAATTCCTCCCACACCAAAGGTGCCACAGTTAAAATCTATGGCTGGTCCTCACCTTCCCTTGGCAGCTCTTTCACAGTCACACCAACACTGGGCCTCTGGCCTTGCCTAGCCTCCTAGTGGTCCCAAAACTCTAGCAACAGGCCCTGCTCCCTGGCGACGACCTGGGTGGCATTTCTGGGTCAACCTGGCCCAACCACCTCAGCCACAGGCCCACCCCCTAGAGAAAACCCAGGGGGATGTTGCTGGCTCCCTTTGGCCATCCCTTAGAGAGAGGACCCACCCCCTGGCAAAGGCCCAGGTGTGCCCAAAGCCCTGGCACAGTCACAGGGGGGTAGTACCGGTGCCACCCACCTTAGCAACAGGCTCTGCCCCCTGGTGTTGACCCATAGAAGGTGGTGCTGTACCCCCACTAGCCCCGCCCTTAGCAACAGTCCTCACCTCCTGGCCGTTGCCTCTGGGGCTGTTGCCAGAGCCCCCTGGCCCCACTCCCCTTAGCAACAGGCCTTGCCCTGTGACAAGGGCCTGTGAGAGCGGTGCCAGAAACCCCTGGTCACACCCACTGAGTGACAGGCCCCACCCCGGTAATGACCAGGGGGCTGATGCCAGCTGTCCTTGGCCCCACCGCCCTACCCCTGGTGATGACCCAGGGGCATGGCTGGACCCCCTGTCCCCAACCCCCTTAGCGACAGGCCTCACCCCTGGCTATGACCAGGGGGGTGGTGCTGGCTATCCTTAGCCCCACCCCCAATCAAAATACCCCACCCCTGGCAACATGCCAGAGTGCAGCCCCACCACCCTCTGGCCACACCACCCTCAGCGACAGCCCCTGCCCCCTGGTGACAACCCAGAGAGGGTGGTGCCATGCCCTACTGGCCCCCCACTTAGTGACAGGCCCTGGCCCCTGACAATGCCTGTGGGACTAGTGCCAGACACTCCTGGCCACACCCCCCTAAATGACAGGCTCTGTCCCCTTGCTCTAACCCCCCAGGGGGCAGTGCTGGCTACCTTTGGCCAAACTCCCTATTGACAGGCCCCAACCCCTGGCCATGGCCTTTGGGGCAGTGCCAGCTACCCCTGGCCTCACCCCCTTTAGCAACCAGCTGCACTACCTGGAGATTACCCAGTGGAGAGGTGCCGAATCCCCTTGGACCCACACCCATATTGGCAGACCCCACCCCCTGTCAACTGCCCTGGGGAGCGGTGCCAATGTACCCCACTTAGCAGTAGGCCCCAACAATGGGCTAGGGGCAGGGCCTGTTACAAAGGGCGGCACCAGTACCACCCTCCACAGGTCATCATGAGGCAGTGGGGCCTGTTGATGGGGGCTGTGGCCAGAGTTCAGCCAGCACCACCCCCAGGTCATCATCAGGGGGTGGGACCTGTCACTAAGTGGTTGGTCTCGGCTTGGCCCTGCATGGCTGTTGCCAGGAGAGGGTCCTGTCACTTAGAGAGAGAATGCCAGCACTGCCCCCCTACGGCCGACATAAGGAGGCGGAACCTGTCACTAAAGGGGAGTGTGGCCAGAGGGGCATTGGTAAGGCTGATGGGGCCTGTTGCTAAGGTTTTGGTCTTGACCCCCCAAGGCTGTCACCACAGGAGGGGTCTGTCACTATGGGGGGGCACCTGTCCTGCCTGTGGTGCTGTCGCTGGGGGGGGAGTCTGATGCTAAGAGGGCGAGCCAGTACCACTCACATGGGCCATCACCAGGGGTGGGTTATCTCTCTAAAGGGTGGCCCAGGGGAGCCGGCACCGCCCCCCAGGTTGTCTCCAGGGGGTGGGCTTGTAGCTGAGGTGGGTGGGCCAGGTTGACCCAGAAGTGTCACCTGGGTCATCACCAGGGGAAGGGGCCTGTTGCTATGATGGGTGGAGCCTTGGGGTCCCGGCACCGCCCTCACACAGTACAGGTGATAGGGCCAGTCCTAAGGAGGGGTCATAGGGCATGGCACCACCCTCCTGGGGTCGTTGCCAGGGGACGGGGCCACTTGCTAATGGGGGCCGAGGGGAGCCTGCACAGCCCCCTGACCTGTCACTAAGAGACAGGGTCTATCTCTAAGGTGGGGGGTCAGTGGGGCATGGGACTGCCCCCCCAGCCTGTCACTAGGGGGCAGGGCCTGTTGCTAAGGGGCAACACCAGTACAGCCTGCCATGGGTGTGTGCTAGGGGGCAGGGCCTGTGACTAAGGTGGGGGCTGTTGGTACCATTGCCATGGTACAGTCATCACCGGTCAGTTCCTATCACTGAAGGTGGGTGCATTGGCAGAGCTCCTCCAGGGCAGCTGAGAGGGGGTGGGGTCTGCCAATATGGGTGGGGGTTCAAGGGGATTTGGCACTGCCCCACTGGTTCATCACCATGGAGGATGTCCTCTTGCTAAGAGAGGTGAGGCCCAAAGGCCATGGTCAGGGGGTGGGGCCTGTCACTTAGTGGAGTGTGGCTAGGGGTGTCTGGCACTGGCATCTGGGTCCACTCTCATAGGGCAGGGCCTGACACTAAGGAGGGTGTGGACAGTGGGGTCTGGAAACGGCCCCACAGGACATGGCTAGGGAGCGAGGACTGTCGCCAAAGGGTGCCTAGTAGGGCACGGAACCACCTTCTATGGGTCGACACCAGGGGTGGAGCCTGTTGCTAAGGTGGGTGTCACAAGCAGTGCCCCTCTGTGGTCATCACCAGGGTGCTGAGGCTTTCGATAAGGGGGTGCGAGTGTGGTACGGCACTGTCCTCCACAGGTCATCACCAGGGCACAGGGCCTGTTGCTTACAGGGGTGTGGCCAGTGGTGTCTGGTACCACCCCATGGGCCATCATCAGGGCGTGGGGCCTCTTGCTAAGGTGGTGCACAGTACTGCCTATCATGGGCAGGTGCCAGAGGAGGGGCATACTGATAGCAGGTGGTGCCAAGGGTAGCCAGCACTGCCCCCATGAGCCATCATCAGGGGGCAGGGTCTGTCAGAAAGCATGGGGCCAGACTGAGCTGACATCCCCCCTGGCCTTCAGCAGGAGGCAGGGTCTGTTGCTAAGGGGAAGAGTTGGCACTGGCCCCAGGCATGCCGCGAAGGGGCAGGGCCTGTCTATATTGTGTGGTGTCAGTGAAGCATGACAGTGCCCCCACACCCCTTCACCAGGGGCCAGGGCCTGTTCTATAGGGGTGTGGGACCAGGGGGATCTCACACCTCCCTCACAGGCCTTGGCCAGAGGGCAAGGCCTGTTCATAGGAGAGTGTGACTAAGACTAGCCAGTACCATCCCCCCAGGTCATTGCCAGTGGGTGACATGTATCAGTTAGGGGGTGTGGCCTGGGATCTCCAGCACTGCTCCCCCAGGGCTGTCGACAGGGGCGAGGCCGGTTGCTTAGGTGTGTGTGGGCAGGGTTGTCTGGCACCACCCCATGGGCAATCGTCAGGGGGCAGGGCCTGTCCTTTAGGGATGAGGCCAGAGGACCCTAGCACCCCCCTGGATGTCATCAGGGGGAGGGGCCTGTCGCTAAGGTGGGGGCACTTAGGGCTTCTGGCACCACCACCCACCTGGGCCCAGGGGACAGAGCCAGTCACTAAGGAGGGTCATAGGGCATGGCACCACCCTCCTGGGATTGTTGCCAGGGGGCAGTGCCTGTCACTAAGGGGAACACTGGTACAGCCCTCCACAGCTAGTTGCCAGGGGATGGGGCCTGTGAATAAGGTGAGAGGTGTCACACCAACCCCTGATGTAGTCACCAGGGGTCGGGTCCTATCACTAAAGCGGGTTGCAGTGACACCACTGCCCCAGGGCAGTTGAGAGGGGGTGGGGTCTGTCGATATGGGGGTGGGTGCAAGGGAAACTGGCACTGCCCCACTGGGTCATCACCAGGGGGTGCAGTTGTTGATAAGTGGGGTGAGGCCAAGGGTAGCCAGCACTGCCCCTAAAGGCCATGGCCAGGGGTAGGGCCTGTCAATATGGGGTGGGGCCAAAAGAGGCTGACACCACCCCCCAGGTCATGGCCAGGGGCAGTGCCACCAGGGACATCACAGCCAGCTCTACATGCCAGGTCCTGCTCCCACACTGGCACCTGCTCACACACCTATGACAACAGAAGAGGCTGCACAACCCAGAAGCCAACTCCTGCCCTAGCACCAAAGCAGCCAACTATGACATCACAAGCACCTGCACATCCTGGGCTCCTGCATAGCACCTCTTGGCTGCTCAGCCAACAGTGGCCTTCCAGGAATCTGAGGAAATTAGGGACGTGCCTCTGTCCTGTCAGGTCATCAGCCATCACTTATGTCACAAGCAGATGCAAAGCCAGGTGCATACTCCTGCCCTATCTCTACTCAGGCTCATGTGACATCATAAGCATGTGCATGGGCCAGCTGCATGCACCTGATGTAACTGCTACAGAACCACCAGTGACATCACAAACAGCTGCACAAAAGCACTCCGTTTTCCTAGTCCATCAGCTACTCTGCCATCAGTGACAACATAAGCAGCTGCACAGACAAGGCATTTTCTCCTTGTCCTGTTCCCAAATAGTTGATGGGCATCTCAAGCAGCTCCACACACAAGAGGCCAGGTTCTACCTTCAAAGCGACTCATGTCCAAGCAGCATCACAAGAACAACGACAAGTCAGGGCCCTGCATCTGCCCTAGCTCCTACTCAGGTGACTAGGACATCACATAAAGCTGCAGAAACCAGGGACCAGCTCCTGATTTCAAAGCGACTCAGGTCCAAGTGACATCACAAGCACCAGCACAAGACAGGGTCTTGCTTCTGCCCTAGAAACTACACAGGTGCCTATGACATCACAAAAACCTGCAGAAGCCAGCAGCCAGCTTCTGCCTTCAAAGTAACTCAAATCCAAGTGACATCACAAGTACTGGCAAAGCTAGGGGCCCGCTCCTGCCCTAGCACCTACCCAGTGCCTACCACATAAGAAAAAGCTGCAGAAGCTGGCTGCATGCTCGTGCCCTAGCACCAGGTCAGCCACCTATGACAACATGATCACCTGCACGAGCCACCTCATTGCACTGGCCTCAACTGCTAGGGAGCCACAAGACACATCAGAAGCACCAGCAGAAGCCAGGGCCTGCTTATGTCCCAATACCTACTCAGGCACCTATGACATTGCAAAAAGCTGCTGAAGCCAGTGGCCAGATTTGCCTTCAAAGGGACCCAGCTACAAGTGACATCAAAAGCACTGGCAGAAGCCAGGGTCTGCTTTTACCTTAGCACCTATGCAGGTGCCTATGACATCACAAAATGCTGGAGAAACAAGGGGCTAGCTGCTGTCTTCAAAGTGACTTAGGTCCAAGTGACGTCACAAGCACCAGCAGAAGTCAGGGCCTGTTCCTGACCAAATACCTACACAGGGGCCTATGATATTACAAAAAACCTACAGAAGCCAGCTGCATGCTCATGCTTGCACCTGCCCTAGCATCTACCAGTACCTATGGCATCAAAAAGCTACAGAAGCTGGCTGCCTGCTCCTGCCCTAGTACCAAATCAGCCACCTATGACATCATGAGCACCTGCACCACCCAGCTCATTGCACATGCTGCAACTACTAGAGAGACACCAGTGACATCACAAAAACCAGTAGAATCCAGAGGCCAGCTCTTCTTTTCAAAGAGACTCAGGCCCAAGTGACATCACAAGCCCCAAGTGACATCATAAGCCCAGCAAATCTCAGGAGCCTACATCTGCCCTATCACCTAGCAGGTGCCTATGACATCACAAAAATCTGCAGAAGCCAGGGGCCAGCTTCTGCCTTCAAAGTGGCTCAGCTACAAGTGAAATCACAAGCTCAGCATAAATCAGGGCCTGCATCTGCCCTAGCACCTACCCAGTGCCTATGGCATCACAAAAAGCTGCAGAAGCCAGCTGTATGCTCATGCCCCAGCACCAAATCAGCCACCAATGACATCATGAGACCCTGCACCAGACAGCTTATTGCACCTGCCCAACTCCTAGGGAGACACTAGGGACAGGGACATTAAAAGCAGCCACACAAACCAGAGCCTGCTTCTGCCCTCACACCAACTCAGGCGCCTATGACATCAGAAAAAGCTGCAGAAGCCAGGGGTCACGTCCTGCTATCACAGCAACTCAGCTCAAATAGACATCACAAGGACCAGCACAAGTGAGGGGCCTACTTCTGCCCTAGCACCTTCAGGCTCATATGATATCACAAAAAGCTACAAAAGCCAAAGGTCATCTCCTGTCTTCAAAGTGACCCAGCTCCAAATGACATCACAAGCAGCAGCACAGCAAGGGCCTGCTTCTGCCCTAGAACCTATAGAGGCACCTATGACATTGAAAAAAGCTACAGAAGCCAGATGCATGCTCATACCCTAGCACCAAATCAGCCACCTATGACATCATGAGCACCTGCCCCAACTGCTAGAAAGTCTGTAATGGAGGTACACTAAACAAAGGACAAAACCAACTTCATTTCATAAAACTGCCAAAACCACAATAAAATCCAGTGAGAAACAGGCGTAAACTCAACTCAGTAAATCCTACAGTAACATTTAACACATAACAGGTTTGAGGTATTATTACTGCATGTTTACACACAAGAATGATGGTCCAAAGTGCCCCCACACACTCACTCACAAAAGGAGCTCTCCCCCTGTCCTGAGTACCCAGAAAGTGTAATCACTTGATCTTGGAGGGGTGGGGGCGGGGCAGGCAGATGTGGTCGGGGTTATATCCAGAGGAAATAACTCACCCAAAAGAAGGTGAGGGCACTTAATCCAAGGAGGTTTCATTAGGCAGCGTACCAGCCCAAGGGAACACCCTCGAACATAAACCTACTGCTCCAGGAAGACCGCTCCAAAGGGGTCTTCAGTGGTGCTGGTGTTATACCCTGGGCCAGATCTGAGCTGTAGTTATAACTGGTCATGACCTAGAGGCTTCTCTGAACTAAGGCACTTCATTGGCTGCAGACCCTCTGTTGCTGAGACATTTCCCCTCTCCTACACCTACCCTACCGAGGAGTTTACATGCCTGGGGTCATGGCAAAGCACAAAAGCCTTGAAAATAAGGCACAAAAGAGCACAATCAGCATGCCAAAAGCTGAAATATCCGGAGGAGGGGGGAAAGGGGTAAGGGGGAGAGTGTACCTTCCACAGAGTCCCCAGTGGCTTCACAAGCACTGCAAAAGCCAAGGGCCTGCTTTTGCCCTAGCACCTACTCAGGCATCTCTGGCATTACAAAAAGCTGTAGAAGCCGGCTGCAAGCCTGTGACCTAGTACCAAATCAGCCACCAATGACATCATTAGCACCTGTACCAGCCATCTCATTGCGCCTCCCCCAACTGCTAGAGAGTCACCAGTTACATCACATGCAGCAACAACAGTGGGTATGCAGCCAATGAGATGCCTTGGTTCAGAGAAGCTTCTAGATCATGACAAATTATGACCACAGCTCCCATCTGGCCCAGGGTATAAATGGGGTGCCACAACAGACACACTTTGAATGGACCCTAACCCTTTTTACCCATATCACAGAATCACAGAATCACAGGTTGGAAGGGACCTCAAGGATCATCTAGTCCAACCTTTCTAGGAAGGTCACATGTACACAAGGACAATTTAAGGCTATTTTCTCTTGCCAACTTTCCATAATTTTCTTCTAAAAGCAACGTTTGTCCTTGATTAAATGGACAATTGCTGATGGCCAAGATATCCCATCCCTAAGCTTAGGTTTAGTATTAAAGGAGTCTAGATTCATGTTCATTAAACATACAATATCTGTTCTTTCCAAGGTGGGGGTTCTTCTCTTACAATCATCTTCCCCCTTTTTGAGTCTCAAACCATTCCTTTATATCTCCTCAGGGTACACTGAATAAGACAACCAGTAGATATGATTATGAATACAATTAATAAGGTAATTAAAAACAGTTGCTTTAGCCATCCTAAATTGGGAAGCCTCAAGGTTAACCAAGAAAGATCCAACCATTCCCTTTCCTAAGTTCCAGAGGTTAATTCCAGTACAGTTCTCCCAGCTATCCTCATATGGCAGGCTTCCCACTCCTTTGATCATCTTGGTGGACCTTCTTTGGACCCCTTCCAGCCTATCCACATCCTTTTTGTATAGCAGGGACCAGAACTGTACACAGTACTCCAGGTGTGGCCTGACAAGCGCTGAGTAGAGCGGGATGATGACTTCTTTACCTCTGCTGGTGATGCCCTTTTTGATGCAACCCAGCATCCTGTTGGCCTTCTTGGCCGCAGCAGCACACTCTTCGCTCATGTTGAGCTTTCTGTCCACCAGGACCCCCAGGTCCCTTTCCACAGAGCTGCTCTCCAGCCAGGTGGATCCCAGTCTGTGCTGCACTCCTGGGTTATGTTTTCCCAGGTGCGAGACTGTACAATTCTCCTTGTTGAACTTGGTAAGGTTCTTGCTGGCCCACTCTTCCAGCCTATCCAGATCTTCCTGCAGAGCAGCTCTCCCTTCTGGATTGTCTACTTCCCCACTCAATTTGGTGTCATCAGCAAACTTCATCAGGCTACATTTGCCTTCCTCCAGTCCTCTGGGACATCCCCCCTTCTCCATGACTTCTCAAAGATTATGGAGAGTGGCCTTGCAATGACGTCAGCCAGCTCTCTCAACACCCTCGGGTGGATGGTGTCAGGGCCCATTGATTTGTAGGGGTCAAGCTCCTGTAAGAATTCATGCACTAACTCTTCCTTCACTGATGGTGGGTCGGTGTTTGGATCAACCAGCAATTTCATTCCCAAAGCCTGGAACCCGACAGTGCTGGTAAAGACAGAGGTGAAGAAGGTGTTGAGGACTTCTGCCTTTTCTGCATCATTGGTGATTGATTCTCCTATTCTGTTTAACAGTGGGCCTATGTTTTCCTTCTTTTTCTGCTTGTGGTTGACATGTCTGAAGAAACCTTTCTTGATGTTTTTGACATCTATGGCCAGTTTAAATTCAAGCTGGGCTTTTGCTTTTCTAACTGCATCTCTGCACACTCTGGCAATGCCCTTGTAGCTCTTGACAGATAATTCTCCACTTCTCCATCTCTGGTAGGCTTCCCTTTTGGATTTCAGTAGAGCCAGGAGGTCATGGTTGAGCCATGGGGGCCTCTTGCTCTGCTTACTTCCCTTTCCTTTGTAGGGGATAAATTGGCTTTGTGCTTCCAATAGAGAGTTGTTGAAGAATTCCCAGCACTCACTAGCTCCTTTGTCTTCCATGGAAGCTTCCCATTGAATCCCTCCCAAGTGAGCCCTGAATGAACTGAAGTTTGCTCTTCTAAAGTCCAGAACCCTTGTCTTAGAGCTGACCTTCAGCACACTCAGCAGGATCCCAAACTCCACAATATTGGATGGTGTCAGGGCCCATTGATTTGTAGGGGTCAAGCTCCTGCAATAATTCACATAGTAATTCATTCTGAATGAAGGGGGCTAAGAATTAAGACCACATTGATAGTGTACATAGCTGGAAGGGACTACGGGAAAATAGAAAGGGAAACTTTTGTTTTAATGAAGCTTTTTATTCAATTGTTAAATAGGAAGAGGTAATAACTTAACTGTGCAGACAAAAGGATGTATAGAATTCATACATTAATATGGCTTGGGAAATAATCTTTCTCAGGAAGATGAAAATGTCGATTCTTAGTAGAATTAAATTTCATACTCATCCAAGCCAGGGTAGGAGCAAAGTAGGAAACACATAATTTCAATATTCACAAACTAGAGTTTTCTTCTTTAAGTCAGTTGTGGATACCAGGTTTTCTTTGGGTCCTCACTGTAAGTGAAATAAGAGAACATTTAGCTTTCAGAGCTCTCTGAACAAACTGTAGTATCTCTAAAATAAATAAATGTTAAATCACATTTTATCTGACAGCTAGGATTATTTTATAGTTGTTGACACAACAAAGTGGCACAGGGAATTTCCTTATTCTTCTTTTCTTCCATAGCTACAACTGACAAAAATAGATGGACAATGCAAAACTGCTGGTTTGGTGTGGGTATACAGTTAAATTACTGCATTTCAGTGGATTTATGCAAATTCAGTGAGGTTGTTCTTATCCCATGACAAATACATAGTCATATGACATAGTTGAGCTTTCTTTCATACTAAGGCAAGCTGCACTACTATACAGTCGCTGTAGGCTACAGATATGCACACAGGCATTTCTTTATTCCAGCTGATACATGCTAACTTGGAAGCCTGTGGTAGTTGTGGCCTTAGTTCTTAATTAAATGGGACTGAATAAAATGTGTTTTAGGTGGCTACATTCCAGGGATGCTGATCATGGAAATACTGCCTCTCTTCTTGCCATGGGGCTGGGTGACTTGGTTCACCATAGATTTGTCTTGCCCTCTGAACTCTGTGATTAAAAACTGCATCTTTTTCAGAGGAGTGATGTATTCAAATACTGCATTATGATTTATTCCCTTTCTACTGTGCTAGTAACACTAGCAGTAACATTAAATTGATGTTACCCTTAATGGGACATGCTTTGGAATGGCACACCTCTGAGAGGCAAGGCAAACAAATGAATCACCTGGCTAACACCACTCTTCCTGAGCATGGCCCCATCTGCCTGAATGAATAAATGGTATCAGTGTAGGACTTATCCATTATATCAAAAGCAAGGTAGGAAGTGACGGCTCTTGTAAAGAACAGTTCCTCAAACAGTTTTTCTTCTGTGAAGAGGAAGGTTGATTTGAAACAGGTTGTTTTTCTTTGCCATTCTCCTTGTTCTCAGACCTACCAGAAGTAAATGTGGCTTGGAAACCAGAAGCTGTATCAGCACCATCTGTGATGAACTCTATGAGCATAAGATTACTAGAAGCAACTACGTTATTGGGTATCTTTGATCCACAGGTCTTGTCCATTAGAACTGTAGAAGATCTGCTGGAGCCATCATAAACTTTAACATAATCACTCTGACAGCCTCTGGTTGTCTGCAGCTCAAAGGCTTGAAATTGCAGGGAAATCTGGAAAGGAAGAGAAAAATTAGCCTTTAATATACATGTATGTTACTTCTTTCATGGAGCATCCTTTAAAACAGACAGAATCTAAGTTATAGCCAAGCCCGAACTAGAAGTGCTTACCCAGCCTTGACTCTCATCCCCTGAAGTTGCAGGGTTCAGATCTAATGGGCCTGTGACTGAATACTCCCATGCTCAGACTGCTTTGTCTTGATTTTGCAAACCTGAAGCCCAACATGTGGAGGTTTTTCAAAATCACAACTCTGCAACAGTCTTTGCCAATACCTGGCTTAAGGACATGAAGAAGAAGTAGAGACTAGTCTGAAATCTGTCTCATGGAAAAGAGCTTATCTGGCAAATGGAATGCAGACAAAGCATAAAATGCTTAACATAGAAAGTCAGTTCAACCATATTCTAAGATCGTTATTAACCTGTGATTACCTTTCTGGATCGGGTTCGGATAAGCCACACACAGTTGGTGTTATCTGAGTAATTTCTTGGGTAGTTGGCAGATGTCAGTGACCCAAATGCTGCATCGAGAATAGTGCTGCAGCGACCTGAGAAAGAAACAATGTTTGCTTCAGCACCAGGCTTGCAGAAGCTTCCACTCATTTACAATTACAATCTCTTCAGAATGGACTGGTCTCGATTTTCTGATCTGACAGCATTCATTTCAGAGTATTGATATGTCTTGATTAAAATGAAGAATCATGTTGTCCCAGTTTTCACATAGTGCTTAAGTATCTGCATCAAAATGGAAAGTAAAGTAGTGCTTGGAAAAATCACTAGCTTCTTTGATTAGCTCTTATTGATTAGCTCCATAGTCTAGCAAGGGATCGCTTTCTGCACCTCTATAAAGAGTGTGAGAGGTTTCAATTCACTGCAATTGGTGACATTGTTTTCCACTGAGATGGGGAAGTCAAGTCATGTTAGACGAGTCAAGTGCAAATATGATGTCTCTGCAATGATTAAATTCTCAGCTTAGGAGGAGGACTTGGGCTTTCTTCTGTGCAAGGGGTAATACCTTATTCATTATGTTTTTTTCATGTGACTGAATAAATTTCTCTGATTGTGTGGGAGAACTTCTTTTAGCAGAGGTTAAAATTAAACAGTTAAAAATACATACAAATTTAGAATGACAGCTTAAATATTTGAAAACTGGACAAGGCATCATGGAACTCTTCCAGTTCAGAGGAGCCTACAACTGTTTTGGTTTGGATCAGGTCTTAAATACAAACTGCAATGAGGAACAGAGATGTCTGGCTCTTTGTGGGTTTTATAGTTGTCTCCTGAGCTGTAAGAAACCAAATTACTCCAGTGAAGTGTCCAACGTGGTATGCAGTTAGGCCAGTGGCATCCAGCCATTTATCCCGATAGTGAATGTGTTTGATCTAATTTGGAAGCAGAAAGCATTTTCTCACTAATCACAATGTGCCTCCAGCTTCACCTTTGCATTTTCTCCCAGAGTAACCCTGATGGGTACCATGAATTTAGGAGAATAGTCTCACAGTCTTTGATGAGAAACTGCTGCCTCTGCAGTGTGCCCAAACATCTCTGTGAAGGATCTGAGTAGAACATGAAAGGATGGCTTTGAGATACTTACTGCAATTGTAAAGTTTGTTGATTTTGGCCACATCCAAGTTGCTCAGCCCCTGCCTCTGTCCAATCTGTACTGATCCATCAGGAATTGGCACAATAGTTGCTTTCCCAGTGGTATTAGTGAATGTGTATCTGAAAAAAAAAAAACCAACAATGAAAAACTATGTTTTTTAAGTACAGTTACTTCTTTCAGGTTTTAATGGCATGATTTGGAGGGAGAATAAGAACTGTACACAAGTTGTTGGTTATGGTTAACAGTGCTGATCAAATAGGTTTGATTAAGATGTCCAGCAGTAAGAGTCAATCTCAAGATGCCCTCCTTTCCTCCCAGGTTCAGCTGTGAATGTCTCCTTAATGGAAAGATAAAGCATAATGAATTAATCTTAGGGAGTGGCTTGTCTGAACTGACTCACAGTGTTTTTCTCAGAAGGGGAAATGAGGAAACTGGTAGTTAGGAGAGATTTATTATAGAAACTAATCTAATAAAATCTAATCTAATCTAATCTAAGATTTGAGTTCCAACAAAAGCAATGACATGCAGCTACTTACGGGCCATAGTGCATTACTGAGGAATAGTCATATGGAAGACCCAGGTTATTGGAGTTTTCAAATTTCTTGAAGTCTGGTCTATCAGCTGTAATATAGGATATAGTACTTAAAGTCTGCTTCCTATCTACTCCCTTCAGGGAAGAAGGAAGTGTTAGGAACAGTAGATGTATCTACACTACTTTCTACACTGAGCAAAGGTACTTACCCGGACTGATGTACTCCCACATGATCTTCACATGTTTATCCCTGTCACTTCGAGAATGTTCATGCAAAAAGCCCAGAGCATGGTCCAGTTCATGTTGAATTATTCCCTTCCATGTGCAGCCTCCTTTCATCACAGAGACAGTCTGTCCACCTCCTACTTTCCCATAGTGGGACCAGCAGCTGAGAGAGGTATTGAATACCAACAGAAGACTTATGGGATTTTTATTGTCAGGCAGGCAAAGGGACAATACAGAGAACCTTGCTTCACACATGTCTCGTGGGAGTGGAAGGATTCCTTCCTATCCATCCTGATAATCAACAGTCTACAGAAGGGCAAAACTGACTATGGCATAGAAAACAACAAACAGTATGATCATCACTAAAGCTTCCTGCAATGCCTTCATTAGCATGGAGGCTCCTGCATTCTGACTTTCTGTACACAGTGGCTTTAACTCCCTAGAAATAACAAATTTTTTTCCAAAATACTGAACACTCTATCAGAGCTGGAGCTAAGATGAATAGCACTTTCAAGCTAATGGGTACTGAACAATTCTCTTATAGGCTCCTTTTCTGACTTTGATAGCCAACTGTGTGATTCAGAGAACTGTTTATTTCATAAGTTGAAATTGTTTTTGCCTGTGCAAATAAGACCTACAGTAATCTGTTGTATATTGTGCTCAAGTGTGCATTATACCACACAGAAAACATGAGCTTAGGTATTCTTTCCACCTTAATGGTGCTTTCCCATGACCTGCATGACTTCAGTGTCTTCAATGAGTCTTGATATAATTGCTGAGTCCTTGTGCTAGCAAGGTACCCAAGGAGGATACCTTGACACTGTGATAAAACATAAAGTTTATTCTCTAAATCCATTCCTCTTTCGTCTTTAAGGTCACAGAGAATAAGTGTAGTGAAGAACTGAAAAACAATGAAGAAATAACTTGTCAATTTATCATTCAACTCACCCATCAGAAGATTTAATGTTGAGGTAGTCACGTTCTGTCTTGCGCTTCACAAACTTAATACAAGTCAGTGTTTCAAATTCTGCCATGGCATCATGGATCCCCTTTATGTGGCTCTCCTCTGAAGAAGAAATGGTTAATTTTGGGGGTCACACAAGGACAATGACAGGTGTCATTAAGATCTCACATGTGCTCAAAAACGGGGTAAATGAGGGACAGAAATGTTAGCCTAAGCTCTTCCTCACCTTTGCTTGGTAATGAATTTCATTTAAGATATTAATAGCCTGGCACAAGATCCTCTTTATCCAGATAATTGTCCAAATGGAATCAGGTGGAAGCCTTTTTTTTTTAACTACTTCTTTTAAATTATAGTGGTGATTGTTGATGTATCTTCTGACTGGACACTTGGAGCCAGCTATGGGAAGCTATTTTGCTAATGGCCACTGAAACCACAATGCAATAGGCATGAACCTTACAAAGGCAGGTGTTCTGGCAGGTACCATTAGAGAGAATGATCATTCTTATCTCCAAGAGACCAGACCCAAAACATTATGGATGCAAACTTCTCAAGGAAATTTGATCTATTTTCTTTTTCCTGTTCAGGTCTTTGTAGTTTATGATTCATCTGTGCTTGCACAGCACAAGTAAATTCTTAGAATTTATTTAATCAAGTGTTTGTCTGGCTACTAGAAGTAGGTTTCTACCTGAAGCTTATTGGATTAAAAAAAAAAAAAAAAAAGAGTTACTGAAATTTACACCCACCATAAGTAGGATCCAAGACATAGGGAACACGAACAATCCCATCACTGGACTGGAGCCAATTGCAATGGCGACAGCTGATGGCACTGCGACTCCTTTGTGGAGCTATGTCACCTTCTTGCAAGTACTGAGAGCTGTCTGTGGTGAGAGAGAAAGGGTGGAAGTATCTGACCCATAGATTGCTGGACGTTTGCTAAGCACACTTGGAAAAGTGTCACTCTATTCATCTCCCTTTTCTATTTTTCCCTAAGCAACTGCTCCTGGCTAGCATGAGAAATGGACTATTGGGCTAGATGGACATTATCTGCTTCCCTACCTTTGCTGCTGTGTCCTCAGCTGAGAGGAGAGGTGGGAAGATCCAACTCTGATGGGGTTGAGGCAAGACAGGGAATGACTGAAAGCACTTGCAACAGTGAGAGGGATGCTGTACTTTGGTACTATTTCATGAGCCATCATGTGACACTTAATGAATGGCATCAGATATCTGCCCAGAAAGGGCAAAGGCAGGAGGTGCCAATAAGGAAACCCAAGAGGGCAAGCAAACCAAAAAGAGAAGTGAGTGTTTTCTAGAGGGGAAAAAAAAAAAGGGAATGTCTGGTGTCCATTTCTACTAACAGTAATAAAGCTTCTTGAATGAAGGGGAAAATGTGAGAAAGACAAGCTGACAGAATGAGGAATATTTGGAAGAATCAAGGAGCAGGAAGTCTGGTCAGGGTGCATGGAATTGACCACAGCTTATCTAGGAGTCTGTACTACAAAGCAAAGCCATATGATGATTGAATGCAAGTGATACTTGCATTCAAGAAAAAGGCAGTCAAATAATAAAGCATCCAAATATCTAAGTTCTTTTTTTATGTCCAAAGAATGACAAAGATGTTGACAGCTAAAGCTGAAGAAGCTGCCTGGATAGTTCAGTTGCCTCCACATCTGGTATCATCTTTGATATTGACACTATAGATTTGAGATGCCATGGGGCTTCAGCAGATGACACATTAGTCCCAGTGGCCTGTCTCTGGGCATCTCTTATATGATGGTGTGTAAGATGGGAAAAATATTTGCACAGATTGTGGTAAGACATTGTACCTCCCACATGACTCCCAATAAGCAACAGACCCATTATAAGCAGGGCTTTGGTGGCATTACCTTTGTTAACTTTCAGAATTCTGTTAAAAATAACCTCGTCCTCAGAGTCAGTCTCTGTAGGCAATGGAGATTCTGTGCAGAAATACAAGAAAGAAATACACTTTCTCATTCCCAGGGAAAATACGAATCCTGATTTTTAACCTGATCAGTTTCCAGGAGCTAGCTCACTTAGATCTGGTCCTGATTACAGAGATGCATGTAAAACTTACAGAGCCTGTTTTGCGACTGGTGTGGTATTCAGTCATGCAGGTATTTCCTCAGCTACACAATCTTGTGAACCTCCCAGCTGCGGTTATTTTGCCATTAATCCGGTCCGAAGAGCCATTCACTTTCAATCTTTCCCTCTCTCCCCCTTTTTATTTTCTTTTTTCCTAGCCATTGCATTTTGAGGCCTGGACCTTTGGCTTCTGTAAGTTTGTATTGTCCCGCTCAAGCAGCCACCTGGTTGCATGGCTCCCTCTGTGCACTCAAGAAAGCAGTTTTCCTTCTGCATGCACAGTTCACACTCAAACCCCTGACATAAGACACCAGGAGCAAAAAAGGATGGAGAGCAGTCCTGCTGCTTGCTGCTGGACATGCTGGCCTCTTGAAAAACCCTTGAAACCAGTGAAATTGGAACTGCATTACTATTCCATGGGCCAGACTGATGACCCCAGCTAAACCCAGCATCAGGGACTCCTAGGCCTTACAAGTAGAATCAGCCAACTCTGAGTATTATGCAATAAGTCTGGACAGCAATTAGAAGCACAAGCACATGGCCTCTGCACTTTCTGTAACCTTTGGAAGTGACTTAAGGCAGGACATTGCCTAAGAAGAGCTACTTTTAGCAAAAGTAACAGCTGAGGTTTTTAGCAAAGCCAAGCAACTGGCCAAAACCAAGAGACTCTGCTTTGCATGATATATTATGATGAGCACATCAATTTAAAATGTCTTTAAAATGTTAAGTATGTGTTATTTTCTGGAGTAACTGGGTAGCTAACCACCAGTATATCCTATCAAATACAAATTCCGTTTACATGGAATGATACATACCGTATATATCCTCTTCTGTAGTAACCTGCAAGAATGATGCATTAGTATTATCTCACACTTCATATTATAACATAGATATTAAATAATATAACATGCAAAGGATCAAAAGTGTCCAGACTACCACTGAAAGTATCTTTCACCAGCACAGTGAGCTTTTATATACTGTGCCATGTGCAAAGAAGTACCATGGTGTGGTAGCCATTCTTTTTGGATGTCATGGCAAATATGGATATCATAAAGGGAATCAACATAGGAGGCTTGGGAAATGCAATTTAAAGTGTGGAGTGAGTTTCAGATTTTCCAGCTTTATTTATGTCCCTGCAAGTAGGACTGTAAGATTGATTAAATCACCAATTAAATCCTCCCAGTATCACCTCACAACACAGTAGTGAAAGGCTGTTGTAATACATACTGCTTCTAGGGAACTGTGGGCTCATACCTGACTGTGGTGGATATGTCCGTAGAAAAACAGATTGCCATACTTCCCTTGCCTTGTATAAATAAAAAGCGAGTTTGAGTTTTCTCTATGACCCCAAAGAAGGCAAATCTTCCTGTGATGTGGGCTATATTTGGGCACTGTGGAGCAACAAATGGAACAGAGATGGAGACTGCCCATTCTGTTACACTTTTGATCTGAGTTAACTTTCCTGCACAGGTGGAGATTTGTGTGGAGTACATGAGTCTTGACCTCACTTTCCACAGTGCTGAACCCCAAAGTGATCAAAAGAGCTGACTTAGATGTCCTTACCTCAGTAGGCTCCATTACTGCAAAAAGCAAGGAAGACAAAGACAAGCAAAAGAGGCAAATTAGATTCTGAATGCAACTTCACAGTGTTCAATAGCACGGTATTCCTCAGCCATGGGAATGTCTTTGGCAGGTCCCTTTGCTTGGAGGGGAATGGGGTGCACTAACCAATGCATGGGCACAGAAATTAAATTGATGTTTAGACAAACAGCTATGAAAATTCCTAGTAGATCATGCTGAGGGACAGAATCCTGGTTTTTTACCATTTAAGAATCAGCAAAGCATTTTATCAGCTTCAGTGTGGAAAATGACAAAGGAAACTAGGGACAAAAATATGCTTTGTCCCTAGATATAACTGCAACAGTTGCAGGCTAACCAGCTCAACAATCCTCTCTGGTTTCCCAGTGTCAAAGAGTAAAGTTATAAAATGAGATGAAGGCTATAATTTAGCATGGGACAAATAATCCCAGTTTCAGAATGACAGCAGCTTGGAACCATTCTGACTCCTAAGGTGTCTTTCTAGTGTGATGTCTTTTGATTTCTACCAAATGTCAGTTTCTAGATACAAACATGGAAGTGAAAATCTGACCTGACATATACATTTCTGAGCAGAAACTTCATTATTAAAATATCATAACACTTTAGAAATTGCAAGGACCTCCAGAGGTCATCCAGTTTGTCTGCTCTCCCTAGGGCAGAAACAGTTTTATCTATGTTATTCCTGACCATAGTTTGTTTGACCTGTTCTTAAGTATGATGGATATGCTGCACGCCTTTCTGGCACTCTTTTCCAGTTTGCCAATAACTGCACTCTTCTTGTCAAAATATAAAGCCACTATCTTTTTTTCTATCCAACACTGACACAGAGAACACTTATGCAAGTAGTTCTTATTTCAAAGCCTATCTGTGTTCCTTATCCTTTCTACCACGTTTTTTCAATAGAAGATGTGCCAAGCTCTGTCACACCTTGCAGCACCTTTCCCTTTTCACAGTGGTTTTTGTCCAAACATACTGAAGGGACTTTCTCCTATTCAGAATCTATCTAGAACCTTCAACAGTATTGCTTTTATTGACCCAAAAAGCCTTCAGTCTATCTTTCCAGACTGTTACTTAAGTTACATGGCAATGGAAGTCCACTGTAAATGGTAGTTTATTATAGAGAACTTCAGTCAGTTCCTACCAGCTGCATCAGAGAGATCCATGGCATCTAAAAAAAATCTGCAGGGAAGCACATTTTTGAGATGTTGATTCGGGTTGACCAGATTCAGAATTTATGCACCCAAGAGGCACTAGATTAATTGACTAGTCAGAGTCAGTGGAAATTAGGCTCCAGATTCCTAGGCACATAAAGCCTGCAACCCCTTTTTAAAACCCAGATGAGACATCACAGAAGGCATCTGCCATGTCCTTGATCAAATGAATGTCTGGTATGATACAGCTTTCAAAATGATGCAGTTCACGTTTTCCCTGCAGAATAGATACTGAAAGATGTCTGAAAAGGCACAAAAAGCAGTAATAACAGTAAACTAGAACTGGTTGTGTGCATTTGTCCCAGGAACCCTGCAACTTTGAGTCCCAGCAACTGAGTACTTTGAACTCAAGCAAGTTCGTCCCTCAGCTGGCTCCAAATACTCTGAACAGTAGTTTTACAACACCCCTTTGCTTCCATGCCATAAATGATACCTCAAAAGAAGAACTGGTCAGTTTTCATTAGCCATTTACTTGCTCTGACTATGTCAAGCAAATTTTCCAAGACCTCTTCCTTTCACAACACATCACCCCCAACCTAGCAGTTTATTGCTGTAGTTAAAGTCTACCTACAGGTTTATTTCCATTGACCTTCTCTGGAGAGCTGCAATGACCTCCTTCAATTTTGTGAGTTGACAAAAGGTGTTCAGCTAAGCCTGTACTATTTGTTTTCTATCCCAGAACAAAGCAAATCTTTCTCTGACACCTGACATCCCTTTCTCTTACTGCTGCACCAAGGTAGGCAAGGAGGCAAATGAGTAGCAGTCTTTTTGTAACACTCAAATATCAAAATGTCTTACTAAAATTTTATTTTCAAGCCTGTGAAAGCACATCTAAATTAATATAACAAACCATACCCCAAAAGTATGTGTAAAGCACACCTGGGTGAAAACACATCTGCACTTAGCCCAATAACAAATTAGGAAACATGGCTTTGTTCAAAAGGCCTGAGAGTCAATGCTTTCGCATGATCTAAAGCCAAGTCACTCACACACCAACAAAGTGTGATACACAGTCAAGACTTAACAGTCGTCTTTAAAATGCTGTATAAATCTTACTTACTTGTTGTGCTGTTTCCGTAGTTCTCCTGCAAAACCAATAGGTTAAAGGCATTATTCCTCCATAGTTCATAAATGCAGCAACAATAGCATCAAAACGAGGCCAAAGGGAGGAACTAAATTATTATATTGGCTTTATTTATTATTATATTGCTAATATTTTTCTTGCAGGGAATTTATCAAAACAGGTCTCCACAACTTCACTCCAGGAAGAACAGGTCAATTAGAAAACAGAACATGGTTGCATGGCATTGCTCTCACCTGAATAGGGAAGCCCAGGGTAGAGTGAAGCAGAAATGCAGTGAAGACTAGGAACATCTTCAGATCCATTCTCCAGTCTTGACAGACCACTAGCGCGTGTCCTTATCTCTGCCCGCTCAGGAGCACTGCTGCTAGATATACCAGCAGAGCCTGCTCTGCCAGGGCTGAAAAAAACTGCATCAGCCAATGGGAATCCTAGCAGGAAGCAAACTTCTTTTGCAGCCTCAACAGCCAGTTTAGCCTCTGGGCATCTGCTATTGCTGTCACTGTGATCTATAGCATCCCTTGTCTTCATACTCCCATTCATGCCGCTCTCTAGAGCTGGATCAGCTTCGTGCCTGTGCTGCCATGCATTTCCTCTGTTTCTTGGAGGATCTTTCCTTGAATTTAACTGATACCACCTAGAAAGCCCTTGTTTCTGGATAACTTTCCAGCTTAATGTATTGTTGGAATTTTAGATGGTAGGTGACTTTTTTCTTTCTGTTACAGAAAGCACAGAAGTCCATGACTGTATTGTGTTGCTTTGGAACATACAACATGTCACTACTCAGTGAGGTCATGCCTGTGTCTTCCCTGAGAAGATATTCTTCATCTTCACAGCTTGTGGTTCTATAAGTAGAATTTTTGTGTTTCATAACATCAGGAACATTTTCTTTGTTCCCTAATATCTGGCAGGCTGACAGTTGTAGGTGCCCTCATGAACTTTGTGACCAGCAGTCAGAGAGGGGAAAAAAGACAGCAGCAGCATAAGCAGCACTTACTCATTTTGAGAAAGATTAACAGATCTGCTGCTAGCTGGAGTGCACTTGTCCAGAAGTGGATGTAGGAAGCAATGAGCAGACCTATGAAGAACTGCTTGTAGGAGGTAAACCAGCAACAACTGAGCCTCTTGGGGAAGCAACCTCTTGTTGCAACCTGTTCTTGCAGCAAAGGTTTGCTTGGTGAACACTTTGCTGGAGGTATTGTAGCTGGGGTCTGGTCTCTGATACATGCTTGTTTTGTGTCAAAGCACATTTTCCATGAATGGAGAAGGAAACTGAATTATTGAATGTACAGATTCTGTCTCTAGACCATACCAGTACTCAGGTACCTTCAGAATAAGTTTTAAACACACTCACACTGTTATTCCTTGTTTCTGTATTAAGTAAGATATTCTAGAAGTTATCCATGTTGGTGAATGAACCAAGAAGCAGCAGAGTATATTTGTTTCCAAATTATACCCAGTCAAGCCTAGGATTTACATGGAAATGTAATCTGAATTGTATTGGTGGGAATTACTTCTCATTTTAGGGGAGGAAAGTTCACAGTCACACACTGCTGACTATTTTAGGCAAGACTGGAGTGACAAAATCCAGGGATAAACTTTCATTACCCCCACAGGGAGGCAGCATAGGGGAACACTACTTTTCCCTTTCTGTCCCTGCACTCTGGTTGAAGTAAGGTATGCCCTAGGCACCAGATAGTAAAAAGCAGAGTAGCACATGGTCCTTGTGACCATGAAAGAGCAAAGATCAAGCAGGCATTGCCAGCATGATAATCCTGCTGACACAGGCAGTTTGTGTATGCTGTGTGCATAAATATTTGCACTAAGCAATGCTAGGTGCCTTTCTTCACATTTGTGTTTCATAGGAATGAAAATCTTCCTTATGCTGAAGCAAAGTTGTGCAGCTCTAGTCTGCAGTCCTAGATGGTTCTCCAGGTTTCTCATTCAATACAAAGGCAAAACAAATGTCCATGATGCCACATGCCTTGGTATGCCAAAACCATACCAAAAAGACACAGCAGAAAGGGGCTTGCATATAACCTGCTTCCATTGGAGTTTATGGGAAAAAAGGAACGATCAGACCACTCTCAGGGAAAACCAGTCCAGGAGCAGAACAAGGGATCAGAGATAGTGAGGGAAGAAAAGCAAGTTAAAAAGCAAGTTAGGAAGTTTGGTAACCTTAGCATCTTCGTAGCATGTTATTGGGAAAATACTACAGCCTCCTGAGTGACTGATTAAATGCTTATGCTCAGGAAAGAGAACTGGGGTGGCAAAAAGGATGCTGCACGTTTTGTGATGGACATGCTAATATGTTGACATGTCGTTAAGCAGTTCATCAGACAGATTGATGCATGCCACCTTCTCCATATGCTAAGACTAGTGATGCTGGGGTAGATTGTGGCTCTAAATGCTACAGCTGACAAAGTATGCACAACAGAGCAAGGGGGAATGCTGACACTCATGCCTGCTGCCTGCCCTGAAGATCCTATTAGATTTGTTTTATGCCTGATATTTAGATACAATATTTGGTTGTTTTCCTAAAAGTGGTATTCATGGGTGAGGAATTGGCAGCAGTCCTGTTTTCACTAATCAAAAAAATTACCTAATTTTTTGAGATATTGCAAAAATAGGACATAGTTTTACCAGATGCAATAAAGTTTGTATCTTTAGCAGAAAAAGTGCCACAGAAATTGTTCTGAACCTTCAGGAACCAAACTAGTGCTTAGAAAAGAGAAGCTGTCTTTGCATGTATGTATAGAAGAAACAGGTGGGAAATTTTGTCAGAGTTGAGTTCTTCTGTCTGTATATCCCAGTTTCTGGTGGACAGTAGGGATGACACAGATTTTGCAGATGTGAACAATGGTTGGCAGGTGTCCAAAACCAACAACAAAATGTCAAGAATTACTTGGACAGTCTGCAAGAAGTCTGTCAGCAAAAAGAACACAGTTCCTGAATGACCACTACAAAGGAGTTATGCCCGAGGACATATGCTGATTTTCAGAGACCTGTATGCATAACCAAGAAAAGACTTTACAGACATACCAATGAAAACGTGTATTTTCTCTCCTGTTGGGTATGGGAGTTCACTGTAAAGTATATGTAGCCAAAATCAAAACAGCAGATGTATAAAAGTTACAACACTTCTGTAAACATCTTTCAGCTTTTGCTCAGTCGTGTTGTTTAGTCATATGCATTATACAATTACTACTCTCTTTGGAGTGTTTCATTGTAAGCAGCTCCCAAAATATAATGTAAACCATCAAGACCTAGTTACCAAAAGAAATAAAGTGTCTGTTATGGCTAACTACTAACCTCTATAACTACTAGCCACTAATTGCTGTGTAGTAAAATGCAGGGAAAAAGTAACTCCAGGAAGTAAGAAAATAGACAAATTTATGTTGAACAGCTTATGGAAGTTATGTGGTAGCCACCATATCCGATTCATGGTAAGATGCTAACAAATTTTAAAGGTTTAAAAACGTCTGGCTTTACAAAGAACAGCCATTGAAGCCATTGTATTGTCCACAACACATAACTGAAATTACTGTGGCCTGGCATCACATACATAAACACCACACAACTACATTTACAGTCTGGGGTTAATGACAAGTCTGAACCAGGAATATATTATTTTAGACAGAACTGCTCAATATAATTTCTCAGGAATGTCTGCTTTATGGGGCATTTCAGTATATTGGCTCACTTTTATTTGGAAGAGGAATTCTGGTTTCAGCTCAGCTCTGGGCTCATTCATTCTGAAGCCCAGTCTTCTGGCCAGGAAGTCTGCTCCTGTGCACTGCTTCCAGCTCAGTGCTTTCTAGTCTCCCTCTCACTAATTCCAGGTGTTGTAACACTCTATCACACAGAGTTCACTTTCTTTTCTGTGGTCTTTATTATCAGATACTTTTCAGATATAAATCAATTCTCACACAAGCTTTTTCAATGCTGGTTTACAGGACTTTCAGTCCTTTAGTCTTTCTTATAATTCATCTTTTCTTGGTTCTACAATCACATTTTATTTCCTTCCAAATAGCCGATACCTTTTTGGTAATGCAGTGATTAGGAGTGGATAATTTCAGTTGAAGTCATGTCAGCCAGTACTGCACTTTCCTGGTTGATACAATTATTAAAGAGCTGGCAGCTAACCAGCATATACTTCAAGTCCCTGTAGAGAAGACTGACATGTGTCATAAAAGACAGTTCTAGATAAAGCAAAGTGCAGTTAGATGCTGTTTTCCCACACCTGAGAGTGCATTTGTTGAATCAGTAGATTTACTTGCCCTTCACGTCCCTCTCCACACTTCTTTGGATCATACCTCCCAGAGAAGGCCTTTGGTGGCTCAGCATGATTCCTATTCTGCTTTCTGTTGTGCTTCCAATTTCTGAGAGGCTCCTGAGGGATTCCCATGTCCTTGCTAACACCATCTGTAGCAATGAAACTGCATGGTCTGCAGATTCCTCAGCAGAGCACTTACACATCCTCCATGATATTAATGACTAGGTCCAGCCATAGTTCTAGCCCTGGCAGTATTTCTGAGAGAGAACTCAAACCTAAATATTGGCTTGCTATTCATTAGTCACTTTTCTATTCAAAGAGCCAAACCTAGAAACTTTGATCTTCAGTCTGTCATCAGAAGAAGAGGGACAATTAAGATGTCATGGATTGTTCTTTACAAAAAGAAAATGCAGTTAGCAAAAAAAACCCACAACACCCTAGTAAAGCAACAAATTGGAAAAGTCAAAACATTGTACCTTCTAAAATAAAAATATTGAAACAAAATTGATTTTAATTTCAAAATCAGATTTCAAAGCCAAATTCAGAACAACATAATTTAACAATTAAACTAGCATTTGTAATGATGTATGATCCAATGATTATTTGGGCTGAGGGAGGGGAATGGAGGTGATGAAACAGGAACTTTAATTTGGACAACTCTAGTAATGAACTTCTGATTGTCTTGAAAAAAACAACGAATTCCTTTCTTTTATCAGGAGAAGCCATCTTATTTGTCTGCTGCCCTTAGGTAAAGAATGGATGGATCAAAGGTTTTACATGATGTTTCCAGCCTGCAGAACAATGTTATGCTGATTGCAAAGGAATTCATGTGATGAGGTAAGGTGTGAGTTGCTGGAGTGGTGCCTGGGGTTATCTTTGGTCTCTCTGCCCTCTGAAGGGAGACATGCCATCACACAGTGCTACCCCAGATGCACACGTATAGCACCAGGGAGGGCTCCTGTCTGTCTCTCCTTGTGACAGATTGTGCAATGCCAGCCAGCTCTCCTGCTTGGTTTCATTTTTTGTGAGAAAGGGTCTCCTCTTACCAACAGGTAGCTTTTGGTCACATTAACTGTGCCATGAAAGTTACCTTTGTGAATGCTTGTTTGTCATTTTAACTAAGGGAATCAAAATATCACCTCATGTCTGCTTCTCAGATTAGTTCATGGGAGCTGACTGTGTGTGCTGTAAGCGAAAAGCACCACGTCTCTGCCTTTATGATACAGAGATTTGACTGATAATTGGTCCATTGGTAATCCTAGTCATTGTCTCGCGCCCTGGAACAAATATGCTCTCATACACTACCATCACCATCAGCTAACCACAGTTCACTCACTTTTTTTTTTTTCCTTTGTACCTCATCAGAAAGGTTGTCTGTACTGCCTATCTCAATACTTTTGCTTGTTATTCACTTACTGGCTCCCAACTGTCCTCTCTTCAAGATTTTTTTATTATTTCCATGGGAGCCTTGAGAAGACAGTTTCAGTCTTACTGTGTTTTTCTGAATGCCAGTTCCCTGCACAATGGAAGCTTCACTGTGAATTACACTCATTTACCAGGTCAGTGTATGGCTTTGCTTCCCCTTCTGGGAGGATAATTTGTAGCTTCTCTCATGCCCACTGGACAGGTGAGTTTGGACACCTTCACTTGCTATGTCTGACTTTATCTGGATCCACAGAAAAGTACTTCAGGAAAAGTTAAAGCATAGCCCTTGCAGCCCCTGCCTTGTTTTAAAAGACATGCTATCTGGGCAGACAGTAGTGACTAAATATTCACATTGGAAAGACTGCCTGATAATAAACTTTAAACTATTCAGTAACAATGAATCTGCTTGTTGCTCCTGGAGTTTTTCGCCAAAGACAACATTTGCCTCCAAAGAAGAAACCATTGATCTTTGACATCTTTGACGACCATAACTGATGCAGTATGGGTTCCTGGACACAAGCAGGAGCACCCGCAGTTTGTTTTGCTCATTGTCTGTTGTAAGCACATTAGCAAAAGCCGGTGGGTCTCAGAAAGCCAGACTAGGGCGCATGGTCTGGCCCGGGGGCCTGGGATCCAGACTGGACCAGCAGCGCCTGCCACCTGGTCCAGTCGGACAGAGGTGCTGCAGCAGAGCTAGGGACAACAGGGTGAGTGACTGGACTAGCAGGTTTGCTGCAGGGGAGGCTGGAGGAGCCGTGGAAGAGCTTCACCAGGTAGGGAGAAGAAGGATGGGAGGCTGAAGGCTTCCTTGCCCTCTTCTGGCAGAGTCCCTGGGGTAGTTTGCACAGCACAGCCTTGGCCTGGGCTAACCAGCCCCGTCACCTCTTATTGCTGTGGTTTAGCTTTTACAAGGAAATACTTCACATTTTAAAATCTACAACTATAACTCAAGATTTAACCATGTTATCAGTCACAGGAAAACCACCCTTCATCCTCTTTCAGTTTCTGAGGGTTGCCTGTTCCTAAAGGAGCAGAAGATAGCCTCTTGGTGCCATTTTAAGGCTCCTCCTATAAGCACGTATAAATGCACCATAAATCATTATGGACTTACCCTTCCAGCACTCCCATCTAGAAAAAAAAAAAGATTTTTTTCCCCATTTCACACCAGGAGGAGCTGAATGTGTACACACACACACTCCCCTTTCTCCTCCTCCCACTTCCGATTTGTTCCAGGTCACCCAGGAATTGCAGGATTTTCCACCACAGGTCCTGGAAGGATCCTGGAGGAGGTGGGTGCCAGTCTGCTGCCTTGACCATTTCCTTGGGGAAGAGAGGACCTAACAGGGAACAGAGGATGGCTGCTACCCAAACCATGACCTATTTATTTATGATGCTTCCCAGGGGAGCTGTGGATACATTAATCTTGGCCTCCAGCTGTGATTACATTAAAGAAAAAGCTTCCAAGGGGGCCTCTCTTTACCACTCATCTGCAGTGACTCTGCCATTAGTTATTGAACACAATAAAATGACATTGTCACGTTACCTACTATTACTATTTTTCAAGCACTTACCAGTGTTCTCTCTGTTGCTCAATGAATACATGAATACTTGCAGCTGAAATAAATTAGAGAGGCTGCCTTAAGATCTTCTGCTGGAGAGAAAACCCTAGCTATGTTTTCATATTTCATTTATTTTGGTTTTATGTAATTAGCTGATAAAAGTATGCACGGTCAAACTTTAATCAGAGGGCTTTCAAATTTAACCTTTTGGCTTCAGATAAATCTTTGCTGTAGTTTCAGTTCTCTTCAGTGGACTCAGCTTTGGCTCTCAGTTCACAGGCTTGTATGCAGGAAAACCATTTATTTTTACTGGTTTCTTACAGGCATGGTTCTATTGTGGATCTGCAAATAGTACAGTGTGAGTTCAGCAATAAATCAAGGTCAAGGCAGTCTGAGAAAGCTTCTACTTAAAGGTCTAGTCCCGTCCTTTACATACATGTCTGCCTTCTATCTCTGATAAGGAATGTCATAAACAGGACTTGTGAGGATATTTGTATTCCTCCTTTAAATAAGTAAATTCTTTTTGCAGGAAATTGAAGAAGTGGGTGATGTGGAATATTCAAAGTAGTTGGTTTCTGCAAAGGAAAGAAGGGTGGGGTATTTAACACTTTCTTTATTCTGATAATCTTTTTTGATATAGAAAAGAGAGGCCCATGTGTTACTCATTTTGGACCATCATAAAAAGGAGAAGAGAATACAGAGTTTGTCTCTCCAAGAATTTATGAGGGCCATAGAGGTAGTCTCTGTGGCCTGCTGTTAGATGTATTATGGCTCTACCCTTGGACCATTGCAATTCTGGTACCTTGAGGTCTGAGGAAACAAGCACTAAGGTGCTGGTTTATGTGATGACATAATAAAAAAAAACCTCAAAAGTTAAATACAAATAGGAAAAAAAAATGTATCAATGATCAAGTCAACCTTTTTACCCAATTAACCATTTTTTTTCCTAATCATGCAACTAACTGGGCAGCAGTCTTGATGACCTACCAGTCCTCACAGGAGCAGGATCACATGAACTTCTGCTCATGGATGTACTTGATTAAAGCACTCACAGTCTTAAACTAATGGGGATGCTTTTTGCTGTCAGTGAAGGCAGTTGGCCCAAGTTATAAGCTGTTATGAGACAATGATATCTTTTCCACACTCCAGTGTATGGTTACTGTAGCAGGTGGTTTGACGGCTATCCTAGGGTGATTTAGAGTAGCCTTTCATTAAGCAGCATTGCCACTTCAGTTCTTCACACTCTGCTGCTTACCCACACTTCTTCTCTATCAGCCACTTGCTAGGGGTAACAAACGAAGCTTAGGAAAAGGGAAGGAGTGGTGTTTCTCCAGAGTGATAGACAGGGACTGTCACACTTTGAGTACATTTCCCCTGCAATCACATCAGAATGGGTAATTCCCCCCAGGCAACTCTCCTGTCCTAGCACAGATTCCTGCTGATGGTCAAGGGGCTCCCTCAGCTCTCTCCAGGGCTTCTCCTGCCATTGAAACTGCCAAGGACCTCCAGCTCTTCTTCCTGGTGGCAGGATCCACAGCTGGGAATGAAGGTCTGAGTACATTTGGAGCCCTATGTTGGTTGTTAAGTAAACATTATTCTGTTAAGTAAAACTGGGGAGGCAGGAACACCAGCTGCTAACTGCCTGCGTTTGCAGCCCTAGACTTTTGTCTAAGTGTGCTCACCTGACCAGGTCTGGAGGGGTGTGACAGAAAAGCTGGCAAGAAAATGGGACACTGCCATCTCTTTACCTTCAGCTTGGGAGTAGCTTCTTCTCATCTGCCTTCCTTGTCCCTCACCTTTCCTCATATTGCAGGGCATGAGGAAGGAGGCCTGTTCCTAACTGAGGTCTGGTCTCTGCACCCTGTCCTACCCATCAACAGTGCCACTGGACAGGTTGTCATGTGCTGGTCATGCAGTATGAGAAAGTGCTAGCAATATTTGCTGCCTGGTAGCTATAGCCTTATTTAGCCTTATGATCACTCTAGTAGCTGAATTTCTGATTTTGCCAGAGACAAAGATCATTGCTGTATTTGGAAGTGATCCTGTTCTGTGGCTACAGAGGCAAAAGTTTCTTCTTTCTTAGGACATGCCAGAGATCTGCTTTAAAAGATCAAGCTACAGATTTTGCAGCTTTGGGTGAAGAGAGTCCATCTGAGCTCCTTCTCACCTCGTAGACTACTTGGGGATTGTAAGGTGTGCATGTGTGGCACCACACTTTGCAGATACTGGTGTCTTTTCATCTTGTCTTTTCTCTGCCTGTGACATGAGAAGAAGGAGGTTTGGAGCTTCCTCCCAGGGTCCATTAGCATGACCCAGAAGACACTGTGTATTCCACTGTGGCTGGAACAACCCTACAAAGATTTTCAGGATGTTTAGACTATCTATATTGTTGTTTTGAGGTAGCCTCTAAATCTGTTCATGGTGTGGTTTCTGTGTCCTGATCTATGCAGAGCTAGCCAAACTGGGAAAAGAAGTTGTAGGCAGCCATCTCTCCTACACACCTTGCTATGCAACTGTTGAAGATTACACAACTGTTCCTGTTCTAGAGACAGGAACCGACATTTCCATCCTACTGTCTAGTACCAAGTGTGTCTCAACTTTGAACAGAAATTTTGACACAAGATTCATGCAGTTTGCCACAATTTAGGTGAAATGTAAAATCTAAACTTTGTTAGAACAAGAAGTCTCCTATTCTTAGCTTTGGTGTGATTTAATCTTAATCACATATTTTTGTCTGATAATGTCATGAAACCTCTTCAGAGGAATTGATACTTCAGGGAAGTTAGGCTGTACAGACAGTAAGAAGAACCTGGCACTGACCAAGGAGATGCAAATTGCTGCTGATATGGTATGTATATGTCACGCTGGGGACATCTGAAATGTACGGGCTTGAATGATGAAAGCTTTTGATATGTAACTAATGATGTGACTGAAGATGTTGGATGGTGAAGGCAACTTGGATGGGAAAATAATTATTTTTAATATGGCTGTTAGACTTAACCTCTTATGAAATCTCTTGGGAGAAGACATCAGTGTCGACCTGAGATTTCACATTGTAAGAATCAGTCAGATGTTGGTATGGGCTCTGCAAACTATTCATGAAATACGACAGTGGGAAAGGACCAGGAAAAGATCAGGTAGAGATAAGGTATAGAGGAAGAATAATTATCTATTCTCTCAATAGATAATGGATTCTCATATGGTGAGGGCAAGAGAAGATGACCTACAAAATGAACAGATGGAAGAAGTAAGAGGAGAAAGCAGAAGGAAAGGATTATGAAAGTAGAGGGAGGACATAACTGAGTTTCAAAAGTCACAAATGTGTCCAGGAAAAAAGGGCAGAGTGAGCTGGCCAGTGTAAGCACAGCAGTGGAGTAAAGACTGTGGAAACCTGAGTGGAAACAATTGAGTGAAGTAGGGAATGTGCAATAAGGGTTTAACTCTTCACCATAACAGTATAAGATTTCCTTCTACTTTTCCAAGGGAAAAGCCTCTGACCCACTTTGCAGTTTTGCAGTTGGAAGACAATTTACTCAGGAGTTTTGAGAGGGGCTAAGGAAGAGCTGAGGACAAGGCTTCAAGACAGGGAGCCCACTGGGGAGAAAACAGTCCTCTCTGAAGTATAATTTGGGCAATGGTGGAAATGAAGGAAAATGAAGGAGCACACATGAGAGGCTTCCTTTCAAATTTGGATGTAAGTTTTTCAGTGTTATGTTAGAGGAAAGTAGTTCTGCCATGACTACTTTTGAGATTGAAAGTTGTGTACAAAAACAAGTACAGCCCTCTGGGGCAATCACAGGCAATGGCCCCGTGCTTTCCACCACAGACGTGCTTAAATCCTGAAAGTGGTGGCTATCTCAAGATCATTTAGATTAGGCCTGACTGGAAAGCTGTCAATAACAGTGCTGGCTGGAGCGTAAAGTGTGAAAGGCCTATTGCTCTGTTTCACAGTGGACAACATTGATTCTCAGTAGCAATTACCTGTGAAACTCAACCAGGACAAGATCAGATATCACTATGATCTCAGCCTGAAAAGCCAAAAATAGTATACAATTCTTCAGGCAACAAAACCAATAACTAGTCACAACTACTTTAAAGGAAAGCATGGAGGTCAGATGGGTCACAGCAGTGGAGCAGTAAGGATATCATAGACATGGATCCATGTCACTCTTTGCACTTAACTCATAGCTAATAAAGTTGCCACGGAAGGCAACTATCCTGATAGCTGGAGGCTGTTGTTTGAAAAGGCTGTTATGTAGCGGGTGTTTGTAAGGTCTCTGTCTCTTGACTGGAATGTCTGGGTACCTTATCATATGCACCAACTCTTTTTATCCAAGTGCTGGCTGAAATTTGTATCATACCTGTGTTACAGAAAATGTACCAAAACCAGATGAAATCTTGTGGGTCACAAGCAATTACTAGAGGTGAGCATGAACAGAAACATAATTTCTCAATTCCAGAACGAGAAACCATTAGTTTCTCTCAAGTGTAATGATTTCCTCTGCTCTTTTCTGTGTCCCTACATTAAGGAACAGGATCAAGCAATGTTATCTTAGGGAAAACTTGTTCCTGTGGTGTTCCCGATACAGTACAAAAATCAGTGCAAAAAGTGATTCACCACTTGGCAGTAAGAATTACCACTGCTGAGGTACTTGCAGCATATGCTGATGGGGGTACGTAGATAAACACCCTGATAAACACAGTCAGAGACTAAATGGAGCAGATTGGCTTGCAGTCTGTTCACTGTCATTTCCTACCCATGCCTCTTTGACAGAGGGAGGGAATACATGAAAACTCTGATATTCAAAGGAAAGGTGGAAAGAAAGAATAAGAGGTGAACAGATGCTGCCAAACTGCTACTTTACATGAGTCAGTGACTCAAAATAACATTTCCAAAAAAAGAAGCTGATTGTCAGGGTTTTACCTAAAAGATGCAGGAAACAAAATTTGTACAGCATGTGGTGTCTGCTAGAATAGCCACCCAGGATTAGACCACAGGCCTCTCTGACTCTGTCTTCTCTCTGACAGGGGCCAAAAGTCATGGGCTAGAAAAGCACATAAGAACAGGGCAAACATATATGATACTTCCCCTTTGATTTGAACTTGGATCCTGCTTGAATCTTCCCTGTAGTTTTTATGCTGGAATTGGAAAGTTGATCCCTAGCCAGTTTCCCCAGTACACTCAGGATTTCAGAGACCTCTTTTTCTCCCCTTGCAATATCTCTTTTCCAGGCTGAGAAGCTTTAGCTTGCTCATCCATTCCTTACATAGAAGCTGTTCCGCACCTTCGATCATCCTTCCTGATCCATCTATGAACTTTTATTCAGTTTGGTGGCATCGTTTTTTAGACCAGAAAGGCAAGAACTGCACATAACATTAAAGGAAAAGGCAATCTGCTCCCAAAACAGAATTAACTCAGACAAAAACAGATACTGCTTTGGCCATTATGTCGCTAGTTTGCCTCTTGCACTACAGAGAAAAACACAACAGCTTTCTTACAAGTCTTTCCTTTCTCTGAAAGGAAACTTTCTCTGAAAGTTTCATCTGCAGTGACAGCTGTATCTGTAGTCCGAGAGGCAGTGGGATGTGGAACACAGCAAGGTGGAAGACACAGCGTCCAAGCCCTGCTGCAAATCCAGAAGGAGTGCTTGCCTCCTTGGTCTTTCTCCCACAATGCTGCCTCCTAAAGATATGTTGTATATTTTTTTCGGAATGCTTGATACCACACAGTGCTGTACATGCTCCAGCATAGGTCCCTTGGAATTTTGCTGCAGATCTGAGCTCTCAGCTCTTGTGTAAAACAGAGCACAAGGTACCAGTTTGGGTGCACAGAAAATGAGAAACATGTAATTATTGTGTACATTTCCAGCTGCTTAAGCCGTAAGATCAGCCAAAAATTTGGAATATTATTTTTCTTCATCTACTCCTCCATTGGAGGGGGACACACATAAAAACCAGCTGCTTTCAGTATATAACCCTGATTCATTTCCAGAAAGAGTGCATCTTACCAACAATATATTCAGAGTTAATTTGGAAATAAAATGCTATGTCATCCTGTACTTGAAGATTTAAAGACAAGGCTTACATGGAAGTAGCTAGAACTAGGCAACCATAATTCTTTAATTTCTTGGCTTTGCAGCTTTAGCATAGCTAGAGATATAATTTTAGCTAAAATTATGAGATCCCAATGGTTCTCAGAAAAATAGCCTTTACAGCACTGATGGTGTAAAAATTTGAAACTTATCATGTTAACCAACTCCTAAAAGAAAGAGCAAGAAAAGCATTGTCACCTCTAGGAGGCAGCATTTTATTGCAAACACACAATGTATAATTTAGTGTCTGACACTTCGGAAGGTTTTGAGGCTTCTCAAATCTCCTGTGATTATAAAAAAAACTTCTAGTAGAAAATAAATAAACATACATTTGCAGTGGAACTACCTGTGCAAAAATAAGCTCTGCGTCCCCAGCCAGCAAGACAATTTGCAGCTGAAATGGAGATAGGCACAAAATGGGCCCAGTTTTCCTGGGTTTTCAATAGTGAGTTAGCAGAGTTCTATGGAAAAGCAGAATATCTGGGTTGTTCATCTGTTCTCAGCAAGGTACCCTCCCCCATGCAGGAAAGCATTTGCTTAACTTCACCTGCTAATTGGGAATGTACTTAACCTTGCGCTTGCCACTTTACAGAACACCACTTTCCTTTCAGTAATATTTGCAGTGATGTATTTTAATTTCTTTCATCCAGATCTGTCCTGAGCTGGAGCTGATGGTTTCTTTTGGAACCTCTGCTACTGAGGTGCTAAGACCTCTCACTAAAACAGTTCACCTGGTGGATCACAGACATTGTTTTTCTGTTGGGCTTTGTGGTTTGATGCAACTTTCTATGGCACATCTGACCTTCTTTTTGCAGATGGCCCTTTGGTGCTCTCAGGGGAATTGTGGTTTTTTTTTCAGAAGTTGCCTCATACATTAATGCTTATTTAACATCCCACATAGGTCGTGTGGAAACATGAAACAACAAAGGACACCACATTGGTGGTTAAGCATCAGGTTAACTTTTACCTGAATCAAAATAGATCCCATAAAAACAAGCAGCACAACACTAGTCTTGATTTCAAAACTACCCATGATGGGAAACCCTCCACAATCACTTGGAAATTGCTCACACCAGAATTATGCCCATTGTTGGAAATCTGCAACATGTTTCTACTCTGAATTTGTCTGGCATCACCTTCTGGCCGTTAGCTCCTGGTAATATGTTGTTTGCTCAACAGAAGAGGACCTCTATTATCAAAGATTTATTTCCCAGCTGTGTACTTAAGGATTTTGACCAAGTCACCCCTTACACTTTTCATCGATTAACAGACTGACCTCCTTGAGTCACCCTATGATCCACTGTCTTCCAGCCCTTTACTCATTCATGTGGCTTTTTCCTGAATTCCCTCTAATTTTCCCAGGGAGTTGGTGCTCTGCCCAGTAGAGCAAGGTGCAGTATTGTTCTACAGCAGTCACATTAATGCCCAAATCACATGTTACAGACCCTTCCTATTCCTGTCCCATGTTTTTTCTCTTACCCTCCTATGGATCCTGCTACCCTTCTTGACCATTTTTGCCTTTTGGCTCCTTCTTCCTACTTCCTAGTGTTGAGCCTCCCGCCCCCTAGGAGTATTCATCCAATGTTGCTGCAAGGGATGCAAGAGCTGTACCACAGCCAGGTTTGCAATGGTTGCTGCTGATATGGGGGTACATGGCAGCCTCCAGAAATAGGTACACAGCCAGATTTTTTTTTTTTTTCATATTTCTCCTGAACCCCACAGACCTTGGTCTCAGGACAGTGTAGTGCCCTAGTACAGAATCATTGACCATGAACCCTCCAATGCATGCATGCAATTAGCTGTACCCTTTTGCATGCTAAATCCTTATCATCATCCTGAGGGTAGCAGAGTGGCAAAAGGCTACACATGCAGCTGGCAGCTACTCCTGTAAGTCTGAAGACTTCAGGAGCTCTATATCTATTAACAACAGCTGAAGAACCACAGCTTGAAGCTTATTTTCTTGAGGCTGATCATTGTATATCACCCTTTTAGAAAATTATTTTTTGTTCTTCTCTTAATTGCTTAATTTGCTTGATTTGTATCTATAGGTCTGTTTCAGTGGCAGTGATGGAGGAACTAAGCCCACATGCCTCTCACAGATCTTTTTTTTATATATATAAATATGTAGAGAAAACTGCTTTATCTTAACAGCACTGCAAAAGATTATTCAGTGCTCTGTGGACTGTAATACTTCACTATCTGGTGGAAGAATACTCCACCACTTTGAGGAAGACAAAATCCCTTTCTTAAAGCATTTACAACCTGAGACAACAGCATACAAAAGCATAAGGGGCTAGATATAATCATTGTAAGCACAAGCCTTTTACTTTCACTTTTGTTTTCACCATGTTTCCTTTTCTTGTAAAAAAAATGCATGACAGCCATATGTGGTCTTCTGTCATTAACTGGCTATTTCAGTGCCTTAAGTTGGATAGTGTAAACACCTTCCTATCATCTAGCAAGATATTTTAGACCATCATCCTGTTCAAACTGTCCCATTTCTGTAGCACAGAATCTCAGAATCGCCTAACAAGTCAATACAAGTGAAAACACAAGCTTACACCTTCAGGTTAGATCTGACTGTTACAAGGATTTCCCTGCAAAAAACTCTCCCACTTCTGTTAGCTCACACATCTGCCTGATGAAATGCCTCAGTGAGAACCAGAGTATCTCTGACAAATACCAGCCCCTGACAGAGTGGGCTGTCAGGGAAACTAGTCTGCAACCATCTTTCATTCAGATGTGTGTTGGCTTTTCCTTGTGATAGTGAGGGATTCTGGAACTTGTGACTTCTAACGCCAGAATAAAAGTTGCAAATCCCTGACCTGCTTATTCAAGTGGCTGGCAATTTCATTAAAGGGCTTCTTTTATGGTAAGGCATGAACTACAGCCAGGAAATACAAAAGGTCATGTAATTCCCCATGTGACCTGTACTACTAATTTTTAATTCAGAGAAAGCCTTTTTCATACAGCCAATGGTCAGAAAGGCCCAAGATATCAGTAGAAAATCTCACAACAGGAACAAAGAATCCATAGGTTGTCCAGTGCCTAATATTTTATCATCACACAATATTCATGTCTGATGTATCAGGAGCTGAAAACCATGTATATGCTTTTGTCATTCTTATACATATCTTGTATCAGAATCTAGATAAAAAATGTGGATAAAGTGACTGTAAAATATGTTGTCAGATCTGAACCTTCCCATAAAGTTTAGCTTGCAAAAACAGGCTTTTACCTTTCTGCCTTGGCAAGTCTCTTTCCAGTGGCAGATGTGACAGATAAAAAAGCTATTTGGTTCTGGACATCAGTGTGAATGGCCAGTGAGAAAGGTCATTATTGATATTAGCCTGCTACTGCTTTAAAGAAAAAGAAGCCATTTTATTATTGGGTGTTAAAACAAGCAAGTGTAAAGCTGACTTTGAAATATATTTATGGTCCAAGTTTTTTTAGAACAGGATGTGTTAAAAACAAGCAACCATGATAGAGAGATGCAGTGACTATATGTGCCAAAGTTACAGTTAAATTATACATCTGTACCAGTTACATGTATCAGTGCACACAAAATTCCACAGTCTTTGGCCTATCACTTGCAGAAGCTCACATACTGCTAATGTTCAATGTTTAGCAGGAGTTCTTATGTTTTCCTAGGTATAGCAGCAAAAGGCTGCTGCCTGGCTATTATTATTATTAATATGATATATGATGATGAGTCTGTACATCTGTATGTCTTACATTTCACAGCATATACAATTTCTGGCAAGAAGAACTTAGTCTTCATATATGAGCAGATAGAAAAGATCTTGCAGAGGTATGTAACCAGAGGATAGAATTAACCAACCATGATTGTTGCTATACTCCTTGTACAGCCCTGTCCAACTGGCCATTAAGTCTGGGGACATGGAGTACACCAATCAGTGTATTCTTTGATCTATATTTTAGTCCCTAGGTAATCATTAATGTGAACAAAACAACAGACAATGTGCTTCTGTCAGAAAAGGATGACAAAATGTGGTTTCGTGTAGTGGACTGAGAAAACTGGCCAGGACTGCCAAGATTAAAAGCCAATTAGGTAAAAGGTAATTCCGGCAGGGGGAGATCGCGACCACTGACTCACGGACCACCGACCCTAGTAATACCACCTACTCAGAAGAGAACAATGGGAAAGGACAATTGAGCCTGTGCAGTAATTTACATGTGAAGCGAGCAAATTTGTTCCAATCACCGAAGAGAATGATATCGAATATGTATGGATAAGATGAATATGTATATTTTGGGTCTATATAAATCACAAGGGAAAGGTGTGTAAGGTATGCACGTTTGGAGGAGCGATCCCCCGTGCATCCAGCGCTGCAGTAAAGAATGACTGCTCTTTAATACTAAAATTGGTGTTAAAGACTTATTTTTGATTTTACCGCATTTTCAGTAACAGGTATACTATTAAATTATTGCAATGCAGAGAGATTTTGATGTGGTCTTCCTTCCACAGCAGTCTTTATACAATTCTCAGAACAAGTTGTAGAAAACACAAGAAGATTGCAGCTCATGGATGGACCGAATGCCTTCTCCACTCCAAATCTCTGTCAATGTATTCTACCCTTAACAGCACCTTCTTCTTTTACATATGGTTTCCAGATCTCAGGGGCTTCTGATCTGGCTGTGTTAGATTTCATTAGTACATTGAAGAAGAAGAACCCATGCTGTGGACAAAACCAATGGTACATTCTTCCAATTCAAGATAGGACCTCATAGCCCTATGATTATGACATTACCTGTTTAACTACAGGCTGAATGAAGTAGTTGTTAGGTAAGTCAGCAAATGATTGCAACGGTCTACCTGTGGCAGAGAAAGTTCAGATCAGCAGAGGTAAGCACAAGGATGTTGCTCAAGGCTTTGGAAGCTCCCGAGCATGAAGAACAAAGGGAGTGTTTAGTCAGATTTCTCAGCCCCCTCTCTGTGAGGTTCTTCCCACTACTGAGCACAGCGAGAGATGTGCCAGTGGTCCAGCCTGGTGTGGTCACCTTTATGTTCTTGTATAGACAGAAGACAAAGCTCAATGTTTTCCTTCTGTGGGCTGAGCTGGAAGGCCAGTTTCCATGGGCTCAGCAGTTTATTGGGGGATTGTCTCTGCTTAAGTAATCTATGGTGATTCTCTTCTTGATGGGGGGTGGGGAGGGTTGGAAGTGTCTGACAAGCCTGGTAGGGTGAAGAGAAGGAAGATGAAGGAGAGTGCACTGCATTCATAAGGATGCTGCAGTGTTAAAGAAGAACCTGTAACAATTAAAGTGAGAGTCAGATGTGTCAGGGAACCTTTGTGCCCGGGAGGTGAAGATGTCATCTATAATAGAACAAAGGCTGAGTGAGTTGTCACAAATAAGATGTGAAACATAAAAAAAACCCAAAGTCAAGAAAACTTCATGGCAAAACCTGCGTTGCAGAAAGACCAAACCCCCTGAATTTCAAAACATTGCAGTGTACATACTTCATTTTTTCCCTGATTCACAGGCATTAACTATATTCCAAAATAGAAAGACAAAGAAGCTCCCAGTAGAACTGGGTATTTTTTCCAGAGCCTTATAAGGAATATTTTGCTTCTTGCTTACTAGTTCCACTCAGGCCCAGATATAAAGTGACCCAGTATTCTAATAATCCTCTGGCGACTATGTAACCAGAGCGATAGAATTAACCAACCATGATTGTTGCTATACTCCTTGTACAGCCCTGTCCAACTGGCCATTAAGTCTGGGGACATGGAGTACACCAATCAGTGTATTCTTTGATCTATATTTTAGTCCCTAGGTAATCATTAATGTGAACAAAACAATAGACAATGTGCTTCTGTCAGAAAAGGATGACAAAATGTAGTTTCATGTAGTGGACTGAGAAAACTGGCCAAGATTGCGGAGACTGAGAGCCAATTAGGTAAAAGGTAATTCCGGCAGGGGGAGATCGCGACCACTGACTCACGGACCACCGACCCTAGTAATACCACCTACTCAAAAGAGAACAATAGAAGAAGACAACTGAGTTTGTGCAGTAATCTACATGTGGAATGAGCAAATTTGTACCAATCAGTAGAAAGGACAATAATGAATATGTATGAATAGGTAAATTTTTGATCTATAAATTGTATGGGAAAGGTGTGTAAGGCATGCACGTTAGGAGGAGCGATCCCCCGTGCATCCGGTGCCGTGAATAAAGAATGCCTGCTCTTTAATACTAAATTGGTGTTAAAGAGTTGTTTCTGATTTTACCACGTTTTTCAGTAACAACTAGGTACTCCTTTTGAAGTACCAGGAAAATGGTTGTAATGTGTCACAAAAACAAATCAAAAGATGGCATTTATTGTCCTCTTTCCCAAGTTGGAAAGTCTGAGAAATGAGGCAAAAATAAATGAGTCAGAGAAAGTTTTGCTCTATCACCTCAAAAGAAGACAGACAGTTTTTTATCACAGCTAAAACCATGACAGTATCCACCCCTTATTCCATACCATTTACATCATGCTCAGGTCCCATACATACATCAACCATAGCAGTGATGATATAAAACATTATATAGCAGTTAACAACATACCATTCAGTTCATTGGCTGTTTTTGCCCAAAATCAAATCCCCTTGAGGCACACACTGGACTTCTCCATCCTCCCACATCACCCACCAAGTGCACCCAGGTCCTCGAGCAAAAGCAATCCCACAAATGGGTTTGCCTTTGCCTGAGGCAGGAAGAACCCAGACTGTTATCCCCAGCATATTTTTTATGTGCACTACAGGGACTCTATCCCTTTCCACAGTATGTAGGATTTCTGACTAGGCAGGGCCAGCTTGATTGGCAGACACCCTAGTGTTGACTAACCAGGTGGCTTTTGCTAAATGTGTATCACAGTGTTTAAAGGTTCCACACCCCCCCCATTGCTCTGAGTGTAGTTTTTTAACAGTCCATTGTATCTTTCGATTTTCCCAGAGGCTGGTGCCTGATAGGGGATGTGACACACCCACTCAATGCCATGGTCTTTGGCCCAGCTGTCTCTGAGGTTGTTTCAGAGATTAGTCCCGTTGTCTGACTCAATTCTCTCTGGGGTGCCATGTCACCACAGGACTTGTTTTTCGAGACCCAGGATAGTGTTCCGGGCAGTGGCGTGGGGGACAGGATATGTTTCCAGACAGCCGGTGGTTGCTTCTACCACTGTAAGCACATGGCACTTGCCTTGGCAGGTTTGTGGGACTGTGATATAGTCAATTTGCCAAGCCTCCCCATATTTATATTTCAGCCATCGTCCCCCATACCACAGAGGCTTTACCCGCTTCGCTTGCTTGATTGCAGTGCACGTTTCACATTCATGGATAGCCTGTGCAATAGTGTCCATGGTCAAGTCCACCCCTCAATCACAAGCCCACCTGTATGTTGCATCTCTCCCTTGATGGCCTGAGGTGTCATGGGCCCACCGAGCGAGAAATAGTTCCCCCTATGTTGCCAGTCCAGATCCACCTCAGCCACTTCAATCTTGGCAGCCTGATCTACCTGCTGGTTGTTCCGATGTTCTTCAGTGGCCCGACTCTTGGGGACGTGAGCATCCACGTGACGTACTTTCACAACTAGGTTCACTATTCAGGCAGCAATATCTTGCCACAATGTGGCAGCCCAGATGGGTTTGCCTCTACTCTGCCAGTTGCTTTGCTTCCACTGCTATAACCAGACCCACAGGGCATTTGCCACCATCCAGGAGTTAGTATAGAGATAGAGCACTGGCCACTTTTCCCGTTCAGCAATGTCTAAGGCCAGCTGGATGGCCTTTACCTCTGCAAACTGGCTTGATTCACCTTCTCCTTCAGCAGTTTCTGCGACTTGTCGTGTAGGACTCCATACGACAGCCTTCCATCTCCGGTGCGTTCCCACAAGGCGACAGGACCCATCAGTGAACAGGGCATACTGCTTTTCATCTTCTGACAGTTTGTTATAGAGTGGGGCTTCTTCAGCACGTGTCACCTCCTCCTCTGGTGATATTCCAAAATCTTTGCCTTCTAGCAATTCCAAGATTCCTGGGCGACTGGGGTTTCCTACTCGAGCCCGCTGGGTGATCAGTACAACCCATTTAGTCCATGTAGCATCAGTTGCATTGTGTCTAGAGGGGACATTTCCTTTGAACATCCAGCCCAGCACTGGCAGTCGGGGTGCCAGGAGCAACTGTGCTTCAGTACCAACCACTTCTGAAGCAGCTTGAACCCCTTCATATGCTGCCAGTATCTCTTTTTCAGCTGGAGTATAGCAGGCTTCAGACCCTCTGTATCCCCGACTCCAAAACCCTAGGGGTTGACCTCGGGTCTCCCCTGGCGCTTTCTGCCAGAGGCTCCAGGTAGGGCCATTCACCCTGGCTGCAGTGTAGAGCACATTTTTTACATCCTGTCCTGCCCAGACTGGCCCAAGGGCTGCTGCATGAACTATTTCCTGTTTAGTCTGTTCAAAGGCTTGTCGTTGCTCAGGGCCCCATTTGAAATAATTCTTCTTCTGGGTCACTTGAGAGAGGGGGCTTATGATCAGACTGTAATTTGGAATATGGATTCTCCAAAAACCCACAACGCCCAAGAAAGCTTGTGTTTCCTCTTCGCTAGTTGGTGGAGGCATGGCTCTTCTTTTGTTGATCACATCCATGGGGATCTGATTATGTCCATCTTGCCATTTGATTCCTAAGAACTGGATCTCTCGTGCGGGTCCCTTCACCTTACTTTGTTTTATGGCAAAACCAGCTTTCAGAAGGATTTGGACTATTTTCTTTCCTTGCTCAGAAATGTCTTTCGTTATATTGCCCCACACGATGACGTCACATATGTATTGAAGGTGTTCTGGAGCTTGTCCCTGTTCCAGTACAGTCTGAATCAGTCCATGGCAAATGGTAGGGCTGTGTTTCCACCCCTGGGGCAGTCGATTCCAGGTGTACTGGATGCCCCTCCAAGTGCAAGCAAACTGTGTCCTGCACTCTGCTGCCAGAGTGATTGAGAAGAATGCATTAGCGATATCAGTTGTGGCATACCACTTGGCTGCCTTGGACTCCAGTTCGTACTGAAGTTCTAGCATGTCTGGCACAGCAGTACGTAGTGGCGGAGTGATTTCGTTCAGGCCATAATAGTCTACTGTTAGCCTCCACTCTCCATTAGACTTCTGCACTGGCCATATGGGACTGTTAAAGGGTGAGTGGGTCTTACTGAGGACTCCTTGGCTCTCCAGTTGGTGAATGAGCTCATGGATGGGAATCAGAGAGTCTCGATTGATGCGATATTGCCGCCGGTGCACTGTTGTGGTGGCGATCGGCACCTGTTGTTCTTTGACCTTCAGCAGCCCCACAACAGAAGGGTCCTTCGAGAGACCGGGCAAGGTAGACAGCTGTTTAATTTTCTCTGTCTCCAGGGCAGCTACACCAAAAGCCCACCTGTACCCTTTTGGGTCCTTGAAATACCCTCTCCTGAGGTAGTCTCTGCCAATTATGCACAGAGCCTCTGGGCCAGTCACAATGGGGTGCTTTTGCCACTCATTCCCTGTTAGACTCACTTTGGCCTCCAATACAGTTAGCTCTTGGGATCCCCCTGTCACTCTAGGAATACTGATGGGTTCTGCCCCTATATAGTTTGATGGCATTAGGGTGTACTGTGCACCAATGTCCACTAAAGCTTTATACTCCTGTGGGTCGGATGTGCCAGGCCATTTAATCCACACAGTCCAGTAAGCCTGGTTATCCCTTTCCTCCACCTGGCTGGAGGCAGGGCCCCTCTAGTCCCAGTCATGGCATTCACAACTCACTTTCTGTAAATGGGAATCAAGAGTCTCTCTATTAAGCTCAGAAATAAAATCAGCACTTCTGCTCCTCTGTCTGGGGACCTGCTCACTGGAAATTGGAGCAGCAGCTTTCCTGGCAGAACCTCCCTGAGTGACTGTTCTTCCTTGCAGTTCAAATACCCGTGCCTCTAGGGTCGTTGTAGGCTTTCCATCCCACCTCCTCATGTCCTCTCCATGGTCACGCAGGTAGAACCATAGGGTGGCCTGTGGTGTGTATCCTCTCCTTTGAGCAAAAGGGTGCTTATTCCTAACAGCTGAGACACTACTCTGTAGAGGTGGGGAGCAGGACATGTCTTCTTTGAGTTGCTGGACCTCTTGGGATAGTTTCTCCACAGCAGAGACTAGTGAGGAAGAGAGATTTGTTTCGTAATCCCGGAGTCTATCAGTCACCTCTGCCACCGTTGGTGCCTTGTCCCCTCTCCAGGACATTACTGCCAATGAGTTTGCATACAAGGATGGTGCGCTCCGTACAAACTTCCGCCACATGGGTCATGTGCACTCGGCTTCATCTGGATCTTTGGATGACCATTGATGGTCCAGGTCACCATAAATCACCTCAAGCACTGCTAATTCCCTTAGATACTGGATGCCTTTCTCTGTAGTTGTCCATTTTCCTAGGCGATATGTAACATCTTCTTTAAAGGGATACCTTTCCTTCACTCCAGACAGGTGTCGCCTCCAGAGGCTGAGGGCTTGTGTTCTTTTTCCAATTGATGTGTCAATGCCCCCTCCCCAGAAAGGGAACCCAGTTGTTTGGCTTCTTTTCCCTCTAATTCCAGGCTACTGGCCCCATTATCCCAGCATCGGAGCAGCCAGGTGGCAATGTGCTCACCTGAACAACAGCTGAAATCTTTTCTCATATCTTGCAACTCACTCAAGGACAGGGATCGGGTGGTCTCCATTTCATTTATGACTTCTTCCTCCTCTCCTTGTGATGGCCCTGCTTCTTCATCATCCCGTTCTAAACAAGTTGATGTCCGCTTCCAATATTTCGTCTTGTGTATGGAGGCGACTGATACTGGCATGGGCTGATTCTCTGAGTCAGCTCCAGTACTTGTTGTGGGGGTTTGAGTAGCCACAGTGCTTGTCCTGGGGGTTTGAGTGGCCACAGTGCCTGTCACTTTGCCTTTCAATCCAGAGACCTTCTCTTCCCCTTGGGAGCACTGAATACTGTTGAGCAGGGCTCAGTACGCATGGGCCAGGCCCCAGCACGTTGCAGTGATCTGTGTCTCTGGAGTTCCCAGCGTAACAACATACTTTCTCCAAACATTCCAGCAGTTTTTCAGGATTCTGCACTTGTTCAGGGGTGAAACTCCAAAACACTGGGGGTGCCCGCTGCCCTAGGTATTTGCCCATGCTGTCCCACATGCCCTGCTATTCATCACTATCAAGCCTTGGGGCAGATTTCTGGGTAATATTCCTAAATTGCTTAGTCAAAACCAAAACAACATGCCCAAAAACTAACAATAAGTATACCTTAACCACCCAAGGATGTTCAAGATACAAAAAGGTTGTTGTAATAAAGGCAGAGACATCATAGAAAAAAGTTGCAAAGATACCATTCTGTATTTCCTCCATATAAAATCTCTCCAAGGAGGAGGTATAATTGCTAATCACCTCAACAAGGTGGTATCCAAAGTACAGTAAGGGTTTCAGCAAAAACCCGAAATACCAGACAAAGCTGAAAACCATTGGTTGCGTAACAAACCTCGTAGGCAAAACGTTACTAATCACAGCAGAACACAGCAGGCTAAACAAACCAACACCAATCTTTAACACAAACTGCAAAAATGACAACATGGTGCTG